>NC_134579.1:145123781-146323781 GCF_037038515.1 Microtus pennsylvanicus | reverse complement strand
CAAACTAGAAAAAATTTTTCACCGTAAGTAAATTTTATTTGACAAAAGAAATGCTAAGGGGACACACTTACTACATGCAATCAACCAACTTTTGCAGCAACATTAAACTTAATTTACGAATAAAAATACATAAATATGATCTATACATCATCAATCTTAGAACCATAGATGAGGCATAACGATCACAAGCAATACGATGGAATTTTTTTTAAGACAGAGTTTTTCTGTGTAGCCCTGACTGTCGTGGAGCTCACTCTGTAGACAGGACTAATTTTGAACTCACTGAGACTGCTTTCCTCTCTCTGCCTTCCAGTGCTGGAAGTCAAAGTGTTTGTCACCATCCCCACCTTGATGGGAAATCTTAAAAATGTCTTCTTGGAGTTAACCAAGCAAACAGATAAAAGAGAAACTGGGATACAAAAATTTGAGCTAGAGAGCCTGGAGAGATGGCTCAGTGATAAAGAACACAGGCTGCTCTTTCAGAGGAGTACGGTTCATTCCCAGAACCCACATAGCAACTCATAACTGTCTGTACCTGCATTTCCAGGGGATCTGACAATCTCATCCAGACATGAACACAGGAAAGCCCCAATGGACATAAAGCAAAAATTAAATAAATTATTTAAAAGGAAAATCTTTAAAAATATTAAGCTGGACAACTGATCATCTCAGTGTAACAGAACTGTACAGTTACGGGAAGGCAGAGATCATTTGCCATGCGGCACATAGGAATTGAGAAGCCAATGTGACTGTATAACCAATGTCAAAGAAAGGATCATCAATGGTCTAGTTTTTTGTTAGACTAAATTTTATGTGTATAATGCCGTATTATAGAGAAACTTAGTAGGACTGGAGGGATGACTCTGAGATCAAAGTGTTTGTCATGCGAGCACTGGAAAGTGAGCTCAAACACCAAGCACTTATACAAGGCTGAGTGTGGTGGGTTAGACTGGCTGGTGACAGGTGGATCCCCGAAGCCCATCGAACAAGTGATTGAGCCAACTGATGTGCTCCAGGCTGAATGAGAGATTCTGTATCAAAAAAATTAGGAGTAGGTAGAGGAAGGCAAATGATGTCAGTGTCTCTCCTGTACACACACGAACAAGCAATCACACAGTCTCAAATGTGCAAAGACCTCACACAACAGAAAGTGAAAAACTACCAATTCCCATCATGTTAAAAACAAGTGAATATCTTGGCAATGACAGAATGAAAAATCCCATTATGAAAATGAACCATAGAGTGTCTCTGGTAGAAATGTGTGTGTGAAATAGATAAAAGACGTTAGGAAACAATAGAATTATATTGAAAATGATTTCAGATGAAATCTAAAATAAAGGAGCAGAATAATTAAAAACCAAACAATAGCAAGCAACAGAACTATACAGGAAACATAAAGCCAAGGCCACCACCTTGAAGGGAATACTGCAACACTGCTCTGTGAGACTGCACTGTTGTCCGGGAGGAAAGACAGAGACTAGGACAGAATGCTGCATACAGAGTCTGGACAACGGCAAATGCACCTTCAAAGATTATGTTATGACTACCTAGGCTTTAAGAGGAATGTGCAAAATCCTCTAAGATGTAACATCCCTCCAAAGATTGTAGAATTCTAAAATGTCATAGATGGGCAATATTCCCATGAGATTGAATCATTGACTAGATCAGATAAAAAAAAGTCTTAACGAAGAATGAAAATGGGGGCTTCAGATGTCTCAGTGGTTAAGAGTACTGGCTGGTCTATCTGAGAGTCTGGCTTTGATTACCAACACCACACAGATGCCCTCAATTGTCTGTAATAGCATTTCTAGGCCATCGGACAACTCTGAGTGAATTCCTGGGGCATTGCACTCATGTGGGGCACAGACATATATGCAGGAAAATCACCACACAATAATATACATGAATAAAAATTAAAAACAAAAATGGTAAAAGTATATGAAGATCAAGAGAAGTATTATACAGAAAAATAATAAAGGAAATAGTCTAAACTGACAGAGAAGTAGGGGAAATATAAATCTAAAACCAAATCAAAACACACAAAGTGTAGGGATGGTAGAAGAGAGCAACAATGGAAAGGTTGCCATACCTCCCTCTCACTCTGAGTGCTGAGGCTGCGAAGTCTTATTCAGGGCAGTGTAAATCCCACAGGCACGAAGCATCATAGGCAAGAGGCATCTTGGAAAGGCTGCCTAGCTGGAGCCATGACTAAATAAGGGGCAGGATAAGAGGACTCTTCTTCCCAGTGGACACGGACCAGCTTGTCACCTATGGCGCCAGTGGCCTTGTTAACTGTGCATCATTCTGATGCACTCCAAGGAAAATTTCATTATCCCAATTCAATGTGGATCCCATGGTAATTGACTAAACCAACCAAATAAGAATGCAGTCTCTGTCTGAAGATGTGTGTGCATTTTCCCAAGTTGAACTACATCAGAAAAGAAACTTTACAATCTAGGAAATCATTAAAAGTTTTCATGCAGCTGTGGAAATTATCACAGCCATTATCATATGATGCCAGGAAAGTCTACACTTCCCTGTTGGTGTCTCCAAAGGCCCACTGTTCATTCAAAACTGTATTGTTCAACCTTCACATCATGGTACAATTTCTCTTGCTACTGATTTTTAGTTTTATTGCACTATTATCTGAGAAGGGACAAGTAATTACACTGGTTCTTTTGCCTTCCTTCCTTCCTTCCTCCCTTCCTCCCTTCCTCCCTTCCTCCCTTCCTCCTTTCCTGACTTCCTACTTTATTTTATTTTTTGAGACAAGATATCTATGTGGAACATCTCTGGCCATCCTGGAACTTCTTCTGTAGATCAGGCTGGCCTTGAACTCACAAGATCCACCTGCCTCTCCCTCTTGAGTCCTGATTAAAGACGTGCAACACCTCTGCCCGGCTCTTTTGTATTTCTTTAAAATATTCTTTCAATTTATGTGTTCAAAAGTTTTCAACATGTAAGTCTTTGCCACACATGCATGCAATGCTCACAGAGGCCAGAAGAGGGCATTGGAATCCCTGGAACTGGAGTTAACAGATGGTAGTGAACCATCATGTAGGTCCTGGGACTCAATGCAGCCAGGGTCCTCTGGAATAGCAGCAGTGCTCTTAACCTTTGGGCAATCTCTCCAGCCCTAGCCCCTCATCTCTAATTTTATTAATTCTCCATCATTTCAATACTTTGGGTACAAGTTAGTCAGTCCTGTTTACTGTTCTGCAAGAACCAATTTGTAGTCTGCTGTTTTGTCTTGTTGACTATGATTTTGTTTTACACAAGTTTCTCAATTTTAGGATTTTCCATTTATTAATTGTCTCAGTGTCTGTGCTACTGAGTTTCTATTAAGGAAGTGTTCTCCTGTGCTAATACATTCATGTGTACTTCCCACTTTCTCTTCTATGAGACAATCAACTTTTCATTTCATTCTTACTTTCTATTTTTGTTGTTGTTTCTAGTTCGTTGTTTCAGCTCTGAGTTTGATAATTTCTTGCAGTATACTCTTTCTGGGTGCTATTTCTTTTTGCTGTTCAGGTATGCTGCTAAGTGACTAGTATGAGATCTCTCCAATGTTTTTATTTGTTTTTTTCTCCTTTTATTTATTTATTAAAAAGAAAAAACAGTATATATTTTTCTAATTATACATACCAAAACAGGTCCCCACTCCCTCACTTCCACCCATTCCGTCCACATACCCTCCCACTTTACCCCCATCCCCTCCTAAGAGAGGATAAGGCACATTGCCTTGGGGAAACTCCAAGTCCCTCTCTACTTTTTCTAGACTAAACAAGGTATACATCCAAAGAGAATAGGTTCCCCAAAAAGCCAGCAAATGCCGTAGTGACAAATACTGGCCACATCACCAGTGGTCCCTCAGTCTGCCCCAACAATGCAGATGTCAACCGCAATCAGAGGGACTAATTTGGTTCTATGCTTGTTCCTTCCCATTCTGATTGGAGTTTGTGAGCTCCCATTAGCTCAGGTAGACTGTTTCAGTGGGTGTACCCATCATGGTCTTGACCTCTTTGTTCATATTCTCATTCCTCCTGCTCTTCAACTGGACTATGGGAGCTCAGTCCAGTGCTCCAATGCAGGTTTCTGTCTCTGCTTCCATCAGCTGCTGGATGAAGGTTCTATGATGATGTTTAAGATATTCATCAGTCTGACTACAGGGCAAGTCAAGATCGGGCCCCTCTCTCTATTGCTTAGGGTCTTAGCTGGGATCACCCTTGTGGATTCCTGGGAATTTCTCTAGAGCCAGGCTTCTTTCTAACCATATAATGGCTCCCTGAATCAAGATGTTTTTTGCTTTCATCTCTCTCCCTTCTCCTACTCGGCAATCCTATTCACTCAAGTTCTCCTCACTCCTCCCCTTATCCCCTGCACTTTCCCTTCTACCCTCCCTTCTCCTCCCACCCCCATACTCCCAATTTTGTCATATGATCTTGTCTGTTTCAACTTTCCAGGAGGATCTATATATGTTTTTCTTAGAGTTCACCTTACTACTTAGCTTCTCAAGGATCATGAACTATAGGCTCAATATCAGTTTTTGTTTTTTTATGTAGGCACTTAGTGCTATGAACTTGCTTCTTAGAATTGCCTCCTTTGTGTCCCATAAGTTTGGGTATGCTGTGCATTCATTTTCATTCAGTTCTGACACATTTTCAATTTCTTTCTTGATTTATGTCTTAACTCAGTTTCCATCCAGTTGTTCAGTTTCTATTAATTATTTTCTTGAGACAAGGTCTGTTAATGTAATTCTGGCTACTCTGGAACTTGCTGTATAGACCAGGCTGGCCTTGAACTCACAGAGAGAACCTTCTGCCTCTGCCTTCTGAGTTCTGGATTTAAAGGAGCACACCACCATGGGTTGGCCCTAATTTTCACAACTTAGTATACTTTGTGTTGCTTATTTTGTTGATATCCACCTTTAATCCATGGTGGTCAGATAGGATGCAGGGTGTTATGTTAATTTACTTCTATCTGTCGAGACTTGCTTGGTTTCCAAATATGCAGTCTATTTTGGAGAATGTTTCAAGAACTACTGAGAAGAAAGCATATTCTCTTGTCTTTGGACGAAATGCTCTGTAGATATCTGTTAGGTCTATTTGATTTACGATGTTATTTAACTCTAGAATTTGTCTTTTTAAATTTGTCTGGGAGACTTGCATATTGCTGAAAGTAGGCTATTGAATTCACCACTAGGACTGTGTGAGGGGCACTATGAGATTTAAAATGTAGTAGCATAACTTTTATGACCTTGAGTGCCCTCGTATTTGTTGCATACTTGTAGATTTGCAATATCCACTTGGTGGATTTTCCCCTTGATGAGTATGTAGTGTCCTTCCCTATCTCTTCTGAGTAGTTTTTGTTTGAAGTATTGTAGTATTATGGAGCAGCGGTGGGGCTACGTCCCCAAAACCCCAAGCCTCTTGCCCTGCCCGGCTAGCTTATACCCCGAAATAATTACACAGACACTGTATTCATTTAAACACTGCTTTGGCCCATTTCTATCTAGCCTCTTCTAGGCTAATTCTCACATATTAATTTAGCCCATTTATAATCATCTGTGTAGCGCCCCTAGGTGCGCTTACCGGGAAGATTCTAGCCTATGTCCATCCTGGGTCGGAGCTTCATAGCGTGCGTCTTCCCTGGAGCAGGTAGCATGGCGTCTCTCTTGCGTCTACTCTGGAGAGCAGAGCTGTGGAGTCTGACCTCACTTCCTCTTCCTCCCAGCGTTCTGTTCTGTTTACTCCACCCACCTAAGGGTGGGCCTATCCAATGGGCCTAGCAGTTTCTTTATTGCTTAGCTAATGAAATCAACAGATTGATATATGACACTCCCACATCACTTCCCCTTTTTCTGTTTAAACAAAAAAGGAAGGCTTTAACCTTAACATAGCAAAATTACATATAACAAAACAGTTATCAAGTAAAAATTACAATAATCTTTATCATAACTAAGGGAAACTGTAACTATAACTAAATATTCTTAACTCCATCAAAGACTCCAGAAAGATACAATACTACATAAGCAAACAAGAAAAAAGCAACTTTTAAACTCTAGAAATGACAGAGACATCTCGCTGCCTGGACAGTCACCCAAAGTTTCTCTGTACCGTTGGGGCATCCATCTTCAGCCTTCAGGCCCATGGTATCCAGCAGACATTTCTTAGGCAAGTTCAGTAGTCCTCTCTCTGTGGGTTCTCTGTGTCCAGTTTATGCAATAGTCCAGGCAAGAGCAGTTTCTTGCCCAAATGGCTATCAAACTCCATAACGATCCTCTTTGATGCCCATCTTCCTCTTGAAGTAGATTGGTGCTGCCAGGAGCAGAGTGTCTCATTGTCATGAAAAGTCCTATATCATTTCCCCCTTTAAATGTAAAAGAACATTTATAAACATTTTTTGGGAATATGGGCGCAGTTATTTCTCTCCAAACTGCTTCCTGCTGAATGGGGGCATCGTTAATTAGGCCTTTCATGGTATAACCTGTGTGCCAGGGTCATCTCAGTTGGCAGTTGAGCAAAGCAATTTTCTGAAGATGTTCACAGCAACCCTTCAGGAGGACGTGGTCCATCATACCAAATCGGAATTGAATAAATGAACAGGATCTCATCCTCTGTGAAAACAAAATAAGAAACTCCTTTCCAAAGCATCATGTCCTTAGATCCAAATTTCAAAGTCATACCCTCATGATATCCGTTCTGGTTCCACTTGGCAGCCCATATAATGAAATTTCTCTCTGTACTTAGCTCCTTCACAGTCAAAAATTTTAAAGAAAACACAATGTACATAATCCAGACTCTGTGAATTTTTCATTTTTACGTAGCTTATTTTTCTTTATTTCTTTTACTCTCTTAACTATCTGTACTCTGTCTCTTTAAAGACTTTACCTTTTTTTTAAACCATTAACTTTATTCTCTATATTCTTTTTCTTCTCTCTCCCAAGCCTACGTACATTCATCCAACAGTGTGACTCATTTAGTGGTCTGAATCTGTCCTATTGTGAATCTGCAAACTTTTTACTATCCAGGAGCACTTTTGATTTACGCCTTTAAATCACTAGACGCTTAAGAATCTAAGCTGTGACATTCCTAGGTTAACTTTTTGCTTTTTGAGCGTAAATCTGTAGACCAGGCTGTCTTTGAACTCTCAGAGATCCGCCTGTCTCTGCCTCCCAGGCATTGGGATTAAAGGTGTTTGCTACTACACCTTGAACTCACAGAGATCTGTTAGTCTCTGCCTTCTAGGCACTGGGATTAAAGGCATGTGCTACCACACCTTGAAGTCACAGAGGTTTACTTTAAGAATTTTAACTTTTAGTCTGCATATATTTTTAACACAGTTTAAACCATTTAGAAATTTTCTCTGTCTTTGAATCTCTCTTTACTGTATATCTCTCTTTTTCTGACCACAAGAGCCTTTAATTTACCAAGCAATATCAGTAGGACTAAAGCCGTGGCTTTAACGGCTGGATCCTTAGCTTTCCAGCCTCATGGCTGAGGTACTGGCTGTAGCCATGTTTATAGCCACACCTCTATTGCATTTCAAGGTCCCTGCCAGCCAGCAAGCTACAACAGACAACACTCAAGTCCTCTCTCGGTAGCCGTCCCTCCTGCCTCAAACAGTCAGAGTTTGCCCTGGCAGGATGGCCCAGAAAGCTGGCATTTTTAAACGGCGCAGCTTTTTTCCTGCTACGGCTGAAAACCGAAAAGCATGCGTTCAGCTTTTCATCAACACCGTTTAAGTGTTTCGTGGCAGGACCTCTTAATGAGCTGTAGGGATTTGCAGCTGAAGCTGAGTCAGGAAAATTTCAAAATGGAGGACGTACCATTTTGTGCTAGCTCTGGGGCCGCCAGGTAGGAGCGGCACTCAGCACTTTAATTCTGAGACTGAGCACGCAGCACAGAAATTCTTTTCATCCAAGTTACATCCAAATCTGACACACAGAGCACTGCACAGTCTGAAAACACGTCTCTGTAAGGCGGCAGGAATCCGCCATGCTCTTCCGCCTGCCTAAGCCTGATTCTGCCTTCTTCCCAGGAGCAGGCGGGGAGCTCTGAGTCATCGTCACAGTCTCAGAGAACTCTCCTTCTGATCCCAAGCGGGAACACAAACATAAAGCCAGAGTTTGCACTGGTGGCACAGCCCCAGGAAGCCACGCTTTGAAATGACACAGCGTTTTTTCTGCTGCTGTTGCTGAATCAGGAAATCTCTCTACAGCCCGCCACCAACAAACAGCAAAAATCTGTGTTAAACTCTCTCTCCATTATTTTTAAGCCTTCTCAGGTTTTTTAAGTGGGTTTAGTCCATCACGTGGGGCGCCATTTGTAGTAATATGGAGCGGTGGGGCTGCGTCCCCAAAACCCCAGCCGCCTGCCCGGCTAGCCTATGCCCCGAAATAATTACACAGACACTGTATTCATTTAAACACTGCTTTGGCCCATTTCTATCTAGCCTCTTCTAGGCTAATTCTCACATATTAATTTAGCCCATTTATAATCATCTGTGTAGCGCCCCTAGGTGCGCTTACCGGGAAGATTCTAGCCTATGTCCATCCTGGGTCGGAGCTTCATAGCGTGCGTCTTCCCTGGAGCAGGTAGCATGGCGTCTCTCTTGCGTCTACTCTGGAGAGCAGAGCTGTAGAGTCTGACCTCACTTCCTCTTCCTCCCAGCGTTCTGTTCTGTTTACTCCACCCACCTAAGGGTGGGCCCATCCAATGGGCCTAGCAGTTTCTTTATTGCTTAGCTAATGAAATCAACAGATTGATATATGACACTCCCACATCAAAGTATCTTTTGTCAGATATTAAAATACTTATGCCTGCTTGTTTTTAGGGTTCATTTTCTTGGAACACCCTTTCCCATCTTTTTATTTTCTTTTATTTGTGTGAAACAAAGGATATCAGGATTTTACTTTTTATTGTAAGATTTCTAGTAGTATTTGGCCTTCGATCAAGGCACATGAATGATGGAGGAAGGTCATTGGTAAAATAAAAAGAAACTGCTTGGTCCTCATTGGTTAGGAGATAGGTGGGAGGAGTAAACAGAACAGAATGCTGGGAGGAAGAGGAAGTGAGCTCAGACTCTACAGCTCTCCTCTCGGGGGCAGACACCTCAGAGAGACACCATGCTCCCTGCTCCTGGGAAGATGCACGCGATGAAACAAGCCCCCAGGTCAGACATGCTGAATCTTTCCCGGTAAGACCGGTGCTAACACTTTATTAGAGATGGGTTGATCGGTATATCAGAATTCGCCAGTAAGGGCTAGAGCTTAAGGGCCAAGCAGTGTTGAAATGAATACAATTTGTGTGTTGTTATTTCGGGCATAAGCTAGCCGAGCGGGCAGCTGTGGTGTTGGGGACGCAGCCATGCCACTGCTCCTTATTACTACACATGAATTCATTTGGCAACACATTATCATAGAGTCAAAAGACAACTCAATATACATTCAGGATATGCCTACCAGCTGGACCCTACACAACAGTAGATGCAAGTCTGAGCCCTCTTCAATTTCTTTTTTAGACATAATTTCTTTATTGGGTCTTTGAAAATTTCAAATCATGAACTCTCATATTTCTCACCCCCCAGTTCCTCTATATCCTCTCCTCATCCCTGCAGTGACCCTGACTAAGAGAAAATAAAAAAACCAAACCAAAACAAAATAAAGCAAACAAGCAAGCAAGCAAACAAAGAACAACAAGAACAGAGCAAATAAAAAAAATCCCCAAATCTCTTCAATTCTCCTTCTTTCCCGGTTTCTCCAACAGCTCTTCATTCATCCTGGTTGCAGTAGGAGTTGGCATGTCACATAGTATATTCCATGTTTTCCTAATCAGCTTTTCTAGCAAATGTTCATTGCAATGAGTCACTGGACTGGTTCAGGGCCTCTGGTTATTGGTACACTGTCGTCACTGGATTCTACCTGAAACTCCTCTGGGGCATGCCAGAGCCACACCTAGTCATAGACATCCTGCAGGTACCATTCCTTAGGACCAATCCCTTCACGAGCTTCAGTTGGCCCTAGATGGGGTAGATGTTAGGGTGGGCCAACTCAAGACCCGGCTGTGGGTCTGGGTGGTAGCTGAGCTGGACAAACCAGGCCACTGGGACTGCCCACCTCAGAGGAGGGGGCAGAGCCAGCTACCCTATGTCTGTACCATCAGGGTCAGTTCTCTTTCACCTGTGGTACGGGGTTTGTCTATCTCTCCCAGTGCACGGACTGACTGTCCTATGAGGGTCAGGGCCAGCTCTCTTGCGGCAGGGTCCATCGAGAGGCAGGGCTAGTGAAGGGTGGGGCCGGCTCAGCTTGGACCTCTGATTTCACTACCCACGCTTCTATGTCCTCCTGAGGTGACACAGGCCACAGACATCAACAGACCCTAGTTGCAGGTGGACCACCTACCCAGACATGGCCCTTGGCAGCAAATTGGGCCAGAGGACCTGGCTCCAGGGGGAAGCACTGGCCACTTATCAGGATGGCTCGGGTGGTACCACGGCCCCGGACACCAACATGGTCACAGGTTGTGGCCTCAACCCCGGGATTCAATGTGAATTTCGATACTTTAACACAGGCCTCAGCATGATGGGACCATGAAGCTAGACATGGCCCTCAGCTGCAGCTCTCGTCCAGAAGTCACCATGGCATTGGGTAGAATCACAGGCCACTCAGATCTGAATGACCCCAGCTGAATCATGGCCCCCAGATCCCAACAAGGCCAGAGATTTTGACCTATATTCTGGGCCTCCATGTGGTCACAGACTTCAACATAGACCCTAACTGTGGCAAGAACACATATTCAGACAGGTACCAGCCTGGGTCTAGATATCACCAAGGCCCCAGTGGCACCGTGGTCATTGGACACCAATACAGTCCCAGATGACAGCCCTGGGAATCAGCATAGCTCTCAATGGCAATAGGAGCCATGGACATCTACACAGACCCTGGCGGCATTAGGGTCACAGACGCAGGCATGGCACCCAGCTCCAGCCCTGGCCTGGATGCCAGCACGGCACCAGGTAGTAGCATGTGCCACTCACATCTGTATGGCCCTGATTGCATCATGGCCTCTGGGCACCAACATGGTCACAGGTGGCTGATCTGATCACAGGCCACTACATGGCCTTTTGTAGTAATAAGGGCGGCGGGGCTGCGTCCCCAACACCCCAGTCGCCTGCTCGGCTAGCTTATGCCCGAAATAACAACACACAAACTGTATTCATTTAATCACTGCCTGCCCCTTTAGCTCTAGCCCTTACGGGATAATTCTCACATCCCGATCAACCCATCTCTAATAATCTGTGAGCACCGGTCTTACCGGGAAGATTCTAGCCTTAGTCCATCCTGGGTCGGATCTGGGGCATGTTGTCTCTCTGCGGTGTCTGCTCTGGAGAGGAGAGCTGTAGAGTCTGAGCTCACTTCCTCTTCCTCCCAGCGTTCTGTTCTGTTTACTCCACCTACCTATGCTCTAACCAATAAAATGGACCAAGGCAGTTCCTTTATTAGCCAATGACCTTCCTCCATCATTTCCCCTTTTTCGATTTAAACAAAAAAAAGGCTTTAACTTTAACATAGCAAAATTACATATAACAAAACAGTTATCAAGTAAAAATTACAATAATCTTTATCATAACTTAAGGAAAATTATAACTATAACTAACTATTCTTAACTCCATCAAAGATTCCAGAAAGATCCAACATTACCTAAGCAAACAAGAAAAAAACAACTTTTAAAAATCTAGAAATGACAGAGACATCTCGCTGCCTAGACAGTCACTCAAAGTTCCTCTGTACCGTTGGGGCATCCATCTTCAGCCTTCAGGCCCATAGTTTGCAGCAGACATTTCCACAAAGCAGGAAATTTCAAAGGCAGTTCAGTCACTATCTGATTGTCCTGAAGAATGTCTTGCAGACTCTTTCATGAATCAGGAACCCCGAAAGATCATCTCACCTTAGGCAAGTTCAGTAGTCCTCACTCTGCTGGTTCTCTGTGTCCAGTTTATGCAATAGTCCAGGCAAGAGCAGTTTCTTGCCCAAATGGCTATCAAACTCCATAAAGATCCTCTTCAATGCCCATCTTCTTCCTGAAGTAGATTGGTGCTGCAAGAAGCAGAGTGTCTCATTGTCATGAAAAATCCTAAGTTATTAAAATATTATAAATGCCATATTCTGTAGCCTTTGAGAGATATGAAGAATGCCTATCTATAATATATCTCTATATATCTGGAAAATCTAAGTAACATGACTACAAACTTTACTATCATCGATGATTATCCATTAACAACCTATATTTCCTATTATACATTACATTTTAAAAATGAACTACACAATCACAACACCTTATTCAAGATCAGAAATACATATACATATAACAAAATTGACCTTAAAATCCACACCAATGCAAATGATTCATATCTATATCATCTCCCCCTTTAAATGTAAAAGAACATTTATAAACAATATTTTGGGAACATGGGCACAGTTTTTTTCACTCCAAACTGCTTCCTGCTGAATGGGGGCATCGTTAATTAGGTCTTTCATGGTATAACCTGTGTGCTAGTTTCATCTCAGTTGGCAGTTGAGCGAAGCAATTTTCTGAAGATGTTCACAACAACCCTTCAGGAGGGCGTGGTCCATCATACCAAATCGGGATAGGTAGACACTCTTGTCAAGGCAGCGATTTGAGGTGCATGGAGAAATTCAGAAGGGCACACTGAGAAAAGTCTAATTGACCTTGTCAGAATAAAAGAGACTGCTGAGGAATTTACAGATGTCTTCCAAAGAAAAAAGGTTTGTATTTCAGGTGACAGAATAATTAAATCAGTGGAGGAATGGGTCTCAAATTAATATACAGTAAAACTCCCCCAAATCCATTGAACATGGGTGATATTACCATGTTGTAAAATTTAAGGTTAAATTTCATGAGTATCATGTCTTTGCCATTCTCTGTGTAACTGTGGACCTGAGATCTCTGCTTCTGCAACAGAAGAATCTTCTAATGGAAATGTAATTCAGGTGTTGCAAAATATATAACTCTTTGTTACAGTGGGTTATAAAACCAGAATCAGTCTGATTGTGTCAATGACCAAATGTCACGGGAAACACACTTTTGTGAAAATGTGCTCAACACTGTGGGATACACAGTCTCACCCTTGCTGTCACTGTCTGCATATCAGCAGCTCAGCTCTAAGTTGTCAGTGAAATAGACAAATGAAAAGAAATGCTTCAGGACGTGCTGGTTACCCTGTAAGGTGAAATGAGAGGCAGAGTCCCACATGGAAAGTCTGAGTATTTACTCATCACTAAGATACAGAAGCGTATCTGCAGCCAAAACACTGACGTTCAAGTACACATGTTACTATATATGTGTTAGAAACAAATATTGTTATAAACATGGAAACAATATCAACTGATGAATGAAAAATCCTGGGGCTTGGAGGGATGGTTTCACAGTTGTTGCTCTTACAGGGTGCGAGGGTTTGATTCCCAGGCAGGCATATAGTGCACAGACATGCAGGCAAATTGCCCATACACAAAAATATATAACTTTTAAAATTCTTATAACATGCAAATTTGGTTTTCACCTAGGTCAACACATCCTTCATCCTGACATAATAGTGTTCAGAATATCGGTTTATTCGACTGCCTACTTTGCAACACTTTATTCTATTCTCTAAGATGGTCAAGAATACCTGGAACGCAGTTGCTAAGAGTCATCTGTGGACCTAACCTCCAAAGGATTTGGATATTTCTTTAATCAGTGGGGCACAGTTCTATAATCCAGCACTTAAAAGACAAAGATAGGTGGATCTTGGTGAGGTCAAGACCAGCCTGGGATACAGAGCAAGTTCCAAGTTCCAGAACAGCCTGTGATACTTGGAAAAACCCTGTTCAAAAAGACAAAAAAGAAAAGAAAAGAAAAGAAAAGAAAAGAAAAGAAAGGAGTTGTACATTTCAGAATTTATCTCCTCTGCTGCTGAGCTGGCAATCATTAGTTTTCCCAAAATTGCCATTTTAAAAATAGATTGATGATGCAGTCCATTTATTTGTCACTCCAGACCTATTACATCTGACAAACTTGATTCTGAGATATGCTGTCTTGGGACTCTTTCTCATATCTCAGTTATGTGTTGGTGTCATAGGGAACACATCACTGTTCATTTTATATATTTACACTTTCTTCTTTAAGCCTCATTTTAAGAAGTTAATAGATCTGCTTTTCATGCACCTGACAATAGCTAATATGGTGACGATCATATTCACGTTGATACCGGATATCGTGGCATCCTTTGGAGTACCCAATTTTCTGGATGATGTCGGCTGTAAGGTTGTTTTATGTATATACAGAATTTCCTGCAGTCTGTCCATCAGTACCACCTGTATTCTAAGCAGATTTCAAGCTGTCACCGTGACTCCCAGTAATTCTCAGTGGGTTTGGCTTAAGCACAAACTCTCAACGTGGATGCTTTCTTCCCTACTCTGCTCCTGGCTCATTAACCTGACCATCTATGGATTTGTGGTTGAAACGGTAATAGCCAAAACCAATTTTACTCATCTTGGAAATGGATATTTGCATGCTTACTGTCAAAACAGGAATTTTGGGAACAATAATTCAGGATCATTTTTGAGTATCATATTAACGTATGATCTCTTATATGTGGCCATCATGATATGGACCAGCCTCTACATGGTAATTCTCCTCTACAGACACCGCAAGAGAGCCCAGTATCTCCACAGCACAAGGCTCTCAAGCCAGCAATCTCCTGAGCTCAGAGCCACTCACAGCATCTTGCTGCTGGTGAGCTGTTTTGTGATCTTGTATTGGTTGAACAACTTGATCACCCTTTATGGGTTTTATGCACAAACAAAAATTCCAAGATTGGGGGGAATTAATTCATTTTGGGCAACATGCTATCCAACCATCTGTCCTATGGAATTTCTTTTAACCATTGAACAAATGAATTTCCCTATCTTAACTGTTACCTTCCTAAGGTACAGCTGTGGGTGGGACTCTTTAGTGTTATAACTGACAGGTATACAATGGACCTCCTAGTTACATCGCTGTCTTAATTTACTGTTTCTGTATGTTTTTAATTATTTCTTTTATTTTTGAAATTATGATATAACTAAGACATTTCTCCCACTTCTTTTCTGTTCTTCAAATCCACTTGTATCTGTGTCTCCTTTTCCTTTCTCAAATTCAAGGCCTCTTTTAAAAAATTAATTATTATTACATACATGTGTGTGTGTTTGTCTGTGTGTGTGTTTTTGTGTGTCCCTAAATACATGAAAGCTACCTACACAGTCGCTATAATGTTACATGTATGTATGTACTCTGGGCTGACCATTTGGTATTGGATAACCAATTGGTGTGCTCTTTCCTGGGGATGACTATTTCTCCCACTCTTGAATTTCCTTAATTGTGTACAGTTCTTTGTGTAGGATGCAGGCCTCCTAAGTGTAGTCTTCATACAGCATCAATGAAATTTCTCTTTGTGACAATGGAGAGCATTACAGAAAACCACGACCAATCGAAATGCAGAATAGTGAAGCCCAGTCCCATTGGCTGTATGTGCAATACAGCTTCTGCACCTAAGGCACAGGGAACATTTATGAAGGCAGGACAGAAGGTTTAAAGAGCCCATGGATGAGAGAATCAGCAGTGGGAATGTATTACCTGGAAATATCAGAAGTTGCACCCATGGAGTATCACCAACCTGGCTGTTTAATATTTGTTGTATTATTTCTCTTTTAAAAAACTTTAATTGAAATAGAATTATATCACTTTCTCACTGCCTTTTCTCCTTACATCCCCTCCCAACTACCTTCTCTCAAACTCTTTCTTGTCATATCCTCCACTCTAAAATTGATAGCCAATTTTTTAGTATTGTTACATACACATATATGCATATATATACGTATACAAATAGATATAGATACAATCTGATAGGGCTGTTTTGTTGTTTCTATAATATTTCAGAGTTGACCATTCTGTATTGGACCACAATGAAGGGGATTTGTCCCTAGGTAGAATAATTTTACCCATAGGTACAAAAGCACACAGGTCACCACAACAGACATCCTACCTATAAACCCACAAAGAAACAACCACTTGACTCACAAGAAGCCAAAAATGCAGTGAAGAAAGAAACAACCTCTTTGACAATGATTATATAAAGACTGATGATCCATGGGCGGAGAAAAAAAAGTGTTGCATCCTAAAATCATTCCCAATTACAGTTTAAAGCTTGATACAGGACCATGTATTCTGAAACCATTATAAAAATAATAAGGGAAAACACTGCAGGATGTAGACACAGGAAATGCTTTCTGAATAAGACTCCAGGCCCTCGACATCCAATGTCAGCCATTGACAAACGTGATCTCAGATAATTAAAAAGCTTCTTGACAGCAAAGGAAAGTAAATGAAGAGATAGCACACAAATGGGACAAAACTTTTGCTAGCTATACAACTGATAGAGGATGTATAAAGAATAAACCGAATTAAAAGACTCTTAAGAAATAAAGAAATCAAACAACCCAACCAAGGAATGAGCTACTGAAATGAACAGACAGATCTGAAAACACAGAAAATGAAAGGTCAATGAGCAGCAGGGCAGTGCTGGCCCACACCTTTAATCCCAGTACTCTACAGGCAGAGGAAAGCAGATCTCTGTGTGTTTGAGCACAGCCTGGTCTACAGCGTGAGTTTTAGAGCATCCAGTGGTACACAAAAAAACTCTGTATCAAAAAAAATAATAATGAGTCAATAAGCATATGTAACAATAAAAATGAAGAAGACAAGATCATGAGTCTCAGATTGAGCTCTAGAAGGAATACAAGAAGCGTTAGAGGGAAAAGAGGAAGGGCAGAAATGATGTAAATACAACACTCAAGTAGAAAATTCTAGGCAGAGATGAGGGGAGGATCTGAGATGAGTTGAGGGAAGAGAAAACATGATCAAAATATAGTGGATGAAAAAACTGAATTAAAAATGTTTATTGTATACTTTTTACATGTATATCTATATTTAGATGCATTAGACATCAAGTAAATGCCAACCAAACTTATAGTGAAATTCCATCTCACCCCAATCAGAATGACGTCACTTTCTTCCTCCCTTTCCTCTTTCCAGCTGCTCTTCCTCAGACCCCTCCCGTGACCTCCAACTCTCAAGTTTATAGTTTCTTTTTCTTTATTATTATTACATAAATATGTATGTATGTATACACAAATACACACGTGTGTGTGCCATCAGTACTTATATATATGGGAATATATACACACACACAACATGTAGACAGCCCAACTCCAGGAAGAAAACTACAAAAACTGATGACAGCTTGGAAAATGATAGCTACCTTTTCCCAGGTATGAAGCCCCTCCCTTGTTGTAATAGGAGCAGCGGACTATGTTCCTGGCACCCGGCCGCCCGCACAGCTAGCTTTATACCCAAAATAATTACACGGAAACTGTATTCTTTTAAACACTGCCTGGCCCATTAGTTTCAGCCTCTTATTGGCTAGCTCTTACATATTGTTTTACCCCATTTTTAATAATGTGGGTAGCCCAATGAGCTGGCTTACCAGGAAAGATCTTAACCTGCGTCTGTCTGGAATGTGAGAATTATGGCAACTCCCTGACTTGGCTTCTTTCTCCCAGCATTCTGTTCATTCTACTCTGCCTACCTAATTTTCTGTCCTCTTAAAGGGCCAAGGCAGTCTCTTTATTTAACCAATGAAATCAACACAAAACAGCATATTCCCACATCATTTCCTTTTTTTCTGTTTAAACAAAAAAGAAAGGCTTTTACTTTAACATAGTAAGATTACATATAACAAAATAGTTATCAAGCAAGAATTACAGTTACAATATTTATATCTACCTTATCTTTTATCATAACAATGGAAAACTATAACTAAACATCAAATATAACTATTCTTCAACTCCATCAAAGACTCCAGAAGGATATAATATTACATAAGTAAACAATAAATAAGAAACTGTAGAAATGACAGAGACATCTCGCTGCCTGGACAGTCACCCAAAGTTCCTCTGTACCGTTGGGGCATCCATCTTTGGCTTTTCAGCCCATAGTGATTTCCAAAATGGCTATACAAGTTTGTGCTGTAGCCAGCGCAGCCTTGATAGCCGAGACTGGCGGGGAGGTTCCGGGATTGAGACACAGAGGCTTCTTTTCAGGGGGCAGAACAGCAAGCTTGATTTTGCCTAGCAACCTTTTATACCTCTACTCCTTCTGTAGAGACCCACCAGCCAGAAAGAACACAAATATCCTTGTCAATTACAGACCACAAGGAAGTTCTGCTGTCAGTCAGCTTGAGTGAGGGCAGCTGGATCACAACAACTCCCTCCACTTTATTTTATAATGGCTTGCCTGTCATGTGGAATAGCCCTCTAATATTCCCTGTCTTAGGTGTCATCCTGCTCCAAAGTATTGCCAGTCCGTGGCTACCCAGACACATAACCCTAAACCAAGCATCCCCAGGACTGACAGTGCCAAGGAGCCAGACCAGCACTGCAACCATCTAGCATGCACTAACTGGGTGGTAAAATTAACAAAACAATATTCCAAAGCCCTCTCATATGACCGTTGATTTCCATAACAGTATCAGAAGCATGCAATACAGTGCCATGAGTTACACATATAACATGATTAACTGTTGAAAAGTACAAAATAGTCCACTTGCTCCTGAACCAGAGCTACTTGTTGGTTTATGGTCAATATGCTCAATTGAGTATGTGCAAAGCATTGCTGACTCATTGAGCCTGCTGGTTGACAGTCTCAGCCGTCTGCACAGTCTGTGAGAGAGCAACTCCGGCAGCAGTAGCTGTGGTGGCAAATCTCTGCTCCAGCTGTCTTCTGGCCCTAGCCAACTCACTCTGGATCCAAACTGCTCCATGAAAAGGATCAAAACTCAGGGAAGCAGGCTCACTGCTCCTGCTCTGGAACCATTGAAGGAGCTCCACTTTAACAATCTTTTAGGGAGTTTGGGCATTGTCAACCTGTCTGGCTACTTCCTGCTGAGCAGGGGTGCTGCATTCTTGGGGGTGTTTTACATCAACATTTCAGGGGTTCTCAGTGATTCAAACCACATAAATTTGCAGTGAATCCACAGGTCCTCATCCTCTGTGGAGACAAAAGCAAAACCCATTTTCCAAAGCATCAAATTCTTAGGCCCATATTTTAAAGTCAAAATACCTTTCTTAGCAGTTCCCAGATGAAATGCCTTTCTCCAGTCCAGAACACAAAAGACAATACAATTAACACAATAACATATATCTCTACACATTCTTTCTTTTGAGGCCCTCATTTCACCTTCCTGCCTCCTTTTTATTCTTCCCCACTGGCCAATCTACCAGAGGGATTCCCTCAGAGCATCTCTGGGGATGAAGACAAACATTCTCCTTTTAATCTGACTTGGCTTGTTCCCAGTTTGGAACATTTAACCCCCTCTTCCCCCCCCCCCCCCGTACAAAATCTTTGACTGTCTTCTTTGTAACTTCCGTGCCTTGTTGCTTTAAGAGTTTCAGTTATTTTTTGAGGCCTTTCAATTCACCATCTTGCCTCTTTATCTTTTGGAGTATGTCCCTCAGAGTTATTTCTGTGGATGAAAAAGAAAAACACTTTATCTTCCTCATTATGCTCCTCGATCTAGCTGGCAGCTGGAGCGACCCCGTTCATGTATCCGCACTTTCCAGATCTTGGTGGAGCCTCCAGTTGCTGCAGCCAGTGCAGCCTGGATAGCCGGGACTGGCGGGGGTGCTGGGATTGAGACACAGAGGCTTCTTTCCTGTTTGAAAGGTCTGATCTTTCCCAAGAAGATTGTGTAAAATAGAGACAGTAACATGAGTATTTAAACATCTTTAGAGTTTCGATTGCATGCAACACTCTCCCAAGGTATTTATCTTCATATTCTCAGTAAAGGGGCTGTAGAGTTGCTCAGCAGTGAAGAGCACTAGTGGCTCTTCTAGAGGACCTGAGTTTGATTCCTTGCGTTCACGTGGGGGCTGACTACTGTTTTTAACTCCAATTTTAGAGAATCTGATACCTTCTTCTGGCCTCTGTGGGCACCAGACATGCACACACTACACAAACATACATGCAGGTAAAACACTTGTACACGTAAAAGAAAAGAATAAAAACAATTTTCCCCAAAAGTAGATTCTCCACTTGGGTTTTGTCTCTGAGTCCAGTCCTCTATCACTAACAAATTTCTGAAGCAGTTTAGGAGCTCGGTCCCTGTGAAGAGCTGGAGAACACGAAGGGACAGTTGCTATTCTACGTGCCCCAGTGTTGACCACATTCTCAGAGAAATGTATTTTCTGTCACCATTTCTATTATTTGCCAGGAAATGACCAGAACTGCAGGTCATCGTGTTATGTGAAATAAGGCAGTCTCACACAGGTAAACACCACATATGTGCTCACATGGAATCTGGTAGAGAAAAAAAAGATTCAGGACAGCACTGTTATGAAACGCTGTTCCTGGTTATGACATGGCCATGACAAACATGAGCACCCCATACTGGTGCTCACCTACTCAAGGCCTGCATAGAAAAGAGACAGACCAAAAGGACAGGTGGCTGGGTATAGTGGATTCTTTTAATCCCAGTACTTGGGAGGCAGAGGTAGGTAACTCTTTGAGTTTGAAACAAGCCTGATCTACACAGCAAGTTTAAGGCCAGCCAGTGCTGCATACTAAGACCCTGTAGAGAAGAGAGAGGAGACAGAGAGACAGAGAAAGAGAGACAGACACAGAGAGAGACAGAAACAAAGAGAGAGACAGAGAGAAGACTAGAAATCTGGTCGGGGAAGAGAAGCGTATTAGAGAAGGCAGTAAGAAGTATACAAACACAATGATGATATACATAGATGAAAGGTATAAAAATTAAGCAACTACGAAAGCTTACGGGCTTCAGTTGAATCACTGAAGGTCTTTTTTTTTCTCTTTGTAGGTTCTCTCTACAGAGTTCCGACTGCCCTGAAACTTAGTATGCAGACCAGACTAGCCTCGAACTCACGAACAGCTGGCTATGTGTGTCTCCTAAATGCCAGATTAAAGGTGTATACCACCAGGCTTGGCTGTATCATTAAATTTAATTTGATATCTCTCAAAATAATTTTGATTGAAATGATGTCATTTATTATAGAACCCATGTTGGAGAAAGCCCACTCTGGCAGGTGTGCTGGAGTGGAGCTTGCAAGGTCCCCACCCCCATCTTCCCTTGTGTCACCATCTAGCCCAGCTTTTCACACCCTATGCTGCAGTCTTCTTCAAGAAATCACACCCCATCAAGGACAACAGCCCTTTGATTTAAGGCAAGGGCCATTATTACTCTCGGCAGGATCCCAACACTCATCCTGATTCATGCAGATCTCTGCTGAGTTCAGGGACCACAGAAATTCCTGGTTTGGTGAGGCAGAGATTGCAGGACACTGGGTGATTAGGTGAAGGCATCTTGTGCCTGGTGTCTATAGGTCCATATTTCTATATGGTGTAGCATCCAGGCTCTAAAGCCATAGTCAGCATCTGAGGATGGTCACGTAGCCTACCAAACAGGCCTTCCCTACCTAAGAAAAGGTCAGGATATTGTTACTCCTTTCTTTGTAATTTAGAGGACGCCTGATAGAGATGCTAATTCAAACCTAAGTGACAGCTAGCATACACAGCTGACAGGTAGTTGTGGACATGACTGTAAGCCATTCACCTGGTTACCTAGGAGACAGAATGCTGGTGTATTTCCCACTCAGTTTATGTTTTGATATAAAAGCTGTTTGGAGAATAAAGCAAGAGGAATTCTTCAGAATGTGAACTCAGGACTTCATGATGCATCACTGAAAATCTCCCTCCCAATAAAGCCATGTGAGCTGGGTCTTTATTTCCACATCTCCACGCTGGTCCAGAGAGACAGATAGCTTATGTTGGGGTCTGTTCAAGAGAAATAATTGAGGGTCTCGGCTAGCACCGGACTCCGACTGGTGTTCCCCAGCTTCATAGAGTCCTCCATCCCCTTGATCTGCTGCACTCAGGTCATAAGAACCTGTTGACAATTGGGGCAGACTGAGGGGCCACTGACAATGGCACTAGGATTTGTCTCTACTTCATGACTTCATGTACTGGCTTTTTGGGATTCTATTCTCTTTGGATGCATACTTGCTCAGTCTGGATGTAGGGGGGTGGGCCTTGGACTTCCCACAGGTCAGTGTACCTTGCCTTCACTTAGGGCTGGAAGATGTTGGACAGGAGGGTGTGTGGTAGAGCAGGAGGGAAGTGGAAGGAGGAGAGGAAGTGGTACTTAGGATTGATATCATTTATAAAGTAATAATAATAATAAAAAGAACCTGCTTCTCCACTTCATCTGTCTTTTCTCTCTCCAGAGCCACTGAAAGCACCTTCCCCAACAACTGGACTTTGTGCACAGTGATGTTAACACTTTCAGAAATTTCTCCAAAAGAGTTGTCCCTGTTCATCCATTCACTGGCAGGTTTCTTAGGTTTCTTCTTCTTTTTCTTTTCTTTTCATTTTCATTTCTCTTCTTTCTTCCCTCCATTGTTCCTTTCCCTCCTCCCTCCCTCCCTTCCTCCTTCCTTCCCAGTAAGGTCTTATTATACTAAGTAGAAGACTGGAAATAATCAAACTGAGGGCGGAAATCTACAAAATAGAAATACAGAAAATAGTCCAAAGAATCAATGAAACAAAAAGTTAGTTCTTAGAGAAAATCAACAAGATTGACAAACCCCTATCCAAACTAATTAAACGACAGAGAGAGAACACGCAAATAAATAAGATCAGAAATGAAAGGGGGGACATAACCAAAGACACAGAGGAAATTCAGAGACTCATTAGATCTTACTACAAAAGCCTGTATGCCACAAAACTAGAAAATGCAAAAGAAATGGACATTTTTTTAGATAAGTACCACATACCAAAGTTATACCAACAGCAGGTGAACGATCTAAATAGACCTGTTAGTCGCGAAGAACTAGAAACCGTCATCAAAAATCTCCCTTCCAAAAAAAGCCCAGGACCAGATGGTTTCAAAGCGGAATTCTACCAGAACTTCCAAGAAGACCTAATACTTATACTCCTTAATGTATTTCACAATATAGACACAAAAGAGTCATTGCCAAATTCCTTTTATGAAGCTACAGTTACCCTGATACCAAAACCACACAAAGACCCAACCAAGAAAGAGAATTACAGGCCTATCTCACTCATGAATATCGAGGCAAAAATTCTCAATAAAATACTGGCAAACCAAATCCAAGAACACATTAGAAAAATTATCCATCATGATCAAGTAGGCTTCATCCCAGAGATGCAGGGCTGGTTCAACATACGCAAATCTATCAATGTAATACACCATATAAATAAACTGAAAGAAAAAAACCATATGATCATTTCATTAGATGCTGAAAAAGCATTTGACAAAATTCAACACCCCTTTATGATAAAAGTCTTGGAGAGATTAGGGATACAAGGGTCATACCTAAATATAATAAAAGTTATTTACAGCAAGCCGACAGCTAACATTAAATTAAATGGAGAAAGACTCAAAGCTATCCCACTGAAATCAGGAACATGACAAGGATGTCCACTCTCTCCATACCTCTTCAATATAGTGCTTGAAGTTCTAGCAATAGCAATAAGACAACATAAGCGGATCAAGGGGATTCGTATCGGGAAAGAAGTTAACCTCTCGTTATTTGCAGATGATATGATAGTATACATAAGCGACCCCAAAAACTCTACCAAAGAACTCCTACAGCTGATAAACACCTTTAGTAATGTGGCAGGATACAAGATCAACTCCAAAAAATCAGTGACCTTCCTATACACTAAGGATAAGGAAACAGAGAGGGAAATTAGAGGAGCATCACCTTTCACGATAGCCACAAATAGCATAAAATATCTTGGGGTAACTCTGACCAAGAATGTGAAAGATCTATTTGACAAGAACTTTAAGTCTTTGAAGAAAGAAATTGAAGAGGACACCAGAAAATGGAAGGATCTCCCTTGCTCCTGGATTGGGAGGATCAACATAGTAAAAATGGCAATTCTACTAAAAGCAATCTATAGATTCAATGCAATCCCCATCAAAATCCCATCAAAATTCTTCACAGATCTGGAGAAGACAATAGTCAACTTTATGTGGAAAAATAAAAAACCCAGGATAGCCAAAATAAATTATACAACAAAGGATCGTCTGGAGGCATTACCATTCCTGACTTCAAACTCTATTACAGATCTACAGTATTGAAAACAGCTTGGTATTGGCATAAAAACAGAGAAGTCAACCAATGGAATCGAATAGAAGACCCTGACATTAACCCACAAACCTATGAACACCTGATTTTCGATAAAGGAGCTGAAAGTATACAATGGAAAAAAGAGAGCATCTTCAACAAATTGTGCTGGCAAAACTGGATGTCAACCTGTAGAAGAATGAAAATAGACCCATATCTATCACCATGCACAAAACTCAAGTCCAAATGGGTTAAAGACCTCAATATCAGGCCAAACACACTGAACCTGATAGAAGAGAAAGTGAGAAGTACTCTACAACACATGGGCACAGGAGACCACTTCCTACGTATAACCCCAGCAGCACAGACATTAAGGACCTCAATGAATAATGGGACCTCCTGAGACTGAGAAGCTTCTGTAAAGCAAAGGACACTGTCGCTAAGACACAAAGGCAACCCACTGACTGGGAGAAGATTTTCACCAACCCCGCAACTGACAAAGGTCTGATCTCCAAAATATATAAAGAACTCAAGAATCTAGACCGTAAAAGTCTAATCAACCCAATTATAAAATGGGGCACTGAGCTGAACAGAGAATTCTCAACAGAAGAAGTTCAAATGGCCAAAAGACACTTAAGGTCATGCTCAACTTCCTTAGCGATCAGGGAAATGCAAATCAAGACAACTTTAAGATACCAACTTACACCTGTCAGAATGGCTAAAATCAAAAACACCAATGATAGCCTTTGTTGGAGAGGTTGTGGAGAAATGGGTACACTCATCCATTGTTGGTGGGAATGCAAACTTGTGCAACCACTTTGGAAAGCAGTGTGGCGGTTTCTCAGGAAATTCGGGATCAACCTACCCCTGGACCCAGCAATACCACTCTTGGGAATATACCCAAGAGAGGCCTTATCATACAACAAAAGTATATGCTCTACGATGTTCATAGCAGCATTGTTTGTGATAGCCAGAGCCTGGAAACAACCTAGATGCCCTTCAATGGAAGAATGGATGAAGAAAGTATGGAATATATACATATTAGAGTACTACTCAGCAGTGAAAAACAAGGGCTTCTTGAATTTTGCATACAAATGGATGGAAATAGAAAACACTATCCTGAGTGAGGTAAGCCAGACCCAAAAAGAGGAACATGGGATATACTCACTCATATTTGGTTTCTAGCCATAAACCAAGGACATTGAGCCTATAATTAGTGATCCTAGAGAAGCTAAATAAGGAGAACCCAAAGAAAAACATATAGGCATTCTCCTTAATATTAACCTTCAGCAGGCGATGAAAGGAGACAGAGACAGAGACCCACACTGGAGCACCGGACTGAAATCTCAAGGTCCAAATCAGGAGCAGAAGGAGAGAGAGCACGAGCAAGGAACTCAGGACCGCAAGGGGTGCACCCACACACTGAGACAATGGGGATGTTCTATCGGGAACTCACCAAGGCCAGCTGGCCTGGGTCTGGAAAAGCCTGGGATAAAACCGGACTCTCTGAACATAGCGGACAATGAGGACTACTGAGAACACAAGAACAATGGCAATGGGTTTTGATCCTACTGCATGTACTGGCTTTGTGGGAGCCTAGGCAGTTTGGATGCTCACCTTACTAGACCTGGATGGAGGTGGGGGTTCCTTGGACTTCCCACAGGACAGGGAACCCTGATTGCTTTTCGGGCTGAGGAGGGGGGGACTTAATTGGGGGAGGGAGAGGGAAATGGGAGGCGGTGGCAGGGAAGATACAGAAATCTTTAATAAATAAATAAAATAAAAAAAGAAGGAGTATGTTCATGATTAACACCATTGCAATTAGTTCTGTGTCTGCGTGGAACATTCCTTTATGCTCTGTGAATATATGTCACTATGCAAGCTTTAGTAGACAGGCTCCACAGCGGAATAGGGTAAAAATAGGTGGGAGAGCGAAACTGGAAATTCTGGGAGGAAGTAGGGTGAAATCTGAGTTTTGAGGAGATGCAGAGAAAAGCAAGATGGGCATGCCGTGTTAAAAAAAGTAACAAGCTACATGGCAAAGCATAGATAAGAAATATGGGTTAATTTAAATGTGAAAGTTAGCTAGTAACAAGCCTAGCCATTGGCTGACCATTTACAATTAATATGACGTTTCTGATTGATTATTTGGGAGCAGCTGCTGGGAAGGAACCCCCCACCTGCATGTCGTGTGAGAGCCAGACACCAGCCTTTGTATCTTCCCTCATAAGCCTGTTTTTGATATTCACTGATTTTCGAAATAACATTTTGTTTATTTTTTTGAAAATTGCATCCAACATCTCTTGATCATATCTACTTCCCTTAGCATCCTCCAAACACCTCTCTCCTAACTTCATGTGCTTTAAAAAAAACTTAACTCATTTCATCCACTCAGTGCTGCTCCTACGCACACGGGTCTGAGGCCATTCACTGAGGCCTGGGCAGTCTGCTAATGGCCAGTCTCCTCTAGAGAAACCACTCTCCTGATCCAGTAGCCATCGCCAGTCCATAGACCCACATGTACTCCTAGGGCTTTAAGTGTTTCTCTCTCATCCCTGCTGATTTTTTAAAAATTATTTTCTTCTTATAATATATTCGGTTATGTTTTTTCCTCTCTGACAACTCCTCCAAGATCATCCTCACATCCCTACCCACCCAACTTCATGTTCTTTCTCTGCTGCTTCTTTCCAAATGCAAAAACAAAGAATCAAAAACAAACTTCTGGCTGTTGTGAGCCTTCAACTGGGGTTCTGGGAACTGCACCTTGATCCTCTGGAAGGGCAGCAAGGGGTCTTAACTGGTGAACCATCTATTGAGCCCTTCAAAAATATTTTCCTTTTGTTAATTTTATGTATTTGAATGTTTTCCTTGAATGAATGTATGTGTTCCACATGCCTCCGGGCGCTGGTAGAGGTCAGAAGAGAGGGTCAGACCCCTGAAACTGGAGTAACAGATAGTTGTGAGCCACCTCCTAGGTGCTGGGAATTGAAAAGGGATCCTTTGCAGGAGCAAATAGTGCCCTTAACTAGTAAGACATCTCTCAAGGCCCTCAGAATATTTTTTATTAATACTTTTATTTAATTTAATTTATTTCTGTTTTAAAATTTCTTTTTATATTCTAACCACAGTTCTCCCTCCCATCCTTTCTCCTACCCTTCCTCACCTCCCTCCCCCAGCCGACTTCCCATCCACTGCTCCAAAAGGGTAAGGCCTCCCATGGGAGAGTCAACAAAGCTTGGCACAGAACTTGAGGCCGGACCAAGCCTCCCTCCTGCCCCCTTTAAGGCTGAGCATGGCATCCCACCATAGGGAGTGGGTTCCAAAAGGCTAGCTTGTGTGCCAGGGATAGACCCTGGTCCCACTGCCTGGGGCCCCTCAGACTGACCAAGCTATACAACTGTCTCCTACATGCAGAGGATCTAGTTCTGTCCCATGGAGGCTTCACAGCTGTCTGTGTAGAGTTTGTGAGTTCCCATGAGTTTGGATCAGCTATCTCTGCGGATTTCCCCATTATGATCTTGACATTCCTTGCTCACGTAGTCCATCATCCCTCTCTTTGACATGATTCATAGAGCTCGACCTAATATTGGTTGTGGATCTCTGCATCTGGTCCCATCAGTTACTCAATGAAGGATCTATGATAAAAAATTCATATATTGTATTGTGATTATCTCCATCATTCACTTTTTTAAAAAAGTTATTTACTTGTATTTATGTACATTGGTGTTTAGCCTGCATCTATGTCTGTGTGAGGGTGTCGGGTGTTCTGGAAGAGTAGATAGAGACCGTTGTGAGCTCCCATGTAGGTGCTGGGAATTGAACCTAGGTCTTCTGGAAGAACAGCCAGCACTCTTAACCACTGAGTTATGGCTCCAGCCCCTCATTCCTCAATCTTCCTCTAACTCCTCCCAGATCTTTCACTCACTCCTTACAAGTTCAGGTTCTCTTAAAATATTGCATGGATGTCTATCTATCTATGATCTATCTATCTATCTATCTATCTATCTATCTATCTATCTATCTATCTATCATCTATCTATCTATCTATCTATCTATCTATCTATCTATCTATTATATATTTACCTAACTATCTATCTATTATCTATTTATCTACGTTTTTCTAGACAGGGTTTCTCTGTGTACCTTTGGTTGTCCTGGAACCATTCTCAAGACCAAAGAGGCCTCGAACTCACAGAGATCTGTATGTCTCAGCCTCCAGAATTCCTGGATTAAAGGTGTGTGCCACTAAGCCCAGCTGCAGAAAACATTTTATGATCTTTGTTTATGTGGAGCCCTTTGGATAAATATCAAAGAATGTTACAGTTGGATCACAAAGTAGGTCATTTTTCTTTTTTTAGTTTTTAGTTTTTATTTAAAGGGTTGTTTATTATTTCTGTGCATGGTTTCAGGACTGGCCATTCTTCATTGGACAACCCATTATGGGTAAAGGTAGCTATCCTTTTCCAAGCTGTCATCAGTTTCTGTAGTTTTCTTCTTGGGGTTGGGCTGTCTGCATGTTGTGTGTGTGTATATATTCCCATATATATAAGCACTGATGGCACACACACACTTGTGTATTTGTGCATACATACACACATATTTATGTAATAATAATAAAGAAAAAGAAACTATAAACTTGAGAGTTCAAGGTCACGGGAGGGGTCTGAGGAAGAGCAGCTGGGAGGGTCTGGAAGGAGGAAAGGGAGGAAGAAAGTGACGTCATTCTGACTGGGGTAAGATGGAATTTCACTATAGCTTTGCATTTACTTGATGGCTAATGCATCTAACTATACATATACATGTAAAAAGTATACAATAAACAGACCTTTTAATTCAGGTTTTTCATCCACTATATTTTGATCATGTTTTCTCTTCCCTCAAATCATCTCAGATCTTCCCCACATCTCTGCCTAGAATTTTCTACTTGAGTGTTGTATTTACATCATTTCTGCCCTTCCTCTTTCCCCTCCAACGCTTCTTATGTTCCTCTCCAGCTCCATCTGAGACTCATGATCTTGTCTTCTTCAGTTATTATTGTTACATATATTCATTGGCTCATTATTATTATTATTATTATTATGAGACAGGGTTTCTTTGTGTACTACTGGATGCTCTGAAACTCACTCTGTAGACCAGGCTGGGCTCAAACTCACAGAGATCTGCGTTCCTCTGCCTGTAGAGTACTGGGATTAAAGGTGTGGGCCAGCACTGCCCTGCTGCTCATTGACCTTTTGTTTTCTGTGTTTTCAGATCTGTCTGTTCATTGCAGTAGCTCATTCCTTGGTTGGGTTGTTTGATTTCTTTATTTAAGAGCTTTTTCTAACTTGGTTTATTCTTTATACATCCTCTATCAGTAGTATAGCTAGCAAAGTTTTGTCCCATTTGTGTGCTACCTCTTCATTTACTTTCCTTTGCTGTCAAGAGCGTTTTATTTATCTGAGATCACGTTTGTCAATGGCTGACATTGAATGTCGAGGGCCTGGAGTCTTATTCAGAAAGCATTTCCTGTGTCTACATCCTGCAGTGTTTTCCCTTATTTTTCTTATAATGGTTTCAGAATATGGGGTCCCTTATGAAGCTTTAAAATCTAACTGGGAATGATTTTTGGATGCAACATTTTTTCTCTACCCTTCAATCATCAGTCTTTATTTAATCATTGTCAAAGAGGTTGTTTCTTTCTACACTGCATTTTTGGCTTCTTGTGACTCAAGTGGTTGTTTCTTTGTGGGTTTATAGGTAGGATGTCTGTTGTGGTGACCTGTGTGCTTTTGTCCCTATGGACAAAATTATTCTCACCTAGGGACGAATCCCCTTCATTGTGGTCCAATACAGAATGGTCAACACTGAAATATTATAGAAACAACAGAAACAGCCCTATCTGATTGTATCTATATCTTTTTGTGTATGTATATATATACATATATATGTATGTAACAATAATAAGAGAAAATTGATTATCAATTTGAGAGTGTATGGGGGAACATGAGAAGGAAGGGTTTGAGAAAAGGCAGTTGGTAGGGGATGGAAGGAGAAAAGGCAGTGAGAAAGTGATGTAATTCTATTCCAATTAAATTTTTTTTTAAAAAAAGAAAAAATACAACAAATATTAAACACATAGGTTGGTGATACTCCATGTGTGAAACTTCTGATATTACCAGTTTATACAATCCCACAGCCAATTCCTTCAACCTCATGCTCTCTAAACTTTCTACTTGTATTCATCAATGTTCCCTGAGCCTTAGGTGCAGAAGCTGTATTTCATATACAGCCACTGGGACTGGGCCTCACTATTCTGCATTTCGACTGGTTGTGGTTTTCTGTAATGATCTCCATTGTCACAAAGAGAAATTTCATTGATGCTGTGTGAGGACTAAACTTAGGAGGCTTGCATCCTACACAAAGAACTGTGTCTAACTAAGGATAGTCATGAGTGGGAAAAATACTCATCCCCAGGAAAGAGCACCCCAACTGGTTATCCAATACCAAATGGTCAGCCCTGAGTACATACATACATGTAACATTATAGCATCTGAGCAAGTAGTATTTATGTATCTAGGGACCACATACACACACACACAAACATACACACACATATGTATGTAACAATAATTAATGAAAAAAGAGGCCTTGAATTTGAGAAAGAAAATGGAGAGGCACATACAGGAGGGTTTGAAGGGCAGAATAAAAGGGGGAAATGCTTCAGTTATATCATAATTTCAAAAATAAAGAAATAACTAAAAACATATTGAAACAGTAAATTAAGACAGCTATGGTATTAGGACATCCACTATAGACCCGTCAGTTATACACTAAAAAGTCCCACTCATGGCAGTACGTTAGGTAGGTAACAGTGATGATAGGAAAATTTATTTGTTCAATGGTTTAAAGACATTCTTTAGGACAGAACAGTTCACAAAAAACAACCCAAGCTCCAAAGGGTATATTAATTTTTGATTAGAAGTATTTTAATAGAGAAAAATTGAGAAGTAGACTATTGTTCAAAATACTTAAAATAAATTCATTTTTTTCCCATAGTGTCAAGTTTAGTCAGTAGTAGATGTTGAAAGTGTTAAAATTATGAAGACAGAGTTGTATTCAAGAAAATAAATGTTAGGGCTGGAGAGATGGCTCAGCGGTTAAGAGTATTGCCTGCTCTTCCAAAGGTCCTGAGTTCAATTCCCAGCAACCACATGGTGGCTCACAACCATCTGGAATGAAGTCTATCTCTTCTGGCCTGCAAGCATACAAGTAGACAGAATATTGTAGACATAATAAATAAATACATTAAAAAAGGAAAATGTTAGCTGCTTGAATTTTAATAGCAGAAAGAATGTCTGGTTTATAACTAGGTCAGAGCAGGTATTTGAGGTCCACATTCAAATTCTTTATTATCAGGGGAATCATTAAGAAGGTTCAAACCTGAGAAAGTATGGGTTTCAGTTCAGCCATGGCGTGCACGTTGAAAACAGGTCATCCTCAGTGCCGAAAAAGAAGAAATGAAGTGCAAAATAAGTTTATTATTCTTCATTATTAAAAAAGGGCAGATGGTTGGATAGCATGTTGCCCAAAATGCATTAACTGCCTCCAATCTTGGAATTTTTGTTTGTGCATAAAATCCATAAAGGGTGATGAAATTGTTCAACCAATACAAGATCACAAAACAGCTCACCAGCAGCAAGATGCTGTGAGTGGCTCTGAGCTCAGGAGATTGCTGGCTGGAGAGGCTTGGGCTGCGGAGATACTGGGCTCTCTTGCGGTGTCTGTAGAGGAGAATTACCATGTACAGGCTGGTCCACATCATGATGCCCACATATAAGAGATCATGCATGAATATGATACTCAAAAATGATCCTGAATTTTTGTTTTTAAAATGCTTGTTTTGACAGTAAGCATGTGAAAATCCACGTCCAACTTTTGTAGAATTAGTTTTGGCTATTACCATTTCAACCATATATCCATAGATGGCCAGGTTAATGAGCCAGGAGCAAAGTAAAAAAGCAAACGTCCACGTTGATAGTTTGTGCTTAAGCCACACCCACTGAGAATTACTGGGAGTCACGGTGACAGCTTGAAATGTGCTTAGAATACAGGTGGTACTGATGGACAGACCACGGAAAATTCTGTATATACATAAAACAACCTTACAACCGACATCATCCAGAAAATTGGGTACGTCAAAGGTTGCCACTATATCTGGTATCAACGTGAATATGATTGTCATTATATTAGCTATTGTCAGGTGCAGGAAAAACAGATCTATCAACTTCTTAAAATGAGGCTTAAAGAAGAAAGTATAAATGTATAAAATGAACAGTGATGTGTTCCCTATGACACCAACGCATAACTGAGATATGAGAAAGACACCCAAGACGGAATTACTTATAAGCATGATGATTGTCAGATGTGTTAGGCCTAGAGTAACAGGTAAATGGACTGTATCATAAATCTATTTTGAAACGGCAATTGTGGGAAAATATAATTATTGCCAGCTCAGGAGCAGAGGTGTTACTTGATGAAATGTCCAATTCCTTTCTTTTCCTCTTTTCTTTCTTTCTTTCTTTCTTTCTTTCTTTCTTTCTTTCTTTCTTTCTTTCTTTCTTTCTTTCTTTCTTTCTTTCTTCCTGTCTTTTTGGACAAGGTTTTTCCAAGTATCACTGGCTGTTCTGGAACTTGGTCTGTATCCCAGGCTGGTCTTGAACTCAGAGATTCACCTACCTCTGGCTTTTCAGTGCTAGAATAGAGGCCTGTGACCACACCGACTGGAGATGTGCCCAAATCCTTTCAAGGTTAGGTCCAAAGATGACCTCTTAGCAACTGCGTTCCAGGTATTCTTGACCATCTTAGAGGGCAGAATAAAGTGTTGGAAAGTAGGCAGTCGAATCCACGCGACACTCTGAACACTGTTATGTCAGGTTGAAGAACCTAGGTGAAAGCCAAATTTGCATGTTATAAGAATTTTAAAAGTTGTGTATTTTTGTGTATAGGCACTTGGCCTGCATGTCTGTGCACTCTATGTTTTCCTGAGAATTGAACCTTGGCACTCTGGAAGAGCAACAACAGTCTTTAACTGTAAAACTGTCCCTCCGAGCCTCAGGATTTTCAATCATCAGCTGATATCTTTTCCATGATTATAACAATATTTGTTTTTAAGACATATATAGTAACATGTGTACTTGAACGTCAGTGTTTTGGCTGCAGATACGTTTCTGTAGCTTATTGATGAGTAAATACTCAGACTTTTCATGTGGTACTCTGCCTCTCATTTCACCTTACAGGGTAACCAGCACGTCCTGAAGCATTTCTTTTCATTTGTCTATTGCGCTGACAACTTAGAGCTGAGCTGCTGATATGCAGACAGTGACAGCAAGGGTGAGACTGCGTATCCCACCGTGTTGAGCAATCTTCACAAAAGTGTGTTTCCCGTGACATTTGGTCATTGACACAATCAGGCTGATTCTGGCTGATAACACACTGTAACAAAGAGTTATATATTTTGCAACACCTGAATTACATTTCCATTAGAAGATTCTTCTGTTTTGCTGTAGCAGAAGCAGAGATCTCAGGTGCACAGTTACACAGAGAATGGCAAAGACATGATACTAATGAAGTTTGACCTTATTTTACAACATAGAAATATCACCCGTGTTCAATAGATTTGGGGGCGTTTTACTGTAATTAATTTTAGAGACATTCCTCCACTGATTTAATTATTCTGTCACCTGAAATACAAACCTTTTTTCTTTGGAAGACATCTGTAAATTCCTCAGCAGTCTCTTTTATTCTGACAAGGTCAATTAAACTTTTCTCAGTGTGCCCTTCTGAATTTCTCCATGCACCTCAAATCGCTGCCTTGACAAGAGTTCCTACCTAGCCAAGGTATTCTATCATGAGTGATCAACATTTAAATTACTTAATGAATTCCACTACACAGAGATATTGTTCTCCCCCAATCCCAGTTATTCCTTTTATCAGTGTTCAACTTGTTTCATGACTTGTCATTGTTTGCCACTGTCACAAATTATATAGTTAGACTGCACCCACCCTCCCCTAAGCTTTGAAAACACATCTCATCTCTACTGTGCCATATGGCTTTTGCTGACCCACATTTATTTCTAGCATCATTCACATCTTCCCAAGTGTTATCCTGGATTGATTGTCATCCTCTTCGCCATTCACCAGAAATTTGTTTTCTGCTCATCTGTTCTCTTTGCTCTGTATCTACCTTTAAATGCCCTAACTTTTCATAATTTTGTTACTCAGCATGTTCCTGAAAATTCCCTCCAGCAGCCATGTTATTACATTTTTTTCCTGCAAAGAATAAGAGTTCTGGGATAAAATGCCAGGCTGTTATCTGAGCCCAGATGAAACAGACTTATAATATGACTTGTACAGGAAGATGCTATCCATGAAACGTGGAATCTAAAAAGATTATCATGCATTATTTTTGACATTCAAAAAAATGAAACTACCAGATTGTGGTGGCACTCTCCTTTATTCCTAGCCTTTGAGAGGCAGACAGACACAGGTGGATGTCATTGAGATTGAGGCCAGTTTGGTCTACAAAGCAAGTTTCAGGACAGTTAGTGGTACATAAAGAAATCCTGTCTCAAAAAACAATGAAAAAATAAACAAAAAAGAAAGTTAATTTGAACAATGAGGAATAGGCATATTCCTAAACAGCAGAGCAGCTGCTATGTGTATGTAAAAATTTGTGACAACTTTAAAATAAATGTTATCATACTTAATTTCATACATGTGTCCTATTTTTATAAATAAAATTATAGTAAAAATTAACCTCAGCAAATATATACATACATTAATAACAGAGAAATAAGCTATCCAGTTGTGTGAATATTTATGTAAGTTATGAAACATGACAGTGATCATCTTAATGCAATCACATTCAGAGTTCACAAAATACAGATGACACACAGTATTTGGAATAGGCTATCTGAATTTTACTGAGAGGAAAACTGGAAGTGTTCTCTGTTTTCTTTCTGTGAATAAAACCGTCAGCATGTTGGCACATTGAGGGAGAATGAAAAAATCCACATTCTGTCTGGGTGCTAAAAGATTCACCATTTTATACCAGTTCAAATATTTCAAACACAATGGAGAGGATAAAGTTCCCTTGTGCAAGTGATGATCAACCCACAGCTAGAGTGTCACAATGAAAATGGGAAACATTAGTCTTTACAGCATTGTATATGGGTTCAACTGTAATTAAGAAAGATGCAAAATTAAAAAATAGAAGCACATTTTCAAACTAGAAAAAATTTTTCACCGTAAGTAAATTTTATTTGACAAAAGAAATGCTAAGGGGACACACTTACTACATGCAATCAACCAACTTTTGCAGCAACATTAAACTTAAATTTACGAATAAAAATACATAAATATGATCTATACATCATCAATCTTAGAACCATAGATGAGGCATAACGATCACAAGCAATACGATGGAATTTTTTTTAAGACAGGGTTTTTCTGTGTAGCCCTGACTGTCGTGGAGCTCACTCTGTAGACAGGACTAATTTTGAACTAACTGAGATTCCTTGCCTCTCTCTGCCTTCCAGTGCTGGAAGTCAAAGTGTTTGTCACCATCCCCACCTTGATGGGAAATCTTAAAAACGTCTTCTTGGAGTTAACCAAGCAAACAGATAAAAGAGAAACTGGGATACAAAAATTTGAGCTAGAGAGCCTGGAGAGACGGCTCAGTGATAAAGAACACAGGGTGCTCTTTCAGAGGAGTAAGGTTCATTCCCAGCACCCACATAGCAACTCATAACTGTCTGTACCTGCATTTCCAGGGGATCTGACAATAGCATCCAGACATGAACACAGGCAAAGCCCCAATGGACATAAAACAAAAATTAAATAAATTATTTAAAGGAAAATCTTTAAAAATATTAAGCTGGACAATTGATCATCTCAGTGTAACAGAACTGCACAGTTACGGGAAGGCAGAGATCATTTGCCATGCGGCTCATAGGAATTGAGAAGCCAATGTGACTGTATAACCAATGTCAAAGAAAGGGTCATCAATGGTCTAGTTTGCTGTTAGACTAAATATTATGTGTATAATGCCGTATTATAGAGAAACTTAGTAGGATTGGAGGGATGACTCTGAGATCAAGGTGTTTGTCATGCGAGCACTGGAAAGTGAGCTCAAACACCAAGCACTTATACAAGGCTGAGTGTGGTGGGTTAGACTGGCTGGTGACAGGTGGATCCCCGAAGCCCATCGAACAAGTGATTGAGCCAACTGATGTGCTCCAGGCTGAATGAGAGATTCTGTCTCAAATAAATTAGGAGTATGTACAGAAAGGCAAATGATGTCAGTGTCTCTCCTGTACACACACGAACAAGCAATCACATAGTCTCAAATGTGCAAAGACCTCACACAACAGAAAGTGAAAAACTACCAATTCCCATCATGTTAAAAACAAGTGAATATCTTGGCAATGACAGAATGAAAAATCCCATTATGAAAATGAACCATAGAGTGTCTCTGGTAGAAATGTGTGTGTGAAATAGATAAAAGACGTTAGGAAACAATAGAATTATGTTGAAAATGATTTCAGTTGAAATCTAAAATAAAGGAGCAGAATAATTAAAAACCAAACAATAGCAAGCAACAGAACTATACAGGAAACATAAAGCCAAGGCCACCACCTTGAAGGGAATACTGCAACACTGCTCTGTGAGACTGCTTGTTGTACGGGAGGAAAGACAGAGACTAGGACAGAATGCTGCATACAGCGTCTAGAAAATGGCAAATGCACATTCAAAGATTATGTTATGACTATCTAGGCTTTAAGAGGAATGTGCAAAATCCTCTAAGATGTAACATCCCTCCAAAGATTGTAGAATTCTAAAATGTCATAGATGGGCAATATTCTCATGAGATTGAATCATTGACTAGATCAGATAAAAAAAAGTTTTAACGAAGAATGAAAATGGGGGCTTCAGATGTCTCAGTGGTTAAGAGTACTGGCTGGTCTATCTGAGAGTCTGGCTTTGATTACCAACACCACACAGATGCCCTCAATTGTCTGTAATAGCATTTCTAGGCCATCGGACAACTCTGAGTGTTTTCCTGGGGCATTGCACTCATGTGGGGCACAGACATATATGCAGGAAAATCACCACACAATAATATACATGAATAAAAATTAAAAACAAAAATGGTAAAAGTATATGAAGATCAAGAGAAGTATTATACAGAAAAATAATAAAGGAAATAGTCTAAACTGACAGAGAAGTAGGGGAAATATAAATCTAAAACCAAATCAAAACACACAAAGTGTAGGGATGGTAGAAGAGAGCAACAATGGAAAGGTTGCCATACCTCCCTCTCACTCTGAGTGCTGAGGCTGCGAAGTCTTATTCAGGGCAGTGTAAATCCCACAGGCATGAAGCATCATAGGCAAGAGGCATCTTGGAAAGGCTGCCTAGCTGGAGCCATGACTAAATAAGGGGCAGGATAAGAGGACTCTTCTTCCCAGTGGACACGGACCAGCTTGTCACCTATGGCGCCAGTGGCCTTGTTAACTGTGCATCATTTTGATGCACTCCAAGGAAAATTTCATTCTCCCAATTCAATGTGGATCCCATGGTAATTGACTAAACCAACCAAATAAGAATGCAGTCTCTGTCTGAAGATGTGTGTGCATTTTCCCAAGTTGAACTACATCAGAAAAGAAACTTTACAATCTAGGAAATCATTAAAAGTTTTCATGCAGCTGTGGAAATTATCACAGCCATTATCATCTGATGCCAGGAAAGTCTACACTTCCCTGTTGGTGTCTCCAAAGGCCCACTGTTCATTCAAAACTGTATTGTTCAACCTTCACATCATGGTACAATTTCTCTTGCTACTGATTTTTAGTTTTATTGCACTATTATCTGAGAAGGGACAAGTAATTACACTGGTTCTTTTGCCTTCAGTCCTTCCTCCCTTCCTCCCTTCCTCCCTTCCTCCCTTCCTCCTTCCTCCCTTCCTCCTTTCCTTACTTCCTACTTTATTTTATTTTTTGAGACAAGATATCTATGTGGAACATCTCTGGCCATCCTGGAACTTCTTCTGTAGATCAGGCTGGCCTTGACCTCACAAGATCCACCTGCCTCTCCCTCTTGAGTCCTGATTAAAGACGTGCAACACCTCTGCCCGGCTCTTTTGTATTTCTTTAAAATATTCTTTCAATTTATGTGTTCAAAAGTTTTCAGCATGTAAGTCTTTGCCACACATGCATGCAATGCTCACAGAGGCCAGAAGAGGGCATTGGAATCCCTGGAACTGGAGTTAACAGATGGTAGTGAACCATCATGTAGGTCCTGGTTCTCAATGTAGCCAGGGTCCTCTGGAATAGCAGCAGTGCTCTTAACCTTTGGGCAATCTCTCCAGCCCTAGCCCCTCATCTCTAATTTTAATAATTCTCCATCATTTCAATACTTTGGGTACAAGTTTGTCAGTCCTGTTTACTGTTCTCCAAGAACTAATTTGTAGTCTGCTGTTTTGTCCTGTTGACCATGATTTTGTTTTACACAAGTTTCTCAATTTTAGGATTTCCCATTTATTAATTGTCTCTCTCAGTGTCTGTGCTACTGAGTTTCTCTTAAGGAAATGGTCTCCTGTGCTAATACATTCATGTGTACTTCCCACTTTCTCTTCTATGAGACAATCAACTTTTCATTTCATTCTTACTTTCTATTTTTGTTGTTGTTTCTAGTTCGTTGTTTCAGCTCTGAGTTTGATAATTTCTTGCAGTATACTCTTTCTGGGTGCTATTTCTTTTTGCTGTTCAGGTATGCTGCTAAGTGACTAGTATGGGATCTCTCCAATGTTTTTTATTTGTTTTTTCTTCTTTTATTTATTTATTAAAAAGAAAAAACAGTATATATTTTTCTAATTATACATACCAAAACAGGTTCCTACTCCCTCACCTCCACCCATTCCGTCCACATACCCTCCCACTTTACCCCCATCCCCTTTTTAGAGAGGATAAGGCACATTGCCTTGGGGAAACTCCAAGTCCCTCTCTACTTTTTCTAGACTAAACAAGGTATACATCCAAAGAGAATAGGTTCCCCAAAAAGCCAGCAAATGCAGTAGTGATAAATACTGGCCACATCACCAGTGGTCCCTCAGTCTGCCCCAACAATGAAGATGTCAACCGCAATCAGAGGGACTAGTTTGGTTCTATGCTTGTTCCTTCCCATTCTGATTGGAGTTTGTGAGCTCCCATTAGCTCAGGTAGACTGTTTCAGTGGGTGTACCCATCATGGTCTTGACCTCTTGTTCATATTCTCATTCCTCCTACTTTTCAACTGGACTATGGAAGCTCAGTCCAGTGCTCCAATGCGGGTTTCTGTCTCTGCTTCCATCAGCTGCTGGATGAAGGTTCTATGATGATGTTTAAGATATTCATCAGTCTGACTACAGGGCAAGTCAAGATCGGGCCCCTCTCTCTATTGCTTAGGGTCTTAGCTGGGATCACCCTTGTGGATTCCTGGGAATTTCTCTAGAGCCAGGTTTCTTGCTAACCATATAATGGCTCCCTGAATCAAGACGTTTTTTGCTTTCATCTCTCTCCCTTCTCCTACTCGACAATCCTATTCACTCAAGTTCTCCTCACTCCTCCCCTTATCCCCTGCACTTTCCCTTCTACCCTCCCTTCTCCTCCCACCCCCATACTCCCAATTTTGTCATGTGATCTTGTCTGTTTCAACTTTCCAGGAGGATCTATATATGTTTTTCTTAGAGTTCACCTTACTACTTAGCTTCTCAAGGATCATGAACTATAGGCTCAATATTAGTTTTTGTTTTTTATGTAGGCACTTAGTGCTATGAACTTGCTTCTTAGAATTGCCTTCTTTGTGTCCCATAAGTTTGGGTATGCTGTGTATTCATTTTCATTCAGTTCTGACACATTTTAAATTTCTTTCTTGGTTTATGTCTTAACTCAGTTTCCATCCAGTTGTTCAGTTTCTATTAATTATTTTCTTGAGACAATGTCTGTTAATGTAATTCTGGCTACCCTGAAACTTGCTGTATAGACCAGGCTGGCCTTGAACTCACAGAGAGATCCTCCTGCCTCTGCCTTCTGAGTTCTGGATTTAAAGGAGCACACCACCATGGGTTGGCCCTAATTTTCACAACTTAGTATACTTTGTGTTGCTTATTTTGTTGATATCCACCTTTAATCCATGGTGGTCAGATAGGATGCAGGGTGTTATGTTAATTTACTTACATCTGTTGAGACTTGCTTGGTTTCCAAATATGCAGTCAATTTTGGAGAATGTTCCACGAGCTACTGAGAAGAAAGCATATTCTCTTGTGTTTGGACGAAATGCTCTGTAGATATCTGTTAGGTCTATTTGACTTACGATGTTATTTAACTCTAGAATTTGTCTTTTTAAATTTGTCTGGGAGACCTGCATATTGCTGAAAGTAGGCTATTGAAGTCACCCTCTAGGACTGTGTGAGGGACACTATGAGATTTAAAATGTAGTAGCATAACTTTTATGACCTTGAGTGCCCTCGTATTTGTTGCATACATGTAGATTTGCAATATCCTCTTGGTGGATTTTCCCCTTGATGAGTATGTAGTGTCCTTCCAAATCTCTTCTGGTTAGTTTTGATTTGAAGTATCTTTTGTCAGATATTCAAATACTTATGCCTGCTTGTTTCTAGGGTTCATTTTCTTGCAATACCCTTTCCCATCTTTTTATTTCTTTTATTTGTGTGAAACAAAGGATATCAGAATTTTACTTTTTATTATAAGATTTCTAGTACTATTTGGCCTTTGATCAAGGCACATGAATTCATTTGGCAACACATTGTCATAGAATCAAAATACAACTCATTATACGTACTAGATATGCCTACCAGCTGAGCCCTACACAACAGTAGATGCAAGTCTGAGCCCTCTTCAATTTCTTTTTTAGACATAATTTCTTTATTAGGTCTTTGAAAATTTCAAATCATGAACTCTAATATTTCTCACCCCCCAGTTCCTCTATATCCTCTCCTCATCCCTGCAGTGACCCTGACTAAGAGAAAATAAAAAAACCAAACCAAAACAAAATAAAGCAAACAAGCAAGCAAGCAAGCAAAGAACAACAAGAACAGAGCAAATAAAAAAAATCCCCAAATCTCTTCAATTCTCCTTCTTTCCCGGTTTCTCCAACAGCTCTTCATTCATCCTGGTTGCAGTAGGAGTTGGCATGTCACATAGTATATTCCATGTTTTCCTAATCAGCTTTTCTAGCAAATGTTCATTGCAATGAGTCACTGGACTGGTTCAGGGCCTCTGGTTATTGGTACACTGTCGTCACTGGATTCTACCTGAAACTCCTCTGGGGCATGCCAGAGCCACACCTAGTCATAGACATCCTGCAGGTACCATTCCTTAGGACCAATCCCTTCACGAGCTTCAGTTGGCCCTAGATGGGGTAGATGTTAGGGTGGGCCAACTCAAGACCCGGCTGTGGGTCTGGGTGGTAGCTGAGCTGGACAAACCAGGCCACTGGGACTGCCCACCTCAGAGGAGGGGGCAGAGCCAGCTACCCTATGTCCGTACCTTCAGGGTCAGTTCTCTTTCACCTGTGGTACGGGGTTTGTCTATCTCTCCCAGTGCACGGACTGACTGTCCTATGAGGGTCGGGGCCAGCTCTCTTGCGGCAGGGTCCATCGAGAGGCAGGGCTAGTGAAGGGTGGGGCCGGCTCAGCTTGGACCTCTGATTTCACTACCCACGCTTCTATGTCCTCCTGAGGTGACACAGGCCACAGACATCAACAGACCCTAGTTGCAGGTGGACCACCTACCCAGACATGGCCCTTGGCAGCAAATTGGGCCAGAGGACCTGGCTCCAGGGGGAAGCACTGGCCACTTATCAGGATGGCTCGGGTGGCACCACGGCCCCGGACACCAACATGGTCACAGGTTGTGGCCTCAACCCCGGGCTTCAATGTGACTTTCGATACTTTAACACAGGCCTCAGCATGATGGGACCATGAAGCTAGACATGGCCCTCAACTGCAGCTCTCGTCCAGAAGTCACCATGGCATTGGGTAGAATCACAGGCCACTCAGATCTGAATGACCCCAGCTGAATCATGGCCCCCAGATCCCAACAAGGCCAGAGATTTTGACCTATATTCTGGGCCTCCATGTGGTCACAGACTTCAACATAGACCCTAACTGTGGTAAGAACACATATTCAGACAGGTACCAGCCCGGGTCTAGATATCACCGGTGCCCCAGTGGCACCGTGGTCATTGGACACCAACACAGTCCCAGATGACAGCCCTGGGAATCAGCATAGCTCTCAATGGCAATAGGAGCCATGGACATCTACACAGACCCTGGCGGCATTAGGGTCACAGACGCAGGCATGGCACCCAGCTCCAGCCCTGGCCTGGATGCCAGCACGGCACCAGGTAGTAGCATGTGCCACTCACATCTGTATGGCCCTGATTGCATCATGGCCTCTGGGCACCAACATGGTCACAGGTGGCTGATCTGATCACAGGCCACCACATGGCCTTTGGTTGTAACAACCACAGATGTGGTCTCAGACCCTGGCTGCTATAGGAACAGAGAGCTAGATGTGGCCCTTGGCAGCAGTAGTGTTGTTGAACAACACCAAGACCCCGGGTGCAGCACAGGCCACTCAGACCAGTGTGGCTCTGGTTGTGGCCCAGCCCGCAGACACCAACAAGGCCACAGGTTGAGGCCCAGACCACGTGCCATTTCTTCTTGCTGTTCTAGAACTCTTTGCTAAGTATGAGATCTCTCTAGTTTTTATTTATGTAGGCACTTAGTGCTTTGAAGTTGCTTTCACATAACCACCTTCATTGTGTCCCATAACGTTGGGTATGCTGTGTATTCATTTTCATTCAGTTCTGACAAATTTAAAATTTCCTTCTTGAGTTTTGTCTTAACTCATTTTTCATTCAGTTGTTCAGTTTCCATTAATTTTTCTTTTTTGAGACAAGGTCTGTTAATGTAATTCTGGCTGTCCTGGGAGAAACAGCACCCAATAAGAGTATACTTCAAGAAATTATTAAACCCAGAGCTGAAGCAATGAAATCGAAACAACAACAAAAACACAATCAGTGAAATGAGGAGTTGGTTCTTTGAAAACAATCAACAAGATTGACAAATTTGTAGCCAAAGTATTGAAATGATGGAGAGAAAAGAACAAAATTAATAAAATTAGAGATTAGGGGCTAGGGCTGGAGAGATTGCCCCAAAATTAAGAGCACTGCTGCTATTCCAGAGGACCCTTGCTTGAATAGGTCCCAGGACCTACATGATGGATCACAACCTTCTGTAACTCCAGTTCCGGGGGTTCTAATGCCCTCTTCTGGGGTCTGTGAGCAATGCATGCTAGTGTGGCAAAGCCCTAAATGCTAAAAGCATTTAAACACATAAAATAAAACAATAATGATAATTTTAAAAAGAAATACAAGAGAACCAGGCAGTAGTGGTGCATGGCTTTAATCCCAGAAGTCAGGAGGCGGATCTCTGTGAGTCGAGGCCAGCTGGTCTACAGAGAGAATTCCAGGACCGCCAGGACTGTTATAAAGAAACCCTATCTTGAAAGAAAGAGAGAAAGACACACAGAGAGAGAGACAGAGAGAAGGAGGGTGAAAGAAAGGGAGGGAGAAAGGGAGAGAGAAACGGGGGAGAAAGGGAGAGAAAGCGGGAAAGACAGAGAAATAAATGTATAATAGCTGTGATAATTTCCACAGCTGAGTGAAAACTTTTAATGATATTCTAGATTGTAGATTACTTTCTGATGTAGTTCAACTTGGGAAAATCACACACATCTTCAGACAGAGACTGCATTCTTATTTAGTTGGTTTAGTCCATTACCATGGGACTCACGTTGTATTGGGAGAATGAAATTTTCCTTGGAGTGCATCAGAATGATGCACAGTTAACAAGGTCACTGGCGCCATAGGTGACAAGCTGGTCTGTGTCCACTGGGAAGACTCTTCTTATCTTGTCCCTTATTTAGTCATGGCTCCTGCTAGGCAGCTTTTCCAAAACACTTCTTGACTATGAGGCTTTGCGCCAGTGGGATTCAACTGCCCTGAATAAGACTTCGCAGTCTCAGCACTCAGAGTGAGAGGGAGGTATGGAAACCTTTCTCTCTTCTTCTATCCCAGTCTACCATCCCTACACTTTGTGTGTTTTGATTTGTTTTTAGATTTATATTTCTCCTACTTCTCTGTCAATTTAGTCTATTTCCTTTATTATTTTTCTGTATAATACTTCTCTTGATCTTCATATACTTTTACCATTTTTGTTTTTAATTTTTATTCATGTATATTATTGTGTGGTGATTTTCCTGCGTGCATCTCTGTGCCCCACATGAGTGCAATGCCCCAATAAAACAGTCTGAGATGTCCGATGGCCTAGAAATGCTATTACAGACAATTGAGGGCATCTGTGTGGTGTTGGTAATCAAAGCCAGGCTCTCAGGTAGACCAGCCAGTACTCTTAACCACTGAGACATTTCAAGCCCCCATTTTCATTCTTCGTTAAGACGTTTTCATATGATCTAGTCAATGATTCAATCTCATGGGAATATTGCCCATCTATGACATTTTAGAATTCTACAATCTTTGGAGGGATGTTACATCTTAGAGGATTTTGCACATTCCTCTTAAAGCCCATATCTGCCTAGGTAGTCATAACATAATCTTTGAAGGTGCATTTGCCGTTGTCCAGACTCTGTATGCAGCATTCTGTCCTAGTCTCTGTCTTTCCTCCCGGACAACAGTGCAGTCTCACAGAGCAGTGTTGCAGTATTCCCTTCAAGGTGGTGGCCTTGGCTTTATGTTTTCTGTATATTTCTGTTGCTTGCTATTGTTCTGCTTTTATTTATTCTGCTCCTTTATTTTAGATTATATCTGAAATCATTTTCAATATAATTCTATTGTTTCCTAACGTCTTTTATCTATTTCACACACACATTTCTACCAGAGACACTCTACGGTTCATTTTCACAATAAACTTTTTCATTCTGTCATTGCCAAGATATTCATTTGTTTTTAACATGATAAGAATTGGTAGTTTTTCACTCTCTGTTGTGTGAGGTATATGCACGTATGTGACTGTGTGATTGCTTGTTCGTGTGTGTACAGGAGAGACACTGACATCATTTGCCTTTCTGTACATACTCCTAATTTTTTTGAGACAGAATCTCTCATTCCTCCTGGAGCACATCAGTTGGCTCAATCACTTGTTTGATGGGCTTCCGGGATCCACCTGTCACCAGCCAGTCTAACCCACCACACTCAGCCTTGTATAAGTGCTTGGTGTTTGAGCTCACTTTCCAGTGCTCACATGACAAACACCTTGATCTCAGAGTCATCTCTCCAGTCCTACTAAGTTCCTCTATAATACAGCATTATACACATAAAATTTAGTCTAACAGCAAACTAGACCATTGATGACCCTTTCTTTGACATTGGTTATACAGTCACATTGGCTTCTCAATTCCTATGTGTCACATGTCAAACGATCGCTGCTGTCCTGTAACTCTGCAGTTTTGTTACACTGAGGTGATCAGTTGTCCAGCTTAATATTTTTAAAGATTTTCCTTTTAAATAGTTTATTTAATTTTTGTTTTATGTCCATTGGGGCTTTGCCTGTGTTCATGTCTGGATGAAATTGTCAGATTCCCTGGAAATGCAGGTACAGACAGTTATGAGTTGCTATGTGGGTGCTGGGAATGAACCTGGATCCTCTGAAAGAGCACCCTGTGTTCTTTACCACTGAGCCATCTCTCCAGGTTCTCTAGCTCAAATTTTTATATCCCATTTTCTCTTTTATCTGTTGGCTTGGTTAACTCCAAGAAGACGTTTTTAAGATTCCCCATCAAGGTGGGGATGGTGACAAACACTTTGACTTCCAGCACGGGAAGGCAGAGAGAGGCAAGCAGTCTCAGTGAGTTCAAAATTAGTCCTGTCTACAGAGTGAGCTCCACGACAGTCAGGGCTGCAGAGAGAAACCCTGTCTTGAAAAAAAACGCCATCATATTTCTTCTGATCGTTATGCCTTATCTAACGTTCTAAGCTTGAATATGTATAGATGATAATTGTATATTTTTATTCTCAATTTTGAGTTTTATGCTGCTGCAGAATTTGGTTGACTGCATGTGTAAGTGTGTCCCCTTAGCATTTTTTTTTGTGAAAGAAAACTTATTTAAGATGAAAATTTTATTTTAGTTTGAAAATGTCTTTCCAGTTTTTAAATTTTGCATGTGTCTTAATCAAGTTGAATTCATATACAGTATATGCAATGCTGTAAAGACTAATGTTTCCCATGTTCATAGTGACACTCTCATCATTTGCACAAGGGAACTTTATCCTCTCCATTGTGCTTGATATATTTGAATTGGTGTAAAATGGTGAATCTTTTAGCAGTGGCAGAATGTGGATTTTTTCATTCTCCCTCAATGTGCCAACATGCAGACGGTTTCATTCATAGAAAGAGAAAAGAGAACACTTCCAGTTTTGCTCTCAGTAAAATTCAAATAGCCTATTCCAAATACTGTGTGTCATTTGTATTTTGTGGAAGTGAATGTGATCGCATTAAGATTATCACTGTTAGTTTTCATCACTTACATATATTTTTACACAACTTCATAGCATATTTCTTTGTTTTTAAAAGCATCTGTATCTTTACTAAGGTTAGTTTTTATTGTAACTTTTATTCTTGAATATTTGACGATGCATACAATTAAGTATGATAATATTGATTTTAAATTCATCACATCTTTTTGACATACGGATAGCAGTTGCTCTGCTGTTTATGAATATGTCTATTCATTAGTATTCAAATTTTCTTTTTTTTGTTTGTTTTTTCCTTGTTTTTTGATACAGGGTTTCTCTGTGTAGCACTAACTGTCCTGGAACTCGCTTTGTAGAACAATCTGGCCTCAATCTCAGTGATATCCACCTGTGTCTGCTTCCCAAAGGCTAGGAATAAAGGAGTGTGCCACTTCAATCTGGCAAGTTTCATTTTTTTGAATGTCAAAAATAGGACTTAACAATCTTTTTAGATTCCATTTTCCATTGATAGCATCTTCCTGTGCATGTCATAGTGTGAGTCTGTTTCATCTGGATTCAGATGACAGCCTGACATTTTACCCCAAACTTTTATTCTTTGCAGGAAAAAGATGTAGTAACAGGGCTGCTGGCGGGAATTTTCAGGACCATGCTGAGTAACAAAATTATGAAAAGTTAGGGCATATAAGGGTAGATACAGAGCAAAGAGAAAAGATGAGAAAAAAAAATTCTGGTGAATGGTGAGGAGGATGACAATCAATCCAGGATAACACTTGGGAAGATGTGAAGGATGCAAGAAATAAATGTGGGTCAGCAAAAGCCATATGGCACAGTAGAGATGAGATGTGTTTTCAAAGCTTAGAGGAGGGTGGGTGCGGTCTAATTATATAATTTGTGACAGTGGCAAACAATGACAAGTCATGAAACAAGTTGAACACTGATATAAGGAATAACTGGGATTGGGGGAGAACAATATCTCTGTGTAGTGGAATTCATTAAGTAATTTAAATGTTGATCACTCATGATAGAATACCTTGGCTAGGTAGGAACTCTTGTCAAGGCAGCGATTTGAGGTGCATGGAGAAATTCAGAAGGGCACACTGAAAAAAGTCTAATTGACCTTGTCAGAATAAAAGAGACTGCTGAGGAATTTACAGATGTCTTCCAAAGAAAAAAGGTTTGTATTTCAGGTGACAGAATAATTAAATCAGTGGAGGAATGGGTCTCAAATTAATATACAGTAAAACTCCCCAAATCCATTGAACATGGGTGATATTACTACGTTGTAAAATTTAAGATTAAACTTCATGAGTATCATGTCTTTGCCATTCTCTGTGTAACTGTAGACCTGAGATCTCTGCTTCTGCAACAGAAGAATCTTCTAATGGAAATGTAATTCAGGTGTTGCAAAATATATAACTCTTTGTTACAGTGGGCTATCAGCCAGAATCAGCCTGATTGTGTCAATGACCAAATGTCACAGGAAACACACTTTTGTGAAGAAGTGCTCAACACTGTGAGATACGCAGTCTCACCCTTGCTGTCACTGTCTGCATATCAGCAGCTCAGCTCTAAGATGTCAGCGAAATAGACAAATGAAAAGAAATGCTTCAGGATGTGCTGGTTACCCTGTAAGGTGAAATGAGAGGCAGAGTCCCACTTGGAATGTCTGAGTATTTACTCATCACTAAGCTACAGAAATGTATCTGCAGCCAAAGCACTGACGTTCAAGTACACGTTACTATATGTGAGTTAGAAACAAATATTGTTACAAACATGGAAACAATATCAACTGATAAATTAAAATTCCATGGGCTTGGATGGATGGTGTCACAGTTAACGACTGTTGGTTGCTCTTCCAGAGTGCCAGGGTTCGATTCCCAGACAGGCATATAGTGCTTAGACATACAGGCAAAGTGCCCATACACAAATATACATAACTTTTAAAATTCTTATAACATGCAAATTTGTCTTTCACCTAGGTCAAAACATCCTTCAGCCTGACATAACAGTGTTCAGAGTATCGGGTGGATTTGACTGCCTACTTTCCAACACTTTATTCTATCCTCTAAGATTGTCAAGAATACCTGGAATACAGTTGCTAAGAGGTCATCTGTGGACCTAACCTTGAAAGGATTTGGACACATCTCCAGGTGGTCAGGCACAGTCTTCTAATTCCAGCACTGACAGGCCAAGGTAGGTGAATGAGGTCAAGACCAGATTGGGATACAGAGCAAGTTCCAAGTTCCAGAACAGCCAGTGATACTTGGAAAAACCTCATCCAAAAAGACAAAAAAGAAAAAGAAAAGAAAGGAGTTGGACATGTCATCACTTATCAGCTCTGCTCCTGAGCTGGCAATCATTATATTTTCCCATAATTGCTGTTTCAAAAATAGATTTATAATACAGTCCATTTATCTGTCACTCCAGGCCTAAAACATCTGACGAACATCATGTTTATAAATAATGCCGCCTTGAGTGTCTTTCTCATATCTCAGTTATGCATTGGTGTCATAGGGAACACATCACTGTTCGTTTTATACATTTACATTTTCTTCTTTAAGCCTCATTTTAAAAAGTTGATAGATCTGCTTTTCATGCACCTGACAATAGCTAATATGGTGACGATCGTGTTCATTTTGATACCGGATATTGTGTCATCCTTTGGAGTACCCAATTTTCTGGATGATATTGGCTGTAAGGCAGTTTTATGTATATACAGAATTTTCCGTGGTCTGTCCATCAGTACCACCTCTATTCTAAGCACATTTCAAGTCATCACAGTCACTCCTTGTAATTCTCAGTGGGCTTGGCTTAAGCACAAAATCTCAACGTGGATGTTTTCTTTCTTACTTTGCTCCTGGCTCATTAACCTGGCCATCTATGGATATATGGTTGAAATGGTAATAACCAAAACCAATTCTACTCAAGCTGGAAATGGATATTTGCATGCTTACTGTCAGAGCAGGAGTTTTGGGAAACAAAATTCAGGATCATTTATGGGCATCATATTCATGCATGATCTCTTTTATGTGGGCATCATGATGTGGACCAGCCTGTACATGGTAATTCTCCTCTACAGACACCGCAAGAGAGCCCAGTATCTCCGCAGCCCAAGCCTCTCCAGCCAGCAATCTCCCGAGCTCAGAGCCACTCACAGCATCTTGCTGCTGGTGAGCTGTTTTGTGATCTTGTATTGGTTGAACAACTTGATCACCCTTTATGGGTTTTATGCACAAACAAAAATTCCAAGATTGGAGGCAGTTAATGCAATTTGGGCAACATGCTATCCAACCATCTGCCCTTTTTTAATAATGAAGCATAATAAACTTATTTTGCACTTCACTTCTTCCTTTTCGGCACTGAGAATGACCTGTTTTCAACGTGCACTCTGGCTGAACTGAAACTTACACTTTCTCATCATTTGAACCTTCTTAATGATTCCCCTGAGAATGAAAAATTTAAATATGGACCTCAAATACCTGCTCTGACCTAGTTATAAACCAGATATTCTGTGTGCTATTAAAATCCATGAAGTTAACATTTTTTAATACAACTCTCTGTTCATAATTTTAATAATTTCAACATCTAATATCGACTCAAGTTGACACTTTGGAAAAAATGAATTCATTTTAAGTATTTTGAACAATAGTCTACTTCTTGATTTTTCTCTATTAAAACACTTCTAATTAAAAATGTAAAATCATTTTTGGAGCTTAGGTTTTTTTGTGGAGTGTTCTGTACTAAGGAATATCTTTTATCCATTGGACAAATAAATTTCCCTATCTTAATGGTTACCTACCTAAGGTACTGCTGTTGGTGTGACTCTTTAGTGTTATAACTGACAGGTATACAATGGATGTCCTAGTACCGTAGCTGTCTTAATTTACTGTTTCAGTATGATTTTAATTATATCTGTTATTTTTGGAATTAAATATAATAACGTTTCTCCCCCTTCTTTTCTGCCCTACAAACCCTCCTGTATATGCCTCTCCTTTTTCTCTCTCAAATTCAAGGCACCTTTTCATTAATTATTGTTACATACGTGTGTGTATGTTTGTGTGCATGTGTGTGTGTCCCTAAATACATAAATACTACCTGCTCAGTCACTATAATGTTACATCTATATATGTACTTGGGGCTGACCACTTGGTATTGGATAACCAATTGGGGTGCTCTTTCCTGGGGATGACTATTTCTCCCACTCTTGACTTTCCTTAGTTAGACACAGTTCTTTGTGTAGGATGCAGGCCTCCTAAGTGTAGTTAGTCCTCACACAGCATCAATGAAATTTCTCTTTGTGACAATGGATATCATCACAGAAAACCACAGCCAGTCGAAATGCAGAATAGTGAAGCCCAGTCCCAGTGGCTGTATGTGCAGTACATCTTCTGCACCTAAGGCTCAGGGAACATTGATGAAGGCAGGACAGAAGGTTTAAAAAACCGGTGGATGAGGGAATCAGCTGTGGGATTGAATTACCTGGAAATATCAGAAGTTGCATCCATGGAGTATCAGCAACCTAGCTGTTTAATATTTGTTTTATTTTTTCTTTTTTAAAAAATTTCTAATTGAAATAGAATTACATCACGTCTCACTTCCTTTTCTCCCTCCTGCCCCTCCCAACTATGTTCTCTCAAACCCTTCCCTCTCATATCCCCTATACACTCTCAAATTGATAACCACTTTTTCTCTTATTATTATTTTTACATACCCAAATAGATATGGATACAATCTGATAGGTCTGTTTTTCTTGTTTCTATAATATTTCAATGTTGACCATTTTGTATTGGACAACTAATAAGGGGGTTCATTCCTAGGTGAGACTAATTCTCCTTTTCCCAACAATCATTAGTTGCCTCTAATTCTTTATCTAGGAGAGAGAGCCCATTAAAATTTCTCCCTTCCACGTTAATATGTCCATTTATATTGCCATTGGTCTAGTTTTGATTATATAGTCTTTTCTAGGATAGACCCTTTCAAAGAAGATATGCTGATATCCTAGCTCTTACAATGATTTCCACCCTCTTTTGAAATGTCCTTTTGGTCATAGATACAGGATCTGTGAAGTAGATGTAGCCCTTGGAGCTGTACTCCACACTGTCTGCTGATTTCTGCATTGTGACCAGTGGTTTTCTGTGATCATCTCCATTTGATCTGAGGATTTGGAGTTAAGAAACAAAGATGAAAGAGAACATGCATTTGCCTTTATGAGTCTGGTTGCCCATACTTTTGTAATGAATTCAAATAAAACATCTTTTTACAAATAAAACATTTTCAATAGTCTGTCCTTGACTAGAATCCTATTGTGAGAACTCCTTCAGCCAATGGCCTTCAAGATCCTGGCCCTCTTTGGTCATGATCTCATCTACTAGAAGTGCAAACAAAAGCATACATGGTCCTCTTTTCTGCTAAATCCAGTTCCAGTGCCCTCTGCATACAGTCTGCTGGATTCTGTTCCAATTACCAGTGCATTCAGAGGACTATGAATCATTACCGTTACTGTGAGTTTATTCCCTGCAAATAAAAACTTTGTTATACTTAATTCTGGTCTATTAATGAACTCTTGGTACTACTACAAATTGGCACCCAACATGGGGTCCAAACCCAAAACCCTGAGATTAAGAGTCTTATGCTTTAGTGACTGAGCTAGCAGAAATAGACCCAGCAGAAATTCTAGTAGCTTTTACTCATGATGAAATTATCAAATTATGGCAAGACAATAAACCCTGGCAAAGAGCTTGTACTAATTTTTTTGGGAGAGATTAATAGCAACTATTCTAAAAGTGATAGGATTAGACTTATAAAGAGAACTAACTGGTTTCTTCCTGGCTTTGTACATGACACACCAATAACTGCAGCCCCTACATTCTATAGTGATGCAAATAAATCAGGAAAGGCAGGTTACAAATCTGAAAACTTAGGTAAAGTGGAACAAAGCCCTTATAATTCTGTCCACAAGTGAAAAGTATATGCTATTCTCATGGTACTAAGGAATTTTAAAGAACCTCTCAACATAGTTACTGATTCGCAATATGCAGGAAAGTTGTATTGTATATGAAACCACTGAATTTATACAAAATGATACATAATTGACTATTATTTATTCAAGATCAAGAATAATATATAATCAGAATATAATCAGGAATAGGCTTTGTCACATATACATAACACACATCCAATCCCACATGGGTCTGCTGGATCCTCTACCACAAGACAATGCAGAAATTGATCAATTACTGATTGGAAATGTGCCTAAGGCCTCAGAATTTCATAAAAAAGTCATTTTAATAGCAAAGGATTAAAAAGCACTTTTCTATTATGTGGCAATTAGCCAAGGAGATTATAGGGAAATGTCCTACTTGTTCTTCATACAACCAAACATCACGATCTGCAGGAATGAAATCTGACAGATGGATGTGTTCCTCTTTGTAGAATTTGAAAAATTAAAATATGTACACCACACAATTGATACGTACTCAGGTTTGTAATGGGTAACACCTTTGAGTTCAGAAAAGACTGATTCAGTTATCACACATTTACTAGAAGTTATGGCTATCATGGGTATACCTGCACAAATAAGGATGGAAAGTGGTCCAGCATATGTCTCTAATAAAGTGATACAGTTTTTCCTTATTATAATATAAAGCATATTACAGGTATACCACACAATACTTCAGTCCAGGCAGTTATAGAAAGATCAAATAAAACTATAAAGGATATGTTAAACAAACAGAAAGGCATGAAAAAATGCCCCAAAAAGAGATTGCATAATGCTTTATTAACTTTGAATTTTCTTAACAGTAATGAGAAAGGAACAATGGCTGCAGAGAAACATTGAATAATAGAAAAAACTTCTGAATTAAATCAGCTACTGTATTTCAAGGATGTGTTGACCTCAGAATGAAAATCAGGAGATGTGCTATGTTGGGGAAGAGGTTTCACTCTTGTTTCCATAGGACATGAAAAACTATTAATGCCATTAAAATTAATCAAGATTCAGTTTGAAAAGGAGCAATCTCCTGATAAAGAAAAATGACAGCTCATCCACAGGTTGTAAGGAAACCTCATAAGTGTTGAGGAAGGGTTCTGTTCTTGTCTTTGCAGGAAAATACCCATCTAAGTCAAGAGACTTTGGACATCTAGATACTTAAAGAAGAAAATATAGCTTTCCAGAAAGAATCACAAAGCAAATAGAAATCTGACTTATGATACCAATATCCTCTGCAGGATAAAATATTATTTACAAACATATGGTAGCTGCCATTTATTAAAAATAAAAGCTGGCTTTGGAGTTCGACGTGGCTGTATTATAAATCCAAGCATGTTGTTAAAAAAATTCAGAGTTTCTGTCTCATATCAGGTGCCACCTAGTATGAAACAAGAAAAATAAAATCTAGAGATTGCTCTTATCAAAACTCTGCTTTCAGAATTTTACTTCTCCCCATACCTGCTTTTGTCTCTGTGGTAACATTCTGGTGTGGGAAGTCTTTTGGTGAAAATAGAAATTCAAACTTTCCATTCTGATATGAATAATGTTTAAGGTTTCCCCAATCAACAATACATTTTCCTTCTGTAATCTTTGAAGATTCCTGACTGAAGATAGGACCCCACAACAACGATTCCACCTGGTTGATATGATGTCATTATGCTCATAGCACCACAGTAAAATCTGTATTGTATTACAAACTGCTCAAGAGGAATCGAACTTGGCTAGCTGAGATGGTACACCTTCTTACACAAGTTGTGTTCTGACCACAACTTCAAAGAAGAATTTCAAAAAAACCCTACTCAAAGACAATCTACAATTATACCAAACAGTGACCTTGAAACTTGACCATCATTTTAGGATTTACAGGATCTCATAGAAATAACATCATTGCCCATAAGAGCTAGAAGTAATTCTAGAAAATGACATTCCTCTCTTCCAACAAAGTTTGTCCTCAGGGTTAGGGACCCATCTATTTTTTTTTCATTTAAACACTGCTTGGCCCTTTAGCTCTAGCTAATACTGATATCCCGGTCAACCCATCTCTAATAATCTGTGAGCACCGGTCTTACCGGGAAAGATTCAGCATGTCTAACCTGGCGGCTTGCTTCATTGCATGCGTCTGCCCGGGAGACGGGAGCATGGCGTCTCTGAGCTCACTTCCTCTTCCTCCCAGCATTCTGTTCTGTTTACTCCTCCCACCTATGTTTTAACCTATCAGGGCCAAGCAGTTTCTTTATTGCTTAACCAATGAAATCAACAGATTGATATATGACACTCCCACATCACTGACCTTTTCAGACACCTGTATGCACATGCACATATTCATATATAGGCATGCACGCATGCACATCATTAAATATAATCTTTTAAATGTCATTGACATGTAAATCATGTAAACGTGCTTGCAGAATGGTACTAGTGAGTCTTCAGACAGATATGTAAAATGGGTGATGTGTGGATGCCAGCCAGTTCTTCTTTGTACGTCCTTTGGTATGACCACAGGACCACTTGGCAGTTATGCAGTGATGGTGCTCCTTTGTGGTTGAGAGGCTGGAGTGTGCATGCTTGCTTCCTCTCTTGTTTTTTTTTATGTATTTTTTTTATTGATAAAAGGAGAATAAAGAAAAGAAAGAAAAAAAAAACAAATTTCCACCTCCTCCCAGCCTCCCATTTCCCTCCCCCTCCTCCCATTCTTCTCCCCCTCCTCCCACCCCTCTCCCCTTCCCCCCCACTTTTCTCCCCCTCCCTCTCCAGTCCAAAGAGCAGTCAGGGTTCCCTGCCCTGTGGTAAGTCCTAGGTCCTCCCCCCTCCGTCCATATCTAGGAAGGTGAACATCCAAACTGGCTAGGCTCCCACCAAGCCAGCACATTGCGTTGGATCAAAACCGCGTGCCATTGTCCTTGGCGTCTCATCAGCCCTCATTGTTCGTCATGTTCAGAGAGTCCAGTTTTATCCCATGCTTTTTTTTGGTAACAGTCCAGCTGGCCTTGGTGAGCTCCCAGTAGATCAGCTCCACTGTCTCAGTGGGTGGGTGCACCCCTCGTGGTCCCGACTTCTTTGCTCATGTTCTCCCTCCTTCTGCTCCTCCTTGGGACCTTGGGAGCTCTATCCAGTGTTCCAGTGTGGGTCTCTGTCTCTATCTCCATCCATCACCAGATGAAGGTTCTAGGATGATATGCATGATATTCGTCAGTATTGCTCTAGGATAGGGTCATTTCAGGTTCCCTATCCTCAGCTGCCCAAGGAACTAACTGGGGGCCTCAGCTTGGGCACCTGGGATCCCCTCTAGGGTCAAGTCTCCTGCCCATCCTAAAGTGGGTCCTTTAACTAAGAAATGGGGTTCCGTGCTCCCCTATCCAACCTTCCTTTATCCCGATCCTCCTGTTTCCCCAAGTCCCCCCTCCTTTCCTTCTACCTTTTCTCTCCCCATCTCCCCTTACCCCCATCCCACCCCACCCCCAACATCCCACTTTTCTCCCTGGCAATTTTGTATACTTCCCTTATCCAAGAGGATAACTATATGTTTTTCTTCAAAACGATATGCTAACTCTTCTGACTTCAGTGGCCCAGCAGTTCCTACACTACAGTTCCAGGTCCCATTTTGGGTTCCATTTCTCTTCCAAACACATATCATATCTGATATTTTCCTGCCTACTGCCATTATGAATGGTTCATGTTATCTTGGCATTGAGTTACCCAGAAATCTTTAGGGTTATCTGTATAAACATGCATCATTTATTTTCCTCGGACCATCTCTTCACTTCAATGCTTATAATCCAAGAAATCTTTGTTTGTTTTACTACAATTCCCTTTGGAGGTATGGTGTGAAGGGATGGAAGGTGTGTATCTTTTTTATTTATTTATTTATTTATTTATTTATTTATTTATTTATTTATTTATTAAGGATTTCTGCCCCCTCCCCGGCACCGTCTCCCATTTCCCTCCCCCTCCCCTATCAAGTCACCCTCCCTCATCTGCTCGAAGAGCAATCAGGGTTCCCTGACCTGTGGGAAGCCCAAGGACCACCCACCTCTATCCAGGTCTCCTAAGGTGAGCATCCAAACTGCCTAGGCTCCCCCAAAGCCAGTATGAGCAGTAGGATCAAAAACCCACTGCGATTGTTCTTGAGTTCCCATTCTTCCTCATTGTCCGCTATGTTCAGCTAGTCCAAATTTATCCCATGCTTTTTCAGACCCAGGCCAGCTGGCCTTGGTGAGTTCCCGATAGAACATCTCCATTGGCTCAGTGTGTGGGTGCACCCCTCGCGGTGTTGAGTTCCTTGCTCGTGCTTCGTCTCCTTCTGCTCCTATTTTGGACCTTGAGATTTATGTCTGGTGCTCCAATGTGGGTCTCTGTCTCTGTCTCCTTTCATCGCCTGATGAAGGTTAATATTCATGAGGATGCCTATGTGTTTGTCTTTGGATTCACTTTCTTATTTAGCTTCTCTAGGAACATGAATTATAAGCTCAATGTCCTTTATTTATGGCTAGAAACCAAATATGAGTGAGTACATCCCATGTTCCTCTTTTTGGGTCTGGCTTACCTCACTCAGGATAGTGTTTTCTATTTCCATCCATTTGTATGCAAAATTCAAGAAGTCCTTGTTTTTTACTGCTGAGTAATACTCTAATATGTATGTATATCTTCCATACTTTCTTCAATCATTCTTCCATTGAAAGGCATCTAGGTTGTTTCCAGGTTCTGGCTATTACAAACAATGCTGCTATGAACATAGTTGAGCATATACTTTTGTTGTATGATAGGGCCTCTCTTGAATTTATTCCCAAGAGTGGTATTGCTGGATCCAAGTATAGGTTGATCCCGAATTTCCTGAGAAACCGAAACACTGCTTTCCAGAGTGGTTGCACAAGTTTGCATTCCCACCAGCAATGGGTGAGTGTACCCATTTCTCCACAACCTCTCCAGCAAAGGCTATCATTGGTGTTTTTGATTTTAGCCATTCTGACAGGTGTAAGTTGGTATCTTAAAGTTGTCTTGATTTGCATTTCCCTGATCGCTAAGGAAGTTGAGCATGACCTTAAGTGTCTTTTGGCCATTTGAACTTCTTCTGTTGAGAATTCTCTGTTCAGCTCAGTGCCCCATTTTATAATTGGGTTGATTAGCCTTTTACGGTCTAGTTTCTTGATTTCTTTATATATTTTGGAGATCAGACCTTTGTCTGTTGCGGGGTTGGTGAAAATCTTCTCCCAGTAAGTGGGTTGCCTTTTTGTCTTAGTGACAGTGTCCTTTGTTTTACAGAAGCTTCTCAGTCTCAGGAAGTCCCATTTATTCAATGAGGTCCTTAGTGTCTGTGCTGCTGGGGTAATACGTAGGAAGTGGTCTCCTGTGCCCATGTGCTGTAGAGTACTTCCCACTTTCTCTTCTATCAGGTTCGGTGTGTTTGGACTGATATTGAGGTCTTTAACCCATTTGGACTTGAGTTTTGTGCATGGTGATATATATGGATCTATTTTCATTCTTCTACAGATTGACATCCAGTTTTACCAGCACAATTTGTTGAAGATGCTCTCGTTTTTCCATTGTATACTTTTAGCTCCTTTATCGAAAATCAGATGTTTATAGGTTTGTGGGTTAAAGTCAGGGTCTTCTATTCGATTCCATTGGTCGACTTCTCTGTTTTTATGCCAATACCAAGCTGTTTTCAATACTGTAGCTCTGTAATAGAGTTTGAAGTCAGGGATGGTAATGCCTCCAGACAATCGTTTATTGTATAAGATTGTTTTGGCTATCCTGGGTTTTTTGTTTTTCCATATAAAGTTGATTATTGTCTTCTCCAGATCTGTGAAGAATTTTGATGGGATTTTGATGGGGATTGCGTTGAATCTATAGATTGCTTTTGGTAGAATTGCCATTTTTACTATGTTGATCCTCCCAATCCATGAGCAAGGGAGGTCCTTCCATTTTCTGGTGTCTTCTTCAATTTCTTTCTTCAAAGACTTATAGTTCTTGTCAAATAGATCTTTCACTTCCTTGGTCAGGGTTAGCCCAAGATATTTTATGCTATTTGTGGCTATTGTGAAAGGTGATGCTTCTCTGATTTCCCTCTCTGCTTCCTTATCCTTAGTGTATAGGAAGGCAACTGATTTTTTGGAGTTGATCTTGTATCCTGCCACATTACTAAAGGTGTTTATCAGCTGTAGGAGTTCTTTGGTAGAATTTTTGGGGTCACTTATGTACACTATCATATCATCTGCAAATAACGAAAGCTTAACTCTTTCCTTTCCAATACGAATCCCATTGATCTCCTTATGTTGTCTTATTGCTATTGCTAGAACTTCAAGCACTATATTGAAGAGGTATGGAGAGAGTGGACATCCTTGTCGTGTTCCTGATTTTAGTGGGATGGCTTTGAGTTTTTCTCTGTTTAATTTAATGTTAGCTGTCTGCTTACTGTAAATAGCTTTTATTATATTTAGTTAGGATTCTTGTATCCCTATTCTCTCCAAGACCTTTATCACAAAGGGGTGTTGAATTTTGTCGAATGCTTTTTCAGCATCTAATGAAATGATCATGTGGTTTTTTCTTTCAGTTTATTTATATGGTGGATTACATTGATAGATTTTCGTATGTTGAACCAGCCCTGCATCTCTGGGATGAAGCCTACTTGATCATAGTGGATAATTTTTCTAATGTGTTCTTGGATTCGGTTTGCCAGTATTTTGTTGAGGATTTTTGAGTCTATGTTCATGAGTGAGATTGGCCTGTAATGCTCTTTCCTGGTTGAGTCTTTGTGTGGTTTTGGTTTCAGAGTAACTGTAGCTTCATAAAAGGAATTTGGTAATGACCCTTCTGTTTCTATATTGTGGAATACATTAAGGAGTATAGGTATTAGCTCTTCTTGGAAGTTCTCGTAGAATTCCGCATTTGTAGTAATAAGGGTGGCGGGGCTGCGTCCCCAGCATCCCGGCTGCCTGGCTAGCTTATGCCCAAAATAACAACACACAAACTATATTCATTTAATCACTGCTTGGCCCATTAGCTCTAGCCCTTACTGGCTAATTCTGATATCCCGTTCAACCCATTTCTAATAAACTGTAGCACCATTATTACCGCGAAAGATTCAGCATGTCTGACCTGGCGGCTTGCTTCATTGTGTGCATCTCCCCGGGAACAGGGAGCATGGCGTCTCCCTGAGGCATCTGCTCCCGAGATGAGAGCTGTGGAGTCTGAGCTCACTTCCTCTTCCTCCCAGCATTCTGTTCTGTTTACTCCACCTACCTATGCTCTAACCAATAAAATGGACCAAGGCAGTTCCTTTACTAGCCAATGACCTTCCTCCATCATTTCCCCTTTTTCTGTTTAAACAAAAAAAAGGAAGGCTTTAACTTTAACATAGCAAAATTACATATAACAAAACAGTTATCAAGTAAAAATTACAATAATATTTATCATAACTAAGGAAAACTATAACTATAACTAACTATTCTTAACTTCATCAAAGACTCCAAAAACATACAATATGACCTAAGCAAACAAGAAAAAGGCAACTTTTAAAGTCTAGAAATGATAGAGACATCTCGCAGCCTGGACAGTCACTCAGAGTTCCTCTGTACCATTGGGGCATCCATCTTCAGCCTACAGGCCCATAGTTTGCAGCAGACATTTCCATAAAGCAGGAAATTTCAAAGTCAGATCAGTCACTATCTGCTGTGTCCTGCAGAATGTCTCACAGACTCTTTCATGAATCAGGAACCCCGAAAGATCATCTCACCTTTAGGCAAGTTCAGTAGTCCTCTCTCTGCGGGTTCTCTGTGTCCAGTTTATGCAATAGTCCAGGCAAGAGCAGTTTCTTGCCCAAATGGCTATCAAACTCCATAAAGATCCTCTTTGATGCCCATCTTCTTCCTGAAGTAGATTGGTGCTGCCAGGAGCAGAGTGTCTCATTGTCATGAAAAGTCCTAAGTTATTAAAACTTTAAATGTCCTATTATGTAATCTTTGAAAGACATGAAGAATGTCTATCTAAAATATATCTCTATATATCTAGAAAATCTAACTAACATGACTACAAGCTTTACTATTATCAATGATTATCCATTAACAACCTATATTTCTTAATTATACAGTACATATTTAAATGAACTACACAATCATAATACCTTAATCAAAATCAGAAATAAATACACATATAACAAAATTGACCTTAAATCTCTATCAATAAAGCAAAATCTATAGTAATGCAAATTATTCATATCTATATCATATCCCCCTTTAAATGTAAAAGAACATTTATAAACAATATTTTGGGAACATGGGCGCAGTTTTTTCTCTCCAAACTGCTTCTTGCTGAATGGGGGCATCGTTAATTAGGTCTTTCATGGTATAACCTGTGTGCTAGTTTCATCTCAGTTGGCAGTTGAGCAAAGCAATTTTCTGAAGATGTTCACAACAACCCTTCAGGAGGGCATGGTCCATCATACCAAATCGGGATAGATGCAATCCACAGGGTCTGGTCCTCTGTGAAAACAAAAGAAGACCCTCTCCAAAGCATCATATCCTTAGACCCAAATTCTGAAATCATACCCTCATGATATCTGTTCTGGTTCCACTTGGCAGCGCATATAATGAAATGTCTCTCTGTACTTAGCTCCTTCACAGTCAAAAATTTTAAAGAAAACACAATGTACATAATCCAGACTCTCTGTGAATTTTCCATTTTTACGTGGCTTATTTTTCTTTATTTCTTTTAATCTCTTAACTATCTGTACTCTGTCTCTTTAAAGACTTTACCTTTTTTTTAAACCATTAACTTTATTCTCTATATTCTTTTTCTTCTCTCTCCCAAGCCTACGTACATTCATCCAACAGTGTGACTCATTTAGTGGTCTGAATCTGTCCTATTGTGAATCTGCAATTTTTTACTATCCAGGAGCACTTTTGATTTGCGCCTTTAAATCACTAGGCGCTTAAGAATCTAAGCTGTGACATTCCTAGGTTAACTTTTTGCTTTTTGAGCGCATATCTTTGACCTGGAATAACTCTGTAGACCAGGCTGTCTTTGAACTCTCAGAGATCTGCCTGTCTCTGTCTCCCAGGCATTGGGATTAAAGGTGTTTGCTACTGCACCTTGAACTCACAGAGATCTGTTTGTCTCTGCCTTTTAGGCACTGGGATTAAAGGCATGTGCTACCACACCTTGAAGTCACAGAGGTCAGTCTTCCTCTGCCTTCTAAGTGTTGGGATTAAAGGTGTGTACTACCACACACAACAACTCTCTTCCTTTTTTTTTTAGTTTAAGAACTTCAACTTTTAGTCTGCATATATTTTTAACAATTTGTAAACCATTTAGAAATTTTCTTTATCTTTGAATCTCTCTTTACTGTATCTCTCTCTGTTTTTCTGACCACATGAGTCTTTAGTTTACCAAGCAATCTTAGTAGGACTAAAAGCATGGATTTGAAGGCTGGTTCTAGCCCATTCCTTAGCTTTCCAGCCTCATGGCTGAGGTACTGGCTATAGCCATGTTTACTGCCACAACTCTATGGCATTTCAAGGTCCCTGCCAGCAAGCGAGCTACAACAGACAACACTCAAGTCCGCTCTCGGTAGCTGGCCCTCCTGCCTCAAGCAGTCAGAGTTTGCCCTGGAGGATGGCCCAGAAAGCTGGCATTTTAAAACGGTGCAGCTTTTTCCCTGCTATGGCTGAAAACCGAAAAGCATGCATTCAGCTTTTCATCAACACCGTTTAAGTGTTTCGTGGCAGGACCTCTTAATGAGCTGCAGGGTGTTGCAGCTAAAGCTGAGTCAGAAAGCCTCTCTTAGATGAGAGTGCTTGCTTGCCTCTAGCAAGCAGAGTAGACCCGAGAGAGTGCTGCTACCAAGAAACCATGCACACAGCTGTCATTTTGTTCTAGAATTACTTTCCAAGCTGTCTCAGGCTTTATGTGGAAGCAGTTGTCCACGTAGGCACCATTTGTAGTAATAAGGGTGGCGGGGCTGTGTCCCCAGCACCTTGGCTGCCTGGCTAGCTTATGCCCAAAATAACAACACACAAACTGTATTCATTTAATCACTGCTTGGCCCATTAGCTCTAGCCCTTACTGGCTAATTCTGATATCCCGATCAACCCATTTCTAATAAACTGTAGCACCATTATTACCGCGAAAGATTCAGCATGTCTGACCTGGCGGCTTGCTTCATTGTGTGCATCTCCCCGGGAACAGGGAGCATGGCGTCTCCCTGAGGCGTCTGCTCCCAAGAGAACTGTGGAGTCTGAGCTCACTTCCTCTACCTCCCAGCGTTCTGTTCTGTTTACTCCACCTACCTATGTTCTAACAAATAAAATGGGCCAAGGCAGTTCCTTTTTTAGGCAATGACCTTCCTCCATCACACATTGAAACCATCTGATCCTGGGCTTTTTTTGGTAGGGAGGTTTTTGATAACAGCTTCTAATTCTTCACGACCAACAGGTCTGTTTAGATTGTTCACCTGGTCCTGGTTTAACTTTGGTATATGGTATTTATCTAAAAAAGTGTCCATTTCTTTTACATTTTCCAGTTTTGTGTTATACAGGCTTTTGTAGTAAGATCTAATGATTCTCTGAATTTTCTCTGTGTCTGTGATTATGTCCCCCTTTTCATTTCTGATATTATTTATTTGCGTGTTCTCTCTCTGTCATTTAATTAGTTTCGATAGGGGTTTGTCGATCTTGTTGATTTTCTCCAAGAACCAGCTTTTTGTTTCATTGATTCTTTGGACTGTTTTCTGTGTTTCTATTTTGTTGATTTCAGCCCTCAGTTTTATTATTTCCAGTCTTCTACTTCTCCTGTGCGTGTCTGTTTCTCTTTTTTTTTCTAGAGCTTTCAGGTATGTTGTTAAGTCCCCAATGTATGCATTCTCCATTTTCTTTAAGTGGGCACTTAGTGCTATGAACTTTCCTCTTAGCACTGCTTTCATGTGTCCCATAGGTTTGAGTACGTTGTCTCTTTATTTTCATTAAATTCAAGGAAGACTTTAATTTCTTTCTTAATTTCTTCCTTGACCCAGGTGTGGTTCAGTAGTTGACTGTTCAGTTTCCATGAGTTTGTCGGCTTTCTGTGGGTAACATTGTTGTTGCCTTCTCACTTTAATCCGTGGTGATCAGATAGGACACAGGTGGACACTGATATTTTTTTGTATCTGTGGAGGTTTCCTTTGTTTCCAAGTATGTGGTCAATTTTTGAGAAGGTTCCATGAGCTGCAGAGAAGAAGGTATATTCTTTCCTATTTGGTTGGAATGTTCTATAGATGTCTGGAAAGTCCATTTGGTTCATTACCTCCAAAATTCTCTTAATTCTTTATTATGTTTCTGTCTGATTGACCTGTCCCTTGGAGAGAGAGAGGTGTGTTGAAGTCTCCTACTACTAGTGTGTGTGGTTTGATGTCTGCCTTGAGTTTTAGTAATATTTCTTTTACATAAGTAGGTGCTTTTATATTGGGAGCGTAGATATTCAGGATTGAGACGTCATCCTGATGAATTGCTCCTGTTATGAGTATAAAGTGACCATCTCGGTCACTTCTGATTGATTTTAGTTTGAAGTCAGTTTTGTTAGAATTTAGTATGGCCACACCTGCTTTTTTCTTAGGACCATTTGCTTGAAACACCTTTCCCCAACCCTTTACTCTGAGTAGGTGCCTGTCTTTGTGGTTGAGATGTGTTTCTTGCAAACAGCAGAATGTTGGATCCTGTTTTTGTATCCAATCTTTTAGTCTGTGCCTTTTTATAGGTGAATTGAGCCCATTAATATTAAGTGATATTAATGACCAGTGGTTGTTTACTCCGGTTATTCTTATTGCTTTTTGTAGTAGAGATTGTGTGTCTCCCTTCTTTGAGATGTGCTGGTGAAGGGTCACTAAATGCCTGAGTTATTGTAGGCAGTGTTGGCAGTGTTGGATTCCTTGGGTTGCGATTTTCCTTCTATTACTTTCTGTAGGGCTGGATTTGTGGGTTCGTATTGTTTAAATTTGTTCTTATCCTGGAATGTCTTGTTTTCTCCATTGATAATGAATGATAGCTTGGCTGGGTATAGTAGTTTGGGTTTGCATCTATGGTGTCTTAGCTTCTGCAGTACATCTATCCAGGACCTTCTGGCTTTCATAGTTTCCATAGAGAAGTCAGGTGTAAGTCTGATCGGTTTACCTTTATAAGTTACTTGGCCTTTTTCCTTTGCAGCTCTTAATATTCTTTCTTTAACCTGTATATTTTGTGTTTTGATTATTATATGGTGAGGAGATGTTTTTCTTTGATCCAGTCTGTTTGGTGTTCTTTATGCTTCTTGAATATTTAAATGAATATCTTTATGTTGAAAAAGTTTTCTTCCATAATTTTGTTGAAAATATTTTCTGGGCCTTTGAGCTGTGACTCTTCTCCTTCTTCTATCCCTATTATTCTTAGGTTTGGTCTTTTTATTGTGTCCCATATTTCCTGAATGTTTTGTGTTGAGAATTTGTTGGCTTTGCTGTTTTATTTGATCAGTGCATTTATTTTCTCTAAGGTGTCCTCAGCATCTGAGATTCTTTCTTCTATCTCTTGTATTCTATTGATTATGCTTGTTTCTTTAGACTCTGCTCCATGACCTAGATTTTCCATATCCAGCTGGTCCTCAGTTTGTATTTTCTTCTTTGCCTTCATTTCAGTTTTCAATTCTTGAACTGTTTCCATTACCTGTTTGATTGTTTTTTCTTGGTTTCCCAGGGTATCATGTATGTATTTACTCATTTCTTCAAACTTTTTGTTATACTTCTCATCCATTTCTATAAGGGCATTTTTTACATGTTGTTTAAGGGACTCTATTGCCTTCATAAAGTCAATTTTTTCCACTTCTTCTGTGTTAGGTTGTTCAAATACTTCTGTTGTAAGATCCTTGGGTTCTGGTGTTTTCATGTTGTTTTTCAGATTATTGGCTGAATTCTTGCCTTGGCGCCTGCCCATCTCCTCCTATTGATCCTATCTAATGGGTCTTTTAAAAACCAGATCAGGTTTCCCTGCTGGCCAAGGGCTCTGCTTACAAAATGCCCTTGCTCTGTTTCCTGGTTCCTGCCGCAGGCCAAGAACCCTCTCACCCCTCCGAAGGGTCTTCAGGACAGGACCAGGCTCCCCGTTTGCCAGTGACCTGGCTAACCAGAGGCCTACCTCTTTGATTTAATTGTAGTAGGGCGATCTGCTCTCCTTATTGCACGCCTGTCCCCGCCGCTTGCTTCTGCCTCTGCGCTGGTCCCCACTGCTTGTGTCTGCCGCTGCACCGGTCCCCCAAAGCCTCTTCCTGAATGTGGTGTCTCTCCGCTGCATCTGGATGCCGCGCTCCGCCTCCGTGCATCTGGACGCTGAGGCCTCTCTGCCTCGTGCGTCTGGACACTGCTTAGGGACATCTATTAAGGCTTGGCTATAAGTGGTATAGAGTTAGGGTTGGAAATGAAGTAGGCTTAGGGACCTTTTTTGAAAAATCTTGGGAATATAGCCAAGAGAGGCCTTATCATACAACAAAAGTATATGCTCTTCTATGTTCATAGCAGCATTGTTTGTAATAGCCAGAACATGGAAACAACCTAGATGCCCTTCAATGGAAGAATGTATGAAGAAAGTATGGAATATATACATATTAGAGTACTACTCAGCAGTAAAAAACAATGACTTCTTGAATTTTGCATGCAAATGGATGGAAATAGAAAACACTATCCTGAGTGAGGTAAGCCAGACCCAAAAAGAGGAACATGGGATATACTCACTCATATTTGGTTTCTAGTCCTTGGACTTCCCACAGGGCAGGGAACCCTGATTGCTCTTTGGGCTGACGGGGAGGGGGACTTGGTTGGGGGAAGGGGAGGGAAATGGGAGGCGGTGGCGGGGAAGAGACAGAAATCTTTAATAAATAAATAAATAAAAAAGAAAAAAAATAAGGCATTGGATGGGATGGGATAATAGGTGGATTAGGATGTTACTTGTGAGCTATTTATTATTTATAGAAAATTTACTTTGGCATAGATTCTTGTATATTGATACAAATTCAAATTATAGTTGTTATAGTGAATATACTCTTGTTTCTGTTTACCACATTTGTGCACCTATGTGAAGTTATTTTGTCATTTTGAATGCATGCATGTTTCTACCCCTGCTTCAAATATTTTGAATATTAATACAAATTTAGGATATATTTATCATATTGCACTGTACATTTCTACCTCTGATCAAGATACTTGTATATATTGTTTACATTTTGAGTTCATTGTCCTCATTTGTTCCACAGTTTTTAAAAGACTTTAATTTTTTAATATGAAATCTTAGACTTTTGTTTTTGGAAAGAGGCAGTAGACAAAGAACATGAAGTTGGGTGGGTAGGGATGTGAGGAGGATCTTGGAAAAGTTGGCAGAGAGGAAAAAACATAACCAAATGTATTGTATAAAAAACTAATTTTTAAAAACCCAGCAGGGATGAGAGAGAGGCTCCTAAAGCCCCAGGCGTACATATGGGGCTATGGACTGGCGATGGCTACTGGATCAGGAGAGTGGTTTCTCTAGAGGAGAGTGGCCATTAGCAGACTGCCCAGGCCCCAGTGAATGGCCTCAGGCCCATGAGCACAGGGGTAGCACTGAGTAGATGAAATGAGTTTAGTTTTTTTTCAGAACCACTCAGCAAAATAAAATTCCAGTTTATTGTTGGACATTGTTTCACACATAATAAACTTTTTTATCTTTGGCCTTTTTAACCATCTCATACAAACCAACTACTTAAAATACAGCCAGGTACAAACACAAAAAAAAAGTTACTGGAATGCTCGGAATAAGATTGTTGTGTTGTTATTGTTGTTGTAGCTTTTGTTTTGCTTTACAAGGTTTTGTTTTCTCCTTTGAGACTATAATGAACACGGTCACGCCACAAGTATGGTCAGAAGTAGGACAGAGAACGCTCTGAAGGCTGGTATGGTCACTCAGTATCATTAAGAATGGCTGACCCCTATCAATATGTACAAAAATATAAAATGTAAATAGAAATACAAACAAATTTTCCTTTTAAAGTATTTTTAAGAAAAAAATCAGGGCGTTGGAAGTTTTGGCTTTTTTCCTCCCCTGTTGCAAATTCATGTTGTGGTTTTGGTGGGTTGATGAAGAGCGCATGCCATCTGTGGGTGGCACTGCCCGCTGTGGGCGGGCGGGGCCTGCTCTTCTACTTGAAGGTGACCATGTTTAAATTCTGAGAAGAGAAGTGGCAGGTGAATAGGTCACGGTGGCTGTAAGTTTAGCTTTTCCTTTTGCTGTCCAGTCATCCACATCAGTCTTCTGCTTCCTGGTGCTAACACCATCCTCCTCATCGTCTTCAGTTACCCACTTGCCTGTAAGAGCCTTAGCGTCCTCATCTTCATCTCCATCCTCTTTCTCACCATCACCTTCTTCCTCTCCCTTGTCTTCCTCCCCACCTCTCCCTCTTCTTCATCTACCTCATTGTCGGCCTCCTGCTCCCCATTTTCCTCATTAGCATTGCCATTGGCAGGTGCATCTCTTCCATTCTCTGCCTCCTCCACAACTTCCGTCTTCTCTTTCAAGTCCTTGGTCTCAGAGCTGGTGACCACGGCCACATCTTGGGGGCACGGCGGTGATCCAATGCAGCAAGAGAGAGAGGAATCGAGTTCGAAGACTCTGGGGAGAAAGCTGATGGAGTCCGCCATGGAGGAGGAGGCAGGTAGCAAAGGCTGCTACAGTGAGAGTGGAGCAGGACCAGGAACAATGCAAAGATGGCTTTTCAGAGCAGACAGTGGGGCATGAGTTAATTTTTTTTTTAAAGCACTGAAGTTAGGAGAGAGGTGTTTGGAGGATGCTAAGGGAAGTGGATATGATCAAGAGATGTTGTATGCAGTTTTCAAAAAAATAAACAAAATGTTATTCCGAAAATCAGTGAATATCAAAAACAGGCTTATGAGGAAAGATACCAAGGCTGGTGACTGGCTCCCACATGACATGCACAAGTGTGCACATGACAGGAAGACCTGTAGGTGGGGGGTTCCTGTCTAGCAGCTGCTCCCAAATAATCAGTCAGAAACTTCATATTAATTGTAAATGGTCAGCCAATGGCTAGGCTTGTTACTAGCTAACTCTCACATTTAAATTAACCCATATTTCTTATCTATGCTTGGTACCTTTTCTCAGCACGGCATGCCCATCTTGCTTTTCTCTGCATCTCCTCAAAACTCAGATTTTAGCCTATTTCCTCCCAGCATTTTCAGTTTGGCTCTCCCGCCTATCTTTACCCTGTTCCGCTATGGAGCCTGTCTACTAAAGGTATCATAGTTACTTATATTCGCACAGCATAATGGAATGTTCCACACAGACCCAGAACTAATTGCACTGGTGCTAGTCATGGACATACTCCTGCTTATAGGGAAACCAGGAAGTTTGGTTTCACAGCAGTCCAGGGTCTCTCTCTCTTTTTTCAGACTTATTTTATTTAATGCGTTTTGGAGTTTTGCACCACATGTGTGCTGGCATGAAAATGCCAAAAGGTGGCACCAGATCCCCTGTAATAGGAATTGCAGATTGTTGCGAGCCACTCTGTGGGTTGCTGGGTTTTGAACCAGAGAGCAACAAGTGCTCTTAACCTGTGATTCATTGGTACAGTCCCAGAATTACCTCTTTTTGCTTGTTTTTTTTTTGTTGTTGTTATGGTTTTTGAAACAGCGTTTCTCTGTGTAACAGCTCTAGCTGTCCTAAAACTAGCTCTATAGACCAGGTTAACCTCGAGAGATCCACCTGCATCTGCTTCCATAGTGCCAGGACTAAAGTCATGCACCACTACCACCTGACAATCTCTTAATATACTGAGTAGAGGTCTCTTTGTGGCTGTCATGATGTGGACCAACCTCTATATCATGACTCCTCTATGGACACAAAAAAGCCCAGCATCTCCACACCTCAAGCCTCTCCCCCCACCCCCACCATCTCCTACACACAAGTCTTGCCTACCACCTATTGGTGTGTTCTTTTAAGAGCTGAACAACTGTTGAGGTTTGGCGTCAGACCAGACCATAAATTATTTCTCTGGACTAGTGGGGAGGTGTGGGATTAAAGACACAATTCACAAGGCTTTATCAGGAGGGAGATTTTCAGTGATCCCTCATGAAATCCTGAGTTCACATCCTGAAAATTCCTCTGTGTTTATTCTACAAACAGCCTTATATACCAAAACATAACTGGGGGAAATTCATTAGCATTCTGTTTCCTAGGTAACCAGGTCAATGGCTGTGGTCTCGGCCACACATCTATCTATGTCTGCTCGGTCACGTCTTTCTATCTTCCTGCTCTGTGTGCCAGCTCTGTCATGTAGGCCAAATTAGCATCTCTATCCCAGGTGTCCTCCAAATTAAAAAGAAGGAGCGCAGAACAACATCCTGGCCCTTTGTTAGAGAGGTGACCACCTCCTGTGTGGCAGGTGCAAACTATGGCCTGAGATTCTGGTTGCCATACCATGTAGAAAGATGAGCTTACCATTCCACTCTCTCTTATTAATTTTAATAAAACCTGTGCTTCTGCAACAGGACATATGATCATATCTGCCTTAGGAAAACACTTCTCCATTTACTCAAATCTACTCATCCTTGGAATAGACATTCCATTTTATCCAAGCTCCTGTCTTAGGCATCTGGGGAGAGAAGAAGCTTAAAAGCCGTCATTGACTGCTGATCTCTATGAAGAGAAGAGATTAAGGGAGAGCGATACCTTTGGGCTCTGTGTCTTGGAGCCATACTTTCTTGTCAGGTGAAATAATCATGTTTTATGAATAATCATGCTCCTAAAAACTATAGTCTCCTATTTAAAGAAAAAAGGATCACCTGAGTTGAAAATGTTTCTTCAGCTAGTTTAGAGCACCTCTTAAATTTTTTTTACATTGTATCAAAATCCAAAATTCTTAACATAAACATTAATTCTAAACATTTACAGGGTGTGTCAAACTTTTCTCAACGTCTTATAAGCAGTTATGAATATTATCAGGTCAATACCATAATTCTAGAATGGGAATTAACAACAAATCTACAATTAAACATGTCACAATTTTCTTAAATCCACATTAATCAAAAGTCAAGAAAAGCATTTCTTATGGGTAAGAGTACAATGACATTGCTGTTCTCAAATACCAGTTCCAGTCTCTGAACAGCAGTTAAACCCTTAGACTGTCCCCCTTCTTAACTGAAGAGGGTTTCAGTCATTCTTTATTTTGAGTCTTTCTTTCCCTAAGGGAAAAGCTTAGGTCTTAGTTCTCAAGTCCAATATTTTAATGAAAATGAGTTCTGTGTCCCAAAGATTAAAACAGTCACATGTTCATTTCTAGTTCCAAAGCAGACAGGATTCAAACTGCAGAAAACTGTAGCCATTGCAGTCAGGTCATCGCAGCAGGGCCTCTGGGTCTCTGTGTGTCCCAAGTGTCTGGAGGCAGCTCAGCATCTGTCCCTCAGAGCGGCATGACACCCTACACTGCATAGTGCTGGCAGCAGGTCCTGCAGATCAAGACTGGGCCAATGACTCCTCTCCAACTCCCATCTTGAACTCCTCTATGCGGGCGTTTGCAGCTACGATATCATCAGGTCTGCCACTCCTTCGCTGTATGTGCAGCCATCTCACTCAGCTTTATCTTCTTTCTGTGAAAAAAGCATCCTCATCCTCGACCCCAAATTAATATAGGTCGGGTCTTTTTATCATTCATCACAAGGGCTTTTTCACCTTGCCTTAGCAAAGTCACCTTGGTGTCACCATGCCACATCTCTCTGCAGCAGATCTGTCTGCAAATTTTATCCTCTTAAGTTGTTTTTAAGGAGCCAGATCACACTCCACAATTCTTTTTCATTATCAACCATATATGCAGTTCTTCCTCTGGAGGAGCCATTTATATAATTTAGCATAATAGACTTTAAGGGATCTTTAGCTATAACATTAGCAAAATATAGTTCTGTGAATTGCAGCAATGATCATCTGAAAGAAGATTTTTACTCTGGCTTTTTAATTGAGCAAACACAATTGTCCAAGAATCACTATTTTAAAATTATCAGTTAATCTATTGCTTAGTATAAGAAACATTGATCATAGTAAATTCTCTGCTAAACTATCCCCTAGATTTCATCCTGTTCTTCTGTATTAGACTAGCTACTGCTTTAAATTAGGAGTTTAACATCTTTACTGGCAAAAATGGGAAGGTGCAGACATAAAAGGCATTCTTTTTTATATAAAACTACTGTAGAATAAATTTTGTATTTAATACACACACTTGCCATAGCTGAATCATAATTAATATACTGTACTTGCTGATTTATACTCCACCTGCTCGAGTACATGTTTGGCAGCTTCTATAAGCTCTCTACTGCAAATTGGTTCATTGCTCCCTCTAGGAATTTTATTTAGTGGCTTAAGATCTCCCATAAGAATATTATAATTAGGGCTTTAGCCATTGAATAGCTAATTAAAAGTTTGTAAACTATCCTCCTCTTAAGTTGCAAGACTGCCTAACTGATAGAAAAATGGATAAAGAAAGCATATTCAACTAATGGTGCTAGCCTAATTAGAAAATTAACATGTAGAAAAATGAAATAGATCCATATTTATCTCTATGCACAAAACTGAAATCCAAATGAATCAAAGACCTCAACATAAAACCAGCTACACTGAACCTCAGAAAAAAAAAGTTAGAAGTGCACTTTGGCACATCTCAGTTACAGCCCCAGTGGTACAGACATTGAAAGAAACAATTAATAAATGAGATTTCCTGAACTGAGAAGCTTCTGTAGAGCAAAGGACATAGTCAACAAGGCACAATATCAGCTTATAGAATGGAAAAAGATCTTTACTTATAACTAATCCACTCCAAAAAATACAAAGAACTCAGGAATTAGTCATGAAAAGAACAAATAATCCAATAAATATATGGTACAGACCTAAACTGAAAACTCTCAACAGATGATCTCAAAATGGTTGAAAGATATTTAAAAAAATTCTCAAGCATAACATCCTTAACCATTAGAGGAATGCAAATCAGAACTCTGAGATTCTATTTTATCCCTGTAAGAATGACCAAGATTAAAAACGCTGTTGACAATTTATGCTTAGGAGACTGTGGAGTAAAGAAAAACATTTCCACTGCTGGTGGAAGTGCAAACTGTCACAGCCACTTTGGATCATAGTAGTGTGACGTTTTAGAAAATTACGCAACAATCTACTTTAAAACTCAGCAATACAAGTTTTGGGCCTATACAAAAAAGATGTTCAACCATACCATAAGGACATGTGCTCAACTATGTTCACAGCAGAATTGTTTTGTCATAGACAGAATCAGAAAACAACCCAAAATGCACCTCTTTTACACATATGATAAATGAAAGACATCATCCTTTACAATAGCCATAAATACCATAAAATGTCTTAGAGTAACTCTAGCCACACAAATGGAAAAATCCACATAAATAAGAACTTTAAATCTTTCAAGAAAGAAATTTAAGACATCAGAAAATGGAAAGATCTCCTATTCTCTTGTGAAGGTAGAACCAACAAAGCAAAAATGACAATCATACTGAAATCATTCTACAGATTCAATGCAAATACTCATTAAAATAACAGCAAAATTCTTCCCTGACCTCAAAAGAACAACTTTTGTTGTTTGTCCTCAACTTCATATGGAGAAACAAAACTCCGGATAACCTAAACAAACCTAAAATCCTGTACAATCAAGGAACTTTTGAATGTATCCCAATCTCTGACTTTAAACTTCACTATAGAGTCACAGTACTGAAAACAGCTTGATAACGGGTATAAGGATCAAAGAAACTGATATCAATCAACACACCTACTACAGATTTTTGACAAAGAAACAAAAACTGTAAAATGGAAAAGAAGCATATTAACCTGCTTATTTATTTTTAATTGTCCTGAAGCTGCAGTTCCCTGAGGCTACCTTTTCTGCAAACTTGCCTGTCCAGCTCCTAGCTGAAGCAGGGCTGCACGGCAGGGGGTAGGACATGCCATGCCGATTTTTAACTATCTTTTTTATTTTAAATTGAAAGCATAAAATTAGGAGACCTCCTGAATCCTCTCCTCTGTTCTACTGACCAACCCTGGGCTACTGACTGTGTGGGCTAAAATTTACTCTCTAAACTTACTCTTGCTTGCCCCCCCCCCCGCCCCCTCCCCAGGAGCTGGCTACTGCGCCTGCATGTGGTACCTCAACTTCAGCAGTAACTTAGGCGATTCTTGGGCCAAATGCCTTATTTCCTTCACTTTCCTACCCATTTAGCAAACAATAAAATTTGCATTTCTGCGACCATATCGCTTATGGACTCTAAATATCTCTGCCATTTGTTTTTGTCTCACTTTATCTTCCTTCAGCTATCAACATGCATATCCGAATACTCTTTCCTTATCCCAGATATATAACTTATTATTTACAAATTTTTACTCCCGAGTTAAATTTTCTGCTTTTCTGTACTTCTTTAAATTCTATTCTCTATTTCTGATCGCTCATTACTCACGTATCCACCTGTGGTGCAGTTTTTTCTCGTGGGTTCCTCACATTCTCCTCTATATGTCTCGTCATTTCTTCCGTGTTTTTTTTTGGGGGGGGTGGTGGTTCACAGATCAGTTCCACATTGGGAGCCATTATGTCAGGGTCTGGTATCAGCCCGGACCATAAATTATTTCTCTGGACCAGAGGAGAGGTGTGGGATTAAAGACACACTCATGTGGCTTTATCAGGAGGAACATTTTCAGTGAGCCCTCATGAAATCCTAAATTCAAATCCTGAAAATTCTTCTGCCTTTATTCTCCAAACAGCCATACATACCAAAACGTAGCTGAGGGGGAAATTCATCAGCATTCCATTTTCTAGGTAACCAGGTGAATGGCTGTGGTCATGTCCACACATCTACCTATGCCTGCTCTGTTGTCTTTCTGTCTTCCTGCTGTGTATGCCAGTTCTGTCACATAGGCCGAATTAGCATTTCTATCCCAGACATCCTTCAAATTACAAAGAAGGAGCAGAACAACATCCTGGCCCTTTGTTAGAGAGGTGACCACCTCCTGTGTGGCAGGCGCAAACTCTGGCCTGAGATTCTGGTCACCATACCATGTAGAAATATGAGACTACAAACAACTTTGTCACCATTTTTACACACCTGAGAAAAATCCAAGATCAGAGGTGTTGTTCCTTTTGGAGACTACAGTTCCCAGCATTCTCCTGGACTACGGATACCAGCGCAATGGAAAGCCACGCATGCGCAGGATCCTTTTGGACTACAAATTCCAGCGCAATGAGAAACCACACATGCGCAGGACATTTCTCCCAGCCGCCCCTGCGTTCCCTGTTAAAAACGGGGGGGGGGGGGGGGGGGGGGTCGCCACAAGCCGCTCTCTCTCTTCCCTTTCGTCTCTTCACCCCCGTCCCTCACCTGTTGTAACCCCCCCCCATTAAAGTGCACCCACCTGGGACCGCCATGTGTCTCATGTCTTCTTCCTAACCCCGCACCGCTGTGTGTCTCACATTCTGTCTCCACCCTCCCCCGCAGAAAGAATAACAAGAGGAATTACACAATTTTAACAAATTTCACAGAAACTGTGAAATAGAATCAAACTGGATGTCTATCAACTTATAAATAGATAAGAAAAATGTAGTACTTTTACACAGTATATTATGACTCAACTGTAAAAAAATAAAAAAAGAAAGAAAGGAAAGGAGGAAGATAGAGAAAGGGGAGAGAAGGAAAGGGAAGGAAAGGAAAGGAAGGGAGGGGGAGAGAAGAGAAGAGAAAAGAGAAGAGAGAAGAAAAAGAAAAACCTGCTGGATGAACAGGGACAACTCTTTTTAAGAAATTTCTGAAAGAGTTAACATCACTGTGAACAAAGTGGAGTTGCTGGGGAGGGTGCTCTCAGTGGCTCTGGAGAGAGAAAAGACAGATGAGGTGGAGAAACAGGTTCTTCTGACCTGAGTGCAGCTTCAAGCACTGGCTTCACAGCAAATCAAGGAGATGGAGGACGGTATGAAGCTGCGGGACACCAGGCAAAAGTCACCTTCACATAATCCCCCAGTGTCCTGCAACCCCTGCCTCACCCAACCAGGCATTTCTGTGGTCCCTGATTTCAGCAGAGATCTGCATGAATCAGGATGAGTGTTGGGATCCTGGTGAGAGTAATAGTGGCCCTTGCCTTAAATCAAAGGGCTGTTGTCCTTGATGGGGTGTGATTTCTTGAAGAAGACTGCAGCATAGGGTGTGAAAAGCTGGGCTAGATGGTGACACAAGGGAAGATGGGGGTGGGGACCTTGCAAGCTCCACTCCAGCACACCTGCCAGAGTGGGTTTTCTCCAACATGGTTTATATAATAAATGGCATTGTTTTGGTCAAAAAAATATTTTGAGAGATATTAAATTAAATTTAATGTTGCAGCTGGGCATGGTGGTATACACTTTTAATCTAGAATTTTGTAGGCAAAGACAGGCAGCTGTTCAAGGCCAGCCTGGTCTACATAGTGAGTTTCAGGACAGTATGACTCTGTAGAGAGAACCTACCAAGACAAAAAAGACCCTCAATGATTCATCTGTAGCCTGTAAGCTTTTATAATTGTTTAATTCTTATGCCTTTCACCTGTGTATATATATCATCATTGTGATTATATACTTCTTACTGCCTTCTCTCATGCCCTTCTCCTCTCCTGACCGATTTCTAGTCTTCTCTCCCTCTTTCTCTCTCCTCAAAAGACCTAATAAGGTCTCACCACGAAGCATTGGCTGACCTTGAACTTGCTCTGTAAATCAGGCTAGTTTCAAACTCAAAGAGCTACCTGCCTTGGCCTCCCAAGTACTGGGATTAAAAGAATCCACTACACCCAGGGACCTGTCCTTTTGGGCTGTCTCTTTTGTATGCAGGCCTTGAGTAGGTGAGCACCACTATGGGGTGCTCATGTTGTCATATCCATGTCATAACCAGCAGACAGTGTTTTTTAACAGTGCTGCTCTGGATCTTACAATCTTTGCCCCTCTTCTCCCAGTATTCCCTGAGTCTTGGAGAGGATGTAATAGATGTCGTGTTTATGTATCTGGACTTAATGACCAGGTATTCTCAACACTTTGAATACTTAGGAGTTTCTGTATTAACCATCCACCTCTGATAAGAAGTTTCTCTGATCCAGGCTGAATTGGGACGTGTCTGTATAATCATAGATATTTGGAAGACAGAAAACAGTGTCTGTTTTGCAAAACTGAGCAATCTTAGGGTAGAACTCTATTCTTCAGCAGAGCATGTGATACAGCTAGGACTAATCCACATATTATGTGGTCAAAATAAAACTTCAAGTGTGGTGCCATGTTGTCTATGGAACCTTAAAATACACCTTAAGAGCAGACGGCACAATCATCTCCAATAAAACAGTACAAGTGGTCTCTGTGGCCCTCGTCAGGGCTCAGCTTGGTCTAACAGCTGTGATGATTCCCACCACTGTCTTAAAACTTTTAAGGACATTCTCAGTCCTCAAGTTTACTTTCTGGTGTAGTTCATCTTGGGAAAATGCACATCTTCAGATACAGACTTTACACTCAGCCTAGTAAAGTTATCTGAGATTCACATTTCATCTGGGAGAGTAAATCTTTTCCTCTCGGGTGCATCAAACGCTGCACAGTAAACAAGGTCGTTGACATCATGGGTCACAAGCTGGTTCGTGTCCACTGGGAGGAAGAGTCCTGTCATCCTGTCCTTGATTTCGTCATGGCTCCTGCTACTAAGTAGACTTTCCAAGGCCCTTCACATCTATTGCATTCACAGGGCTGTGAGTGAGCCTCCGAGAGCAAGAGAGAGGTACGGTGACCACACTGCTCCTCTTCCCTCTGTCCTTTCGTAGACTTAGGACTTTCTTTCAGATTTCTTTTTCTCATGTTTTTCTCTCAAGTTAATTAAATTGTATCTTCTTCTTTTTCTTAGGAATCCCTGTCTTTATCCATAATAGTTTCACTCTTTTCCTCCTTTTATGTATTTCCATCTGTTCTAGACGAATATTCAATTTTATGAGGATCATCGCACTGATGTCTTTCTATAATTCTGAAATCTGGCAAAGGAAATTATAGCTTGGAGAAATTTGCTCTTTAACTCAAACTTCCAAAACTTGTTGCATAGATAGTTATAATATAGTCTTGTAACAAGTATTTGCAGTTTGGCAGTTACTATCCCCAACATTTTTGTTTGTCTGTTTGCTTTTCAAGACAGAGTTTCTCTGTGTAGCCCTAGCTGTCCTGCAACTCTCTTTGTAGACCAGGCTGGCTTCACACTCGCAGAGAACCAATAGCCTCCTGAGTGCTGGGATTAAAGGTGTGGCACACCGCACACAGCAACAACATTTGAATCCTGATGCTGTCTCTATAAGGACTGATTGACTTTAGATTCACGTCTCAGTCTCAGTTGTTTCCTATTACTCTGCTTTTGTCTTTGGATTCAATGCCCGACCTCAGGGTCCATTTTTAATTTCTCTTAATGTCATTGCATCTTCAAACCTCTCAACCATTATCCACACATATTCCTGTCACAGGGACTCTGTAATTCCTTTCCTTTAAAAATTACTTAAAAATAACTAATTTACTTTTATTTCATGTTTTGTCTGTGCATACATCTGTGTGAAGGTGTCAGATCCCTGAAACTGGAGTCACAGACAGTTATGAACTTCCCTTTGGCTGCTGGGATTGAACCCAGGTCCTCTGGAAGATCAGCCAGTGCTCTTAACTGATGAACCATCTCCCAGCTCTGTAATTAATTGCTATGATGGGGTTATTCATTACATAATAACTAATATGTTATTCCTTTTTTCAATGTACTGATAAATACTTGTGTAATTTCTCTAAAATTCATAATTACTGCAGAAAAGGGAAAATTTTACCCAAAATGAGCTATGACTTTCAGTGTTGTTTATCACCCGCATCCTGTGTGTCTGGTAGAGACAGATCTGTATTTGTGATGATTGTGCTATGAGAGTTACCTATCTTAAAGATATGAATGGTCTCAAGACCTGGGATACTGGAACATGCCTTTAACCACAGCACTCAGGAGGCAAAGGCAGGCCAGTATGAGGCCAGTCTGATCTACATAGTCTGGACAGCCAGGGATACTTGGGGAGACCCTGTCGTGTGTGTGTGTGTGTGTGTGTGTGTGTGTGTGTGTGTGTTATATAAATGGTCTCACTCAGACTACTTAAATGCTATTTCTCTCATGTCTGTTAGTTTTGTCAAATATTGTAAGATTTCTTGAAATATCCCATTGTATGCTTTCGCTTTGTAATTTTCTAGTTTGATATTCTGTATAGAGTTACATGTCATAATATTTCTGTACCTGTTAAATTTTTAAAAATGCCATACAGCAGGGCTTTCATGGGAGGTTTATTGGAAGAGAAGAGAGAAGGGGCAGAAAAGGGGACAGAGAAGGGTTCAGAGAGTGGTCTCAGGGGTCAAAAGTAGCAGAAGAGAGAGAGAGAGAGAAAGAGAGAGAGAGAGAGAGAGAGAGAGAGAGAGAGAGAGAGAGAGAGACAGGAGGTGGGCAAGACCCACCATTTAAAGGGAACATAGCAAATGTACACAGGGGTGCTCTTAGTAGCTGCAGCTGAGGACATATCTTTCAGGACCCCAAGGGTAGGCCACTATGGATGCCTGAATACTAACAGTACCCAAATTTAAATTTTCTATAATGAAGACATGGAAATGCAAGGAATGCTGAGAATGGAATGAATAGTCATCCCAGTGAAGAGCACAGCAATTGGTTGTCCAACACCAAATGGTCAGTCCTGAAAACATACATGTAAGTAACATTATATAGACTGAACAGGTCGTATTTCTGTACTTAGGAATTTCATACATTGTAGGGCCATATTAGACAGGCTCATATTTTTATATTGTTTGGCAGCCAGATTCTTAGGCCACAGTTTGCACCTGGCCACACGGGAGGTGGTCACCTTGCCATCCACACCGAAGCCATCCTAAACAAAAGGTGAGGATATGCTAATGTTGCTCTGCTTCATTTTTTTTTGTAATTTTGAGAGATCACCTGGAAAGAGGTGTTAATTTAGTCTGCTTGGTGTGGATGTAACCAAAATCATTCACCTGGCCACCTAGGAAACAGAATGCTAATGAACTTTTTCCTCAGTTTATGTTTATGTTTGGAGAATAAACACAAGTGAATTTTCAGGATGTGAACTCAGGATTTGATGAAGCACCCCTGAAAACTCCTCCTGATAAAATGATGTAGTTGTGTCTTTATTTTCATGCCTCTCCACTGGTCCAGAGAAATAATTTATGGTGCAGGATGGTCCCAGACCACGACAATACATACTTTATATGAATGCCCATTACAACAATTAAAAAAATAGAGGCCATGAATTTGAATGAGAAAAAGAGAGAGGATACATGGAAGGATTTGGAGTAAGGAAAGGCAAGGTGAATTGGTGATCTTATAATCTGAAAAGTAAATATATATATATTTAACATTAATAAGAAGATAAATAATATAATTTGAATGTAAAAAAGACATGAGATTGCTTAAGAAAGTAATTCTGTTTCCTTATCAGTATCCTTGTGTGGTATTATTTATTTAAGATGACATATTTCTGTTGGTTAGTTGAACAACATTTTACTACTATTTTTTATCCATCTTCTAAAATGTTCATACATTTATACAATATGTTTGGATGATTTAGACCCATCACAACTTCCTACCCACTCCCCTTGTGATCCCCCAAGTCATTCCATTTGCCTTTTTATTTGTTGATTTGTTTATTTGTTGTGTTTGTTCACGGAAGGGTATCTCTGTATAGTCCTGACAGTCCCAGAATTCACTCTGTAGACCAGGCTGGCTTCAAACTCAGAGATCTGTCTGCCTCTGTGCCTGCCTCCCAAATACTGAGATTAAAGACATGTGCTACCACTGCTTGGCCATTTCTTTCATCTTATGTCCAGATGTTTTGCTTGTATGTATATCTACAACCATGTGTGCAGTGCCTGAGAGGCCAAATCCCCTTGAACTGGAGTTACAGATGGTTGTTTGCAGCTATGTGGGTGCTGCAAACTGAACCCAAGTTATCTTAACCACTGAGCCAACATTTCCCCAGATCCTTTGTCATTCTTTTTCCACCTAAACTGTCTACATGTTCATTAACATTAAATCTCATACAGCATATGCAATGTAGTAAAGAGCAAATATCTAATGTTCCCTTGAGAACTGGAGTTATGTGCTCATCAGCATTTACACAATGTAATTGTACCTAACAAGGACCTCTGACCTGTTTGCATTTTTATTAAATCATGGATATAATAACAGGTAGCTGGAATGTCATGCTTGAGTGATGATATATGCTACATTTGAAATCTGATAGAAAAATCATACGTTTATGATATGGGATTCCCCTCTGTACACTGTGATTACCATAAATGAATAAAGACAACTGGCTTGGCCTGGTAGGGTAGAACAGAGCTAGGCGGGGGAGACAGAACTGAATGCTGTAAAAAAAAAAAAGGAGGATACAGTGAAAGAGAAGCCATGTAGCTGTAGTCAGACAAAACTTTAGCTAGTAAAGCACAGCTACATGGTAATACACAGATTAATAGAAATGGGTTAAATTAATAAGTAACAGTTCGCCAATAAGAAGCTAGGGCTAATGGACCAAGCAGTGATTTGATTAATACAGTTTCTGTGTGATTATTTCAGGGAGAAGCAGCCGGGGACAAACAAGCACCCTCCTTGCTACACATTTAGTCCCTTAGTCCAATTTGGTTTTTGTTATTGCTGTTAATTTATTGAGCCTTTATGAAGGCTATTGACAAATCCCACATTTGCACGTTTTCACACATCCACAAACGTGACTTTCATTCTACTCTCCCATGGCTTACATCTGTATCACTCTCCAATCTCCATTGCTTACACATGGCTAAGAGTCTCCCATTGGGTCTGTAAGTTTCTCTACCAGATTCCACATGTGAGCACATATATGGTGTTTACCTGTGTGAGACTGCCTTATTTCACATAACACGATGACCTGCAGTTCTGGGTCATTTCCTGGCAAATAATAGAAATGTTGACAGAAAATACATTTCTCTGAGAATGTGGTCAACACTGGGGCACGTAGAGTAGCAACTGTCCCTTCGTGTTCTCCAGCTCTTCACAGGGACCGAGTTCCTAAACTGCTTCAGAAATTTGTTAGTGACAGAGGACTGGACTCAGAGACAAAACCCAAGCGGAGAATCTACTTTTGGGGAAAATTGTTTTATTCTTTTCTTTTACGTGTACAAGTGTTTTACCTGCATGTATGTTTGTGTGGTATGTGCATGTCTGGGGCCCACAGAGGCCAGAAGAAGGTATCAGATTCTCTAAAATTGGAGTTAAAAACAGTAGTGAGCCCCCAAATGAACGCAAGGAATCAAACTCGGGTCCTCTAGAAGAGCCACTAGTGCTCTTCACTGCTGAGCAACTCTACAGCCCCTTTACTGAGAATATGAAGATAAATACCTTGGGAGAGTGTTGCATGCAATTGAAACGCTAAAGATGTTTAAATACTCATGTTACTGTCTCTGTTTTACACAGTCTTCTTGGGAAAGATCAGACTTTTCAAACAGGATTTTTAAAATACACAAGATGAGCTACTGAATAAAAACCCTATGACATGCAAATTTGCATTTCAGCCTATTAACAGATCCTGCCACTTAATATAACAGCACACAGAAGATTTTTCCATTAAGCACACCTGCTTCAACACCTTCTGTCCTCTGATGTTCTCAAGATTTCCTGGAATGTAGTTCCAGGAGGCAGCAAGTTTGGACCTGAGAAACAAAGGAGTTTGACATTTCTCCAACCTTCTCTCCTTCTGAAGTGTCAATCACTATATTTTCCCACAAACATCAGTATGTAATTAGTTATAACTGAACCCACTTAGATTTCAGTGAAGGCCTGACAAGCCTAATAATATCTAAAACATCACTGAGGTGATGTCTCCAAGCAGCGCCATCTTGCGGGGGTTCCTCGTATCCCAGCTCTGTGTGGGTGTCATAGGGAACTCACTGCTCTTCATGCTGTATGTGTACAGCTTCTTAGTCAGATCCCGCTTTAGCAGACCTATCGATCCCATTTTCATGCACCTGGTGCTTGTCAACATGTTGACAATCATATTCGCTATGATATCATATATCATGTCATCCTTTGGAGTCAGACACTTTCTGGATGATGCCGGCTGTAAGGCAGTTTTATATGTGTTCAGAGTCACCCGGGGTTTGTCCATCTGCACTACCTCCATTCTAAGCACGTTCCAAGCCATCACCATCATTCCTAGTAACTCTAAGTGGGCATGGCTTAAGCCTAAACTCTCTACATGGACTTGTTGCTCCTTCCTGTTTGCCTGGCTCATCAACCTGCTCATATATGTGCACGTCATTGAGAGTGTGGTAGCTAAAATCAATTACACTGATGTTGGTGATGGATATTATCATGTTTACTGTAAAAGAATACTACCACATTACTTGGCTCAAGAATTTTTCATAAGTGGTATCCTAATAGGAGACATTCTCTTTATGACCATTATGATGTTGACCAGTTTCTACATGGTGATTCTCCTTTACAAACATCGCAAGGGAGCCCAGTATCTCCGTAGTCAAAGCCTCTCCAGCCAGCAATCTCCTGAGCTCAGAGCCACTCACAGCATCTTGCTGCTGGTGAGCTGTTTTGTGATCTTTTACTGGTTGAACAATTTCATCACCCTTTATGGGTTGTATTCACATGAAACAATACCAACATTGGGGGTAATTATTGCAATTGTGTCATCATTCTACCCCACTCTCTGCCCATTTTTACTGATGAGCAATAATAAAATAATTTCCCAGTTTATTTCTTATTTATCAATGCTGAGAATTACTTGTTTTCAAAGAGCATTTGGTGGATGATATGAAGGCCAGATGTCCTCATCTACAAATAAATCTCTTTAATGATGTATGTGATAAGTTGGAAGCTATGTGGCTCTTGATCCTTGATATGGTCCATGTTAGAATTCACACAAGTTGTACGTTTTCAAATCTTAGATTATATTTTGTCTCAGTAAAAATTACATTTATACCATTTCTTTAATTTTTGTATTTACTGTCAACTTAAATTATAATACCTTGGACCTTGCTATAAAAAAAAAGTAGTCTGGGGATGGAAAGTTGGCTCATAGGTTAAGAACACTGACTGCTCTTCCAGAAGTCCAGGGTTTGATTCCCAGCACCCACATGGCAGCTCACAACTGTTTGTGACCCCAGTTTCATTGGATCTAACACCCTCACACAGACATATATGAAGCGAAAACATCGATGCATATAAAATAAATATATTTTAAAACAAAATGTGGTCATGTTGAACTCTGTGTGAGTGCCATGACACCCACACATATTTTGCACACATGGTCCTACACACATACAAGGAGAAAGACAGACAGATAGGATAGACTTTTCAAACATTTTTTCATTTTGATATTCTGACTGGGCTGAACTCAGTGAATCCTGCTGAAGAGAGGGAGAGAGGATTTTAGGAACCAGAGGGGTCAAGGACATCACCAAAAAAGCCCACAAAATTAATTAACCTGAGCTCATGGGGCCTCACAGAGTCTGAATTGACAACAAGGAAATCTGCATGAGACTGACATAGGCCTTCTGCATATATGTCACAGTTGCGTAGCTTGATCTTCTTTGGGGACTCTTAACAGCAAGAGCAGGGGCTGTCTCTGACTCTTTTGCTGACTTTTTAGACCCTATTTCTCATACTGGGTTCCATTGCCCACTCTTAATACATGGAGAGGTACTTAGTCTTATTGCAACTTGATATGCCATGTTTTGTTGATACCCATGGGAGGCCAGCTCTTTTCTGAACAGAAATGAAGGGGCAGTAGATAGGAAACACAGGGACACAGGGGCATAGGGACTGGGAGGAGAAGAGGGAGGGAAAACTTTGATCAGGATGTAAAATTAATTAATTATTATACACTCACTTTGGAAATCAATATGGCAGTTTCTCAGAAAATTGGGAATTGATCCACCTCATGACCCAGATATACCAGTTTTGGGCATATACCCTACAGTCTGTCCTGATTATGGGATGTGCAGGGGATTCGGGGGGAGGGGGGAGAGAATGGAGAAGTGACCAATCAATGACTAGTCCAGCCTCAGACACATTACCACCAGAGTGAGCCCACCCCCAACACCACCTGGAGTGCCAGCACTCAGAGCCTGGATGGTCCAGAGACCTAGGACAGAAGCAAACACAATTGGAGAAAAAAAATAAAAGCCAATATAATAATGCCTAATGATATTCTACTCTATTCGTAGACTGGAGACTATCCCAATTTTCTTCAGAGAATCTTCATCCAGCTACTGATGGAAACAGATACAGAGACCCAAAGTCAAGCATTAGACTGAGCTCAGGAAATCCTGCTGAAGAGGAGGAAGAATTGTACAAGCCAGGGGGAAGAGTGCTCAAGGACCTCACAATTCACAAGGGAACCCACAGCAACAACTAATCAGGGCTCATAGAAGCTCACTGAGTATGGATCTACAGCTAGGGGGCCTGCATATGTGTGACATATAACTAGGCCCTCCACATACGTGTGATAGTCGTATAGTTTGATCTACTTGTGGGAATCCTAGCAGTGGAAGCAGGGACTGTTCCGAATGCTTTGCCTTACTTTTGGGAACCTGTTCCTCATACTGGATTTCCTTGACCAGCCTTAACACAAGGGGAGGAGCTTAGGCTTACCTCAATTGGATATACTATGCTTTGTTAAAACCCATGAGAGGCCTGACCCTTTTTGAACAGGAATAGAGAAGTGGATTGAAGGGGGGATGGGAAAGAGGGAGAGGGAGGTGAGAAAGGAGGGGGAAATGTGATCAGGATGTAAAATAAATGAATACATTTAATTAATAAAAATTTTAATTAATTAAAAAACAAAAATGCTTATTTTATATGATTTTGCTTCATTTTGTTTTTTGAGACAGAATCTTTGTATATAGCCCTGGCTTTTCCTGAAATTCGTTTTGCAGACCAGGCTGGCCTGGGACTTAAGAGATCTGTCTGTCTCTGCCTCCTGAGTGCTGGGAATGAAGGCATGCACCATCACATTAGACTATTTTATAAGTTTTTTTAATACTCCTTCGTGATTTTTTTCCCTCTTAAAATATGTAATTAGAAGATTCAAACTATATTATTTGTATCTTGGATAAAACTTCTTTTAAACTGTCTGATTTATTTATTTATGTTTCTTGAGACAGGGTGTCACTATGCAACCCCTGTTGTCCTGGAGGTCACTCTGTAGACCAGGCTGGCCTCTAAATCACAGAGATCACCTGCCTCTGACTTGCAATTACTAGGGATAAGGGTCTGTGCTGTGACACCCAACTTGAACAATTCTCTTCTAAAGAATGTGTGATAACCATTCAACAAACAAATTTCCCCAAATAAATGTTGCCTACCTTAAATGGGGAAAAGCCATTATTTATGAGTTATACTTATATCACTATTGTAAGAATGGATATGTGGGGCTTAAGAGATGCCTCAACAGTTAGGAGCACTTGTTGGCTCTACAAGACGACCCAGGTTCAGTTCCTGCACCCACATGGTGGCTTACAACAATCTGTAACTCCAGGTCTAGAGGATCTGACACCCTCTTCTGCTTTCATGGTCATCAGGCACACACATGATAAACAGACATGTATGCAAGCAGAACATCCATATATGTTAATTTTTAATTTAAAGACATTATTATTATCTGTTCATTAGCTGACGGACATCTAGGTTGTTTCCATTTCGAGGTAACTGTGAATAGATCATCAATGAACATGAGTAAACAGGCATCTCTACAATAGGATATAGAGTCCTTTAGGTACTGTCTTAGTTACTTTTCTATTGCTGTGACAAAATACCGAGACCAAAGCAAGTTATAACAGAAAGACTTTAATTTGTGGCTTATAATTTAAGAGTGTTGGAGCCCATGATTATCATGGCCAGGAGCATGCCAGCAGGCAGGCAGATATGATGCTAGAGCAGTAACTGAGACCTTACACCATTTTTTTTAATTCATTTTTAAAATTTCATTTTACATTCCATTCACAGTCCCCCCCCTCCCCGCCAACTCTCCCTCTGCCTCCCCTGCCTCTTCCCCAGTCTACCCCCATCCACTCTTTCCAACCTGTAGGGCTCCCAGGGAAGTCAACAATGTCTGGCAAATTAAGTTGGGACAAAATCAAGCCCCTCCCCCTGCCTTAAGGGAGACCTTAAATCTTTATACACAAGTAGAAGGCAGAGAGATAGGGCTGGAGAGATGGCTCTGTGGTTAAGAGCATTGCCTGCTCTTCCAAAGGTCCTGAGTTCAATTCCCAGCAACCACAAGGTGGCTCACAACCACCTGTAATGAGGTCTGGTGCCCTCTTCTGGCCTGCAGACATGCACACAGACAGCATATTGTATACATAATAAGTAAATATTTAAAAGCAAAAAAAAAAAAGAAGGCAGGGATATCTAACGGAAATGGGCAAAGTGATTCTCTTTCCTCATATCTATGGCATTTCGCTAGCCATTCTGACTAGGTTAAGATGCATTCTCAAAACAGTTTTAAGTTGCATTTCACTGAGACTATAGATGTGGGACATTTTTAATTTTAAACATTAAAACATTTTTAAATGCTTTTTAGCCATTTATATTATCTTTATTTTTTGGATTTATTTTTTATGATGCTTATGAGTGCTTTGCCTGAATGTATAGCTATGCAACACGTGAGTGTCTGGTGACCTTAGAGTTCAGAAGAAGGCATCATATCCCCTGGAACTGTAGTTACAGATATTTGTGAACTACGGTGGGGTTCTGGTAACCAAACCCAAGTCCTCTGGAAGAACAACCAGTGCTCTTAGCCACTGAATCATCTCCCAGCTCCTGTATTTCATCTTTTGAGACCGGTTTAATTCTATGTCCATTGATTGATTGCTTGCTTGATTGATTGATTGATTTTACAGACCACACCACAGTTTCTCTTCCCTCCTCTCCTCACACTCCCTCCCCCACCTGCTTTCTACCACCCTGCCCCCCCCCCACTCCTCCTCTATTTCCATACAAAGGGGTAAGGCCTCCCTTGGAAGTCAAAAAAGCATGACATATCAAGTTGAGGCAGTACCAAGCTCCTCCCCCTTGCATCAAGGCTAGGCAAGGCATCCCACCATAAGGAATAGGTTCCAAAGAGCCAGTTCACGTGTCAGGGATAGACCCTGGTGCCTCTGCTAGGAGCACCACAAAAGACCAAGCTGCACAACTATCACCCAGATGCAGAAGTACTAGGTCGTTCCCATGCCAGCTCCCTAGCTGTCAGTCCAGCATCCGTGAGCTCAGGTCAGCCATCTCTGTGGGTTTTTACATCATGATCTCTACCCCCCTTGTTCATATAATCCCTCCTCCCTCTCTTCAATTGGACTCCTGGAGCTCAGCCTAGTGCTTGACTGTGTGGATCTCTGCACCTACTCCCATCAGTTCCTGGATGAAATCTCTATGAAGGATAATTACTATGTCCCATTTTTTAAATAAGGTTGTTTATTTTCTTGATGTTCAGCTTTTTTGAATTTCTTAGTATAATCTAAAAATTAATCCTCTGCAACTGATGAATGGATAGTTAAAATGTTATATATTTACACAATGGAATATTATCCAACTATTAAGAAAAATAATTATGAAATTCACAGGCGTGGAGTTTTGAATTAGAATTCATCCCCCCATAGGTGCATATATTTGAATGCCTAATCATCAGAGAGTGGCAATGTTTGAAAAGGTTTAGAAGGTGTGAATTTGTTGAACTAGGTGTGGCCTTGTTGGGGGAAGTATGTCACTGGATGTTGGCTTTGAGGTTTCAAAAGCCCATGCCGGGCTCCTCTCTTTCTTTCTCTCTCTCTCTCTCTCTCTCTCTCTCTCTCTCTCTCTCTCTCTCTCTCTCAGCTAGGACATAGTTCTCAGCTCCTAATTAGGTACTTTCTTTTATAAGAGTTGCCTTTGCCATGGTGTCTCTTCTTAGAAGAAGAACAGCGAATAAGAAAACAAGTAGATGGATGGAGCCATAAGCGCTCTTTCTGAATGAAGTAACCCAGACCCAGAAAGACAAACACCACATATTTTCTCATTTGTGGATGTTATCTTTGAATCTTCAAATGTGCGTGTTTCATTTGGAATACCCATAGAAGTCAGGAAACCAGTAAGGCGACATTAGTAATAGAGGATCACACTTCACGGTCAGGAGGGATAGAACATGATGGTATAAATGGGGTTGGAAAGAAAGACAGAGAAGGAAAGTTGGTGAGGAAGAACTAATGCTACAGACCTTCTAAAAGAGTCTTATGGAATCCTGACACTGTAGAAGATTCCTAAAATATAAAAGTAGACACAAATAAAAGAGTTTAAATGGATTTGAGAGATGGTTCAATGAAGAGCACTAGGTTCCATTCCCAACAAATTGCCCGAGCTCCATTCTCAGCACTCGCATGGCAGCTCACAACTTTCTGTGATATGAGAGTTACAGGAGGTCTAACACTTTCTTTGGCCTACATGAGCACCAGGCATGTATACAGATCACAGATATACATGCAGACAAAAAACATGTACATGTTAAATAAATAATAAATATTTCTGGAATTATACTGTAAATGGATGTCATTAACCCTTCTAGACACCACAGGCTAACAACTAAAAAGCCCAGTGTCAAATATGAGTCACCTAATTTGAGACTGTTGGCGAATGATATTTCATAGACACCCAGACATTACCAATGTTGACCCCTAGAACTTAATGCTAAGTCCCTGTTGCTAAAGATACCACAAACTTGAGTCCCAGAACATGGAGAAATCAAACTGGTACTAACATGGAAACTTTGACACTTCAGGCTTCTTCAGTTCATGGTGTTTGAAATTGTGTGTGTGTGTGTGTGTGTGTGTGTGTGTGTGTGTGTGTGTGTGTGTATTGCTGAGGAAGAAAGGCAGTCATCAATTGTACCTAGCTATGAACCCTGCAGGCAATAATAATGACCTGTTTTTCATACATACCCACTGATGTAATAATGGCACAAATATCATGGAAGCAAGAAATCACTTTGTGGTTAGATTTAAGGCCTACTCCATAAAATGGCACCCATAGTTGACACCATTAACAAGCCAAGATCCTGAGTCTAGGCAGGACATATGCCATAGGAGAGAGCCTACTGCTATTGATCTGATGTGTAGACATAGAATTAAATTGACTCCTAATGACTTTTAGTTAGACCCATAAGTGATGCATGTCTCGATTCTCATCACAGAAGTTTATTTTTGCGGTAGATAGTGATTAACACAGAGACCCACCATTAGTCCAGGTAGAGAGACTAAGAGGCTGCAGTATGTTCAGCCCTAAATGGGTTATCTATATTGCACCCCTTCTTCCGAGGTACTAGAATCAATGAGAAAAAGGGGGTGGAAGGTTTACAAAGGCCAGATGATGGGTGACTACAAGGAAGCTATTTTTGGACATACCAGGGCAGCTGCACATACGAACTCACAGTGCTGGGACAGCATCTACAAGACCTGTGCAAGCTCAAGACAAACCAAATCACAGCATGGAGAAGGGCCATTGGCACAGAGTCTCACCTTTAGCTGAGAAGCTATTGACAGCTGATTGATGCTGTCAGAGGGTGAGTTTTCTTAAAGGGTGTGACTCCTGGTAGGCCTACCACGCTACACTGGTGGTGTAGTGAGAGTTCTAATTGGTCTTAATAATAAAAACTCGGAGTCAGCTATTAGGGGGGTGAAAACTGAAAGATCAGAGAAGCAGAGCAAATAGCCACTAGTTCTTATCTCTATGAAATCCCCAGACCAAAGGGGGTATCTTGTCTCTACAAGTCCTCAGACTGAATGCAATGAGTTCCTATCTCCATCTGCCTATTTCTCTCTGCCCAGCTATATCCCATCCTGTCTCCACCTCCCTAGTGCTGGAATTAAAGGTATGTACCACTGCCTGGCCTCTATGACTAGCCAGTGGCTACCTCTGTACTATGATCTTTAGGCAAGCTTTATTTGTTAGATCACAAACAAAATATCACCACATTTGGGGCATTCATCCAAACATATATAGACAGACAAATTTGACTTGCTTTTTTTAAGGACATGAAAGTTGTAGAGGCAGAGAAAGGGGGGTAAATTTGGAAGGAATTGAAGAAGGGGGTGAATATGATCAAATAACATTATACAGACTTTTCTAAGAACTTAAAAAAATAGACTTTTGATAGTTGCCCAATTTATATAATGATTCAGATATCCTTCCTTTGATGGATCAAAGCAGATACTAGTGATTTACACATGCAAAGAAAGGAACCAACACTGACCTTCAACCTCAGGCATCTGGCCCAAAAGTCCTCCGCGGAAAGAGAATATCTCCCCTGTAGTCTTACTTTCTTTTAGTGACCACCAGCCCCCAAATAATGACATGGAGGTCTTTAGCTGAGGCTTGGTCCCAACTAGCTCTTATAACTTAAATGTACGTTCTGCCATGTGGCTTTTTACCTGTCCTTCATCCTGTATATTCCACTCCATCTATGTTCTACTGGCATCTTCCACCTCTCTTCTTCCCCGAGTCCTGTCTCTGCCTTGAAGTCCCGCCTAACCTCTCCTGCCTAGCGATTGGCCATTCTGCTCTTTATTAAACATATCTGAATAAAACGGTGACACATATTCACACAGTGTGATCAAATATCCTGCAACACTTCTCTACAGATCCATCAGTCAAGTTCAGAATTTGTTCAATCCTCCATATAAAAAACATACATCAGGTTTGTATTGGTGCATGCTGGTAGGATACACACTACCAAGGCAGAGAGGCAGGACTCTCATGAACTCAAGACAAGCCTAGATTATTCATTTGGAACTAGTGATGTAGCTCAGTTGGTAGAGTGCTTGCCTAGCATACACAATTCCCAATACCACATAAACCAGATTCAGTGGCACGAGCCTACTGTCCCAATACTTGGGAAGTATAAGTAGGAGGTTCAGTGATATAGTAGTTTGAATGTAACTGCCCTACATAAGCTCATAGGGAGTGTGTCACAGGATATTTGATCACACTATGACCCCCGAGATTGTGTTATTTACTGGAAAAAGCTGCTTTTAGCTGTGATGTGGCTCAGCCCTCGCACACACCTTTAATCCAAGAGATTGCTGCTTTAATATGGTAAAAGGACTAAATAAAATCATCCTTAGGTCAAGAGGTGGACAAGCAACCAGTTGACAGGAAACAACCATAGAAAGTAAAAAGTCAGGAGGAGAAGCAGGAGGAGTAGAAGTGAGGGACATCAGGTTGAAGGAGTTTTGTTTGAGACAGCATAGGGTAAAGCTTTTTCTGAGACATCAGCAGAGGAGGAAGGTAAGCTGGGTGCCTTCTCTGCCTCTCTGAACTAGCAGGCTTTCACCACAGCATCAGAATCCTGAGTCTTTTTTGATAAAATCTAACAATTGAGATCTAGCTTAAAATAACAGGAGAGGTACTACTAGGAGGTGTGACCTTGTTAGAGGAAGTGTGCCACTGTGGGGGTGGGTTTTGAAGTCTCCTATGCTCAATCTATGCCTAGTTAAGACCACTTCCTGTTACCTCCAAGTCAAGAAGTAAGACTCTCAGCTTCTTCTCCAGCACCATGTCTGCCTGCATGCCACCTTGTCACACCATGATGATAATGAAATAAACTTCTAAAAATGTTTAGGCCACCCCAATTAAATATTATCTTTTATAAGAACTGCTATGTTCAGATCCTTCATCCAGAAACGAATGGAAACAGAGGTAGAGACCTGCATCGGAGCACATTGGACTGAGCTCCCAAAGTCCAGTTGAAGAGTGGGAGGAGTGAGAATATGAGCAAAGAGGTCAAGACCATGATGGGTTCACTCACTGAAACAGTTTACCTGAGCTAATGGGAACTCACCAACTCCAGCTGGAATGGGAAGGAAACAGCATAGATCCAAGCTAGTTCCTCTGAATGTTGCATGGCTGGGGCAGACTGCTGGACCACTGGCAGTGGCAACAGGATTTATCCCTACTGCATGTACTGGCTTTTTGGAAACCCATTCTCTTTGGATGGATACCTTTCTCAGCCTAGATATAGTAGGAAGGGCCTTGGACCTTACCCAAAGCAATGTACCTTACCCTCTCTAGGAGCGGATGGGAGTGAGGTGGGCTATGTATATGGGGAAGGCAGCGAGGGGGAACTGGAATTGGAATGTAAAATGAAAAAAAAATTTTCCTTTATAAACAAATGAATAAATAATTTAAAACAAAAGAACTGCTATGGTCATGGTGTCCCTTCACAGCAATAGAAACCCTACCTGAGATAAAGTGTAAGCAGAAGTTCAAGTCCCTCCTCAGCTACATAGCTGCATAGCAAGTTCAAAGCTAGTCTGAGATACAAGAGACACTGTCTCAAACAAATAAAACATAAAAATTATTGCAAAAGAACATATCAATGGAGATGATTGCACCATCCATAACATTCCACCTTAGAATGATTCAAAACAGCCTGTTTAATTTACCACTCATGTGCTTTATGAGCCCAGCCTCAACTATTTCAAACCTCTCTAATGCTTCCTGTGCTCTGGAGCCACTGGGTCAGATCATGAGCCCCAACACAGGACATCACAGGATGACCATGTTGTTTTATTTTAATTGCATTTATTCATTTTTGTGTGTGCATGTGTGTGTGTGAGTGTAGTGTGTCTGTGTGTGTCTGCATCAGTGTGTGTGTCTTGTGTGGTGTGCATGTGTGTGTGTGTGTATGTGTGTGTGTGTCTTTGCATTCATGCAGTGGTGTGGAAGTCAGATAAAACTTCCTGAATTCAGTTTTTATTTGCACCATGTGGGTCTCATGGATAGAATTCAGATCACTTGACTTGGCAGCAAGACCTTTACCCTACGGAACCACCCCACCAGCCCATGTGATCCTTTTTTTAAGTGAAAACACTCAAATGATGACACACTCCTACCTCTAAATCAGTGGTTCTCAAACTGTGGGTCACAACCCCTTTGAGAGTCAAATGATCCTTCCACGGGGGTTGCTTATCAGATATCCGGCATATTAAATATTTACATTAAGATTCATAACAGTAGCAAAATTATGGTTATAAAGTAGCAACAAAAGTAACTTCATGGTTGGGGATGACCACAACATGAGGAACTGTATTAAAGGTCTCAGCATTAGGAAGGTTGAGAACCACCACATTTCTAATGACTTTCTTTTTCTAGTATTCCATATACACTAGTGAAATCTGGTGTTTAATACCCTGCAGTGTCCCCAAATCATTTCCCTCTCAGCTCCATCTGACAAAACAGTCATTGTGCCCCACACAGGCTGTTACATAACTTCTACTTGTAGATGTGGAACTTCTTAGCATAGAAAGCATTATTGAAGAGCTACACATTCTTTAAAAATGGAGGACAAACTAGGGTGTCCCCACATTGGGTGCCAATTTGATGGAATTGAAAAACAGATGCTATAATTATAGATTTTCTTAGTTATGATAAAAGATAAAGTAGATATAAATGTTGTAACTGTAATTCTTACTTGATACCTGTTTTGTTATATGTAATTTTACTATTTTAAAGTTAAAGCCTTCCTTTTTGTTTAAACAGAAAATGAGAGGGGATTGGGGGTTCCCCTCTGTATGCTGTGAATACCTTTGGTTAATAAAGAAACTGTCCTGGGCCTGCGCAGGGCAGAATAGAAGTAAGAGGGAAAAACTAAACTGAATGCTGGGAGAAAGAATGCAGAGTCAAGAGAAGCCATGTTGCACCCATGGAGACAGATGCCGAAACTTGCCAGTAAGCCACAGCCACATGGAAATACACAGATGAATAGAAATAGGTTAAATTAAGATGTAAGAGTTAGCCAATAAGAAGCTAGAGTTAATGGGCCAAGCAGTGATATAATTAATACAGTTTCTGTGTGATTATTTCAGGAGTCTTGGAAGCCAGGAAAGGAACAAGCAGTCACCTACTATGCTAGGGATGACCCACAGGAATGCACAAGGATGACCCCAGCTAAGACCATCAGCAATAGAGGAGAGGGTACCTGAACTGGCCTTTCCCTACAATCAGATTGGTGACTACCCTAATTGTCATCATAGAACCTCCATTCAGTAACTGATTGAAGCAGATGTAGAGATTCACAGCCAAGCTCTGGGAGTCTAGTCGAAGGGAGAGAAGAGGGATTATATTAGGAAAGATGAGGGATCCAGATCATGACAGGAAACCCACAGAGACGGCTGACTCTTGCTACTGGGAGTTCACAGACTCTGGACTTACAATTGGGGAGCCTGCGTGGGATCAAACTAGGCCCTCTGCATGGGGGTAACAGCTGGGTGGCTTGGTTTTTTTGCGGGGCCCCTGGCAAGATCTATCCCTGGTGCATAAGCAGGTTTTTTTGAGCTCTTTCTCTATGGTGGGACACCTTGCTCAGCATCACTGCAGGAAGGAGGGGCTTGGTCCTGCCTCAACTTGATGTGCCAGGCTTTGTTGATTCCCTATGGGAGGCTTTACCCTTTCTGTGGAGTGGATGGGTTAGTAGGGCTGGGGGAGGTAGGGAAAACAGTGGTTGCTATGTAAAATGAATAAAAAAATTTAAATGCACTGGGGAGCCATGCTTCCTTGAACTACACCATTGCCACCAATCCTCTGGTGTGACCCCATAGATAATAAGTGGGGGTTCTGCCCCACTACTAACAACAGGTCAAGATTTTGCTTGTATTTTCCCAGAATAAGAAGAAAACCCCACTTGAGTACCTGGGCGAGCTGTCAAGTCATTTATGAAGAATGGAGTGACTGATGTCCACAATGAACAGCCTGTTGTTCGATAAGGGAGAAGAGGATCTGGTTCATGGAGATAATACTTGCTCAGGAACACAAAATGTGCAGAACCAGGAAGAGAACCCCAGAGGCAGAGTCATCAACAGAGTGGATGACCTGTACCAGTTCCCACCACAACCTGGGGAGCCCTTAAAATCTTACTAACTCAGACTGAAATGTGCCCCTGGAGGGGCCAGAGACAGGACCTTATACCCTATTCCTGTCTATGTGTCCCATTATTGCCAATACTTTTCAGGTCTAGGCTCAGTCTTTGCTGTGGGTCGTGGTTAAAGCCCCCTCCATTTCTAATACCAGTCTCCTGGGACTCCATTTGCTGATCATATACAGTGACAACCCTAAAATAGATGACCCTCGCCCCCCCCAGGAAATTCATCTATGCTTTCTCCCATTAACAGCTCTTTTTGTCTGGAGCCTGCCTTCCCCATATCTTTGGGTTTTGCCTCCATGGGGATACCTGCCTCCACCCCTGATTTTGTCCTCTTGGCAAAGATAGCCACAGGAGACTTTGAAATTTGCGTAAATAGTCAACCGCAGGGAGAAGAGTACATTGTGTTACCTTACACCTCCCCCCAGGCTGATGGTACCAAGGAACTCTCATTCAGGAATGGACCCATGGCAAGGATCAAGGGCAGTTTTCCAATACAATGCCTAAATGCTCCATTGGTGCCCTGTACATCTTCTCACCCAAACATCTACTATTTATGTGATGTTACAATCTTCGTGGAGGTTTGGATGTCTGCCCCCAATGGATCCTACAGTTTCAAGGATGTTTGTCTGCCCACTGCCATTGACAACTTTCTGGGGGTCAATCCTTCTGAAATACATCCACAGGACAATACCCCTCCTATATTATCTGCAGGATCAATGCCTGATAGTGACTGGCCACTCCAATCTATTGGGGCTTTCCTTATATTTGTAACTGTGGTCTGCTTAGATATCAGATATTTTGTGATGATGCAGGGAGTTAATTTTTTTGCCTCCACTTATGAAGATAACTCACAACCTTACAAGAAAACCCTTCTCTCTGTCAATAGAAGCTTTTGGGGACCTGCTATTAGCCTCACTTATACTGGACATGCTTGGGTCTTTCCACCCTTCTTCTTGTTAGGACCTAATGGAGTCTTGGCCTTCTACTCACCTCCCCTGTTGGTGACCTTCCTTGCCCTTGTTGTTCTGGGTTTCTGAGAAACTTGCCAGTTCTGTGCTCTCAGTTGTTTGCCAACCCTGCTTCATGAGTACACATTGCCTTGGCTCTAACCCGAGGATCCCATGATGAAGTCTCCATCCTGTTGACTCACCTGTGTGGGTTAAGTATAAAACCCGCTTGGTGAGGTACAATAAAGGCTTCTGATTCTTCAACATCCAGAGTGCGTGTTCCATTAATCCTGACATCCTTCCCTGGGACTTGGCTCCAGCTGCGCTGGCATGGCAAGTGGAGGTTCTACCAAGATCTGAGAAAGAGGGGTAAGTGGACAGTTGTCCAGGGCTGGCAGGGTAGTATTGGGGAATCAAGATGGGAACTGCTAGCAGCAAAAGAGAATTGCAATTTCAGGTAAAAGGATTGTTAGAGCAACAAGGAACAGTAGTAAAAGAAAGAACCATAGAAGCTTTTGTTAAAGCCATAGAGCAGGCCAGTCCCTGGTTTATTATGGGAGGAGGTCTGAACGTTCCAGATTGGGAAGAGGTGCGCAGAGACCTACAAAAGAAGCTACAATGAGTGGACCCTAACAGCTTTTCCCCGGCAACTTTTTCATTGTTCTGGTTAGTAAAAGATGCTCTGTTAACAGCACAGGGTGAAAGTTAAACAGGAGATAGAAGCAGCTAAGGAAGTTTTACAAGAAATGCAGGAAAAAGAGACCTGTGTCTCTGTGTTCTATGATTCTCTGTGTTCTATGGAGGATCAGGAAGGAGAAAGGGGGACATGTGGCGGTGGGAATGGGAAAAATGTTGGGAGAAGATCATTAGAGAAAATCTGCTCTGCCCGGCTCAGAAAACAGTCAATCGCTAGGCAGGAGTCTGATGATTCCAAGCTTTTAGAGGATAGTGAGAAATCATTGGAAGATGAGGAGGAAATAATATATAGGGAGATAAGAGATCTTCCTAGAATACTGAGAAAATGTAAAGCAGCAGAAGAAGATTCACCCCCAACTCCTTTGGCCCCACCAGCTTATAATGATGAAGGCTGGTGGTCTCATTCAAACAAGGATGAAAATAGAAGGGTATGCTTCCACTCTGCACACATGGTGGCACCTGTAATGGAAGTACTGGACCCTAATAATCCAGGGCAGGTGATGCGCCAACATTTTCCATTACAGTTTAAGGAGATAAAGCAATTAAAGGAGGCTGCTGCTGCTTATGGGGCCCAAGCACCCTGCTCATTGGCCATGGTGGAGTCTTTCTCCACTCTGAATTTAACACCAAGTGATTGGCAGCAATTATTCCACGTTGTTTTATCTGGGGGAGACTATCTTCTATGATGGGGAGAATACAAGGAAAACTGTTTGTAGATAGCACGATGAAATGCTCAAGCCAGACAAACTCAATGTAATCTAGATATGTTGACTGGGGCAGGGGCTTATGCCAATTTGCAGCAACAAGTTTTGTATGATCTGGTGGTATTTGCACAAATAGTGGCCACCACTGATAAAGCTTGGAAGGTTCTACATAACAAGGTGGTGGGAGATCAGCTGTCTAAAGTTTTACAAGGGCCTTCTGAACCATTTCAGGACTATGTGGAATGGCTATTGCAGTTAGCCATGCCCATAGTAAAACAACTTGCATTTGAAAATACTAACAAATATTGAGCATTTACTCCCTCACAAAGCAAAGAGTTTAAATGAATATAACAAAATATGCAGAGATATAGATGGGAATTTCATTCAAGGCTAGGTTATGGCAGCAGCTATTCAGCCTCAGGGAAACATGTGAGGACAGGGACTGGGGGCCAGAGGCCGTAATTGTTTTAACTTCAGAGATCCTGGCCGTTTCTGGAAGGAATGCCCACAGCTAATGATGGGAGGAGGGAAGAAATCTGGCATGTGCGATAGATGCAGAAGGGAGCACATTGGGCTGATGATTGTCGCTCCAAGACAGACATAGAAGGGAAACCCCTGCCACCTCCTATTAATCAATAGCAGGGAAACTGGTGGAGGGCCCTGATCCAGGGCCCCAGAACCCCAGTGCATGGAGAAATGACCGTGGGACCACAGAGGCAGTAACCCGGGAGTGGCCATATTCAATTCCTTCCACAAGGCAATCCTTTTGCATTGCAGACCTCATCAGAACCACCCCAGGGAGTGCAGGATTGGACCTCTGCACCTCTGCCCAAGCAGTCTCAATGCCCCAAATGTGGATGCAGGCTCTTCCTCTGAATGTATGTGGTCCTTTACCATCAGGGTCTATGGGACTGATTCTGGGAAGGAGCAGTGTGTATAGCTCAATTAGTACTAATTCCTTATCTGAATTCCAAGAATGCAATTAGCAGACAGAGTCGCGGCAACCTGGGATTTGGATCCTCAGGGCCAGCTGCCTTTCAGATTGCTCAATTGAATGAGTGACCCCAGCTGTATTCTAGCATTGCAAATGTTTTCTGATGAGCCAATTAATTTATATACTGATAGTATTTACTTGTCTCAAATTATTGCTCCCTTAGAGACCGCTCCTTATATTTCCCCTGTGTCTCTTATATAATAACAATTATGCTGTTTGCAACATTTATTTTGGTCCAGACAGGATCCTCTTTTGTGAGTCATATTAGAGGTCATACTCAATTACCTGGACCCCAGGCTGAGGGTGATCAGCTCGCAAATGCACATAACTGAATATTACTTGCCAGTCCTAAAGAAAAGGCTTCTAAACTCCATAAGAAGTATCACTTTAATGCTCCGTCCCTGTAGCACCATACTGGTTGCTCTAGAGCTACTGCCTTACAAATGACCACCCAATGTTAGATTTGTGCCCCTTTTCATAATGCACCTATTGCAGGAGTTAACCCCCGTGGACTTAAGCCAAATGACATTGGGCAGATGGATGTAACCCACCTACTTCAGCTGGAAAACTGAAATACATGCATATTTTGGTAGATATTTGCTCCAAAGTAGTTTTTGCTTCATTGCATAGTGGGGAGAAAATTAAGGATGTGATAGCTCATCGCCTGCTGGCTTTTGCTTATATGGGCTTACCTAATGTTATTAAAACAGATAATGGACCTGCATATACTAGTGGAAAATTTCGAATCTTTTGTGTAGATAATAATATTAAACATATTACAGGTATTCCATACAACCCCACTGGACAAGCTATAGTAGAAAGAATGCATATGGTTCTAAAACTGTATTTCACAAAAATAAATAGGAGGGAGTATATTCCCTCTCCCAGTACACAATTGGCTTCTATTTTATTTGTTTTAATTTTTTAAACTGTGGACCGTGAGGGCCACTCGGCCATGGAAAGACACTGGAATAAAAGTTCTCCGTCCTTGGGATGGGTACGATGGAAAGACCTGATTACAGGACAGTGGAAGGATCCCACACCCCTGTTAGCTAGGGTGAGGGGGGCTGTATGTGTTTTCCCCCAGGTGAGAACAAACCTATTTGGATCCCGGAACGATAACATTCGGCTGATGGACAGTACTGTCAAAGGAAGCAGTAATGAAGCTATGGATGGGAATGATGACGGTCAGCATCCCGGTGAGTCTCACTCAAGCGTAGCAGACTGTACGGAGTCTGGTAAGGAACCCCCCAATATTAATGCCAGTGAGCCGGACTAGTCCTTTATATCCATCTTTTTTTATTCCACCAATTGTTGGAAGGCACAGAATCACTCTTATATAAATGAAAATTCTTCATTTTTACATCACTGTGTAATACTCAGTAATGCTTCCATAGCAGATTTTACTTCAAATGCTACATCTAGCAAGGTTATGGGACTAAGAAATATTTGGTATTCCATGAATAAGGAGGATTTAAAAAGTACTGTGACACATAATCATGTCCTACCCCAGCTCCCCGTTGCTGGCCCACAGTAGCCGGCTTTGATCTGCAAGGAGCTATGCTTTGGGGAGAGTGGATCAGCCAAAGTCCAGATTTGTTAAGAGGTGGTATTAACATGTGGCGGTACGGCCATGGGCCTGCTGATTTCGGAATAGTACTTTTGGGGAGGGAGATGTTGTTCTTGATTGTTTATCCAGAGACTACTGCAGCCTGAGCAGTTGCTGGGATGGAAGCTCCTCGGCTGCCCTGTTCGTGTACCAGTGATCATTCCTTTGCTGGTCTGAGAGAAGGCTGTTCGAGCAGAAGTGACCCTGTATTGAGAAAAATGTGACATCGGAGTAATAGCTGCTGTGGTTGCAGGATCACGGTCTCTGCTGCTGCTGCTGCGACAGTTGCTCAGCTGACAATAGCCCAAATGTCTCTTGTGGTGGACACTGTGGATAGATTGGCAGGACAAGTTAGCAAGGTCCTTCAAATGCAAAATGCCTTGAATTCTCACAAAAATATGGACTTTTAAATTTAAATCAGCAAACTGCCTTATTGCAAGAGCAGGTAGACTCATTATGGATAATTCAACAAATGTCTTGCTTGTATTTTTATCATACGGCTTGTGTTACACCCTCTATTGTGACCAATGCTTCTGAAATTGTAAAATTCTACTTCCCTTAATTTTAAATAATACTCGGGTGTCCCCTGTTACAGCCAAGGGATGGTAGAATGCTATGGCCCAGTTGGGAGGCTGGATCCAGTGGTGTTCGGGCACTCTCTCACTCGCTATTCTGAGTTTCATGGCCATGAGCATTTGTCTCTGGATTCTGTGTAAATATATGCAGTCCATGAGATCACAAAACATGGTCACTCTTAAGTCTGTCGTCTGGAAATCCAGAGCATCCACAGTAAACTAGATGCACCCTGACACTGGTCTCTGGAGTCTGCTTCCTGGCTAACTCATTCCTGACTCCCCTGCCCTCATCACCCCAGCCCCCAAAGCAAAAGTCCCCACAGTGACATCCAGGCCTTGGCTGCTGCCAAGAGTCAAGTCTGGCTCTGTGTTCCTATAGCAGCCAGGGCTGAGAAACATCTGTGGCTACTGTTGCAAGCAAAGGCCATGCGGTGGCCTGTCATCCGATCAGCCACCTGGGACCATGTTGGTGCCCAGGGGATATGCTGCAGTCAGGATCATACAGATGTGAGTGCCACATGCTACTACCTGGTGCCATGGAGGCATCCAGGCCAGAGCTGCAGCTGGATGTCATGTCTGGGTCCATGGCCCTACTGTGGCCAGGGTCTGTGTTGATATCCATGGCTCCTGTTGCCATAGAGGGTTATGCTGATTCCCAGGGCTCTCACCTGGGACTGTATTGGTGTCCAATGACAACACGGTATATCGGGGGGTCACAGGTTACCTGAGCTAAATCCCGGAGGCCATTTGTCTCATCCTGTATAATACTTACTTGGTGATGGAGGTTAAGTAGGCCTACTAGGAGGACCTGATTAACTTGGAGATGGGTATCAAGTGCTTTGTTGTTAACCTTGACATATTGTTTAAGGCTGCTGCTGTCTTTACAGAATTTTGCAAGGAAATTACTGCAGTGGCTGTTGCTACTGAAACAGACAAACCCAGGGCTATTGCTACTACTATGGCTGAAATACAAATATCCCTCTACATCTTGGAAATACAGTGGGAGGTTGTTATTAAAATCATATCCCCTTGCCATCTCTCTGTTGCATTAACTGGAAACCATGCAAATGGAGGGTGGCATAGAGATAAGGAGGTGTTGCCATAATCAGGGTCCCAGCAGGGCTAGGGTACAATTCATCTTAGAGTAGTTAAGAGTAGATCCAGTGTATGAAAATCAAGAAAAGAAGGAAGGTGGCCGGACCCAGGCATGTCCTGTGTGGGGGAGGTTAATAGCAGGTCCCCAAAGGCTTCTATGGACAGAATGGAAGCTTTTCTTAAAAGGCTGTGCGTTATTTCCTTTATGAGTGGAGAAAATAAATGAATAAATAAATAAATAAACTCCCTGCATCTCCACAAAAGGTCTGAAATCTAAGCAGGGTCATAGGCCACAAAATTATGGAAAGCCCCAAACTTATTGGGGTGGCCAGCCATTATCAGGTATCAAATCCCACAGATATGAGGGGTGTTCTCCTGTGGATGTGTTTCAGAAGGATTGAGCCCAGAAAGTTTTCAGGGAAGATAATTGTCAAGGGCAGTGGGTGGACAAACATCCTTGAAATTGTAGGAGCCGAGCAGGTTGGTGGAGGCACATGCCACTGATCCCAGCACTAGGGAGGCAGAGGCAGACAGATCTCTGTGAGTTCGAGACCAACCTGGTCTGCATGAGCTAGTTCCAGGACAGGATCTAAAGCTACAGAGAAAGAAAGAAAGAAAGAAAGAAAGAAAGAAAGAAAGAAAGAAAGAAAGAAAGAAAGAAAAGAGAAATTGTAGGATCCATTCAGGGCTGACATCCCAACCTCCACGAAGATTGTAACAGCACATAAATAGCCGGATGTTTGGGTGAGAAGTTGTACAGGGCATCAATGGAGCATGTAGGCATTGTATTGGAAAGTGGCCTTGATCCTGGCCATGGGTCTATTCCTGAATGAGATTCCTTGGTACTGTCGGTCTGTGGGGAAGTGTATGGTAATGCGAAGTACTCTTCTCCCTTGGGCTGACTATTTATCCAAACTGCAAAATCTCATGTGGCCATCTTTGCCAAAGAGCACAAAATTAGGGGTGGGGGCAGGTATCCCCATGGAGGCAAAACCCAGCCATATGGGGAAGGCAGGCTTCAGATAAATAGAGCTGTTAATGGGAGAAAGCATAGATGAATTTTCTGGGGGTGGTGGTGTGAGGGTCATCTATTTTAGGGTTGTCACTGTATATGATCAGCAAATAGAGTCCCAGGAGACTGGTATTAGAAATGGAGGGTCTCTAACCAGGGCCCACAGCGAAGACTGAGTCTAGGCTTGAAAATGATTGGCAATAATGGGACACATAGACAGGAATAGGGTATAAGGTCCTGTCTCTGGCCCCTCCAGGGACACATTTCAGTCTGAGTTAGTAAGACTTTAAGGGCTCCCCAAGTTATGGTGGGAGCCAGCATAGATCTCTCTGTTGATGACTGCCTCTGGGATCCTTCTGGCTCCTCACATCTTGTGTCCCCGAGTATTCTCTCTCTGGACTGGATCCTCGTCCTCCTTGTCCAGCAACAGGCTGTCCTTCGTGGACAACAGTCTCTCTACTCTTTGTAAATGACTTGACAGTTTGCCCATTGAGGCAATTAGGTTTTTCTTCTCCTGGATAAATACAAGCAAAATCTCACCCTATTGTTAGCAGGGGGCAGGACTCCCTCCATTGATTGTGGGGTCTCGCTAGATAGAGGACTAGTGGCAATGGTGTAGCTCAAGGGAGCATGGCTCCCCAGTGCTTATAAGTGGGAGTTAATCCAGATTCATCAAAATTTAAAATTTTAACATAAATAAGGCTGATATTAATTTTTCTTGTGGGATTATATGAATCCCATTTCCCCATTTTGTAATTGTTTTATAAATGAATTGTTTGCATGCTTGACAATTGTTTGTCCTTGGGAATGCCTGCTTTGCAAGCAATGTTCCAGTCAGCACAGAAGACTTTAAATTGAGTGGGTGGATAGGTGGAGCCATTATCTATTTTGGTAGAATACTGAACCCCCATGGCTAACATGGTGGTTTCCATAGCAAAGATGGCCATTTTTGAATTTTCTTTTGACACTGTTAATGCAAAAATGAAGGAGGAGTGAGTATCAATAATCCTATGGGCATAATTTTGGCGTCCAGAAGACAGAACATGAGCAACATCCATCTATCTGCCAAAGAGAGTTAAGGTGCAATTCTCAAGGACTTTCACTGTGGGCTGCAATGAGCCTCATGGGAGGAGTGGTCCTCAGGAGGCCTAGCTGTGAACTAGATGCTTGCAAGGGAGTTTAATTTGTGGAGGGAGGCTGCAGAGTTAAAAAAGCAAGCATGTAGCTCTCTAGCTTGGGCTGGTGGGGAGAGCATGAGGGCAGACACAGCTGATCCACTAATGCCTTTCCCTCTGAAATTATTCCAGGAAGGTTCTGATGAGAGTGGGCATGTTGTATACAGGAAGGGGAAGATCTTTGTTCAGTTAACATCTGGAGCTGAGTCACAGCCATAAAAAGTGGGCCCCCTGTTGGTTTTACTGTAGCATGGGGCAAGGATTTTACCACATTAGTGGCATACTGACTTTCACTAAGAATATTGAGAGGGTCCTGATAGTCAAAACATGCAAAGTTCAATGAGCAGAACTGATCCTTTAAAAGAATGACTGTATACCTGAGGTTTGTTTCCTATTAATGTAAAACATAGCCGAGTTTTGTCTTGGTTGCATCCATGAACCCCCAAGCTGCAGCTGGGATGGAGGTAGAACTGAGAAACCTAATATGTAGGTTTGACATTTGTGGCAAAATAGACAAAAACCTTGCTTTTTTGGGTAATGATTATCAATCTGACCATGGAACATGAATAGAAAAGTTTGTGTTTTGGGATTAGAGGACAAATTCTAAGCTAATAGATTCTGGGATATGGGAAGCACAATTTGATCTGGGTCTTTTCCTAATATTAACTGCGCAGTCTTAAGAATTTTGAGAGTCAATGTAAAAATACCATCTTTAAATGGGTCAATTATAGGGGCAGAGAAGTAAGCTAAATGTACCCAGTAAACTATCTGATCAGGGGTTAATTTATTGTAGCCCTGATAAGTAATCCAGGTGTTGGCATGGCCAATCCCCAGAGTTCTTTATTTGAATTGTATCTATGTAGCATAGTCAGGTTGAAGCCTGTATTAACAATTCCTAGGCTTTTTTCTTTCTCTTTTTTGGAGCCTACTCTGTGATAATCAGGAATTCCTCAGGTCTCTTTGCAGCTCGCAAAAGGGCAAAGAGAAGGGGTCAACGGGCCAGTTGTAACAGGAAAGCAAGGCCATACACAGGCAAGGTTTCCAAAAGAAGTCTGCATGGATGATAAAGCTGGGGGAGTTGGGAATCTGAATTGTAACTTTTGTGGCTTTATTACATTACTATTTATAGTGTTCCCCAGAAGCCTTATGGCTTCTGGTATTGCATTCTTTCAGCAGTCACCTGTACTTCTTTTTAAAGTAGGACCTTTGTAATCTTTGTCAGTAAGTTTTTTTTTAATGGTCTGCATTAGGATGTTGAATTAAATGCCATCTATATAATGGACAATGTAGCAATCTTTAGCCACTGATTTTAAAATCTCCCATACATAAACGATAAATTGTTGAACTATTTTTCATGCTCTGTGGGGACATCCTCCAATGGTATCTTTTATTCTCGGTTGGGACTGAGGAAATGAATCTCTACTTGTCATCAGGATGCAGAGGGATGGGAAAAAAACAGTCCTCTATGTCAATAGTGACCACATTTAGTTATTGGGAATGGCCGAGAGAGCAGGGAGGCTAGGCTGAGTAGCTCCCATGGCCTGCGTAGATGCATTAATTGCCCTTAAATCAGGGAGAAATCTAATTAGCCTGATTTTTTCTTTATAAAAAAAACTGGAGAGTTCCAGGGGCTAACAGGTGGTTTGATGTGTCCCATCTCTAATTGTTCCCTAACTAGATTTTTTAATGCTTGGTAATTTATCACCATCATTGTTCACTAATCTACCCACATTGGGGTGTCGGAGTTCCAGGAAAGTTTTAGGGGGAAAAGGAGCTCCTTAGTATCAGTGCCCATTAGAATTGGGGGGTAGCATTCCATTCTAAGCTTATCATGAACTCTGCAATCAGCATAAAAGGCTTTACTGTCAGTGGCGACTACCACGTCCATATCTTCCAAAAGATCTGTTCCTCATAGGTCATTGGGGAGGTCCAGCAAAATTAAGGGGGGGGGGCGGGTAATTGCCCTCATTATCTTCCCAGAATGGTCGAGAGACCTGCTAGGATCGTGACTGTCCCTCCAACACCCTTGGCCATAGGGCCAGGGCAGAGTTTGCAGAAAGCAGATCTTTCCTTCTTCTTCAAACATGTTCTTTCCACACCTATGTCAATAATGCCTCCAAATATGGCACCCCTTATTTCAAGTCTCATTCTTGCTCGGTGAGTCCCTATAGATATTTAAAGTGTTTAAGGGGTCCCCCTTATTTCCTCGTCTTGGGGCTACACCATGAGAAGTTTAAAGGCTGTCCATCTTTAGTGGTTTTAGATCTACAATCTCTAGCCCAATGGAATCCTGTTTTTACATTTAGAGCAAACAGATGGAGGCCTTCCCCCTCTCCCCCCAGGATTCTGAGTTTTGCTTGGGCGTTGCTTTGCAACATGTCCCCGACATCCACATATCCAGTCGCTATTTTTTGGTCTCAAAGCCTCATTTGTCTCAAGGTGTGTGGCTAAAGCAGCTGCGAGGGCCTCTACTTGGTTAGCAGCAGTATCTGGAGTCCTCCAGCTCCCCATTTAGAGCACAGCAAGAACTTTTCTTGCCTCAGTGGTGGCTCTATCCCAAATTAGTTCCTTTGCTAGAGTTTCAGACTCCACCAAGTGGCGATTTACTGCCTCTTGCACCCGGTAGACAGTCTGCAAAATACTCCCTGGGTTTTTGTTTTAGTCCCCAAAGCAGAACAATAGCCTCTTCAGCGGTGTGGCTAATTGCGTTTGTGGCGCAAAGCCACACTTGGTCAAAGTAGTTAGGCAGTCCCTGCATTTGTGCAGCGGAGGAAGAATATATTTCCACACCTTGTAAAGCATGCGGGGAGGAGGGGTACTGAAACATTTCTAGCAACATTTCCCTGTCCAGAGAATTTCTTATTCATCGTAAAATGTGGCTTCCCATTGGGGGAATTTTCCTCTGGAGAGGACAGTTTTCTTTATAATTTTTCAATCCTGAGGAGTGTTTAATGTAGTGGCCATGGATTCGAACATCTGAGTAACAAAAAAAGAGTGCAGCCCATTCTGCATGACTGCCTTGTGGATCCTCTGTAAGGTCCCCATTTTATGTCGTTTCCATCTTTGTTGTCCCCCTTGCTGCTGGGGGAGAATCGCTGGAAATAATTGTGAAAACTCTGAAGGAGGGTTTATCATAGCTTCATAAAGAGGAAGCACGAGGCAGAAGGGGCAGAAGCAGGAGATGCCAAGAATTCAGAGGGTTCTTTGTCCAAGGATTAGGTGTCGCTGTTGGGGGTAATGAAAACAGCGACCAATCTGGTCTTTCGTTTTTTGGTTGGGCATGGATACAAGCTGATTTTTAGCACTTTGAATGGGATATGGAGGGCGGCCATCCTCTTCAGTTAGACAGCTGTTCTAGGGCAGGGTGGATAGAAGATACTCTTGGTTTGCCCACGTTTTTGTTTCTAGTGTTGGGCAAGGGGGTGGGTTGTGGTTTCAGTTCACCTGCATTTTTTGCTTACAGAGTCGGGCAAAGAAGTGGGCAGTGATTTCAGTTTGCCCGCAGCTTTTTTTGTGTGTGTGTTCTTTCAGAGTACAGCAAAGAAGTGGACAAAGAATTGGGTGGTGCCACCTGATATCCATGGTTCTCCGCCTCCAACCACCAAAGGTAAGGACGGAAAGAACAAAAAAGTCAAACCAAACAAAACCTCCCAAACCAGTTCCTTTAAGGCAATTTATGATGGCTGCGACGAGGAGGAAGAAATAAGGAGGAAGGGCTTCTCCCTCGTGTTGCTGGGCGAGCAGTACTACCTATTCCTAAGTACTCTTGTGCCATACATGTCCAGTGAGTATCCAGGGAAAAAGGTCTAGCACCTTCTCCTAGAACTTATTAAACGTTGGAGAAAGAAAGCTGCCCACTCTCTAGAATGTTTCAGTATGTTCAGTTGTGTTCCTTTATTATGAGAGGGAGTACTGCCCATATTGGCTACTGAGATCCACTCACCTGACTTTTCTTCTTTGCGGGTCCCCTGTTCAGGGTACCACGTCACCATGGCCCCAGGTGGCAAACAGTCCTCTTGCATCAGCCTACTACTCACTGCCTTCGTTCCTTCCGTTCTGCCTCTTTCCACAGCACATGAATCTTTCCACTTCTCTTTCTCTCCCATTTCTCCAACCGTATATTTGCTCATCACGGGGCATGTGGATATCTTCCCACCATCCTTGGCCTTGAGAGCCCTCGCTGGCCTGTGGGTGGCTAGCACCCACCTAAGCAAAATTCCTTGTGCCCCCCCCAAGACAGGGTTCCTCTGTAGCTTTGTAGCCTGTCCTGGAAATCGCTCTGTACACCAGGCTGGCCTCGAACTCACAGAGATCCGCCTGCCTCTGCCTTCCGAGTGCTGGGATTAAAGGCGTGTGCCAACACTTCCTGGTCCTTTTCCATCTTTTCACCCTGAGGTGATGTCTATCTTTGATGGTGAGGTTTGTGGTTTGTTTCTTGAAAGAAGTAGAAAGGTGGATTTGGTCTTCTAATCCAGTCTTTTAGTCTGTGTCTTTATCCTGGGGAATTGAGACCATTAATGTTGACAGTTACCAACAAGCAGTGTTCACTGATTCTTGTTTTCCTGTTATGTGTCTAAATAAAATTGCCGCTTTCTATTTAGACAAAAAGGGGGAAAGGTGTGATATTTTGATTGTGTTCTGACAAAGTTTGCTTAGAGTCAGGGGACGGGGCCAGCCACTAGCTGACCAAAATTAACCATAGTGGTTTGGAGCACTGTAGGGAGAGGAGACCGGAAGTAGTAAGGCAGGGCAGAGAGGGCCTTGGTCATTTCGGACAGAGAAACAAAAGAGTTAGGAGACAACTGGCAGTTTCTCCCTGTTCTCTTATCTTCCAGGGTCTTATCCCAATATTTGACTCCCAATTTTTTATTGATAAAGATTAGTTAGATTAATGCTTCAGTGCCCCCCTTCACGTTTTGATTGACTGAACAGGGATTATTTATTCCTGTGTCTTCTTGGATGTGACTAACCTCTTCAGGTTGAAGTTATCTTTCTACTGCTTTCTCTGTAACTTAGTTGGTAGGTAGAAATTGTTTGAATTTGGTTTTATTGTGGAATGTTTTTCTTTGTCTATTGTGATTAATAGCTTTGTTGGGTATAGTAGTCTGGGCTGACATCTGTAGTCTCTTAGTGTTTGTAGAACATCTATCCAAGCCCTTCTTGTTTTTAGAAACTCCATTGAGAAATCGGGTGTAATTCTAATAAGTTGTCTTTATATGTTACTCGGTCTTTTAATACTCTATTCATTCTGTATGTTTAGTGTTTTGACTATGCTGTGGTGAATATCTTCTTGGTCCAGTACATTTGGTATTTTGTGCTTCCTGTTCTATAATAGACACTTCTTTCTTTAGACTGGAGAAATTTTTTTCTGTGATTTTGATAAAAATATTTTCTGTACCTTCGACTTGAGTTTCTCCTCCCTCCTCTGTCCCTATTATTCATAGATTTGGTCTTTTCATAGTGTCTTGGATTTCTTGGCTGTTTTATGCCTATATTTTAAAAGATTTAACATTTTCTTTGCTGAACTATTCATTTCTTCTATCTTGTCTTCAACATCTAAGATTTTATCTTTCCTATCTTGTTCTCTGTTGGTGAGCCTTACCTTTGAGGTTTTTGCTTGAATTCCTGAATTTCTCATTTCCAGTTTGATTTCAGTTTGAATTTTCTTTAGTGATTCTGCTTCTGCTTCCATATCTCTAGTTGCTTTCATTATTTTATTCAACTCTTTGTATTTCCTCAGACTTCATTAAGGGATTTATTCATATTCCCTTTTAAGTTCCTTGAACATGCAGTCATAATAGGTATTTTGAAGTCCTTGTCTTGTTCTTTCACTGTATTGCAAAACTTAGGGCTTACTATAATAGGGATAGTGGGTTATGGTGGTGTACTGTCTTGGTTATTCTTGTTTGTGTTTTTGTGCATATGGAGTTATGATGGTTGAAGTATTTCTTGATGTTGATGTCTGGTCTTGTCTTTGTTGGGTGGTTGCTCTGTTCTTTGATTGCTGTTTGGTCTCTGGATCCTAGGCAACTGTGGTGGCTGTGGAGTCCTTGGTAGAGTACTTCTGCAGCTCAGTGGGTGGCAGAGAGGAATGGAGATGGGTTAGAAGGAAACATTAAGAGGGGCTGCAGAAAAGAAGTAGGGGTGTCAGGTCTGCACTAAGAAGTAGAGTCCTCAGGGAATGGGGGTATAGTGGGAAGAGGGGCTCCTGCAAGCAGTCTGCTACAGGATTGATAGGAAGCCAGGAGAGAGTGAATGGAGAATGGAAGGATAGTGAGAATTTCCTACCTGAGTCCAGTCCAGTGTGGCCACCGGGCTTCCTTGTTTCTGCAGATCAGTGGCTGACACAAATGCAGATGGGCTATAAGGGAAGGAGCTACGCTGTGTCTGCCAGGTAGTCTAGTTTTAGGTTACCATCATTGGGAGATTTTTCTTGGTTTTTCAAGATGTTCATTATTTCTCCATATAAAATTTACTAACTTTAGTTTCTTGATATTGTATCTTATTACTTTGATGGAAGTTGTCAGAAACTAAGAGTTTTCTGGTAACATTATTAAGACATTTTAGTTAAAGATTTATGTCATCTGTAAATAGGGATAATTTGCCTTCTTTTCTACTTGTATCTTTTTTTTATTTCTTCCTTATGCCATATTCCTCTGGCTAAGACTTCAAGTACTACATCCAGTAAGAGCTGAGTGGTCATCCTTGGCTCATTCCTGATATTATTATTATTACTGTTATCATCATCATCTTATTATTATGGGCTTCTTTCTTTCTTTCTTTCTTTCTTTCTTTCTTTCTTTCTTTCTACTTTCTTTCAAAAACAAGGTTTCTCTGTGAAGCCCTGACTGTTCTGGAACTCTCTCTGTAGACTAGGCTGGCCTACAACTCAGATCTGCCTGCTTCTGCCTCCCAAGTTCTGGGATTAAAGGCATGTGCTGCCACCACCCTACTTGTTCATATTTCAATAAGAGACTTTTTCATCAGAGGAGGTGGTCTATGTGGCTTTTGCCAAATTTCCATTTGATTTTGGTGTTAAGGTAATAGTGGTACACCAGAAACAGACTGGCAATGCTCCTTTCCTTCTTAATGTTATGAAATAGTTTGAAGACTATTGTTGTCAGTTCATCTTTAAATGTCTGAATCTGAACATGATTAGAGGAACAGAACAAACAGAATTAATGCATATTAGAAGGGGATTTATTAAATTGGTTTATACTGCCAGGTCGCTAGTCCAATAATGGCTGTCTTACATCAGACCAGAGAAGTTAAGAACCTGGTAACTGCTCAGTACAGTAGTCTGAGCGCCTCAATAGTCCCAATTTGATGTTGAAGATCTCAGATGAAGGCTCAACATGGTTTTTTTTTCCTTTTTGGGAGACCGTTTAGTATTGCTTCAATTTCATTGTGCTTTAGAAATATGTTTGATTTTGGTAGATCATACATGTCCTAGGAGTCCGCCTGTGTATTCCTGGCTGCCCAGACTCCTGAAATAACCACACAGAAACTGTATTATTTGCAATACTGTTTGTCCAATAGCTTAAGCATATTTCTGGTTAACTCTTATATCCTAAACTAACCCATCACTGTTAATCTGTGTATCACCATGTGGCAGTGGCTTACCGGCAAAGTTTCAGCGTGCCTGTCTCTGGCAGTGGCTCCATGGTTTCTCGTGATTCTGCCTTCTTTTTCCCAGCTTTCAGTTTGATTTTCCCTGCCTAGCTCTGTTCTGCCCTGCTCTGCTATGGGCCCAAAGCAGTTTCTTTGTTAAACAATGGTGTTCACAGCATACAGAGGGGAATCCCACATCGCATGTCTAGAAATTTATCTATCTCTTCTAGATTTCCTGGCATTTAGAATGAAGGTTTTCAAAGTATTCCTTAATGATACCCTGTATTTTGTTATTGTTGATTTTAATGTACCCCTTTCCATCTCCACTTATATCAGTGGTTCTCAACCTTCCAAATGTTGTGACCCTTTAATACAGTTTCTCATGTTGTGGTGACCCCAAGTATAAAATTATTTCATTGCTATCTCATAACCACAATTTTGCTACTGTTATGAATCATAATGTAAATATCCAATATGCAGGTCTGACCTGTAGGTTGAGAACTATATTATATCAAGTTGTCTTTTCTATTTCTTTCTCTTGGTTAGGTTGACTAAGAGCTTGTAGATATAATTTTTCAATGAACCAACTCTTTGTTTTATTGAGTTTTGTATTATTTTTAGTCTCCACTACAAAATAAATGAAATTAGTTCTTGTAATGTCAAAAATAGGCTAAATCTGGAAATAAATAGATGAGTTACTATAGATAATGTACACATAAACAGAATTTGAACAACATGCACTTTTTATGTAAAGTTTTTTAACCATACAATGTACTTTGGTCATATTTTTTCCCCGTCCATAACTACTCTCAGATCCTCCCTACTTCCCTACTCATGCAACTTAATGTTCCTTCTTACTCTCAAAATCTCTAAAACAAAGGCCCCAAAACAAAAATCAAAAACAAAAACCCAGCAAGACAAAAAATACTAAACCAAAATGAGACAACAGCACATGAAAAACATAGTCTGTTATTATTTTATTCTACAATGAAAATTATTTAATATGATATACTTTATTAAATATTTTTTAAAAGATTGATTTATTATTTATTTATTATGTATACAATATTCCACGTGCACATGTGCCTACATTCCATAAGAGGGCACAAGATCTCATTATAGATAATTGTGAGCCACCATGTAGTTGCTGGGGATTGAACTCAGGACCTATGGAAGAACAGACAGTGTTCTTAATCTCTAAGCCATCTCTCCAGCATGCTTTATTAAATCTATTTCATTAATTTTCTTATTTAAAATGAAAGCAACTCTGAATAATTTTTAAATTTTTGAATGTTTGTCCTAGTCATAATTTATATATTTTTCTAATCTCCATCTGCCGGTAATAGGAGTTCAAAATTTAAGAGTTTTATAATTCCTTCTTGTTTTACTTTGTACTATGGTTTAACAATGTCTTTCTGAATTCCTATCTTAGAAAATTTTAGTATAAGATCAACATTCCAAAGATAGAAAAGAAAGCTTTCATTATTAATAGATTACCATGTCAAAAAGTAAATCTCTTCACTGATAAAAAATTCAGTATCTGTCATTTCCTACCATCTGAATATTAGGTACCCAGGAACACCATGGTTATTTTGCTCAGATGAGGCCAAGAATTCTCTAAGAAAGATAGATGGAGGTTTGGGATGTCAAATTAGCCATGACAGCCTCTTGTAGAAAAGGAGCATTCAAAGTTTGAAAAGGAAGAAATTAATTTGGAAATAATTTTTCTATTGTTCATCAGAACATAAGGACAGATGATTGGATAGCCTGAAGATAAAGCTCCACTAATCAGATCCAATACTGGGCTGTTCTTAGGTCTGTGAAGTGAATAGAAGGTAACAAAGGTGTTTGAGAAATAGAAAAACACAAAGAAGCTCACAAGCAGAAGGATGCTCTGTGTGGCTTTCTTTTCAGAAGAGGCCTGGGAAGAGTCACTGGAACTGTGGACATGCCGTGTTCTCCTATTGTGTCTGAACAGGAGGGTCACCATGTAGAGGCTGGTCCATATTATAAGAAATACAAACAGGATGTCTCTAATCGTTAATGCAGTTACAAGTGACATGGTGGTATGGTGGCGAACCTGGTCACTTCGGCAATATGTCTGGGGATATCTGGAACCCACAACAGTGAAGTTGATTTGGCCGTTTGCATTTTCGACCATTGGAATATAGAGACACGTATTGATGATCCAGATGAAGAGGAGTGATGGCAAAATGCAGGACTCAAGCTTGGATTTAAGCTGTACCCACTTGGAATGAGTAGGACTGACAGTGATGGCTTGAAATGCGCTCAGTAGCAAGATAGTACAGATAGAGAGGCCCCTGGTAACACTGTATGCATACAGAACTGCCTTACATCCCACATCATGGAAAAGGAGCTTGACTGCAAAGGATGCCATGACATCTGGTATCAGCCTGAACACAATGCTCAAAACGTTGACAAGTGTCAGATGTGTGAAGATCATATCTATGGGCTTCTTCAGATGGGGCTGAATTAAGAAGGCGTACATGTATAGTATGAAGAGCAGCGAGTTTCCCATGAATCCAATGAAAACTTCTGACAGGAGAAAGAATCTAGAAATTAGGTCTCTTGGAAACATTATCTTGAGGAGGTCTTTGATGCTCTGATTGGATAAGACAGGCCAACCAAATGTAGATGCATGATGTTGTGAGATTAAAATTAATGGCTTAGGTGGATGATGACAGTGACTGACAGATGAGCCCAAGGAGAAGGTAGTGAGATGCACACTCTGCAGCCAGGATCAGAACTGGATCCCATGATTTCTGCCTGAGAGTAGAGAAGTCAGGTTTAAAGAGCTCATATGGAAACACATAGCATATTAGCATAGTAACTGGGACATATATGACTCAGATGAAAGACAGATAGACATTGTATAAAAATAAAAAGCTCAACATCAAGGAAACAACCCAAATTTTAAAAAAGGTATAAAATAAAATGTTAAATGGAGAGTTCTCTCCTTTCCTCTCCTCTCCTCTCCTCTCCTCTCCTCTCCTCTCCTCTCCTCTCCTCTCCTCTCCTCTCCTCTCCCTTCCTCTCCCTTCTCCTCCCTCCTTCCCTCCCTCCCTTCCTCCCTCCCTCCCTCCCTCCCTCCCTCCCTCCCTTCCTTCCTTCCTTCCTTCCTTTCTTTTTTGTGTGGGGTGGTTTTGAGATAGGGTTTCTCTGTATAGCTTTTGATGCCTATCCTGGAACTCACTCTGTAGACCAGGCTGGCCTCAAACTCACAGAGATTCCCCTTCCTCTGCCTTCTGAGATTAAAGGCACGCATCACCACTGCTTGTAAAATGGAGAGATCTCAAAAAGATGAAAGACAAATTGTTGAGAAACACTTTTTAAAAAGGTCTAGCATTATTAGTCATCAGGGAAATGCCAGTTAAGATTATTATGAGATTTCAGCTTAACCCAGCCAGAATGACCAAGATGAATAAAACAATGACAGCACATGTGAGGGATGCAGGGAGAGGGTGGACGTGGGAAATGACAGAGCTGCTATAGAAATCAGTATGGCAGTTCCTGCGGGACCTGGGAATTGAGGTACCACAAAATCTAGGACTCCTAATTCCTACCACAGAGACATCCATGTTCACTGATGCTCTATTTGTAACAGTCAGAAATTGGAAGCAACCTAAGGAGAATGTGATATCTGTATGAATATCACTCAGCTGTTTAGAAGAGTGAAATCATGGCATTGGCAGGTGAATGAATTGAGATAGAAACAATCATGCTGAGTGAAGAAACCCTGTTCCAGAAAGATAAATGCTGGTCTGGCAGTGGTGGCGCATGCCTTTAATCCCAGAAATCAGAAGGGAAACGCAGGTGGATCTCTGTGAGTTCGAGGCCTGCCTGGTCTACAGAGCAAGTTCCAGGACCACTAGGGTTACATGGAAAAACCCTGTTTCAAATAACAAAACAACAACAACAAAAAGAAAGATAAACACTGAACGTTGTCTCCCCGTGCATTCTGGTTTTGTGATTACCTTGTACCTTCTCTCTAAACCAATATATTCTTAATTACTTGACATTTCTATAGAACATTATAACTCAGAACAAGAGTACAGGTATTAGTTGTTCTAACCTTGGTTTAGACTCTATTACCCAACTCTATCAAGACAAGGATCATTTCAACAATTATCTATCAGAGCTATTCAGGTACAGACATTTAGCTCATTACCCCCGACTTTACTTTCTGAGACAAACGTCAGTGATTGGGACAAAGGTTGTTCACACAACTTTTAAAGGCTCCTGAAATAAAGTGGAGAGAGCTAAAACTCTACCTGAGTATTCAACTATACAAAACATGAATTTTAAAATTTTTTTATTCTCCTCTCATACAATACATTCTGACTGAAATGTCCCCTTCCTCCACTCCTCCTACTTCTCCCTCCACCTCCCCTCTCCTCCAAATCCAGTCCCCCTGCCCCCCCATACTGTTTCCTCCCTAGAGAAGAGTAGGCCTCCCATGGGCATCTATCAAACTCAGCAGAACAAGATACAATAAGACCAGGAACAAGCAAGCCCTTATATCAAGGTTGGGCAGGGCAACCCAGTAGGAGGAAAAGGGTCCCAAAAGCAGGCAAAAGAGTCAGAGATACACTCCCACTGTCAGGGGTCCCCCCAAAACACCAAGCCAACAACTATAACATCTATGCATAGGACCTAGAGCAGACCCATGCAGGCTTCCTAATTGTTGCCTCAGTCTCCATGAGTCCCTATGAGCCGTTTGGTATTGCTGGCCAGGCTTTCCTGGTGTCCTCTGGTTTCACAATTCCTCCTTCCCCATTCCTTAGGGTTCCCCAAGCTCCATGAGGAGGAACCCGATGGAGACATCCAACCTGGGATCACTCTCTGCCTAATGTTTGCCTGTGGGTCTCTGCATCTCAGCTGCTGGAGGAAGCCTTTCTGATGACAACTGGAGTAGGTACCAATCTATGAGAATAGCAAAACATCATTTGGAGCAATTTCTTTTTATTGTTGTTGTTTATTAGTTTGTTTTTTGTTTGGGCTAGTCATGTTTGGTTGTATCCTAAGTCTTTGGGTTACCCAGCATCCAATTCCTGGAGTGTCAGGCATGGGGCTTTGTGGCATGGGCATGGGTCTCAAATTAGACCAGCCATTGGTTGGCCACTCCCACAAGTTCTGTGCTATCATTGCCTCAGCACATCTTTAGGCAGGACAGACTATAGGTCAAAGGTTTTATGGCTGGGTTGGTGTCCCAGTTCCATCACTGTAAGCCTTGCTTGGTTAAAAAAATGTCTTAATATCCTTCAGTACTAAGAGTCCTTGCTAGGATCACCCTCTGTAGTGAGGACCTGCGGGCAGGCCTGCTTTTCATCCCGTCCGGCTCCTGCACGGCTAGCTTTACACCCGAAATAACAACACACAAATTGTATTCTTTTAAACACTGCCTGTCCCATTAGCTCTAGTCTCTTTTTGGCTAACTCTCAGATCTTGATTAACTCATTTCTATTAATGTGTGTAGCACCATGAGGTGCTGGCTCACGGGGAAAGATTCTAGCCTATGTCTCGGGTCGGAAAAGCATGGCAACTGCCTCACTTCCCTTCTTTCCAGCATTCTGTTCTGTCTACTTCACCCACCTATGTTCTGACCTATCAGGCCAAGCAGTTTCTTTATTAATTAACCAATAAAAGCAACAGATAGACAGATGACCCTCCTCCATCATTTTCCCTCTTTCTGTTTAAACAAAAAAGAAGGCTTTCATTTTAATGCAGAGGGAAGATATTATTTTAGAGTGGATATTTATACCTCATAAACCAAGTAAAAAATTAAAAACTTATGTGGAAAAAGTCTCTGGATTAATTATAAAAGATAAACTGAGACTTCGTCAACTAGCAGGTATAGACCCAGCAGAAATTATAGTGGCTTTTACTACTGAGGAAATAAAAAAGTTATGGGAAGACAATGAACCATGGCAAAGAGCTTGTGCTAATTTTTTTGGAGAAATTAATAGCAACTATCCCCAAAGTGATAGACTTAACCTCATAAAGAGAACTTCTTGGATTCTTCTTAGAATTGTACGTGATGCTCCAATAACTGGAGCCCAAACGTTTTATACTGATGCAAATAAATCAGGAAAAGCAGGCTATAAATCGGAAGAATTGAATAAGGTGGAACAAAGCCCTTATAATTCTGTCCAGAAGGCAGAATTACATGCCGTTCTTATGGTGCTAAGGGATTTTAAAGAACCTCTTAATATAGTTACAGATTCACAATATGCAGAAAGAGTTATCTTGCATATCGAAACCGCTGAATTTATACCAGATGACACAGAGTTGACTTCATTGTTTATCCAGGTACAAGACATAATCAGGAATAGGCTTTGTCCAATGAAAATAACACATAGACAGAAGGCCCACCTACATCAACCCTCATAGATCCCAGGGAATCCAATGTACTAGGTTTCCACATTATCCCCCTCCCATGCCCTCCAATTCCAGTAGTCTCTCCCTCCATCCCTCTGCTCTACCTATCCCCTCCTATTCCCATCTCCTCCTGTACCCAGTCCAACCACAAAAATTCTTTTTCCTCTTCCTAGGAAAGCCTTTCTTGTTACCCAGTCTTTAAGGGTCTGTGGATTGTAGCATGATTATCCTTTACTTAATAGCTAATATCTACTTATAAGTGAGTATATACCATGCTTTTTTTCTGTCTGGGTTACCTTACTCAGAATTATTTTTTTCTAGTTTCGTCCATTTACCTGAAAATTTCATGATGTCATTTTTTTTTTAGCCACTGAAATATAATCCATTGTGTAATATTACCACATTTTCTTTATCCACTGTTTTGCTGAAGGACATTTTGGTTGTTTCCAGGTTCTGGATATTATGAATATAGCAGCAATGATGATAGTTGAGCAAGTATCCTTATGGTAGGATGGAACATTCTTTGGGTATAGCCCACGAGTGGTATAGCTTAGTCTTGAGATAAATTCATTCCCAATTTTCTGAGAAACCATCTTATTGATTCCACAGTGGCTGTACAAGTTGGCACTCCCACCAGTGATGGAGGAGTGTTCCCCTTGTTCCACATTCTCATGAGCATGAGCTGTCACTTGCATTTTCAGTCTTAGCCGTTCTGATGGGTGGAAGATGGAATCTCAATGTAGTTTTGATTTACATTTCCCTGATAGCTAAAAGTGTTAATTATCTCTTAAGACAAATCTTTTGGTTTTTCAAGTTTGTTTGTTTTTTTTTTTTGCTTGCTTGTTTGTTTCTCTGTAGCCCTGCTGTCCAGGATCTCACTTGGTAGACTAGGCTGACCTTGAACTCATGGATATCCACCTGCCTCTGCTCCCAAGTGCTGGGATTAAAGGTGTGTGCCACCACTACGTGGCCCAAAACACAAATCTTAACCTAAGATTTTTCTCTGGCACAAACCAGCATTCATGCCATGGAGAGACTTAACATGACCAAGAGTTGAAATGTCTTGAAGATCATGAGAAATCCACTTGTTAGTATGAGTATTTTGTGTGCCTTTATGGAAAGATAATTTTTGCATTCTCAGGCATGGTTACAATGGTCCTGATACAGGTTGGGGAGATATAAACATGTAAACTTCAATCAAACTATAGATCCTGAAGTGTCCTGAGAGGCGAAAGTAATGAGATGAGGGCACTGAGTGACTGAACATCAAACACCCTCTTTGCACACAGGAAGCAGTGCTGCAGAACTAGGTTCTGGCTGTGGGCCAAAGAGCAGGCCAGTGACTCAGCTCCAGTCCAGTTGAACTGTGTGCTGGAGCTAGTCAGGGCCAGTCAGCTTTCCAATGGAATCTGAATCACCCAGGCTCAGTTACATGCTCACCAATGCAGAGAGAAATCTATACCCTCAAGGGGATCCTTATTCCATGGCTGGCTTTTCAGATCAAGATCCTAGATAGAGGCCATGTGATGTACTCAGGGACCAGGATGGACACAGATACATTTAAGCCCCTGTTCACAAGACAGACACTGGAAATTTCTTGGACAGACTCTATAGCATCTGTGAGATGCAGGCCCATGGTCATGATTTGGAGAAAACTAATCCACCCACATTACTTTCATTAAAATATCTTAGAAAGGTGGAGATGGCCTTGGTCTCTCCTATGCACAGAACTGAAATACATAATTAATATTCAGATAAAAAGGTGAGAGACTGGACAAGCTGCAGGGATGTGTCTAGGGGCTGAGTACATCATGGGTGGAAGTGCCAAACCAGCACAGATCATGGAGACAGAGCAGAAATGAAATCTGAGGGCCTGAGGCTGAGTCTCTGGAAATCCCAAGCAGACAGACTGAAAGGACCCTTCCCTGCCAACTCACTGCCTTGGGAGGCAGACTCAAAGGGACATGAGACCTTCACTCTTGAAGTGGGTGTGGTCCTGCTTAAAGGCCTTCAAGGCTTGTCTAGAAAGAGACCACCTGGAGACCAGCCCCTCTCCTGCCACTGTCACTGGACCTTACTGGGGCCACAGGTGAAGAAGAAAGATACCACCTGGAGACCAGCCCCTCTCCTGCCACTGTCTCTGAAGCACAACTGTTCCACTGCAGGTTAAGCTGGGCTGGGAATCATTGTATCTGCTGCTGTTTTACCGTCCCTCCCCACCCCACACACTGTAGCGGGGAAACATAAATTTAGCTGAACACAAACAGTGAACATACATAAATAAAAGAAGCAGATGGTTGTGAGCAGATGAGAATTAAACATAGAGGAGAAAAACATCCACCCTAACAATGTGCAAAACTCAACACACACACACACACACACACACACACGAGAAAACATCAACCATCATCACACCTTAAAACAGAAGAACACACCAACAGATTCAAGGAACAGGAGGGCTGAAATTTCTGAAAACCATTCCAGGTTCCTTTACAGAAAATCCATCACCACATGCAGGACCCAAACTCATGAATGAAGTAAGCAGATCAATTCAGGGCCCAGATAAGAAATTAGTAAAGTGAATGAAAGGTCCAGGAACTTTTCCTTTCTAAAAGGAAAAAAAATAGCAAAGTAACTAAGACTCTGAGAGCAAACAGAAATGCTGCCAATCAATCAATCAATCAATCAATCAGAGGCACAGCTGAAAGCTTCAGCAGCAGAGGAGATTAACAAAAGAGGAATTTCCAGGCTGGAGGATGACTTCAAGGATATAATACAGTGTGTGTGTGTGTGCAAAGAAAGGATTGAGCATGTCCAGATCTGTGGAATGTGCTCAACCAACCCAAGGTGAGGTAGAGCATGGCAAGATAAAATCTACAGGCACTGAGGAGTTAACCAACAAAGCTAGAGCTGGTGGTTTCCGAACTTATAGAAGAAATGAGCATCCAAACACACCCGAAATAGACACACCATAGAGTAACTACACTGACACATCATAGCCAAGGTATCAAAAATGTGAACCCCAGAACCTGTCTTAGATGTAATAACGGGAGATTGTCAACCCATCTACCAAGGCTCTCAAATCAGCAACCCCAATAGTCAGGAAAGCTTAAAATGATAGATTCCCAGCCCTGAAAGTCACTGGCTTTTCAAACACAGTTGCTGTGCCCAGCAGAGTTCTCTTCCATTTGCTGGAGGGGTAAGTGCATGTCAAGACAAGCACAGACCAAGGCAGTCCTCAAAGCTAAGCTGGCAGTGCAGAACTTACTTGTAACATTCCTGACAGCAGTGGGAAGAGGGGCGACTGGAGAAAGGAGAGCTTGAAAGTAGTCAGTACCTTGTAAAGAATATGCCCCTCTGAGACTTCACACTGCCCAGATGAAGGAAACAGCATCAGGATTAGATGAAGGTGGCAGCTGGGAAATGCAAATACTTGCTAAAAGATGAGATCCTAGGGCGGGAAAGATGGCTCAGCACTTAAGAGCACTTGCTGCTCATCCAGAGGACCCAAGTTTGATTCCCAGTGACCACATGGGAGCTCACCCCTGTCTGTAACTCCCCATCCAAAATTGACACCCCCACACAAACATACATGCAGGCAAACACCAATGTACATAAAATAAATTATATATAAATTATTCTATTTATGTATAAATACATTTATAAGTACAAATTTATATTATATATGAATTTATATATATAATAGATATATATGATGAGTAGCCAGGTGGTGGTGGTGACACCTGCCTTTAATCCCAGTACTGGAGAGGCAGAGGCAGAAGGATCTCTGTGAGTTCAAGACCGGCCTGACCTACAAAGCAAGTTCCAGGAGAGCCAGAGCTGTTACACAGAAAAACCCTGCCTCAAAATAAACAAACAAATAGATAGACAAATAAATAAATAAAAGATGAGATTGTGGGATCCTATGCTGGTACATACAGCTGGGAGTTTTAGGAACATGGAAAAGGTCTGGGGTGTAACTTCCCATAAAGGATACCAGAATTGTAAGGAATCCTTACTGAATCCTTGGCTGGAACACATGCTAAGATGGAGAAAGGAAAGAAGATGGTAAAAGTGTATATGAGGATAAAGAGATGGAGCGAAAATAAGAATGAGGAAACATCACAGTTGACAGGAACCATGAGACAAAATACCTGACAAGATCCCAAGCTGGGAAAGGGACATACCTCCCTCTCATTCCAGGCCCCAGTATCTGGGACTCCTCACTGGAGGCGACTGCAGCCCAAGCAGGTGTGTTAAGAAGGCTTCCTTAGCACACTCACAATTAAATTGCACACAGAATGGCAGAATGTTTCCTCCCCGTGGGCATGGACCCCATGGTACCTGACGCATCGATGGCCTTGATTTAGCGCTTCACTTTGGGGCACCCCGAGGAACGCTGTGACAGGTCCCACCTCTACAATGAGTCTCCTGGTGAACTTGTTAAACTAACTTGGCCAGCTGTCTTGGAGGACACACATTTTCCCAAGTTGAGCTACACCAGAGAGTAAACTTTGGGATCTGAAAAGTCATTAAAAGTTAGTTCTTCTGCAGTGGCAGAGATCACCACAGTCACTTAAACAGGCTGCGCACTGAGCAGGACCCCAGAGAACGCGCTCCCTATTCCACAGGAGGCCACTGTGCCTCCTGCTCCCACAGTGTGCTTTGAACTTCTTCATGCTCCACAGAGGACATCATGCCAGACTGTGAAGTTTAGTTTTGCCCCTTGTACAGGGACCAGTCATGGCTGTAACACACTTCTTTTTCCCATAGGCTCTTATTTTGAAATTCTTTGCTATGGTAATAAATAAAGATTTCTTTACTTACTGTGTTAAATATTCCTGATCAACTCATGCTGTAAATCTCAAAAGAACATGAAATTATGCATATCTCACATGGCTAATAACTCTGGATTCCTCAAATGTGCACCCTCATTGTAGCCCTTCCTTATTTCCTGGGACAACTATTGAGAACATTTCATATAGCCTTGACTTTCAGGTTTAATGGCTTTGGAGCCCACAATTCAGAATTTAGCAATTTTTATTCTAAGTGGAAAGAATCATATTACAATTTCTTTCAAATTTTCCCATCATTTTTATTTTATGTCTATGGGTGTTTTTCCTACATGTATGTCTGTGCAACATGTGCATGCAATTCCCGCAGCAAGCAGGAGAGGGCATCAGACCCCCTGACTAGAGTTACAGATGACTGTGAGCTGCCCCATGCATGCTTGGAATCCAATCCCCTCAAAGACCCTCCTGCTTGTAATCACTGAGCCATCTCTCCAGGTCAGTATTTTACAAATTCTTAAGGAATGTAAGATACACCTTGAAAAACATGATTTTGCAATTTTGGGATAATATTTAAAAATTGTGGGGGCTGTGAGACCGGCTCCAGCCCCTACCCAGGGTTCCTAAGGTAAAGTGCTTCTCAGGAATGAAAGGGTGGAGAGGATTTCTATAGTAACTTCACACAGACAGGCTCATGCTCTTCATTTCAAGCTCTCTCTATTGCTGTTTCTACTCTAATAATCCCATCCTACCTCTAACTCCTCCGTGCTTCTTCTAGCTTCTTCTATTCTAAAAACTTCTCCTACAGGAACATTGAAGCCATAAGGAGCTGAGCCACTCACCATGGCAACACAAAGGTCCAAACCATAGGAGCAAATCCTTGACCAGACTTGGGGGTGGGTGGGGGTGCGTAGTGCTCAGTGATGAGTTTGAGACACAGATCCATTGTCAGTAGACTGGCAAGTGAAGAATTGGCATGCTTTTTCTTAGTAACCTTGGTTGGACATCTGTGACTCTGGCCTTGTGTAAGTGATAATGTTTCTTTTTTACAAAAAGCCTTTAGTCTAGTTGAACTTGTTCTGTGGTGAAAATGAACTAATAGTGTGTAGCTGGCAAGACCGACTTTAGATGTCTGTAGTCTTCGTGGGATGATAGATCTAGTTATGAAGCATGTCCTAGTATATATTCTATATGTCAAAACTATATAGCCAAGTGAACAGTCATCTATTTGACCATTCATGGATATGTGTGCCAATAAGATTGAGATGCAATCAGAAGACTACATGTACACATTGTATGAGAATGCATGGGCATAGGGAGATTCATCGCTGTTATTGCACAAGTGAAATTACAGAAGACAGCAACAGCTTTCAGAGTCAGCTGTAATTCAGGGTAAGCCTGCAATAGCTCGTGATACATGCTTCTGACAAAAAAATAATGTTTTATTTTTTCTTTGAAAATTTCATACAGTTTGCTTTGATCGTATTCATCCCCCTTTTCTACTTCCTCCCAGATCCTCTCCACGTCCCCAGCAACACAACATAGTGAACTCTCCCCCTCTTCTCTTTCTCTTCACCTCATTAAAAAGCTGATTCAAAACCAACTGTGGTGGTTTACACCTTTAATCTCTGCATTCAGGAGCTAGAGGCTGGTTTATCTCTGTGAATTTGAGGCCAACCTCATCTACATAGCAAGTTCTGGGATAGTCAGAGTTACACAGAGAAACCCTTACTCAAAAAAAAAAAAGTTGATCAAGTGGAGTTTCTGTTGGCCTTGTAGTGGATATGCCAGATGTCATTTCATCAAAGAAAACTGATTTTTCCTCTCCCAGCAGCAAATCAAATGCCAGCAGCTCCTCAGCTAGGAATGGAACTTCCTGCCTACTTCCCCTCCTTTATGCTGGGATTTTCTCTGGCTTAAGCGCATGTGGGTCTTGTGCATACTGTCATAATCGCGGTGAGTTCATATGTGCATCTGCTCTGATGTGACTGCAAAATACTGTCTCCTTGAAGGCATTTACCACCTTTGACTCCTACGTCTTTCCAACTCCTTTTCCTCATATATCCCTTCGGGGAAGGATGTGATAAAGACATCTCATTTAGGGCTGAGTTTAACAGGTCCACTGTTAAACAGACCTTAGCACAACTGACTCCATGATGGGAGTACCCTTCTGGCTGTAAAATTCAGCACATAGACAGCACCATCAGCCAAAATGAAAACTAAGACCTAATGCATCCAAGTCCATAGTTCCGAAGAAGTCTCTAAATGTACTAACCTTGCTTTTTGACTTCTGTAGTTCCTCTTTCTGGCTAACTGTTCTTGTTAAATGAAATATGTCAACCCTGGGTATGCTTTTTTTGTGCTTAAATGCTCAGCCTGAGAAAGTCTTGTGACTAGCTAAGATGCCAAACCAACAGTATAGTCACCAGCCAGCTAATAAAGACATTCTATTGGCTTAAACCTGTGTCTGAGCAGTCTCTGGTAGATAGCCCACAAAATCAAGCACCTCAAAGTCTTTTAGTCTCTGCTCATTGACCAATTGTGGGTCTCTGTGTCAATTGTCATCTACACCAAGGAGAACCTTCTCTGGCTAGGGCTGAGTGAAGACTGACCTATGGGTGTAGCAATAAGTAATTAGGCATAGTTTTATCATCATGTCCTGTTGCCAGAAAGGACAGAGATCCCACGATGCAAAGTAGTGCGAGACGACCATGGTGATGATAGTCATGGATTCTAACACTTTGAATCTGTAAGTTCCAAATTTCTTACAAGTTCCCTGGGTCATGGAATCTTATCACAGCAATGGGAAAGTCGCCAAGATAACAACACGTACTTTAGTCACAGAACATAAATAAATCAAGTGAGTACTGACCTGGAAGCTTCATTCCTATTTGCTAGCCTTAATAGTGCTAGATGGTGCTGTGCACGCTACTAGTGGTGAAAAGTAATTATCAGTCTCACCCAGATGGGAAACCAGTGAAAAACCATAATATTCTGCTTGACAAGAGATGCTCACTGACACAACAGTGGTATGATTATTACAGGGTAAGTAACCATTTCCTGACTAAATTTCAGGCCCAGTTCAGAGATGGAACCCATACCTGGCACTATTAACCAGACTGAGAACCTGTGACTAGATAGTGTATAAGCTCTAAGGAAAACCTATTACTATTATTCTATTCAATGGGCAAAGAATTGCATGACTTCCAATGACTTACTGTTTTACCTATAAATTAGTGTACCTCTGTCCTCACCAAGGAAGCTTATTTAGTAGATGGCAATGAACACGGAAACCCACAAATAATCAACATGTAGAGGATAAGAGACTTTAGAGAGCTCACCCCTAAATGGAAAGTATACATCGCACCCCTCCCTTCAAGTCTCAAGGATCTTTGCAGAAGTGGGAACAGGACTGTAGGAACCAGAGATGATGGGTGATCTCAAGGAAACTGGTCTTTGGACACCACAGAACTCAGGCACATATGAATTCACAGCATTACAAGAATAGGCCAAGCTCAAACCAGACAAAAATCCCAGCATGGAAGCAGAGAGTACGCACATAGACATTTGATGACTGCCTAGGAAGACTAGATCAGTTCTCGCTGATGTGTGGCTTCTGCATATCAGCCACACTACGGGATAAGAACCACACACAAGAACATTTGGAGAGCGGTGAGTGCCTGCCTACCAGGCAGGCCTCAGGGTCCCCTGTAAGGGAGCCGGGCACCTTCAGCTCTGGTGCCAGACTTCCTGCGCGCTCCTGGATACCATCCCCCCCTTGCTCCATTCATCCTGTTGGCCCTGGATCATTGTGCTACTGGCGGCCCTGCTTAGTTGCTGAGGAATCCCATCAGGACGGGTGAGTGTGTGCTATCCAGGGGCAGACTGTCCCGGGGAAGAGAGCACAAATCCCCTCCCCCAGCTCCTTCTGCAGGGCTGTCTTTCTTTCACACGACCCAGCCCCCACAGCACCCCTCCCCAACCCTGCCCTGCTGTATGCTAGGACCAGTGCTCAAGTACAGTTTTAAGCTCCTAAACTAAGGTGACCCACCCAGAGTGGTGAGTGCCTGCCTACCAGGCAGGCCTAAGGGTCCCCTGTAAGGGAGCCGGGCACCTTCAGCTCTGGCACCAGGCTTCCTGCGCGCTCCTGGATACCATCCCCCCCCTTGCTCCATACATCCTGTTGGCACTGGATCATTGGGCTACTGGCGGCCCTGCTTAGTTGCTGAGGAATCCCATCAGGACGGGTGAGTGTGTGCTATCCAGGGGCAGACTGTCCCGGAAGAGAGCACAAACCCCCTCCCCCAGCTCCTTCTGCAGGGCTGTCTTTCTTTCACACGACCCAGCCCCCCCAACACCCCTCCCCAACCCTGCGCTGCTGTATGCTAGGACCAGTGCTCAAGTACAGTTTTAAGCTCCTAAACTAAGGCGACCCACCCAGAGTGGTGAGTGCCTGCCTACCGGGCAGGCCTCAGGGTCCCCTGTAAGGGAGCCGGGCACCTTCAGCTCTGGCTCCAGGCTTCCTGCGCACTCCTGGATACCATCCCCCCTTTGCTCCATTCATCCTGTTGGCCCTGGATCATTGTGCTACTGGCGGCCCTGTTTAGCTGCTGAGTAATCCCATCGGGTCGGGAACGGTTCCTACTTCTACACTGAAGAGATATACCCAGAGAGTCAATCACAGCAAAGACTGGACCAAGAGACCAGGCCTCTCCTGGCTCCATTTGAAGGAAGAGATGGGAAGGCGCCAATACAAGAATTCCTCCAACAACCTGAAAGGCAACATGACACCACCAGAAACCAGGGATCCCGAAATAAGAAGAATTGTACACCCTACTCCTGAAGAAATAGAAGAAATCGACTCAAAAGTTAACTATATGAAAATAATAGAGGACCTTAAACAGGAGGTGAAAAACTGCCATAAACAATTAGAGATTACAAACAAAAAGGTAGAGGAAATGAATAAATCGCTCAAAGACACGCAAGAAAACCAAGAGAAACAAGAAAAAGCAATCAAACAGGTTAGGGAAGCGGTTCAAGACATGAAGAATGAAATGGAAGCAATGAAGAAAGCACAAACCGAGGGAAGAATGGAGATGGAAAATCTGGGTAAACGAACAGGAATGACAGAGACAGGTACTAACAACAGATTACAAGAGATAGAAGAGAGAATATCAGACACTGAAGATACCATAGAGAAAATAAACACACTGATCAAAGAAAACAGCAAAACCAACAAATTCTCATCACAAAACATTCAGGAAATTTGGGACACAATAAAAAGACCAAACCTAAGAATAATTGGAGTAGAAGAAGGAGAAGAAGTGCAGCTCAACGGTACAGAAAATATACTTAATAAAATTATAGAAGAAAACTTTCCCAACCTGAAGAAAGAGGTACCTATGAAGGTTCAAGAAGCATACAGAACACCAAATAGGCTGGATCAAAAGAAAACATCCCCTCGCCATATAATAATCAAAACACAAAATATACAGAATAAAGAAAGAATATTAAGAGCCGCAAAGGAAAAAGGCCAAGTTACTTATAAAGGTAAACCTATCAGACTTACACCTGACTTCTCTATGGAAACCATGAAAGCCAGAAGGTCCTGGATAGATGTACTGCAAAAACTAAGAGATCATGGATGCAAGCCCAGACTACTATATCCAGCCAAGCTTTTGTTCACTATAAATGGAGAAAACAAAATTTTCCAGGATAAAAACAAATTTAAACAATACGTAGCCACAAATCCAGCCTTACAGAAAATAATAGAAGGAAAATCACTAACCAAGGAGTCCAACAATGCCCACAATAACTCAATCATCTAGAGACCTTTCACCAGCGCATCTCAAAGAAGGGAAACACACAAATCCTACTACTAAAAAAGTGACCGGAGTTAACAACCACTGGTCATTAATATCACTTAATGTCAATGGGCTCAACTCACCTATAAAAAGGCACAGACTAAGGGATTGGATACGAAAACAGGATCCAACATTCTGCTGTCTACAAGAAACACACCTCAACCACAAAGACAGGCACCTACTCGGAGTAAAGGGCTGGGAAAAGGCCTATCAAGCAAATGGACCTAAGAAACAAGCAGGTGTGGCCATACTAATTTCTAACAAAGTTGACTTCAAACTTAAATCAATCAGAAGAGATGGAGAGGGACATTTTATACTCATAACAGGAACAATTCATCAGGATGAAGTCTCAATTCTGAATATCTATGCCCCTAATATAAAAGCACCCACGTATGTAAAAGAAACATTACTAAAACTCAAGGCAGCCATCAAACCACACACACTAATAGTAGGAGACTTCAACACTCCTCTCTCACCAATGGACAGGTCCATCAAACAGAAACCTAACAGAGAAATTAGAGAATTAATGGAGGTAATGAAGCAAATGGACTTAACTGACATCTATAGATTATTCCACCCGAACAGGAAAGAATATACCTTCTTCTCTGCAGCTCATGGAACCTTCTCAAAAATTGACCACATACTCGGTAGCAAAGCTAACTTACACAGTTACAAAAAAATATTAGTAACCACCTGTGTCTTATCAGATCACCATGGATTAAAGTTAGAATTCAACAACAATGCTACCCCCAGAAAGCCTACAAACTCATGGAAACTGAACAGTCAACTACTGAACCATACCTGGATTAAGGAAGAAATAAAGAAAGAAATTAAAGTCTTCCTTGAATTCAATGAAAATAAAGAAACAACATACTCAAACTTATGGGACACTATGAAAGCAGTGCTAAGAGGAAAGTTCATCGTACTAAGTGCCCACTTAAAGAAAACAGAGAAAGCACATATTGAAGACTTAACAGCCCACCTGAAAGCTCTAGAAAAAAAAGAAGCAGACTCACCTAGGAGGAGTAGAAGATTGGAAATAATCAAACTGAGGGCTGAAATCAACAAAATAGAAATACAGAAAACAATACAAAGAATCAATGAAACAAAAAGCTGGTTCCTGGAGAAAATCAACAAGATTGATAAACCCCTATCCAAACTAATCAAACGGCAGAGAGAGAACACGCAAATTAATAAGATCAGGAATGAAAAGGGGGACATAACCACAAACACAGAGGAAATTCAGAGAGTCATTAGATCTTACTACAAAAGCCTGTATGCCACTAAACTGGAAAATGTAAAAGAAATGGACACTTTTTAAGATAAATACCATTTACCAAAATTAAACCAGGACCAGGTGAACAATCTAAACAGACCTGTAAGTCGCGAAGAATTAGAAGCTGTTATCAAAAACCTCCCTACCAAAAAAAGCCCAGGGCCAGATGGGTTCAATGCGGAATTCTACCAGAACTTCCAAGAAGACCTAATTCCTATACTCCTCAATGTATTCCACAATATAGAAACAGAAGGGTCACTACCAAATTCCTTTTATGAAGCTACAGTTACTCTGATACCAAAACCACACAAAGACTCAACCAGGAAAGAGAATTACAGGCCGATCTCACTCATGAATATCGACGCAAAAATCCTCAACAAAATACTGGCAAACTGAATCCAAGAACACATCCGAAAAATTATACATTATGATCAAGTAGGCTTCATTCCTGAGATGCAGGGCTGGTTCAACATACGAAAATCTATCAATGTAATCCAGCATATAAATAAACTGAAAGAAAAAAACCATATGATCATTTCATTAGATGCTGAAAAAGCATTTGACAAAATTCAACATCCATTTATGTCAAAAGTCTTGGAGAGATTAGGGATACAAGGGTCATACCTAAATATAATAAAAGCTATATACAGCAAGCTGACAGCTAACATCAAATTAAACGGAGAGAAACTCAAAGCCATCCCGCTTAACTCAGGAACATGACAAGGCTGTCCACTTTCGCCATACCTCTTCAATATAGTGCTGGAAGTTCTAGCAATAGCAATAAGACAACATAATGGGATCAAGGGGATTCGAATTGGAAAGGAAGAAGTTAAACTTTCGTTATTCACAGATGATATGATAGTGTACATAAGCGACCCCCAAAACTCCACCAAAGAACTTTTACAGCTGATAAACAGCTTTAGTAATGTGGCAGGATACAAGATCAACTCCAAAAAATCAGTCGCCCTCTTATACACAAAGGATATGGAAGCAGAGAGGGAAATCAGAGAAGCTTCTCCATTCACGATAGCCACAAACAGCATAAAATATCTTGGGGTAAATCTAACCAAGGAAGTGAAAGATCTATTTGACAAGAACTTTAAGGCACTGAAGAAAGAAATTGATGAGGATACCAAAAAATGGATGGACATCCCTTGCTCTTGGATTGGGAGGATCAACATAGTAAAAATGGCAATTCTACCAAAGGCAATTTATAGATTCAATGCAATCCCCATCAAGATCCCATCAAAATTCTTCACAGATCTGGAGAGGACAATAATCAACTTTATATGGAAAAACAAAAAACCCAGGATAGCCAAAACAATCCTATACAATAAAGGACTGTCTGGAGGCATTACCATCCCTGACTTCAAACTCTATTACAGAGCTACAGTAATGAAAACAGGGTGGTACTGGCATAAAAACAGAGAAGTCGACCAATGGAATCGTATAGAAGACCCGGATTTAATCCCACAAACCTATGAACACCTCATTTTCGATAAAGGAGCTAAAAGTATACAATGGAAGAAAGAAAGCATCTTCAACAAATGGTGCTGGCACAACTGGATGTCAACCTGTAGAAGAATGAAAATAGACCCATATCTATCACCGTGCACAAAACTCAAGTCCAAATGGATTAAAGACCTCAATATCAGCCCGAAAACACTGAACCTGATAGAAGAGAAAGTGGGAAATACCCTACAACAGATGGGCACAGGTGATCGCTTCTTAGGTATAACCCCAGAAGCACAGACATTAAGGGCAACATTGAATAAATGGGACCTACTAAAACTGAGAAGCTTCTGTAAAGCAAAGGACACTGTCACTAAGACACAAAGGCAACCTACTGACTGGGAGAAGATCTTCACCAACCCCACAACAGACAAAGGTCTGATCTCCAAAATATATAGAGAACTCAAGAAACTAGACTTTAAAAGGCTAATTAACCCAATTAAAAAATGGGGCACTGAACTGAACAGAGAATTCTCAACAGAAGAAGTTCAAATGGCCAAAAGACACTTAAGGTCGTGCTCAATCTCCTTAGCAATCAGGGAAATGCAAATCAAAACAACTTTGAGATATCATCTTACACCTGTCAGAATGGCTAAAGTCAAAAACACCAAGGATAGCCTTTGCTGGAGAGGCTGTGGAGGAAGGGGTACACTCATCCATTGCTGGTGGGAATGCAATCTTGTGCAACCACTGTGGAAGTCAGTGTTTCGGTTTCTCAGGAAATTCGGGATCAACCTACCCCTCGACCCAGCAATACCACTCTTGGGAATTTACCCAAGAGATGCTCTATCATATGTCAAAAGCATTTGTTCAACTATGTTCATAGCAGTATTATTTGTAATAGCCAGAACCTGTAAACAACCTAGATGCCCTTCAATGGAAGAATGGATGAAGAAAGTATGGAATATATACACATTAGAGTACTATGCTGCGGTAAAAAACAATGACTTCTCGAATTTTGCATGCAAATGGATGGAAATAGAAAACACTATCCTGAGTGAGGTATCCCAGACCCAAAAAGATGAACATGGGATGTACTCACTCATAATTGGTTTCTAGCCATAAATAGGGGTCACGGAGTCTACAATAGGCGAATCTAAAGAAGCTAAGTAAGAAGGTGAACCCAAGGAAAAACATATAGTTATCCTCTTGGATAAGGGAAGTAGACAAAATTTCCAGGGAGAAAAGTGGGATGTTGGGGGTGGGGTGGGATGGGGGTAAGGGGAGATGGGGAGAGAAAAGGTAGAAGGAAAGGAGGGGGGACTTGGGGAAACAGGAGGATCGGGATAAAGGAAGGTTGGATAGGGGAGCACGGAACCCCATTTCTTAGTTAAAGGACCCACTTTAGGATGGGCAGGAGACTTGACCCTAGAGGGGATCCCAGGTGCCCAAGCTGAGGCCCCCAGTTAGTTCCTTGGGCAGCTGAGGATAGGGAACCTGAAATGACCCTATCCTAGAGCAATACTGATGAATATCATGCATATCATCCTAGAATTTTCATCTGGCAATGGATGGAGATAGAGACAGAGACCCACACTGGAACACTGGATAGAGCTCCCAAGGTCCCAAGGAGGAGCAGAAGGAGGGAGAACATGAGCAAAGAAGTCGGGACCACGAGGGTTGCACCCACCCACTGAGACAGTGGAGCTGATCTACTGGGAGCTCACCAAGGCCAGCTGGACTGTTACCAAAAAAAGCATGGGATAAAATTGGTCTCTCTGAACATGACGAACAATGAGGGCTGGTGAGACGCCAAGGACAATGGCACGCGGTTTTGATCCAACGCAATGTGCTGGCTTGGTGGGAGCCTAGCCAGTTTGGATGTTCACCTTCCTAGATATGGACGGAGGGGGGAGGACCTAGGACTTACCACAGGGCAGGGAACCCTGACTGCTCTTTGGACTGAAGAGGGAGGGGGAGAAAAGTGGGGGGAAGGGGAGAGGGGTGGGAGGAGGGGGAGAAGAATGGGAGGAGGGGGAGGGAAATGGGAGGCTGGGAGGAGGTGGAAATTTGTTTTTTTTTCTTTCTTTTCTTTATTCTCCTTTTATCAATAAAAAAAATTAATTAAAAAAATTAATAAATGGGACACCATGAAAACTGAAAAAAAAAAAGAACATTTGGACTCAGTGGTTGAGAGAGAAGCAAAGAGAAACATGACAGTAGGTGAGATAGTGAGGCAGGGGTGGAACTGGAGGTGCTGGGGAGGGTGAATATGATCAAACCATGCTGCAGGAAACTTCTCAAAGAATCATTAGAGTTATTGATTCATTTGGATTTATATGGTTGCTAAGCTGAAGGATCTTAAATCAACTGAATTCCTCAGGTTTACTGGCTTAAGATCCCATGATCTCATCTTTTAACTGAAAAATAGAAGGAAAATTGTGGTACATTCATGAAATGAAACACAAAACAGTAGGGGAAATGAATTATCTACAAATGATGTATGTACATACAATTACAAAAATACATTTTGAAGACAGGACTTAGATTATATTCACTTAAAATAAAGTCCCTAAATTCTCAGTTATATACTTTGTTTGTTGGTTGGTTTATGACAAGGTCTCTCTATTTTGCCCTGGTTGTCCTGAAACTCACTGGGGTATCCAGGTTGGCCTAGAACTCATGAAGAGCAAGCTGTCTCTGCCTCCCTAGTGTGCCACCATGCATGGTTGATTTTTTATTTTAATTTTGCTTTTTAGGCATTAAACCTAAAAGTCAAGGCTATATGAAATGTTCTCAATAGTTGTCCCAGGAAATAAGGAAGGGCTACACTGACTTTATAAGTACACATTTGAGGAATCCAGGTTATTTGCCATGTGGGTTATGCATAATTTCATGTTCTTTTGGGATGTACAGCATGAGTTGATCAGGAATAATTAACACAGTAAGTAAAGAAATTTTATTTATTATCATAGTAAGGAAATTTCAAAATAAGGAGCCTTTGGGGAAAAGAAGTGTGTTACAGCCATGACTGGTCCCTGTACGAGGGGCAAAACTAAACTTCACAGTCTGGCATGATGTCCTCTGTGGAGCATGAAGAAGTTCAAAGCACACTGTGGGAGCAGGAGGCACAGTGGCCTCCTGTGGAACAGGGAGCGCGTTCTCTGGGGTCCTGCTCAGTGCGCAGCCTGTTTGAGTGACTGTGGTGATCTCTGCCACTGCAGGAGAACTAACTTTTAATGACTTTTCAGATCCCAAAGTTTACTCTCTGGTGTAGCTCAACTTGGGAAAATGTGTGTCCTCCAAGACAGCTGGCCAAGTTAGTTTAACAAGTTCACCAGGAGACTCATTGTAGAGGTGGGACCTGTCACAGCGTTCCTCTGGGTGCCGCATCACCAGGAGACACACTGTAGAGGTGGGACCTGTCACAGCGTTCCTCGGGGTGCACCAAAGTGAAGTGCTAAATCAAGGCCATCGATACATCAGGGTCCATGCCCACGGGGAGGAAACATTCTGCCATTCTGTGTGCAATTTAATTGTGAGTGTGCTAAGGAAGCCTTCTTAACACACCTGCCTGGGCTGCAGTCGCCTCCAGTGAGGAGTCCCAGATACTGGGGCCTGGAATGAGAGGGAGGTATGTCCCTTTCCCAGCTTGGGATCTTGATAGGTATTTTGTCTCATGATTCCTGTCAACTATGATGTTTCTTCATTCTTATTTTCGCTCCATCTCTTTATCCTCATATACACTTTTTTCTTTTTTTTACCTTTTTTTTCTATCTTAAACAATGTCTTAAACTGATAATTTTATTTTTTATAGTATGCTTTGGAGTTTTAAAATTTATTTTATTATTTTTTTGAGTTTTGTGTTTTTTTTATTTTTTTATTGATAAAAGGAGAATCATATACACTTTTTTCTTTTCTTTTTACCTTTTTTTTATTGAGAAAAAAATTTCCGCCTCCTCCCCGCCTCCCACTCCTCCCCCCCATCCTCTCCCCGTCCTCCCACTCCTCTCCCTCTCCCCCCCCACTCCTCTCCCCCTCCCTCTCAAGTCTGAAGAGCAGTCAGGGTTCCCTGCCCCGTGGAAAGTCCAAAGTCCTCCCCCCTCCATCCTGGTCTAGGAGGGTGAACATCCAAACTGGCTAGGCTCCCACGAAGCCAGAACATGAAGTAGGATCAAAACCCAGTGCCATATTCCTTGGCTTCTCATCAGCCCTCATTGTCCGCCATATTCAGAGAGTCCTGTTTTATCCCCTGCTTTTTCAGTCACAGTCCAGCTGGCCTTGGTGAGCTCCCAATAGATCAGCCCCATTGTCTCAGTGGGTGGGTGCACCCCTCTTGGTCCTGACTTCCTTGCTCATCTTCTCCCTCCTTCTGTTCCTCATTGGGACTTTGGGAGCTCAGTCCAGTACTCCAGTGTGGGTCTCTGTCTCTATCTCCATCCATCGCCAGATGAAGGTTCTATGGTGATATGCAAAATATTCATCAGTATGGCTATAGGATAGGATCAATTCAGGTTCCCTATCTTCAGCTGCCCCAGGAACTAACTGGGGACCTCGCCTTGGGCACCTGGAAGCCCCTCTAGGTCCAAGTCTCTTCCCAACCCTAAGATGGCTCCCTTAATTAAGATATGTGCTTCCCTGCTCCCCTATCCAACCTTCCTTTATCCCAATCATCCTGTTGCCCCAAGTTCTCCCCATCCTACGCTTCTCACTTTTCTCTCCCCATTGCCCCTTAGTCCCCTCCCACCCCACCCTTAAGATCCCGATTTTTTGCCTGGCAATCTTGTCTACTTCCCCTACCCAGGAGGATAGCTATATGTTTTTCTTTGGGTTCACCTTCTTATTTAGCTTCGTTAGGATATCAAATTATAGACTCACTGACCTTTATTTTAGGCTAGAAACCAATTATGAGTGAGTACATCCCATGTTCATCTTTTTGGGTCTGGGTTACCTCACTCAGGATAGTATTTTCTATTTCCATCCATTTGCATGCAAAATTTGAGAAGTCATTGTTTTTTACCGCTGAGTAGTACTCTAATGTGTGTATATTCCACACTTTATTCATCCATTCTTCCATTGAAGGACATCTAGGTTGTTTCCAGGTTCTGGCTATTACAAATAATGCGGCTATGAACATAGTTGAACAAATGCCCTTGTCATATGATCGGGCATCTCTTGGGTATATTCCCAAGAGTAGTATTGCTGGGTCGAGGGGTAGGTTGATCCCGAATTTCCTGAGAAACCGAAACACTGCTTTCCAAAGTGGTTGCCATCTTCTTTCCTTTCTCCATCTTAGCATGTGTTCCAGCCAAGGATTCAGTAAGGATTCCTTACAATTCTGGTGTCCTTTATGGGAAGTTACACCCCAGACCTTTTCCATGTTCCTAAAACTCCCAGCTGTATGTACCGGCATAGGATCCCACAAACTCATCTTTTATTTATTTATTTATTTATTTGTCTATCTATTTGTTTGTTTATTTTGAGGCAGGGTTTGTCTGTGTTACAGCTCTGGCTCTCCTGGAACTTGCTTTGTAGGTCAGGCCGGTCTTGAACTCACAGAGATCCTTCTGCCTCTGCCTCTCCAGTACTGGGATTAAAGGCAGGTGCCACCACCACCACCTGGCTACTCATCATATATATCTATTATATATATAAATTCATATATAATATAAATTTGTACTTATAAATGTATTTATACATAAATAAAATAATTTATATATAATTTATTTTATGTACATAGGTGTTTGCCTGCATGTATGTTTGTGTGGGGGTGTCAATTTTGGATGGGGAGTTACAGACAGGGGTGAGCTCCCATGTGGTCACTGGGAATCAAACTTGGGTCCTCTGGATGAGCAGCAAGTGCTCTTAAGTGCTGAGCCATCTTTCCCGCCCTAGGATCTCATCTTTTAGCAAGTATTTGCATTTCCCAGCTGCCACCTTCATCTAATCCTGATGCTGTTTCCTTCATCTGGGCAGTGTGAAGTCTCAGAGGGGCATATTCTTTACAAGGTACTGACTACTTTCAAGCTCTCCTTTCTCCAGTCGCCCCTCTTCCCACTGCTGTCAGGAATGTTACAAGTAAGTTCTGCACTGCCAGCTTAGCTTTGAGGACTGCCTTGGTCTGTGCTTGTCTTGACATGCACTTACCCCTCCAGCAAATGGAAGAGAACCCTGCTGGGCACAGCAACTGTGTTTGAAAAGCCAGTGACTTTCAGGGCTGGGAATCTATCATTTCAAAGCTTTCCTGGGTATTGGGGTTGCTGATTTGAGAGCCTTGGTAGATGGGTTGACAATCTCCCCTTATAACATCTAAGACAGGTTCTGGGGTTCACATATTTAATATCTTGCCTATGATATGTCTTTGTTTGGCTCCTCACTGGTGTATTTATTTGGTGTGTGTGTGTGTATGATTATTTCTTTATAAGTCTGGGAAACACCGGCTCTAGTTTTGTTGTTTAATTCGTCAGTGCCTGTAGATTATTTCACCATGCTCTACCCTACTGTGGGTTGTTTGAGTGTATGCCACAGATTTTGCTGGACACATTCATTCCTTTTTTAAAAAATTAATTTAATTTTATGTGCATTGGTGTTTTGTCTGCATGCATGTGTATATGAGGGTGTCAGATCCCCTGGAACTAGAGCCCCAGACAGCTGTGAGCTGCCATGTGGGTCTTTGGAGTTGAATTTAGGTTCCCTGGAAGAGCAGCCAGTGTTCTTTTTTTAAATTAAATTTTTAAAAATTTATTTTACATACAAGCCACAGTTTTCCTACCCTCCTCCCACATTCTTTCCTACCCCACCCCTCCAATCCACTCCTCAGAAAGGGTAAGGCCTCCCATGGGAATCAACAAAACATGGCACATCAAACTGAGGCAGGACCAAGCTCTTTCCCCTGCATCAAGCCTGAGCAAGGCATCCCACCATATGGAATTGGTTCCAAAAAGTCAGCTCATGTGCTCGGGACAGATCCTGGTCCCACTGCTAGGGGCCCCACAAATACACCAAGCTACACAATTGTCACCCACATGCAGAGGGCCTAGCTAGGTTCATGCAAGCTCCCTAGCTATTGGTCTAGAGTCCACGAGCCCCCACAAGCTCAGGTTAGCTATCTCTGTGGGTTTTCCCTCATGATCTTGACCACCCCTCCCCCATATAATCCCTTCTCCCTCGCTTTGACAGAACTCCTGGTCCTCAGCCCAGTGCTTGGCTGTCGATCTCTGCATCTGCTTCTGGATCTGCATCAGTTACTGGATGGAGGTTCTGTGATGACAGTTTGGGTAGTCACCAATCTAATTACAAGGGAATACCAGTTAGGCACCCTCTCCACCGTTGCTAGGAGTCTTTGCTGGGGTCGTCCTTGTGGATTCATGGGAGTTTTCTTGGCACTAGGTTTCTCTCTAACACCATAATGGCCCCTCTCTCAACTTGACCATCCCTGATCCCTGATGTTCCTTTCCATCCCCCATGTCCTCTCCCATCCTCCTTCCCACCCCCAGTTTATCCAGCAGCTCTCATCTATTTCCCCTTCTCAGAGTGATCCATGCTATCTCTCCAGCCCTACTCATTCCTTTCGTTACATACACCTCAATGTATTGTATTCTTTTTTTTAAATTTCAAATTTTTAAATTTATTTTACATGCCAGCCACATGGGGAACTGTGGTTGGTATAGTCCTTGATGTCGTCCTCCAGTCTGGAAATTCCTTTTTTTGTTAGTCTTCCTCTGCTGCTGAAGCTTCAGCTATGCTTCTGATTGATTGATTGATTGGCAGCATTTCTGTTTGCTCTCAGAGTCTTAGTTACTTTGCTATTTTTTCCTTTGAGTCTTTAATTACCCTTTCCAGTTGCTGTCCTTTTTCATTCACTTTGCTAATTGTCTTATCTGGGCCCTGAGTTGATCTGCTTACTTCATGCTTAAACCATGAGTTTGAGTCCTACATGCAATCATGGATCCTCTGTAAAGTAAGACCTGGAATGGTATTCAGACATTTTTTTCCCCTTGATTCTGGTGGTGAGCTCCTCTATTTGAAGGCGTGATGATGGTAGATGCCTTCGTGTGTGTTCAGTTTTGCACATTGTTAGGGTGGATGTTTTTCTCCTTTAGGTTTTATTTCTCTTTTATTCCCACTCCTTTTGCTTCTTTAATTTTGCGTGAGTTAGTCCACGCTGAATTTATGTTTCCCCCTATAGCATGTGGGGTGGGGAGGGACAGTAACAGCAGCAGATACAGTGATAGCCAGCCCAGCTTAACCTGCAGTGGAGCAGTTGTGCTTCAGAGACAGTGGCAGGAGAGGGGCTGGTTTCCAGGTGGTCTCTTTCTAGACAAGCCTTTAAGGCCTTTAAGCAGGACCACACCCACTTCAAGAGTGAAGGTCTCATGTCCCTTTGAGTCTGCCTCCCAAGGCAGTGAGTTGGCAGGGAAGGGTCCTTTCAGTCTGTCTGCTTGGGATTTCCAGAGACTCAGCCTCAGGCCCTCAGATTTCATTTCTGCTCTGTCTCCATGGTCTGTGCTGGTTTGGCACTTCCACCCATGATGTACTCAGCCCCTAGACACATCCCTGCAGCTTGTCCAGTCTCTCACCTTTTTATCTGAATATTCATTATGTATTTCAGTTCTGTGCATAGGAGAGACCAAGGCCATCTCCACCTTTCTAAGATATTTTAATAAAAGTAATGTGAGTGGATTAATTTCCCCCAAATCATGATCATTAGCCTGCATCTCACAGATGCTACAGAGTCTATACAAGAAATTTCCAGTGTCTGTCTTGTGGACAGGGGCTTAAATGTATCTGTGTCCATCCTGGTCCCTGAGTACATCACATGGCCTCTATCTAGGATCTTGATCTGAAAAGCCAGCCATGGAATAAGGATCCCCTTGAGGGTATAGATTTCTCTCTTCATTGATGAGCATGTAACTGAGTCTGGGTGATTCAGATTCCATTGGAAAGCTGACTGGCCCTGACTAGCTCCAGCACACAGTTCAACTGGACTGGATCAGAGACTGGCCTGCTCTTTGGCCCACAGCCAGAACCTAGTTCTGCAGCACTGCTTCCTGTGTGCAAAGAGGTGTGTTAGTAGAAGATAAGAGAAAGAGCCGGGTGATGGTGGTGCATGCCTTTAATTCCAGCACTTGCGAGGCAGAGGCAGGCGGATCTCTGTGAGTTTGAGCCCAGTCTGGTCTACAAGAGTTAGTTCCAGGACCGGCTCCAAAGCTACAGAGAAACCCTGTCTTGAAAAAAAAAGATCTATAAGATTGGAAGAAAATCAGAGTACGCGGGGATAGGAACAGGTGGCGACTCGAGGGAGAAAATGCTGAGACAGACAACTGGCATTGCAGAGGGGCGGGATGCATTTTGCCAGCAAGGTACAAGTCTATTGCAATGGAAACTCCCAGGATCTACTAGGGTGACTCTAGCAAAGACTCCTAGTATTGGGATATACAGAGCCTGAGCCAGCCATCTCTGTAAGCGGGCAAGGTTCAATGGAGGGATTGGGGTACCTACCCACAAAACCTTTGACCTACACTTTTCCCTGCCTGCAAGATGTGCTGAGGTAAAGTTGAGCAAGTTGACAACTGATGACTGGTCCATCTTGAGACCCATGTCACAAGAAGGAGCCAACACCTGACACTGCCTGGAGGGCCAGCAACCAGAGGCCAGGAAAAAAAGTCAGTGAAACGATACTCTGCTGTACTAGTAGACCAGAGCCTAGCAGAATCATCAGAGAGGCTTCATCCAGCAACTGATGGGAACAGATGCAATCATCCGCAGACAGTCATTAGACAGAGCTTGGGGGATCCTGTGGAAGAGGGGAAGGATTGCAGAAGCCAGAGGGGTCAAGGACACCACAAGAAAATTCACAGAATCAACAAACTTGGGCTCATAGGGGCCCACAGAGACTACCAATGGCCAGGGAGTTGTAGGGGTCTGACCCAGGCTCTCTACACACACACATATATATATATATATATAAGGTTGTGTAGCTTGGCCTTCTTGTGGGACATTTACCAGTGGCAGTGGCAACTGTCTCTAACTCTTTGCCTGCTTTTTGGATCCTTTTCCTCCTACTGGGTTGCCTCCTTCAGCCTTAAAATGAGGCTAGGTGCATAGTCTTATTTTAACTTGATATGCCATGTTTGGTTGATATCCCTGGGAGGCCTATCTTTTTCTGAAGGGAAATGGAGGAGGAATGGATCTTGAGGAGAGGTAGGAGGGATTGGGAGAAGAGGAAGGAAAACCTATGATCAGGATGTAAAATATAAGAGAAGAATAATAAAAGAAGAATTAGAGAAAAAGAGGTGTGTTTGATGCTCGGTCACTCAGTGACCATCTGTCATTGTTTTCACATCTCCGGACACTTCAGGATCTATAGTTTGGTTGAAGTTTTCTCCCCTCTTCCCTTTTATTTGGTTTGGTTTTTTTTTTTTCAATACAGGGTTTCTCTGTAGCTTTGGAGCCTGTCCTGGAACTTGTAGACCAGGCCGCTCTGTAGACCAGGCTGGCCTTGAAGTCACAGAGGTCCACCTGCCTCTGCCTCATGAGGGCTGGGATTAAAGGCGGCATACACCACCACTGCCCAGCATTGATTGAAGTTTTCATGTTTATGGCTCCCCAACTTGTATCAGTATCATTGTAACTATGCATGAGAATGCAAAAATTATCTTTCAATAGAGGCATACAAAATATTCACACAAACCACTTGGCAAAACACTACAGTTCTTGGTCAGATTAGGTGTCTCTATCACGGGTTGGGGCAGAACATTCTTGGGTAAGATTTGTGTTTTGTACAGTTAAATACTCAGGTATAGTTTTAGCTCTTCCCACTCTACTTCAGGAGCCTTTACAAGTTGTGTGAACCACATTTGTCCCAATCTTTGATGTTTGTCTCAGAGAGTAAAGTTGGAGGTAACAAGGCTAAATGTCTGTACCTGGATAGCTCTGATAGGTAGTTGTTGAAATGATCGTTGTCTTGATAGAGTCTAAACCAAGGTTAGAGCAACTAATACCTGCACTCTTATCCTGAGCTATAATGTTCTATAGAAATGTCAAATAATTAAGAATGCATTGGTTTAAAGAGACAGTACAAAGCAAGAATATACCGGGAGAAAAACTGCAGCCTTTATCTTTCTGGGACAGGGTTACTTCACTCAGGATGATTGTTTCTACATCAATCCATTCTCCTGCAAATTTCATAATTTCATTTTTCTCTGAAAAGCTGAACGTTACACACACACACACACACACACACACAGAGCTATCACATTCTCATTATCCATTTATCGTTGATAGAACTCTAGGCTGTTTCTAATTTCTGGCTATTTCAAACATAGCAGTAATAAACACAGATGAGCAATGTACTACATCTCCGTCATAATATGTAGCGTCCTTTGGTCATATGCTCAAGGGTGGCATAGCTGAATCTTGTGGTAGATCAACTTTCAGCTGTTTGAGAACTGCCCACTGATTTCCATAGTGCCTGTAGCAGTTAGCACTCTGGAGAAATTTTCCCCCCTTTCTGCATTCTCCCCAGCATGTGCTGTCATTTGTTTTATTCATCTTGGTCACTCTAATTGGGATAAGTTGAAATCTACATTTTAATTTTCATTTCCCTGATGACTAACGATTCTGGACATTTTATAAAAGTGTTTCTCAGCCATTTGCCTTTCATCTTTTGAGGCCTCTCCATTTAATTATATCCTTTTAAAAAAGTTTGTTTTCTTGATGTTCAGATTTATTTCTGTACAATATAAATATGTCTTTCATCTGAGTCAGATATGTCCAGGTTCCTATACTAATATGAATATGTTTCCATATGAGCTCTTCAACCCCGACTTTTCTACTCTCAGGCAGAAATCATGGAATCCAGTTCCTGGAAGGCTCACCTCTGATCCTGGCTGCAGAGTGTGCATCTCACTACCTTCTCCTTAGGCTCATCTGTCAATCACTGTAGTCATCCACCTCATCCATTAATTTTAATCTCACAACATCATGCATCTACATTTGGTTGGTCTGTCTTATCCAATCAGAGCATCAACGACTTCCTCAAGATAATGTTTCCAAGAGACCTAATTTCTGGATTCTTTCTCCTGTCATAAGTTTTCATTGGATTCGTGGGAAACTCGCTGCTCTTCATACTATACATGTATGCCTTCTTAATTCAGCCCCATCTGAAGAAGCCCATAGATATGATCTTCACACATCTGACACTTGTCAACGTTTTGAGCATTGTGTTCAGGCTGATACCAGATGTCATGGCATCCTTTGCAGTCAAGCTCCTTTTCCATGATGTGGGATGTAAGGCAGTTCTGTATGCATACAGTGTTACCAGGGGCCTCTCTATCTGTACTACTTCTCTACTGAGCGCATTTCAAGCCATCACTGTCAGTCCTACTCATTCCAAGTGGGTACGGCTTAAATCCAAGCTTGAGTCCTGCATTTTGCCATCACTCCTCTTCATCTGGATCATCAATACGTGTCTCTATATTCCAATGGTTGAAAACGTAAACGGCCAAATCAACTTCACTGTCGTGGGTTCCAGATATCCCCAGACATATTGCCGAAGTGACCAGGTTTGCCACCACACCACCATGTCACTTGTAACTGCATTAACGATTAGAGACATCCTGTTTGTATTTCTCATGATATGGACCAGCCTCTACATGGTGACCCTCCTGTTCAGACACAATAGGAGAACACGGCATGTCCACAGTTCCAGTGACTCTTCCCAGGCCTCTTCTGAAAAGAAAGCCACACAGAGCATCCTTCTGCTTGTGAGCTTCTTCGTGTTTTTCTATTTCTCAAACACCTTTGTTACCTTCTATTCATTCTGCAGACCTAAAAACAGCCCAGTATTGGATTTGATTAGTGGAGCTTTATCTTCAGGCTACCCAATCGTCTGCTCTTATGTTTTGATGAACAATAGGAAAATTATTTCCAAATTCATTTCTTCCTTTTCAAACTTTGAATGTTCTTTTTTTTTACAAGAGGATCCCATGGCTAATCTGACACCCCAAACTCCCTTCTACCTTACAGGATTCTTGACCACATCTGAGCAAAATAACCATGGTGTTCTTAATATTCAAATGGTAGCAACAAACAGATACTGCATTTAAAGTTAGGGCCTTATATAGGCCATACTGGCCTCAAACTTGTTAAGCACTGGAGATGATCTTGGAATCCTGTTCCTTCTGCTTCCATCTCCTAAGTACTGGGATTATAGGCATGCAGCCGCCTTACTTTTTTTTTTTAGTGGATATGTTTTTAATATGAGACTTTGAAGACTTCATAGGAACAAATATACATTAATAAACACTTTTCATATGACCTTGTGTTTGCTTTTATAATGAACTAATTTGATATATAATAGTATTGTAGTTAACTTCATATGCACATGTGAACTCTTAAATTACAGAGTGTCCATTAGATAATGGTCCTAAATTTTAAGGGCAATGAAACCTGGGGTCATTTTATGGCTGGAAATCACATTGCTTATTCTAAGTGACCTGCCAGCCTGCTTTGGCTCGCCCTGCTTGGTGCTATTGTTTTGATTTTTCTCTTTGTTTTCATGAGGTTTGCCAAGGATTATGGGCTCTAACTTTCAAGCACCTTGAATGCCCAGTGACACCAGTTTGGTGCAGGGTGGCATCTCAGTCCTCCCCATCACCTTACATTTGAAGTTCTCCATCCTATTGTGATGTGAAATAAAGGTGACTTTCATCCTAAGAAAAATACAGCAAGTAGAAAGTTGACCATTTCATGTATGGATGATCTTCTGTGAAGTTATTCTTCCCTGAGCAATTTTTACTTATCACCTTGTTAAACATGCTGGAAATGTTCTGGCGCTATCTTAATGGCAGCAAGCAAATAATTGAACAAAATGGCAAAAATGAGAACAAGATGATTGAATGCCATATTTGTAAGCATCTTGGTTGAGGAGATAGTTCTGTGGGTAAAGCATTTGCCATGCTATTATGAGGCCCCATGTTCAGATCCCTAGAGCCCACGTACATGCTGAGTGGGCATAGCAGCCAAGCTATTATTCGAGACTCAGAAAGTAGAGACAGAAGATCCCCAGAGGAATCTAACTAGTGAGGCTAGCCATATCAGTGAGTTCTGGGCCTGACTGTAAGACCTTTTCTCAATGGATAAGGTAGAAGAGCGATGAAAGATGATTTCTGACATCAACCTTGGGCCTCTACATGCATGTGCTTTTAGGTTTCAAAAGTCCACACCATTCCAAGTTAGGAGTCTCCTTCTGTGTCATGGTTGTTGATCAAGATCTCAGGCATAAATCCAGTGCCATACCTGCCTATCTGCTGCCATGTTCTCTATCATGATGGCCATGGTCTCAAACCCTTTGGAGTAATAAACCCCAAAATAAATATGAACTAAAAGTTGGTCACACTGTCTTACCACAGCAGTAAAATTGTAAGCAAAATACTATTGAACCAGTTAGTCACATCACCTCCATAGTGGAGAGCAGAGAGAAATGAATGCACACATGCTGACTCCTGGTTTATCACTCTCACTATACTTAGATAGTCCAGATACCCTTCCTAGGGAATGGTGTTGCCCATTGTGGGGCCATGCTTTCTCACACCAGTTAACAATAAAGAAACTACCCCATAAATATGCCTACAGTCCATCCTGATCTAGACAACTGCTTAGACTCTAGATTGTCATGTTGTAAATTAAAACTAATTATAGGCAGGAAGAGTCAGTTAATTGCCCAAGGTCACAGGGTAAATAACATTTGGAACTGGGATCTGGTTTGTGTGCATTTAACTACTTCACTGTGTTGTTTTCATCTAATAATAATAAAATAAAATGAGTTAAAACAAAATGAACACATTAGAATTGGACAAAACAAACAGAAAGAAAAGAATCCAAGAGAAGGCACACGAAACAGAAACCCACATGTCCACACCCAGGAATCCCATAAAAGCACTAACCTGGAAGCCGTAACATGTATGGGGCAGAACCGAGCAGGCCCCATGCATGCTGCATCAATCTGTATGAGTTCATACGAGCCTTGATCACGCTGACTTAGAGCCCACCTCCAGGTTTAAAAACCTATCGAAACCCATCAATTTGAAGTCCCACCAATACCGGGGCTTGGCTTCAAATCCCATCAGTTCCCATCCTGGAAAACTCCTCCCCCAAGAAACCTTATAAGCCTGTCTCCTGCTCAGTTCCCCGCTGCTTCTCTCCTGAGCACACCCTCTTGTGTCTCTCCTAGTACATCTCTGGTGAGAGGTTTGTTCTGTGGTGTTACTTTGTGGTCTTCCTTGGGTTCCGACTGTCAGGATACCTTTCCCTTCACACTTGTAATACTTGGTGAAACTCTCCCTTTCAGAACTGCAATACTGCCATTGGAGAGCCTTTCCCCGCAGAGCTGTATAGAAGGTCTTGTTTTCTCGGTGTCCTCCATCCCCTCTGGCGCTTATATATTTTTTTTTCTGTCTCTTTTTTTTACAAGGTTCCCTGACCCCTGAGCAGAGGGATTTGATGGAGACATTATTTTAAATTTCAACAGACACCCTCTTTGGGGCTGAGTGTTGCAAGGTCTCTCACTTTCCCGTGTCTGATTGTGGGTTTTCGTCTTTCTTACTTGGACATTTAGTTAATATGCAGGTATCTGGGGCTGTAACATCAAAATTAACATAAGCAGCCAGTTGCCACAGAGGCTGAAAGCTCACCCAGCCTAGACTTCATACAATGAGAAGAACATGCGCAGACATGTAGAGGAAGACTGGAAGCCCTTTCCAACATGGGCATCATCATTGAAGAGAGTATGTGCAAACTGGTTTGTACAAGAGTCCTGGAAAGCATGGTGGTGCACGCCTTTAATGTCAGCATTCGGGTCTCTGTGAGTTTGAGGCCAGCCTGGTCTACAAGAGCTAGTTCCAGGACAGGCTCCAAAGCTACAGAGAAACCCTGCCTCAAAAAAACCAAAAAAATAAAAATAAATAAAAAATAAGATAAATAAATAAATAGAGTATTGGAAGAATTCTGGGTATACAAATGGTGTGTGTGTGTGGGAGGGCTCGATGCAAGTGTAATAAATATCATATAAAGGGTCATCTGCCCAGTGACCTGGCTACTTGGAGTTTGTTGTCTTTCAGCTCACCAGCCCAGTCCCATTCTTGAGAGTGTTCTCCATTTTATGTGTTTTTCTTTCTTTTGAGACAGGGACTCACCATGTAGCTCTGACTAGCCTGGAACTCAAGATGTGTACCAGGCTGGCCTTGAATTCACAGTGACCCTGTCTCCTGAGTGCTGGTATTAAGGGTATGCACCACTTTGCTTTCCTCTGTAATAGATTGCCTCTTTCTATGATAGTATGGGCATCTTCAGTATTTTCCTGAAGACCCCACCCCCATCTGCTATTCAGATGCTTGCGGACTTCTGTTGCTGAACATGACTTTCTTGAACCCTAACCTCAAAGGCATGGTTTCTCTTTTATCCAAACTCCTTGTCCCAGCAATAGCCAAAGGTTATAGGTTGACTGTCCTGTTCTGTTGATTTTTTATGCCCTCAAAAACTAGTAAAATGGTCACTTTCAAATGCTTTTATTAATGATACCAAGAACCCCCAAAATGAACCCCAGTTTCCCCACTAATATTCATGCCTATCTTCCTGCACTGGGTGCCTGTTTCTGAAAGTGCCTCATTCATTCAGTCAGGATGGCCCTTCCATTCCCACGGGGACTAGAATGCTCTGTTTCTGTATCACTCAGAGACTTGAAATTCTGCCTCTAGTTATGTTCTGCCCTGCTAGCTGTGGTATTCTTCATGGCTGTCGATGCCTGACCTACAAGGAACCCTACAGATCACATTGATATGGCTGAAAATTTCCCCTAGGGCACTCCCAATTTCCCCAAAGAATCCCCCATCTTCTCACATACTGGTTTCCCAGTGACCTCCCCACATCACTTTATTAAAATTCTATTATTTTTGTATTTCATGTGTATAGATGTATTGCCTGTGTGTATGTTTGTGCACCATGTACATGCTTGGTGCGTGTAGAGGCCAGAGGACTCCTGGAACTGGAGTTATAAATGCTTGTGGACCATCATGTATATGCTGGGAACTGAACCCTGGTCCTCTGCAAGAGCAGCCAGTGCTCTTAACCACTAAGCCATATCTTCAGGTCCTCTCCAGTCTCCTTATTACAGACATATTCACAACATTCTCTCTCCTTCGAAACATTCCAACTTCCCTAATATTAGTCAAATTCCTCTTGTTTCAAGCCAATCCCCCTATCACACTCCATTTATCCCAGCTCGCTTTGGTCATCGAATTCCTTGGCTGACAATCCTAACAGCCCCTCTTCCACCCATCTCTCGTCCCTTCATCTCCTTCTGCATGAGAATCACTATGGCAACAGCAACCTTTGTATTTCTCCATTATAATGAGATGCGCCCGTTGCCATGGAAACCACACACAAGTGCAGGCGACCAGGACCTGGGCCCAGAAACTGTCTGAACTTGAGAGCAGTGCTATTGTTCCCCTAGTAAACACCTTCCCCATTCTCCTACTCTCCCTTTCTTGGACTAAGAGCCCACAACCTCTCAATCAAGCTAGTTAAGGGAAGACGCTGGTGCCAGAGATTCTGGTTTAGTAACAAGGCCTGGACACTGCACATGCGCTCTAGCTAAGCACGAAGGGCACACACACACACACACACACACACACACACACACACACACACACACACAGAAGGCAGAGCGACGCCCAGCCTGATGGAAGTTGTAGTTTCCTACGTTCTACAGCACTACAGCAGATGACCAATGGATGTGGGACAAGGTTTCTGAAGCTGGGATCTAAAGGGTAAGCAGGTATTGTCGCCACAGGAACGATACAGCGGCCGCCCTCCCAGCTGATCGGCCATTTTCTTTTCATCTTTCTACCTCACAGCTTACTCTGCACCAGAAATCCTGGATACAATGGAGAACTAACAAGATTTTTTTTTCCTTACTGGGAGGGTGGAGTGTTGGTTATAGACTGATAATAATTTCATACGTCACTGATCAAAAACAGTAGCTAATAGTGACAGGACACTTTAAGAAGAAATGCAGGTAATGTTAGAATCTTTGTACATACATTCATTTACCCCACAGAACCCTGTGAAGTAAGTACTATTATTATCCCCAAACTGTAACCTAAAGGAGCCAGGAAAAGGCTCAGCAGGTGAGAGCATTTGCATTCACCCTGACCACCAGGGTTGAAACCCAAGGAAACAAGAACCTAGTTTCTAGCAAGTCATCCTCTGTCCTCCACATATATGCTGTGGCATAGGCACTCTCACACACATATATACAAAGTTAATTAGTAAACACATTAATTAAAACATAAAGAGGTTAACTAACTGAAAACTACGTGCATGGAGAAAAGGATGCAAGTCCAGGCAATATGTTTTCATACTGGTCAATACATGATAAACTTCCAGAAGATAGCATGTGTCTAAGAGGATGAGGCAGAGAAAGCCCAAGCATGGGGTGAGGTGATTTAGGGACACTACTCAGGGGTGGTCTTCAGTAGATGAGTCTTGCACTGGCCCAAAGGGACTGACTTTACTCACCAGCTGGGCGCCTGGAGCACAGCCCAGGAGTCGCTGTCCCGGTTCACTTTGTGCTGTTGTGATAAACACCATGACCAGAAGCAGCTCAGGGAAGGAAGGTTTATTTGACTTACTGGAAACTGGTTCTTCATCAAGGGAAGCCAGTGCAGGAGCTCTGCTTACTGGCTTGCTTAGTTACTTTTCTTTTGTTTTTCTTTTCTGAGATAAGGTTTCTCTATGTAGCTCTGCTGTCCTAGAACTCAATATGTAGACCAGTCTGGCCTCCAACTCACAGAGATTCACCTGTCTCTGCCTCCCTAGTATTGGAATTAAAGGTGTGCACCACCATGCCTGGCTTAGTTATATTTCTTTAACAGCTTAGGTCCACTTGCCTAAAGATGGTACCACAGTGGGCTGGGCCCTTCTGCATTAATTAATAACTAAGAAAAATGATTCACAGACATGTCCACAGGCAACCTGATGGAGGTTATCTTAGTTTTCTTTCTGTTGCTGAAACAAAATGCCATGACAAAAAGCAACTTGGGAAGGAAAAGGTTTATTTAGCTTGCATATCCTAGATTACAGTCCATGGAGAGAAACCAAGACAGGAACTCAAACCAGGAACCTGGAGGCAGAACCTGAAGCAGAAGCCATGGAGGAACGCTGCTTACTGGCTTGCTCACTATGGCTTGCTCAGCTTGTTTTCTTATATGACAAAGAACCATCTACCAAGGGGTGGCACCACCCACAGAGGACCGAGCCTTCCCCTATCGATTAGCAACTAAGAAAATGCCCCACAGACTTGCCCACACACAATCTGATAGAAGCATATTCTCAGCTGAGGATCCTCTTCTCATTTGACTCTATCTCCTGTCAAGCCGACAAAACCAAACCTAACCAGGACACAGGCAGCTTCTTAGCTGAGATTCCTCCTTTTCAGTTAGGTAGGCTTTTCAAGTTGACAAAAACTATGAGGGTCACTAACCTTGACTTTTCTTTTTGCCTTCCCTAAGGGCATTTTTAAAAAATAGATACTGTCCATGGGCCAAAAATACGCTTCATTCTGTTTTTTGTTTTTGGCAAACAGTTTTTTTCAAGGTGAAGTTCCTTATGAGAGCCATACTCCTTTACCTAAATCTCTTTCTATGCTCTATTTCTGTTTTTAAAATTTAATTTCTCTTGGGCTGGAGAGATGGCTCAGTGGTTAAGAGCATCGGCTGCTCTTCCAGAGGTCCTGAGTTCAATTCCCAGCACCCACATGGCAGCTTACAACTGTCTGTAGCTCCAGTTCCAGGGCATCTGACCTTCACACCAATGAACATAAAATAATAATAATAATAATAAAATAAATTTGAAAAAAAGATTTATTAAAAAAAATTAATTTCTCTCTGCTGCGTGTGTGTTTCTGTGTGACCATGAAGGCCAGAAGAGGGCATCAGATCTCCTAGAGTTATAGATGGTTGTGAGCCACCCCCTGTCGCAATAGGGACTGTACTTAGGTTCTCTGCAAGGGAGGAGAGTGCTCCTAACCACCAAGCCACCCCACCCCTATTTCTAATGTTCTCCCATATCAATGCTGTTCTGTGGACTGTGGGGAACAAGGGTGTAGAGAATCCTCTTGGGTGACCCAAGACACATCAGCAATAAATGTTTATTATTATATATCTAGGATGTGTTTCATTGTTAGCACAGCATCGGTTTAGCCATAGACAACTGACAGCAAGTCCAGTCAACATTGTGACTTATGGATCACATAAGATCTAAATTTGAGCATTTAATACTAGGACTTCAAACAGGTATCTTCTTTGTCCAGGAGGGGCAGTGTGTGTGTGTGTATGTGTGTGTGTGTGTGTGTGTGTGTGTGTTCCAACACACAAAGGGCAGAACAAAAGAGAAGAAACCTGTCATTGGACACCCCACATTCAGGTGTAGTTAGAGTCTTTGACACCTTGTCTGAACCAGAGTGGTCTTTTACCTTAATTTTTTTTTTTTTTTTTTGCTATTCTAAGTGTGTCTTGTGATGCATCAGTAACAGAACCATCATCTTTCTTGAAGTTATTGCTCCTCCCTGACCTGCCAAATCCAACTCTGTGCCTCAACAAGTTTTACTTTTCATGTCTACATGGAAGCCCAAGCAAAATCTACCTCAAGCTGGGTTTTGTAGCCTACTCTTGATGTAGGTCCCATTTAGTTGTGCACACAGAACCCCAGCATCAAGCTACTCTTCATCATTAACACCCTTCACTTCAGAAGCACTACACCAGAACAAAGCCTATGACCTGGATCCAGAGTCCAGCAGGAATCGAGATTTCTAGATTATTCTCTCTCTCTCTCTCTCTCTCTCTCTCTCTCTCTCTCTCTCTCTCTCTCTCTCTCTCTCTCTGTGTGTGTGTGTGTGTGTGAATGCATGCATGTGGAGATGAGAGAACAACTTTTGGGAGCCAGTTCTTTCCTCCCAATGTGGGTACTGGAGGTTGAATTCATTTTATCAGGTTTGCAAGGCAACCTTTTTTTTGTTGTTGTTGTTTGGTTGGTTTTGTTTTGTTGAGACAGGATTTCTCTGTGTAATGGTCCTGGCTGTTCCAGAACTTGCTTTGTAGACTAGACCTCAAACTCATAGAGATCTGCCTGCCTCTGCTTCCCAGGTGCCATCACCACCTGGCAAAGCAACCTTTTTTAAATTTTATTTTTTTAAAAATTTTAACCCGATGAGCCATCTCTTTGACATTAGATGTTCTTCATCTCCCAGTTCTCTGCTCCTTCTCAGTATGGGCTTCATCTCCACACCGGCCTAAGCTGATTGGCGGTGAGTAGGCCTAGAATCACCACACATCTCATCTTGGAACATTTTAAGAGTAAGACAGCTGGGTGGTGGTGGTGCACACCTTTCATCCCAGCACTTGGGAGCCAGAGGCAGGAGGATTTCTGGGAGTTCAAGGCCAGCCTGGTCTACAGAGGGAGTCTCAGGACAGCTAGGATTGTTACACAGAGAAGAAACCTTTCTAAACAAAACAAAACAAAACAAAAAACCAAACCAAAAGAGTAAGACAATCTTTCCTAGAAGTCCTGCCTCTGCTTGAGAAGTCTCAATGGGCCAAAATCCCGTTCCCAAAGTAATTACTCAGAGGACTTGGGCATGTCCAAATGTCTGGAAATTGCTATGGTCGTGAAGTGGTTTAGAAGAGGAAGGATGAGGGATGGAACATCAGCTGTACTAGCAATGGATTAATTGTGAGCCCTCCATTCATCCCAGAAGAAATTCACTGACAGAAAGAACAATGGGATGCTCTGGGCCGTTTCATTTTTTCCTCTGGATCTGTGTCCCTCCCTCCCCCCAGAAGCCATGAACTCAGCCTGGAGACCAAAATAATGCTGTTTATTCCATGTCAAAGCACAGCCATTCAGTTAGTTCCCTTCCCTCCGAGGCAGTCTTTAGCTTGTCCCACTAGATCTTCAGAGCCATCTCCTCTGCCCCACCCCGAGAAATGGCCAAGTCCCCAGGTCATACTACCATCTTTTCTCTTCCTATGCTTTGTCATATTCCCTTAAAATTGTCTCCTCCCCCTCCACCCTCTCTTCAGTGCCTCACTTCCTCAGTCCTATCTCTTACCCTCCCTCCTATCTCTTCTCCCCTTTTCCCTCAGACGTCTGTCTCCCCCTTTCTATCTTTTCTCTTCTCCTTCAGTCTTGTTCATTCTCCCTGGCCTCTCCGGTTTGAATCTTGTAGTCCCCAGGGCTCTCAGTTTACTTGTCTGTGTCCCCATACCTTGGCTTCTTTATGTGACCTCCACTGAGCCTTCCCTGTCCCAGCTCTGTCCTTGTTTTCTGTCTTGGCTGATCCTGTCTACACCTCTCCTCATGCATTCTTCTCCAGAGTAATGTCCTTTTAATGTGCCTGGGCCATTAGCACTTCCCACAGGTGTGGCTCCAGGATCTCAGAGACCATAGTCAGCATCCCATAGGATGTAGAAGGGAGCCAAGAGGAGGTCCTTAGATGACTCAAGTGATTAGAAGGGCTGGGATGGCCCATTGGGCATGAGCCCTGTTATCTTTGGGATCAAAGAATATGTTCCTGCCCTCCATGTGGAGGGTAGCAGGCAGGGGTACACAGGGTCAGGGTTCCTGGGATCTCCCCCAGCAATCTCTGAGCAAATCCATGTGAAACAAGGCTGCCCCTGTGAGGAGACGAGCAGCAAAAAGGTGTCTGCAGGGCAGGCGTCTGGCAGCATGGATCGAGCAGCTGCAGTGTGTCAGGGCCCCATCCAGGAAGAAGTCTGAAGTGCCATCCTTAAGGGCAAAGCCAGTTCCGGTCCAGTGAAAACCCCGGGTTCCGTGCTGTCTGGCGAAGGCCAGCTCCTCGGCTACTAGGTCTGTCAGTTCTGGTCCGCAGGCAGCTCGGAACTTGGCTAGAGGCTCACAGTCCACCCCCTCATCTCTGCAGGGGCGGCAAAGCCTCTTTGACTCCCCTGGGCCTTCTTCACCTCTGTCTTGAACTATCTCCCCTGCAGCCAGGGACTCGACCCTTGTCATTGACCATTCTGGATGACCCTCCAACACAGTCCGCATAGGGGTGGTGCATGGTACACCATTCCCCAGCCCTGGAAGCCTCCCTCCTAAGTCCCCAAATTCCATCTGCTGTCCTTCATTCTTGGAACCCACAGTTCGGGGGCCCCCTTTCTCTCCATTTGCTATGTCTGTAGCTCTTGCATCCTCCAGATGAACAACAACGATGTCCTCCAGGCCCCGTCTTCTTTTGACTCGAAACCTCCCACCTCTGTCCTCTGCAATCTCTGATCCTTTCTGCCCCTCACCGCCCCACTGGGGTCCCCTCTGATCCCCATTCTCAGGGACCCACTCTAAGAGCTTCTCCACATGGCCATCCCCCCACTTCCTAATGTCTAGCCCCTTCTCCATGTCAAACTGAGGCCCTTTCCAATCTCGAGGTTTCGTTGGATGTGCCGTCTCCTCTTGCAATTTGATGTCCCTCCAGGGAATTCCTTCAAGACTTTTGGTCTTCTCAGACTCAGCCTGGGTGCCTCTCTGGTCTGTGGACCCCAGCACCCTAACCCTTCCATCCTCCACCTGGGTTCCCCTCCAGTCTCTGACCTCTGGCCCTCTCAAGTGCTCTTTTTCCAGCTGGGCTCCTGTCCCTTCAGGGCCCTTCACCTTCTGATTCTCCAACCAGACTCCTTGACCATCTCTCAACTGTAATCCCTTTCCTTTCTCACTTTCTCGCTCAGACCCTCTCCAGTTGCTGGCCTCTGTACCCCTCACCTTCTCTTTCTCCACTTGAGCCCTATTCCTAGACTCACTCTCCAGCAACACTCTGTCACCATGAGCACCCTCGGAGGCTGCCTCTCCAGTCGCATCAGCCCACTGCATGGCCACTAGGTCGCGAAGGCACTGAGCCACACTGTGTGAAGGGCTGAGGCGGCGAAGAAGTCGCCTTCGATGGCCACGCACTAAAGCACAGGCATCCAGGTCACGGGTTGCTTCGTAGGCACGGAAACGTACCCACATGTCGTGGCGGGGTGCCCAGTTATGCTCAAAGTATCTGATGAAGGCAGTTGGAGCCTGGGAACGTAGCTCAGCCAGCGCCTCACTGTAAGCTGTATAGGATTTTGAATCTGCTAGGCGGCAGAGGAGTGGCCATAGGTCTGGATCCTCCTGGCTGGCACCGCCCAACTCCTGTGCCTTACTGAAGAGAGTCTCCAGACCCTGAGCTCGACAGATCTGCACGCGCGCACAGGGCAACAGCTGGCGAACTGCACGCAGCTGCCCAGCCACCTCAGGTCCAGCTGTGAGGCAGCGCACGCGGCCTTTGACATCCGGAGCGCTTTGCAGCAGGGAGACCAGCATGAACCTCAGCAGGCTAGGCGTGCCGGGGCGCGCCACGCAACAGGCGGTCTGGCGCGCACGTCCTGCGCTGTCCACGCACAGCACTGCCATCAAGTCCAGCGCGCCCTGCAGCCCAGGCAGCCGGTCAACCAGCAAGATGCGCGGGAAGCGCCGCAGCAGTGCCCTGGTGCGTGATGTCAGGAGGAACACCGTTTCCACCATTGCTTGGTCCTCTACAAACACCAGTTTCACCTGCGGGCAAGGGTAGGGAGGCAAGGAAAGAGGTCAGGGCACACTGTGTGTGTGTGTCCATGTCCACTCATGCGCGTCCTGCCCAGTTCCCAGGGCACACACTTCCTCTGTAGAAATGCAAATCCATTCGTTCATGCATTTGCATAGAATCTTGATTGGCGAGTGACAGTGTAATAAAATCAAAATCAAGTGCTTTTGTAAACTAGTAGCTCTCCTGCGTTTGCGACCAGGACACCCCGATCTGATCTGATAATATTAGGATATCTGTGATACTGTTAGACCCTTTATACTCTTCAGCTCTAGTTGCTATTCCTGGAAGCCGAGTGTTATTCCTTCCTGCACCCAAGAGCAGTCTATGCAAGGGCCTTAAGACCACTACCAGCAACAGGAGCTTCAAGAGACGAATGCCTGGACCCACTCTGCATCTGCTGGAGCTGAGAGTTTGAACTTGCTTAGACAAGTCTCCCTGGGAGTCCCCATGGCTTTAGTTTGAGGGTCACTGGTAAGTAGCAGATAATGGAGGTAGATCAAATGGTGGTGATTTGAGGCTCTCTTGTCTACCTCATGGCTTGATTTTACCTCCCTGCCTCAGTTTCCTCTTTAACCTCTGTTTCTGCTTCCTCTTCCTCTTGTAGGAACTGTTTATTCCTCCTAGTGAGGGAGCAGCAGTTAAAAACAAAGCTTTCTAGACCAGACTGCTCCACCCCAGGTCCTACACCCCCTGCCTTCTGGCGAAGTGGCTTCTGGCAGCCTGAGTCACCGCCATCTCATCTCTAAAATGGCAACAGCAAGTCCTGTGACTAGAGGAATGAACGGCATCAATGTGTCTTGTATACTGCCTGGTGCAAGCAGCATCATTACTAAGAAGGAGTATGCACTCTCTAAGAGTCCAAGTTCATAATGACCACACCGAGTATCTGTTTACAGACTCCCCCAACCCCAAGATAGGGTTTCATGTAGCCTAGGTTGGTCTCAAACTATGTAGTTAAGGATGACCTTGAACTCCGGATTTTTCTGCCTACCTTCAAAAAGGTGGGATTACAGGCATGTGCCACTACACTTGTTTTATATTAGGTGCTGGGGGTGGAATCCAGGGAACTCTACCAATTGAGCTATATTTCTTTAGTTATTGGGCCAGTCCTGGACTCCTTCAAGCTAGCTTTTGTAAGAAATAACACACAGCAGTGGAAACAGAATTTGAATCCAATTTAATCAGAGATCATTCCACAGCCACTCTGCTATAATCCCACCTCATCCTGCAAGACTATTTAAAAAACACTGAATCATGTTCAGCCTTCATAAAATATACTAAAAACTTGGGGACAGGTTGAGTAGATGGCTCAATGGGCAGAATGAGCATGAGGACCTGATTCAAATCCACAGCACCCATATAGAAAACTGGACACAGCTGTAAGTGTAACCCCAGCACTGGGAAGCAAAGACAGATACTGAGAGCTTGGAGACTGCCAGTCAAGCTGAAAATAGTAATTTTCACTTCAGCTTGAAATCCTGTCTCAAGGCAATGAGACAGAGATAGAGGAAGACATGATGCTCTGATCTAGCTTCTGCATGGACATGTGCACTCTTATGCTCAGGCACATGCAACATGCTTCCACACATATGCATAGCCACACATGCACACACACAAAGACAGATATCTGCTAAATAACAGGTTTGGCAGAATTCAAAGAGAAGAAAGACATTGCTTTCCTAACTCTAAAATCACACATTTAGTACCCCAAAGGATGAGATTTTATATATATAGTTTTTTGAGATATCTCTGTGTAACAGTCCTGGCAGTCCTGGAACTTGCTCTGTAAACCAGGCTGGCCTTGAACTCACAGATCCTCCTCCCTCTACCTTCTGTGTGCTGGGATTAAAGGTATGCACCACCATGCCTGGTGAGATTCAATATATTTTAAGAAAAAAATACAGTAAGTTTATTAATGACTCAGTTATAATTCTACTACAATATTTCCACACATCGTTGCTTAATTTTAAAAATTATTTTGTGTATTGTTTTTCTGCATGTATTGCTGTGAAGCAAGTGTGTGTCTGGTACCCTTGGAGCCCAGAAGAGGTGTTGGATGCCTGGGAATTAGTTACAGTTATAAGTCTCCAGGTGGGTGCTGAAAATTAAACTGGGTCTTCTGGAAGAGCAGGCAGGGCTCTTAACCACTGACCCATCCTTCCAGCCTCTAGCATTTTAATGTTGTTTTAATTTGCTTAAAATATGTTTAACTCACATATTTTATTCAGTAGGGCACACATATGGAGTTGTTTACATTTCAATTTAAGCTGTGTCATTTCATTGTAATAAACCATTAACTGTGAGTATAAGATGCTTTCTGTGTTTTGTTCTGTGTTCTGTATCTAGTGAATCACTAACACTCACAGTCACCAAAAGGTCTCCAACAGCACCAGAGGAGTGATTTGCCCAAGTCTTGGCACTAGCAAGTGGTGGGTCTAGGAGATAGGTTCAGGTGTTTAGGAGTGGCAGCGTGTATGTGTGTGTGGGAGAGCCAAATGTGCTGACATTTGATAAAGGTGGTGCTCTATATTGTAAACAAGTTTAGCTTTCTTCCAAACACTTATAGAGCAAACATAATATGCAGAGTACTGCTCTAGGCATGGAAGGGTGTAAATAAGGTGCAATACCGAGTGTGGGACAGGCAGCAAACCAAAGATACATACATCTTAAGTTGATGATTCTGGGTGAATGAAGTGTTTAGGAACATTAGTCATACATGAAGCGGCTTCTCTAGTAGACATCCCTCCAAACCATTTGATAACCCCACAAAACATGGCCTGTAATTATCCACTCCCTCTTTCAGAGAGGAAACTGAGACACAGAGAGGCCAGTTGCTTGTCTGGGTCATCAAGAGAGTAACTGTCAGAGATTTGAGTCCACATGACTTGGGCAGAAGGCCAAACTCATAGGATCTGGCTTTGTGCACACTGGTGTGTCTCCAGAGATGGAAAAGCTTAAGGAGCACTATTTCAGGTGTGTGCAGGTAGTGGGTAGAGGCTAGAAATGCTAATAGAGAGACCACAGCACTTATCACTCCCACTCATGCCTCCCTATATGCAAGTCCACCTTTCCCATTCATATGATCAGAGTGGTATCAGTCTCTTACTTTGTGCTGAATGGAGGAAAATGAGGGTGTGATGATAGTAGCTAATAGTTAAGGTATAAAAGACCTCTTACTTTCCAGATTCTCTCTTTCTCTGTACCCATTTCATTGCTGTGTCATCTACATCATCTAGACAATACATGACATTGCTCTTTTCAGATTTTAGCAGCTACACACACACACACACACACACACACACACACACACACACACACAATCCTTTATCTAAGACCTGCACAGGACTGGGTCCAACAAAGCTCCAGTATGATGGTGGGGAATGACTCAAGAAAACCAGTCCCAAGCCGGGCGGTGGTGGCGCACGCCTTTAATCCCAGCACTCGGGAGGCAGAGGCAGGCGGATCTCTGTGAGTTCGAGACCAGCCTGGTCTACAGAGCTAGTTCCAGGACAGGCTCCAAAACCACAGAGAAACCCTGTCTCGAAAAACCGCAAAAAAAAAAAAAAAAAGAAAGAAAGAAAAGAAAACCAGTCCCTCCCCAGAGATGTATAGGCTGTTACTAGTTGCTGGAAACAGGACCCCCCCCCCCCCAGTCGTGTAGCTCCTTGTAAACTTGCCATGTTCCTAAATAAACTCACCAGTTTTCGAAGCTAGTCTTAGGTGGAACTGCTTCTTGGGTATGTTGTTGATGCCCTATCAGGGGTGAATACAGACATTTGTTCATCTCCTATAAAGCAAAGTTCACACATTCTCTGACACACACACTTAACCCTCACCTGACAACCATATAAAATAGTGTCTATCATCATTGTCGTCATCTCGTCGTCATCATCATCATCGTCAACGTCCATCATCATCAATCTACATTTACGGATGAACAAACTGGAGCTCCAAGAACCTAAATTACCTGTTCATAATGCATTCACTCTCCCACAGCTTGTAAACAACACAGCCATAATGTATGGGAAGCTTTCAAAACATATCAATAGCAATAAATCATATTGCCAGCTTTGACTATATTCCCTCAAAATGGCTGATGGGATATAAATATTGTCAAAACTTGGGGAGGTTGTCTTTGTTCTTTGCATACTGTACTGGTTATTTTTCTCATCACTGTGACCAAATACCTGCTAAGAAACAACTGAGGTGAGGAAGATTTTATTTTGGCTTACAGTTTGAGGGGCTACAGTCCTTCATGGCAGTAGTTGGGTTGTGGAGGAGTGTGAAGCAGCTGGTCACCTGTGACTGCAGCTAGGAAGCAGAGCTCCAACAGGAAGTTGGACCAAGCTATAAAGACTGAAGATACTCCCTCAGTGTCCCACTTACTTCAGCCATGCTCCATCTCTTTAAGGCTCTACAACATCCCCAAACTGTGTCACATACCAGAGACCATGTGCTCAAGCACATGAGCCTATAGGGAGCATTTCACATTCAAACCATGACAAGTGACTGCAGTTTTCTCTATCCTGGGCACTTAGCATTTGTACTTTATGTGCTTTGCAAGCAGCATCATTCCTTGCTATGGTCAATGAAATACAAAGAAAAGGGCCAGGAGCTGAGCTTATGCCTTTCAGTACTAGCAGTGTCCCACAATGGTGTATGTGTTACAAGGCTTGTGCTCCTTGGAGCCTTCTGAGAGGTCTTTAGTTCATTAGGGTATGTATCTGAAAGACTGTGACCCCATCTGGCCTTGCAGCTTCTCCGTTTCCTGTCTTGCCAGGATCTTGAGAAGCTTGCTCTCCCACATGCTCCCCACATGATGTACCATCATGCCAGGGACCCAAAGCAATATGGCTGCTGATTCTCGACCTGAACCTCTAGAACTATGAACTAAATGAATCTCTTTACTTTGTTCATGGCCTTGGACATTTGAGTATAGTGATGTAAAGCCAATGTACCTTTACTTAGAAAACTGCTGCAAAGTGAAAGGAAAACTGTTATCTAGTCTTGGGATGACAATAAAGAACTCAGAATACTGGTGTGCTTTATAATACAGAACTCTTTTAAAAGAACTTATAAATGAAAGAAATTGAGGGAAACTATGCAAGGGGATGGACTGAGTACCCCACTCTCTCCTCAACCTCTCAAGTGAAAAGACACCACGTACAAAACTTACCTTAGAAACTGGAAATCAGGTGAGGAAATGGGTTGTCATCCCACCCACAAGAACTATGAACCCTAAGTGAGCAGGTGGGAAGTACTAGAAACCAGTAGTGGAATCCCCCATCAGGACAAGGCAACACAGGACATTCCCATAAGACCAGGTGAGGCGGCTGGAAACCCTGGGTTTCTTCTCTCCCTCTAGGCTGTCACTCTCCCAAGTGACTGGAGGTTTATTCTGTAAGTAGGGTAAATGGAAAAGGTTGCTGGCCCTGGGGACAGCAGGCCCACCTGAGAATGAAGGAGGGAGATTCCAAGCTCCATGAGGGTTGGCATGCATCATGCTGACTGCCAGCTCCAGTCTCTTCCCCACATGGTTGCTAGACTCTGGCAGCCTGGCCTTCACCACCAATCAGAAGGTGGGAAGACTTTTCTCAGGGGACCTGACCAAGCCCCAGAGAAAGAAGGAAAGATGTTGGCATTTGGTATTCTTTAGCATGCAAGGCAAGACAAACCATTTGTGTGCTAGGATGATAGCATACTACTGCATTCCCAGCAGGAGTTCAAGGTCATCCTTAGATACACAGCCAGTTCTGGGCCAGCCAGGGCTACCATAAGCCCTTGCCTCAAACAAAGAAACAACCAGAAAAAAGAATGCAAATGATGTATAGAATAGACAGCATTATTGAGTGGTGTGTGTATACACATGCATGTGCATGCTCCTGCACGCAGATGCACACATATGCAGGGAGGGTGGGGACTAACATTAATGGAGTTTTAATCAGCCATAAAGAAGAACAATATTAGCTCATATGTCAATTACAGGGACACAGATGGGCCTGGAGATCATATTAAGCAAGTCAGACTGAAACAGAACAATATTGTGTTTTCTCTCAGAAAATATACATAATGAAAATCAAGGAGGGTTATTAGGAAAGAGAATGACTATAACAGGATGGGGAGAGGCAGATGTGGGGTTGGTGACTAAGGTCCAAGTACATAAAACACTTCAACTGATATCTCATGAACTCATAGCTTTGTTACTGGATATGTGTTTATATATATATAAATGCAAACTTACCTGTGCATGTACAGCTCTACACTACCTGATGTAAAAGCCATACTAGTGATGATGTCTATTTAAGTTCAATTACTTAAAAACTCCAGTTCTGCGCTGGGGAAATGGAGGAGTTGGTAAAGTGCCTGCCACTAAGTACAGGATCCCAAGTTCAGATGCCTAAAACACACATTAAAAAAATCAGCACGTGGTTGGGGGGGGGGCTTAGGGAAAGCAGAGACAAGCTTATTGGCCAGACAGCCAGCCTAGTCAAATGAGCTTCAGGTTCAGTGAGAGTCTCTGCTTCAAAAAACAGAGGTGGAGGCACCAGGGAGGTGGCTCAGCAGGTCAAAGTGCTCACAACCAAGGCTGAGCACCAGAGTTTGATCCCCAGGACCTAAATGGTAGAAGGGAAAAACTGATTTTGGCAAATTTTCCTTTGACCTCTCTCTGCATGCAAGCTGTGGTACGGGTACACCTGTATATCCACCCCCACAAAAAATAAATATAATACATTTTTAAAATGTTGGAAAGTAACCAAAGTTAACCTCAGACACATGTGTGTATCCCCCACAACCAACAATAAAAAAATGAAACAAACAGAAACCAACCAACCAACAAACCAAAATCTCAGCTCCTTCTTCATGTTAGTAGTTTTAAATGATCAAGAGCATATGAGGGCAATGGCTACTATGCTGAATAACAGAAATAAAATTACTATCAGTATAGAAAGTTGGGGCTGGAGATGCAGTCCAGCGGTAGAGTGCTTGTCCTGAATCCCCCAGTGAGGGTTTGGGGCATGACTCAATGGTAGAGCACTTGACTAGAATTCCCCAGTGAGGGGCAGGGGTGTGGTTCAGTAGTAGAGAACTTGTCTGACATGTAATAGGCCTTGAGTTCTATCCCCAGGAGCACAGAAGAAACAGAGTCAACAGTATCTTACCATTTTTCTGCACACCCCCAGCTTGTTTTACAATACTTTTCACTCTACTGCATTATATATCACAGCTTCCTGGGTGGCCAATTCAGGGGCATAATCCTTGGGAACATTCATTAAACAGTGGACTTATTTATGTACTTTCTGTTTGCATAGTCCATGTTGAAAAAAATTTAGATTGCCCTTCCCTCACCTGTATTCTCTTTTTCCTAGTATGCAACTGACATCCTATCTGGGTGTTTTTGTTTTTGTCGCTAGAACTTCTATAAGGCAGCCAACAGCCATACATGCTGTTTCAATCAACTAAAATGAACTCAGACTCTTATGGTACTGGTTGCATTTCGAGTGCTCATTGGCTATGCACGTCTAGGGCTCCCATATAATGTAACACAGAATCAGAGAGTCTGCACTGGGTAGAAAGTTGTTGGGCAGCTTGCACTAACGGGTGTTCTGTGGCTGCACCGTAAGCACTCTACCAGGTGCTTACTGAATAAACGGATGAAGGAATGATGTGTGGCAAGAGGATGGACGAACAACCCATGAAATCTGTCAGTGTGGTTTTTCCCCTCCCAATGCTGCCTCCTGTGCGACCCTACCTTGGCCTCCGGATCTGTGCGGAAGAGCCCCTCAAGCACTTGGAGGGCATCCAGGACCCCGTGGTCTGGGCCCTTGCAGTGGGACAGCAGGCGGCGCACATCAGCAGGGGCCACAAACTGCTTGGAGATCTGGTTGGTGATGCGGACAGGCAGGCAGGCATTGGCCAGCAAGTGACCCGGGCGGAAGTGGTAGGCGAACTCACGTGGGCAGGCGGGGTGCGAGTGGGTCAGCTGGCACTCAGACACCACGAGTCGATCCCGCAAAGGGCTCAGCTTGACAGTGATGAAGGCTGGGCAGCTGGGCTGGGGAGGCCTGCAGAGGGAACCACCAGCGCCTCTGTCACAACCCTCTGTGCATTCTCAGTTCTGTTTGTTTTTTTTAATCCCCCTCCCTCCCACCCCTCTCCTCCTCTCATTAAGTTTCAAGGATAGAGAAGAGTGGAGAGCCTTAAGAATACATCAGCTGGGTGAATTTGTATAAGTCTCTGTGTTTCATTTTCTCTATCTGGCAATAGGATCCTTGTGTGGCTGAAAAAGAATTGACATGCTTAAGACCCCCCCCCCAAAGACTGAACTAGCATATACAACACAGTAAGCAATACACATTGGTAAAAAGTTTTACACCTCCACACCCAGCTCTGTCCAGTGACTGACCATATACCTCATTATATGACCACTAGAAAATCTTAGCAATAAAATACTTAGGGGCTGGTAAGAGATGACTCAGTGGGTAAGGACACTTGCCACCAGGCCTGATGACCTGAGTTGGATTCTCAGAACCCACATGGTGGAAGGAGAGAACAGACTCCTGCAAACTGTTCTCTGACTGCTATGCATATGCGCACACACACGTATGCACAGGCACACATGCAATAAGTAAAGAAATGTAGTATCATAGGAAAACACTTCAGATTGTCTTGTATCTGCTTCTGGTTTCACAATACCATCTCCAGATGAGGCCTTAATGAATTCTCCCTTTCCTCTGTACTCAGAGGCAATCACTACCTGCAATTATGTCTTTTGCCTTGCCATGTTTTCAAAACCACAAGCAATGAGTTGTATAGTTCTGCTTTCAAACCTTGTATATCCAGCTACTTTACTCTTTCTAGAGGTAGGAACGTCACCTGAGTCCAGGAATTCCAGACTAGACTGGGCAGGGCAGCCAGAACTCTTCATAAATAAACCAACAAATGAAAAACAGGAAACTTCAAGAATTGAGACTGACAACAGTTCCCATCATGCCATAGATGTGTCAAGGACACTTTGAAGAACCCGGGCAGTACCTACCTATGGAATCCTATATCTTAAGATCCCAATCAACATGACTGCCTGCATCTAGGCAACAAAAGACAATGATTGGCATGTAAACAGGACTATGTATACCAACCAGAACCTGAAACCCAGATCAACAGCAATGTGTCAAGAAAACAGGCTTTGATATACACTTAAAAATGTGACACCAAACAACACAAAGAACCAACTAACCATTACCATTTCCAATGTGGATGTACCTCAACAAAGTCAGGAACAGAAGAGCAGCCCATTGTGGGATTCCCATCTGTGTTAAATATAAACGCAGACTAAGTTCACCACTACTGCTAGGCTTGAAAGTAGTGGCCTTTTTAGACACCTGGTCTAGTTCTAGAATTTTTATGCATGCATTTTATTTTGGCAAAGTCATCATGTTGAGCATGCATAGTGTATGTTTTCCTATATGTGTGTTGCAATTTGGAAAGAAACCCCTTGTTTTGTGAGAAAACTGGTACCCCATCACAAGTGTCCACATCCTAGTTATCAGAACTATATATGTCACCTAACATTCAAGGGACTTTCAGATGTGATTAAGTATCTTGAAATGGGACAATTCTAGATTGTAGTAGTGGTGAGGAGACTGATATCATCATCAGGATCTTTATGAGGGAGAGAAGAAAGTAAAAGATTCAGAGAAAGGATCAGAGCACTTGTGTGGGTTCCAAAAGCTGGAAGGGTAGAGGATTCTTGTCCCCATACCTCCAGGAACATAGCCCAGGAGGATCAGGAATTCAAGGTCATCCTCAGCTGCATAGCAAGCTCAAAGGTAGCCTGGTCTACATGAGACCTTGTGTCAAAAAGAAAAAAAGTTTAAGCCACTGTATTTATGGTAATTGGTTACAAAACAGGAGACAAAGACAATGGGCACCTTCTGTGCTTCCTTTGAAGACTATTAGAGATCTTCCCAGGCTTTCCACATGCTGACTAATGCTCCATTTCATGACCCTGACAACTATTAAAAGACTTTACAGTCATTCAATAGATACGCTTTATAGTCATAGATACGTTTTTAGATACCTCTTTGTATGAGTGGTTCTCGAACTGTGGAGCAAATCCCTTTGCATGGAATCAATTTTGGGAGTTATAATTAGTATTGTAAAGAATGAATGAGAATAGGAATTACAAATCAGTATTTGGGTTTGATCCCAGGATCTTAAAAAAATCAGTATGTTCATAATAATAGTATGTAAATTGACATCTTCCTGAAAGAGGGTTCTGCAGTATTTCTCTATGGAGTATTGCTTTTCCCCTGGCAGGGTTTTACCTATAGAATAGTGGTTGGCAAACATTTTCTGCCAAGAGTCAGATAGTAGATATATTTCAAAAGATACTATATATATATGTATATATATATGTATGTATACACACACACACAAATACATATACAAATCAACAGAATGGTTGTGTTTCAATAAAACTTCATGAGTTTCAGGCTGAAAGAAGCTCCCAAAGTTTCTTAGTTTTATGATCCCTGTAACATACACAGCCTGCTATATAGTAGGGAAGTCACAGTTCCTTGGACATCTAGTGAATGCCAGTAGCAGATCCCCCAGTATGGTCTTCCGTTGTCTCCAATCTCTCATGAGACAGGTGTTTGGCCTCAGGATCAACAGCATAATGAAAAGTTCCTTAGAGACACTTCTTTTCTCTATATGCACACTGAAGAAGCCAGCAGATCAAAAAGAAAAAAAATCTAAATAACTTGAGACTTTCCCCCTTTTTAAAATAATAAAATCTAAAGTTAGAAAAGTAATCTATTTTGGTGTTTGAGACACAGTCATGCTGTGCAACCTATGCTGGCCTTGAATTCTCCCCACTTCAGTGCTGGAACCAGAAAATTCTTAAGTAAATATATTATAATAAATAAATAAAACAAACCTATAGGCCCCACAGTGGTACCAGGTGGAAGCAATACGCAGCCACATTTGATCTACCAAAAATGGTACATGCCCGAGATCTACCCGTTTATTTTCTAAGGCGAGGTCACTGGCATTTGTTGGAATCTGGCCTGATCCTTTGATCCTGGGTGGTTTCTGCTCCTAGATCAGGTCTCCATTCAGAGGATACCACTTCCTCTGTAAAGGCATTCATATTGACAGAGAACACATGTCCTCTGTGGGGTCCTGGCATCTCACATAACGAAGTATGGATGCCTAAATGTGCCATTTTCCTGGGCATATAGTGATGGCATATAATGCCAGCACCTTTAAATGCAAATTTGGATAAAAATTACCCATTTTATCCATTACTAGAATATCATCTGGCCCCCAAAGAAGCTCAGCAAATATACATAATGGTTCAACCATAGTGCTTCTGGTTATACCTGCAGATCTCCCAATTTTAGATCAAAGTTGGTTGGAAAAAGAAAAACTGCAAACCATCTGTACTGCATGCATATATACATACTTTCCTTGTTATATTCCCCCAGCAGCACAACACAATTAAACACATGCATGCAGTAGGTATTGCAGTCATGTATAGGTATTTAAATTTCACAGGAAGATAGGCATGGCTTATATGAAAATGCTACATAATTTGAGCACCTGTGGACTCTGCTGTTTGGGGATCAATTCACAGATATCAAAGACAACTGTATACACTGAATGAATCACTGAACTCCACCTAAACACCTGGCAACACATTCAGCCATCCTTCTTATCTCATCAAAACCACTCATCACTATACCCTGCTTGTTATGTTTTCAAAACATCTCTGGACCATCCATGGTTTTGTTTTTGTTTTTCCATCTCTACAGCCACCAACCTAATATTCTTTCCTCCTTCATAAAAACATTTTTTCTCGGGCCGGGCGATGGTGGCGCACGCCTTTAATCCCAGCACTCGGGAGGCAGAGGCAGGCGGATCTCTGTGAGTTCGAGACCAGCCTGGTCTACAGAGCTAGTTCCAGGACAGGCTCCAAAGCCACAGAGAAACCCTGTCTCGAAAAACCAAAAAAAAAAAAAAAAAAACCAAAAAAAAACATTTTTTCTCATCCAAAAGTAAATAGTGTTCCCTTCTTGTTCATTTTTAAATAAAAGAAAATTGTGTCAGGGCAGATGTGCAGCTCAGGATAACTTGTGGGAGTCATTTTTTTCATTCTACTATCTAGATCCCTGGGATCAAACTTAGGTGGTCAGATTTGGAAGCAAGCACCTTTACTCACTGAGCCATCTCACTGGCCCAACATAATCATTCTTTATCTTGTAGATTTTAAAGACTGTGTTTTTAAAGGCTGGGATATGTTGGGAAGGGTTAAGGAATACAGTCCTACAGGAAAAGTGTTAGGGGAAATGACATTGGTGCTGGAGAGCAGGAGGTATTTGGAGGGCAACTTAAGGCCACTGGATCTATGGAAAGTGTGATTCTCAAATACTCCCCAGATACTCAGCTTCCTCTTTGACTCTCAACCCTGTCCTCCAGACCACGGCCCATATGTGAAGTGTGATTCCCCTCTGTATGCTGTAAATACCTTTTATTACCATTGGTTAATAAAGAAGGTGCTTTGGGCCTGTGACAGGGTAGAATAGAGCTTGGTGGGGAAAACTAAACTGAATGCTGGGAGAAAGAAGGCAGAGTCAGAGAGATGCCATGTAGCTGCCCAAGTAGAAAAATGTCCGCAGGAATAATAGGAATGGGTTAATTTAAGATGTAAGAGCTAGCTAGAAATATGCTTAAGCTATTGGCCAAACAGTATTGCAATTAGTATTATTTCGGGTTTGAGCAGCCTTTATCTACACACATGAATGAGACTTTCCTAAATTAGTACTGACTGTTAACAGCCTTTCGGAACTTGTCAGTATCACAGGAATGAAGATTCAGTCCCTGGACTCAGCCCTGCCAAGTCCTGATTTTGACACCATCCGTGTTAGGGACTTAAAGCAATGGCCTGTCCCTGGATTGTGGTACTCAAGAGGGCCCACTCTGAGCAACTGGGCAGGTTCAAGAGCTCAGAAATGATGAGTTCAAATCAGTGTCCCCAAACTAGCCAATGACCCCTGCATTACAGAGCTCTACCAAGGAACAAATCTTTCTGTCTACTAGGTCATCAGGCTCAAATCAAGGCAATAGTCTGTCTCCACAGCCATGCAACCCCTGCCCAATGGCTCTTCCTGGCATTTGTAGAATGCCTGGGACAGTAACTACAGATAGTAAACACCATATGTTAAAAAACTGTACTTGCCCAAGTGTATAAATAAACTTTCCAAGGACCTTTTTACTGGGCATCTCTTCTAGAAACCCTTCTAGAACCTCTCCTAATATTCCAAATACAAGATGGCTCAGTGGGTAAGGGTGCTTGCTGTCAAGCCAAGCCGAAGGGATCCTTGGTACCCACATGGAGTTAGGAGAGAACTGACTCCCTCGAGTTGTTCTATGGCCTCTGCACCTAGACTGTGGCATGCTTCCTCCCTTTTCCACAAAATAAATACATGTAAAAAAAAAAGATTTTAAGTAGAGCGGACCACTTTTTGTTTCCTTTTATCCATCTCTCATTTCCACCCTCAATTTGATGCTCGCTACTCTATATGGCTATTTGAAATTTCTCTCTTCCTTTCTGTGTTGTTTTTTCTTTCTTCCCTTTCATTCCCTTTACCTTTGTCTCCTTCATTAGGTTCTAAGTAGTTCAAGAGGTGAAATAGTCAACTCTGGTCTGAAAACACCCAGTAAAGAACACAGACACACAAGAAGACTTTAGTAAATGGCTGCTAAATGCTGAATTTGGTCCTGCTAGCAAAGGCAGAGACTAAGTTAGCCCTGTCCTTTATGACACAGTTGTGTGAGGACATGAGCTTGATGCTGCTCTGGATGTGACCTTTGAATCTCAGCTTCTAGAATAAGGAACAAGCTAGAGCATACCTCCACAACAAATGTTGAAATACCTTGGGTAAGAACAGCTGTGGAGTGTTACCCTGTGTGGGATGTCCACCCAAACAATTAACAGATATTAATTCATTTATTCGAAACCTATGACACAGATACTTCTGTGTTCCTTATTTTCTAAACGAGCAAGCAGAGGCCCAGGAGGGTGGAGTTATTTCCTCCATGACTATAGTCACAGGTAGACACCAGTCCCGCGTTTATGCCCCTACTTTGGTAACAATTGTCACTTAACTGGCTGCCCTGGGTGCCAAGCATGGGGCAAATGCCCTCTTATTCATACTCATATATCCTCACAGTGGTCCTGGGAAGCAGGTATACATGTGACAGCCCCATTCCAGGGATGTGAAAACTGAGGTTTGGAGGTGTGAAATCTATCACTTAATGGTACCTCACTTTAGTAAGCAGTACATTTAAGAGTCTATGTCCAAAGGCATAGTCTGTATTCTTAAGGTCTTACACACACACACACTAGAGCTGGCATCTGGCAGCCAGCCCAAAGGAACTGCCTATGTTTTTAAGCACTCTGCTATTATCCATGGCCTCAAACTATCAGTCTCAATCTTTCTCTCTATCTCTCCTCCCCCACTCACACACCCAAGACAGGCAGGATAAAGCAGAGGCAGCTCTGAGTATGAGGCAGTAAAGAGAAAAGGAACAAAAAGGAACTCTCAAGGCCTATCTCAGCAGCTGACCATTTGCTATCCAGAAGCATGGTTTTCTCTTGTCCTAAACTTGATGAAGACTGGAGACATACCAATGAGAACATCCCCAGCCCTGAGAGGCCTTCTTGGACTGTCAACCAATCATCTGGTAGCACCACACATTTGCCAGGACCTACCTGCATGCTTATTCTGCTAACATCAATCCTCCTGGCCAGTAAAAACATTACAGATGGGCAGATTTTAGTCTGAAATGACCCAGCTCCCAGCACAGGATCTGGCTCTACATTGAATACAGATATCTGCCTGTCTTGTGGCTTTCCTTGCAGTTCAGACTCCCAGGTTGCTCTTCATAGGCGTGCAAAACCTGGTTAGTGCAAACCCTGGCCCTCTTACTTCTCTGGCTGGTTCTGGTATTTGGGGAAGCAATTCTCCCATTTCATTTTAGCTTGTTTCACTGTGTTTTCACTCTCTTTCATGGCCTCTACTAAACCCTGCATATCAAGCATGGGTTATTTTGCAGTGAGTATGTTTGTCCCCTGGCTCAGTTTCTCTCCTTGTCTCAGAAAGTGTCCTTCCTTGATCTGTTCTGCTTGGCCTCTCTGTACTTGGCAGAGCCAGTGGCTTCTTTCCCTGATACTGAATCTGTGGGTAGGAAGCTGTCTGGCTCCCCCCTGGCTCCCCTCCCCCTGCAGGGTCACAGCTCAGGATCACGCACCACGCTGTGGACTGGTTGGGCATGCGCACATCCTTGCACACCAGCAGCACGTAGCTGTACTTGAGCACGTGGATGAGCCTGTAGAGAGGGGGCGCGCTGGCCCAGGGGCTGCGTGCCACGTGTGTGGAGCTCTTCACCGAGAAGACCACCAGCCGTTGCTGGCACCACTTGTCGAAGAAGCGGCTGAATTCAGCCCAGGAGAAGAAGGTTCGATCCAACAATTCCTGTTCCTCCTTCTGCACTGCTGTGCCTGGTGGGAGTTCTGTCAGCTCCATCCTGGGGCCCTGAGTGGAAGTGGGAAGAACTGGACATCAGACCCATCCCCACCTGGGTTATCCCATTTTCCCCTATTCAGACTGTCTAACCAGCTGCTGATGCCTCGTATATCTCTCTGGGCCAATCAAAGTGGTTTTACTGTTTGGTTTCCAGAAAGGAATCTCCATCCCATTTTTGTGGTCTACCTTCCCTAGGTCCAGCCGGCACTTAATTTCCATTGTAGTCCCAGTTGCCTTAAATGTGACCTCTAGGTACAAGGGAATCAGTTCTAAATATGTGCTCGCAGCTCAGCCGTGGACATCTTTGCAGATGTATTCCTAGTCTCTGGCTAAGATTTCTCCTTCTCCCAGATGTGTCTCCTGCCCCTGGTGAGGAACTTCTTTTTCCCACGAGTCTACATTTGACTGTAACTCATATCTACCTTCATAGCTAGGCATAGATTTCAAACCCCAGCTATATTCTTTATAAACTCTGGCTTCCTCTTCCCCTAGATTTATCAGATATGAAGCCGTTGCCCCTAAGATATGACCACCTTAAATTGCTACATTGATCTGTGGCTTCTGCTTCCCAGGGATGCTCTTATTTTCAGATGCCCTTCCCAAGTCCTGTCATGGGCCATTAGCCTACAGGGGTGTGGCCCACTTGTGGCCAATTGAACTCAGAAGTGTCACCAACAGTCATCTGTGGTTCATACTCCTCCTAAGACTTACTCTCCTCCTGGGTTAAGTTGCAGCCCCCTCTTCCCAGCAATAACTACTATTCTCAATGTCTTTGTTCTGGATTTGGCCCCTTGTCCTCAGACGGGCTTCTTCACCCCTGATGCTCCCCCCACGTCCAGCTGAGCCTTCCCTCCCTCATGCAGCCCCTTCTTGTTGATTCCCAGCTCCCCAGATCCTCCCAGCCCGTCTCACCACCGCCCCTCCCGGCCTGACCATCCTACACAGCGGTGCTTCTCCACTCCCCAAGCAGTGCACCCTTCCCGCCCCCTCCCCCTCAACTCACCTACCCAACCCGGAGCAGCGTCCACCTCCCACAATGCCCCGCGCCCAAGCCCGGCCCGGCCCTTGCTCCCGGGATGCCCCGCGCGGTCTCCCGCCTTTCTTCCCGCAGTGTCTGGCAAGGAAGCTTTTCACCAACCCTTTTCCTATCCCCGCCCGTCACCCTTACGACCTCGCAGCCTCACCGGCTCGTCCATGGGGAGGACAGGCTCCGGGCCGCTTCCCAGCATGCTGTGCGGGACAGCGCCCCTCCCCTCCCCACTCCGTCCCATTTCTAGGCTGTCTCATGCTCCGGAGACTACAACTCCCAGCAGTCTTCCGGCGATAATGGCGCCGCGTGAGGCGCCCGGGACCCGCCCTCGGCTGTCTCCACCCTCAACCCCGCCCGCCAGAGTCTGCGCGCGAAATCCGTGTGGCGCGAATTTCGGGCTTTCCGGTTCGCGTCGCCGAGCAAGTAAGTCCGGCGTCTGGTGAAGTGACTCGAGAGGCAAGTGGGGTCGTGGGAGCGTGGCTGGGGCTGGGGCTGGGGAGCGGCGAGCGTCCCGAGTGCTCGTCGCCGGTGAACTTCGCCGGCTCTGGGGCGGGGAGCGGAACGAGCGTGGGGGCGTCGCGGCGGCCGAGGGCGCGGGGAGAGAGCACCAAGGAGCCGGTGTGGAGGGAGAGCTGCCGGCTGGCTCGCGGACAGGGCCCGCAGCAGGTTGGAAGTGTCGCGTCTGCTGAGGACTGGAGGCCTTGAAAGGGGCGGGACCCGCGGCGGAGGGGCGGGGAGAAAGGCCGGTGGTGGGCGTGGCCACGGGCGTTGAAAGCGTCGGGTGAGGTGGGGCGGCCTGGGGCTGCAGGGAAGGTTTCAGTGTTGCTCTGTTAACCCTGGACGCCAGCTGTCAATCACTGTAAGATGCTAGACGGAATGGGGCCGCACGGAGTCTTGTAGTGAGAGCAAGGTGACGTTACTGGTTAGATGGCGCTCCTATGTGAAGACGAGAGAAGCTTGGTGTGATGAGTGTCAAGAGCCAGGTAAAAGGTGAGGTGGCTTGCCAGAGAGGGACACAGGCCTGGGCCTGGGTGGGGCAAGACTGGAGGTCTGGAGGTGAGGCCTGGACACACTTAGGGCTGGGTCAGGGCTTGTTGCTTACTGTGTGTGGAGTTGGGGAGGGAGAAAAACTTGGCTAGCAAGAGTAGAAGGAAGTTGTCAAGGTGAGGAGGGACGTTTGGAAAGGGAAGCTGGCAGGCAGCCAAAGAGGGCTGGTAATGTAGATTAGTGAGGGTGCTTTCTAGCAGCTCCAGACCCTGCCTGCATCTATCCTCAGGACCATAACGGGAGCGGGGACGGGCGGAGGAGAAAGAATAAAGAAACTTAACTCTCAAAGAATAAAAACTTGAGAAAACGTCTGCATACTCTCAGTGATTTTTTTTTGTTAGATGGAAAGCAGGCTCCATATGGAAAAAAAGACGTCCCTTTTCGGATTTGGAAATTTTATCCCTTAATAATAAATTTAAATTAAAGTTTCATATTGGTTTATAAAATTGGGTGTTTTTCCTGAGGAGGAAATGCATATTTTTGATTGTATAGCTATTTCTGGTGTGTGTGTGTGTGTGTGTGTGTGTGTGTATGTGTATATATACACACACACCAGGGATTATGTATGTAATGTGCTTGGTAATTCACGACTGTGGGAGGGAATCCAGGCCCATGTGTGCGATATTACTCCACGCCTTACTGTCTGCAGACAGGGTCTCACTGACCCTGAAGGTCACTGCTCTGTTCTGGCTAGTCTGGCTGACTGGATCTGCCTTTCTCCACTTGTCTCCACCCCACAGTACTGGGTTTACAGGTGTGTACAGCCGTGCCTAGCTTTTTCTTTTTAAACGTGGGTGCTGGGGATTCAAGCTCATGTCCTCTTACTTTGCCAGCAAGCACTCTTACCCTGAGCTATCTCTGCATCTCTGATTGTAGGTTTTTTTTTTCCCAAAACAGAATTTTTCTATGTAACAACCATGGCTTTTCTAGAACTAGCTTTGTAGACCAGGCTGTCCTCGAACTCAAGAGATGTACCTGCTTCTTCCTCCTGAATGCTGGGACTAAAGGCATGTGCCTTCATACCCAACTCTTCTTTATTTCCTTAAGGAAGGTAGTTGTGCCACCCCCCTCCCCGCTTAGTTTTTGCACAGCCCACATCCTTAGCAGGTCTTTGGATTTGTTTTTCAGGTACAACTAATGAGAAAGAAACAACAAGAGAGGAAAGGGGAGAACTCCACCGCCACCATGCAGAGAAGTATTATGTAAGGCCCCAGCCATGCTCCAGGCACTTTGTGTTGTGACTTTTCCTGGGAAAATGGGAACTGATATTCATTCACTCCAGACCAATGACAAGCCAAAGAAATGATACCACCCAAGTTTAGCTTAATGAACCACTAAGTTTATTGGTGTCACTTATAGGAAAGTTGGTGACATAAAGGCAGCCGCTCACTCCAAAGCCCACCCCAGCATGGAAAACTGCATCGCTGGAGCTCTCTGCTCAGTTTGCAGGCTGCTCCGCTGAAGAATCCCTCTCAACCCCCAGTAATTGTTGGCTGTTTATATAAAGCTTGGGAAGGGGCATGTGAGTCTTGGAACTGTCTGAGCCTCCTCAGTGTCTTGAGCATCCTGATTCTTGTGCTTCCTCCCCACTGCAAGAGATAGTGTCTACATAATGCACTGTCCAAACTCTGGGCTTTCTGTGTCAAATTTGCATTTTTTGAGAAGACCTTGAGTGAGCCTTCAAGTCGGAATTTCCTAGTGTTAAGTAGTTTGGAAAATGAGACGTAGGACATGGGAGAAAGTAATGAATCAATTAGCTCGTTAATTAATTTTTAGTTGCAGGGTATGGGTCCTTAATGTGTTGGTTTTCAGCAGTTATGCTCCCTGGGAACATGTGGCAATGTCTGGAGACATTTTTGGTTCAGGCATTTTAGGGGTCTGGGATTTGCTTTTGATATCTAGTGGACAAAACTTAGGCATGCACTAAACCTCCCTCAGTGCACAGGACAGCCTCAGTGCCAGTTCAGAAATCCTGTACTAAGGCAAGGTGGCTTTAGGAACATGAGAGAGGAAGGTACTTGGTTTCCATAGTTGCAGTGTGCAACTCCAGGCTTGGCTAGATAGATCCAACAAGTAAAATGTTGTCATGGTCTGTCTCTGTGGTCAGCTCTGTTACCTAATTGATGTTGTCATCCTCAGGCTGATTCTCCCAAGATCAGCAATCTCAGGTGTAACATGAGGGCTTGCTTGTTGGGGTTTCTGTCCTGCCCAGTTCCCACAGCTGGTAAACCCCAAAGAAATCACACAGAGGACTATATTAATGATAAACCGATTGGCCCATTAGCTCAGGCTTCTTATCAACTCTTATAACTTATATTAACCCATTATTCTTATCTGTGTTAGCCACGTGGCTCGGTACCTTTTTCGGGGCAGGTCACATCCTGCTTCTTTGGTGTCTGCACAGGACTGAGGGAAAGAACTTCCTTCTTCCCAGAATACTCTCTTTTTTTAAAAAAAAAAATTATTATGTATACAGTATTCTCAGTATTCTGTCTGCATGTATATCTGCAGTCCAGAAGAGGGCACCAGATCTCATTACAGATAGATGGTTGTGAGCCACCATGTGGTTGCTGGGAATTGAACTCAGGACTTTTGGAAGAGCAGGCAGTGCTCTTAACAGCTGAGCCATCTCTCCAGTCCCCCCCAGAATACTCTTGTTCTCCTTGCCCCACCTCTATTTCCTGTCTGGTTGTCCTGCCTATACTTCCTGCCTTGCTACTGGCCAATCAACGTTTATTTCAAACATTGACAGATACAGAATTGTTCCACACCACTCAGGTACGAGAGTACCTCCTTTCTGACCCAGCAATATCACAGTCAAATTTTGGCTTGGAAAAATCGTGGTGGGCTATAGGTGTGCAGTGCACTGCACTAATTGGTGAGGCCTGAGTCATGTGTCCATGTGTCATAGGTGGAGTGTAGGCCACTCATGGCTGTACTAAGGGAAGACCAGAGAGGGGTGCATTAGAGAAAAGGAGGGAAGGATACTAGCAGACTCAGTCTTGGACTTCCACTGTGGAAACCCGGGAGACACAAATCCCCGCTCACTCTTGGGATGGGAAAGCTGGATATGGTCTGTCCTGGGATGACAGCTTTTTATTCAGATGCTTTCTGTTCTCTTGTTTTCTTGCCTTTTACTGCTACTACTACTACTACTACTGCTACTGCTACTACTGCTACTACTGCTACTACCGCTGCTGCTGCTGCTGCTGCTGCTGCTTCTTCTTCTTCTTCTTCTTCTTCTCCTTCTCCTTCTCCTTCTCCTTCTTCCCTTTACTACCACTACTACTACTACTATTACTACTACTTCTTCTGCTGCTGCTTCTCCCCCTCCTCCTTTTTTTTTTTTTTTTTTTTTTTTTTTTTTTTTTTTTTTTTTTTTTTACTGTTCAGAATCGAATAAATCCTAAGGTCTTTGCCCATCCTAGGGAAGCCCTTTACCACTAAACTACATCCCTGGTGTGTGGCCCTGCCTGCCTGGGGGTGGATGTCTGGAGCTACAGGTGTTTCCCAGGTAGGTGAAGCATTGGTGCTATTAATGTCTCTCACCCCCTTGTGCTCCTCCAGGTCATTTTTCCAACCCACCAAAGAGGGTAAAGCAAAGAAGCCTGAAAAGGAGACAGCCAACAGCATCGGAGAGAAGGAGTCCCCTCCAAAGTATGTAAGGGGCTGGAGCGGAGCATGTGCCTTTAGCAGTCAAGATTCTTTTGTGTGTTAAAACCTACTGCAGAGGTATCAGTCCTTAAAACAATATTTTTAATTTAGATATCTGACAGCCAAAAGGCAGGTCCAATTTTAGGCACAGCTGAATATAATACTTCAGAGTTCTTGTCGGGGCTCTGCTCCCGTATGCTTTGCATTTTTTTAGACCACACCCTATCCATGGGGTAGAGATGCTGGCCACATTTCGATTCATACAGTCTCAGAAAAGATAGTGTATGGCCTTGCTTAGGTAACCTTTGGGCCAAAGCATGGATATGAATACATTTAGTTCATAATCCCCAAATTGAGATGTTGAGCAGGAGACCTCACTTCTATCTTCCTCATGAGTAAAAAGGTGCCTAGTATCCAACATGCTTTCTGCATGGGGTCAGTGAGTAAACCCATGTACCATTTGTAACACACTGCATACTGCAGAAGAGGTATTCTGCACGTGGAGTCAAGCTATGATGTTGAGGTTGGTCACTGTGACATATGCATTGCTCTGTACAAATGATAGTTTGTTTTCTGTGATTTACTTAGGTCATGCTATGTATATAATGTATTACTATTCATCAGCTTGCTTCTGTTAACATTATGGCTTAGAGGACTTTTTTTCATTCAGGAACATGGGCGCAGTCCTTTTTCTGTCTTGTATTCCCTTCTATGGATATACTATAGAAATTATTGGGCATTTAATTTTTTGTAAATATTTAGGTTGTTTCTTTATGGATATAACAGTTCTATGCTATATATTTTAGATTTGCTTTTTATTCTTAATTATGTATACAGGTATTTTTGTTTGTCTAACATAGGAATTGTACATGGTAATTGTAAAAATATTAACTTAAAACTATGGTAGAAATTTGCCCTTGGACCTGGAGAGATGATACCACAGTTAAGAGCACAAACTGCTCTTGTAGAGGAACACAATTTGCTTCCCAGCACTCATGTCATGTCAGGTGGCTCAAAAATTATCTGTAACTCCAGCTCTGGGAGAATCGAGTGCCTCTGGCGTTGAAACACCTGTGCTCATTTGCATCTGTCCACACATACTAGACACATGATGATGATGATAGAGCTAGGGGCTGCAGAGATGGCTCAGCAGTTAAGAGCACTTGCTACTTTTCCAGAGGACCCGGGTTCAGTTCTCAAGCACTCAGGTGGTGGCTCCCACCCAGCTGTAACTCAGTTCCAGAGATACAGTGCCACCTTCTGGCTTCTGTAGGCACTAGGCATTCAGTGGTACATAGATTTACATGTAAGCAAAGCGCTCATGCACATAAAAATAAGTGAATAATTAAAAAAAAATCTATGTAAAGCTTTTGACCTCTTTCCTTTAGAGGAAGGCACTGTGACCAGTTGGCAGTGCTCCAGCAAACATGGTTGTTGGCACAGTAGATGCTTAATATATCTGATGAATATCTGATATGTATCTCTCATGCTAGATCCTGGGGTCTACATGTTTGCCACTGTAAGAGCTCAAGTGGCTGGCACAATGCCTCACATGTAACCCATACACATTAACAAGCACCTTTACCTTTTAAATAACAAAAACGAGTCTTTTATATATTGCTTCTATATTATGTTCTTGAGATTGTACGTATATGTTTACTCATAAAACAGCTTTCAAATATTTTCTATATGCCTGATATAGCTCTAGACACTCTGGGTTTTGAGGCAAACCAAGTATATGGTCATTCCTCTATTCTACAAAGTCTTTAGAACTCTTTCTGTGGTGCTGAGCATGAACCTGCTTCCCTCTTTGTAAAGGGTTCTGTAGAATTAGTGCCTATCATCAGGAAGTATGGAGTAGCTGGTTCTCATGGTGGCCTCTGTTGTGACTGAGCTTTCTGAGGACACTAAGCACTTGAGTGACTGCTGCCAGCACACATGCCATCATGCCTATGTCTCCATAAGCTGGGAGCTCAGAGCTAGCATCAAGGGGACAGTGACTTAGCATAGTAGTCTCCCTTTCTTTATGTAAGACTTTAGGCTGTTACGCTGTTGCCTGGGTATGTACCATGCTGATGCTCCTGTGACTAAGGTAGAAGGTCTCCATATGGTGCCTCCATTTGGTTAAATTGGTGCCTGGTCCCTGCCAAGAAATTCATCTGCTTTTTATGACATGTTACCACCACATGGACATGCAGGATGCCTCAGGATGGAGAGAGGGACTGAGGGAAGAATACTTAAGTGCATATAGCAAAGTTAAATATGGTGGCCCACACCATAATTCCAGTGTTGATGAGGTACAGGCAAGAGAATCAGGAGTTCAAAGTCAGCAGCTGATACAATACTGAGTTTGAGGCCATCCTTGGCTACATGAGACCATCTCAAAAGAAAAAAGAGTGAATGCCATGGGGGTACCTGGAAGATGCTCACTGAAATGGAAGAGAAGGGAATGCATTTTTTTGGGCAGTGTCACCATTCTGCCTGCCATTTGGCCCACATCTCCCTCCCATTTTCTAGGGTAGCATTGAAAGAGAGGAATCGACTGGTGTCTGAGAGTGATTCTCCAGTGAAGAGGCCAGGAAGGAAGGGAGCCCAGGTCCTAAGCAGTGAAGGGGAGGAGGAAGATGAAGCTCCTGGCACCCCCAAAGTTCAGGTAGGTTCCAACAGCCTGCTGGGTTTCTTTTCTAAATTTAATTTGTGTGTGTTTGTTGTGTGAGTGGAGGTCAGAGGACAGCCTTGTGGCATTCTCTTCTTCCACTTTCTCATGAGTTTTAGGAATTGAACTCAGGTCTCTATGCTTGTGCAGCAAACACCATTACCCACCAAGCCATCTTGCTGACCTTTAGCCTGCCAGTTTCCTGCTCACTTACACAGCTGAGTGCAGTAGCTATATAGGAAGACTGGGGACATGGTCCAGGAGACAAGTAATCTCCTCTATTGTGACTTCAAGCAGGAGGTTTGGGGTACAGGGTCCCAGTCTACCTCTTCTCTGGGATGTGGGGCTCATTCGGGACCTTGACAGTGTCATGCCTCAGGTTCACCATGGAGAGCATATAGTGCTTCCTATGTTACAATTATCCCATAATTCTGTAGGTCAGGTACCTGAGTGGGTTATCTTAGGGTATTGGTAGTGCCTTTTTTTTTTTTTTTTTGGAGCCTGTAGGGAAGACCACTTCATGCTTCTAGAAGCCTGTTCTTCGTCTTCTGAGCCAGCCTATGGTCTTTGTCTGTGCTTTCTGTGGTCACATTTCTTTGTGACTTCTTGCTTCTATGTAAAAGAAAATTTTTTTTATCAATGTGTGGTAATGCGTGTGCATACCATGGTGTATGGTGTCACATAATAACATGCAAGAATTAGTCTCCTTGCACCTTGTGGAAGATACAAGGAAGACTGAAAAAACAGTCCTTAGTCTCATAAGCACACTAACTGCAGAGGAGGCAGAGAAATGTAGTACTCAGGCCTATGATTCTACTAATTCCAAGGGAGGTCGGTACAATCAGTTTTTAGTTAGGCCACCAGATGTACAGCTGGAAAAGGAAGATTCTGTTACTTCTAAGAGGCAGAATTAATATGGGGTTCATAATGGAGTGAAAAAGTGTTTTGGTGAGAGAAGGTAGCCTGAGTAGGGATGAGACTGAGGAACCAGAAATATGGCAGACACGAGAGACGAATCCATTCTGCTCTCAAGTGTGGTAGCTACAACTACCAGGTAATGCATACGTTCTCCTTATTCTAGAACTTTTCTTTTTGTCTCCTTCCAGAGGTCTGTGTCAGACTCCAAACAGAACTCTCCTTCCAGCCCTGACACATGTCCTGAGAATAGTCCTTTATTCAACAGCCCCTCCATGGATATCTCCCCATCAGGATTCCCGAAGCGTCGCACTGGTAAGGACAGGCTAACTCCTTCCTTTCCATGGTGGTCATTTTTCTTGTGGTCATGATGATAGTACTCCTGGTGGTGAGCACGGTTAACTGTCCCTCAGCTGTGTGACCTGAGGCAAGCAACTTCACCTTTGCAGAGGTATGTGTGATCTGAAGTACAGTGCCAACAGCCCAGAAGAGCCAGGATTCAAGGCTGATTCGGCCTACAGTCAGCACTCAGTACATGTAGGAGATTGTGATTGTCATGTGGAGTGGTACTTACCCACAGCTCTGGGTAGGAGCACAAAAGTGCAGGTATGGAGACTTCTGGAAGAGAGTCTAAGCTGATCCCTGAAAGGCAAAGAGAGCTAGGCAGGATAGGAAAAAGAAAGAGAATTCCAGATAGTGTGAGTAAAACAGGAGCATCTTAGTCACTTAGGTCTAGAGTTCTGGCACAGGGAACAGAGTTGGGGACACTGAGTGAGGAGACTGGAGAATATCCTAGAGAATGAGCCTGGGAGAAGACTTGGTATGGAGAAGGGCCAGGTGAGAGGCCACATGTGACCTGGGGACTGTGAGCCTGCTCTGATGACTTGTAATGCGGTGACTTGAGATGGGTACTTGTAAAGTTGTGGTGTTTTCATTAGTGGATATTGTGAAGCCAGGTGAATGAGCATGCCTGATCCATCACATCTGAGATGCTCGCCAGTTCAGCCAGTACAGTCTGTAGACTTAAATTTGAAAACCTCAAATTTTGCAATACTTTTGGACCCAAGCATTTCATACAGGGTGGTCTACCACAGCTGAATTCAAAAAGGGAAGACTTTCCAGTATCCCATGAGAAATTTGGGTGTGGGAATCTGCTTTTGATATGGAATGCTGTCAATTTTTAAAAACCCAAGCACAGATTAAATATTCATGACAGAAACCTGATGTGTGAATTGACGTGTACATATAGCATGTCAGATTTTAAAGACTTAGTGTATTCTTTTTTCTTTTCTCATTACCGTGACAAAATCCCTGCCAAAAGCATCTTAAAGATCGAGTTTATTTTGGTTCACACTTTGAGAGTGCTGTCCATAATGATTGGGAAGGCATGACAGTTGGTCACATTGCAGCCCATAGCATAGTGCCACTCAAATTCAGGGTGAGTCTCTCACAATTAAAAACCCCCAGGAATGCCCTCATAGGCACAGAGGTATGTCTCCTAGGAATTCCAGACTTGGTCAAGTTATAATGAATAGCCAATCAGTATTGGTTCAGGACACTCCAAGACCAACTTCTCAGCACAAAGGAGATTTATTTGCCTCAGAGAGACAAAGCGCAGGAAATAGATAAGAGGATGAGGGAGAAGGGGAAGGGAACAAGGGAGAGAGGAGGAAGTGATATTTGTCCATTTGTCCGGGAGGGGAACAAAGGACTATCTTTGGATAGAAGGGGACAGAGGTGGCACATGCAAAGATGGCAGTTTATAAAGTTAAAAGAGGAAACTCCGTTTATAAACTCTTTTAAAAAGAGGAGTTTAATTTTAATTAGGCATGTTAATTAGGTGAGCCAAAAGGCTTTTGATTGCTAGACTTCAGTACTTTGATTGCTGGATTGATAGTCATCCTCAGGAGGAAGAAGTAGCCAAATAAGGGAATAGACCTTGGTGGCTAGCTTTCGGAATGCAATCTAATGGTTTTAAGTAAGGCAGAGGGAATGGGAGAGAAGGGCAAGGCTGCCAGAGCCATGTTTGCCAAGCTGGTGTTGGCTAGAGTTCCTTCAAATAGGAACCTACACCCTTAGCATTAAAAAAAAACAAAACCTGCTAATAATTTAGAATTGAAATTGTGTTCAGAATAATGTATGGTTAAAACTAGGTTCTCCAGTTTGCACCCCCCCTCCCCGCCTTAAGTGCTAAAGTTTAATATCACATATTCAGTTCCCTGAATGCTTCTATGGGTAGAGCTCACAGGGGTGATCTGGGAGCTCAGAAGCCCGTTGTCCATGGTGCCTAGGTCCAAGGTTCTATCCCAGATAGGAGCCATATGTACAAAGGCCCCGAGGTAGGAAACATGGGAATTCTGTCTCTGGTTTTTCTAGTGAACACAGTATGGCTTGAAGAGAAGAGCGGCAGCTTGAGGCTAGCGTGTGGTGAGACATGAGCTGGGGTAGTGGCTGAATCCACAGGCTGTCAGACACCAGGTTGTTATTTACTAGAACTTTTTTATCTTAAAATGTAAGAAGGGGCAGGACAGAGGTTAAATAACTTTCAAGGTCACAGATTCAGAGCTTGAAGGATGAGATGTTTATTGGGGAAGTAACTGTGGCAGGTGTGAAAGATCCGGAACCTTCTAAGTTGCCCCATCAACCAGGCAGTGTCTGATCTCACTAGGGCAAGCACAGATAAACCAGTTGTCAACCACAGTGCTCCCTTTGCTTTTCCAGCTCGGAAGCAGCTCCCGAAACGGACAATTCAGGACTCTGTGGAGGAGCAGAATGAGGACAAAGACAGAGCAGCCAAGAAAAGGAAGAAGGAAGAAGGTGAGGGACCAGGATGAGAGGAACGTGTGTGTGTGTGTGTGTGTGTGTGTGTGTGTGTGTGCGCGCGCACCTACCCATGATATGGAATGGAGACCTTCAAGGGTAGGAGAGGTGTGTGCAGTACAGGAAGTTTGGATTTCCAGATCTGTTATTTAAACCTTTAAGTCAACATTTTGCACTTGGGGCCAGACATGGTGTAATCATAGTACTCAGGATGCTGAGGCAGGAGGATCACTGCCTGTTAGAGGTCCTTCTGGTCCACATAGCAAGACCCTGTTTCAATAAATAAACATTCCATATTCCAGTACATAGACGCTCATCCTGAAAACTGTTTGAAACTATTTTTTTTTTTTTTTTTTTTGGTTTTTCGAGACAGTGCTTCTCTGTAGCTTTGGAGCCTGTCCTAGAACTAACTCTTGTAGACCAGGCTGGCCTCAAACTCATAGAGATCCGCCTTCCTCTGCCTTCCGAGTGCTGGGATTAAAGACGTGCGCCACCACTGTCCGGCTTAATTCAGTATTGTATATAACTAATTTTGTTTTTATTTAATGGAAATAATAATAATAATAATTATTTTTTTTACTACCATTGCTTTGCTGAAGTTTTTTTTGTGTATTTTTCTTTTCTTTTAATATATTCTTCTCTCATACAATACATCCCATTTTCAGGGGAATTATTTTTCATTGGTGGTGAGTTTATCCAAGGATGTACTTTGAGATAAACTTTGTACTTTGAGACAACTGAAAACTCAAAATTCCAGGTTCTGGCTATTACAAACAATGCTGCCATGAACATAGTTGAGCATATACTTTTGTTGTATGAGCATACAAATGTGGAGTTCTATATATTGAGGATTTGTTTGTATTTGTATTTTTATAGTTGTGTGCTGGATATAAAAACTTTCAATAGTGTATTGAATGGAGAAACTAGTGTAAAACATGTGTTTCTGAAAATTAAAGATAATTGTTGCCACCAAAAAAAAAAAAGAAAACTCAAAATTCCCTCTGCTAGTTTTTCATTTAGTGTCCAGCAGGTGTCTCTGTGTTCCTTTGGAGACTCTAGACTGTCAGCCTGTTGAGACGTTTCCCTTTGTCTTGGTGCAGTGCAGGGAAATAGCCGTGGGGATAGATCCAGTGATCATGGGGGCTGACTGTGATTCCATCAGTTGTAGTCTCTGACACAGTCAGGTTCTTGTTTATGTGCTAAGAAAAAAAAAATAGACTCAGTTTCCTGTGGCAGGTTTGATTAATTTGGTGGAGACTTGATTTCCTATTGGCAATCTGTAGTCTGTAAAAAATTTCACTGTAAGTTGGAGATTTTAGCCATTCTGAGTATCTCAAAGTAAAAGGAGTTATCTTTGTCCTAAGGCAAATTCCCCTCAAGTTAGTCTTTGGTGTTATTATTACCGGGGCATAACTTTTCATTACATTTGTAAATAAAAATGTACAGGCTAGGCAAGTGCTGGATTGCTGAGTTACGTGTCATCATTTTGAAACAGGGTCTTACAAAGTTGACCAGACAAAAAATTGAATTTACTCTGTAATTTAGGCAGGCTTTGAACTTGTGACCTTCCTGTCCTGGACTATCTCTTGGGTGGGAATGCCTCTAAGCCTTACTGCCATTTAACTTTTTTGTGTATCCCCAGAAGCACAGACCCCAACAGAAAGTCTCACAGAGGCTGAAGATGTAAAACAGAAGGAAGAAAAGGAGGGGAGCCAGTCCATAGTGCCCCCTGAGCCTGCAAAGTCCCCTGGTGAGTTGCTTATTCCCCCGGCTTCATGATCCTGATTGGGGTGGTACTTGTCTTTGTAGGGTGGGCCATTTAAAACAAGGCACAACTTTCCATCTTGGGTTCAGTGGGAACTCCCAAGGTTATCATAGATTTTGTTTTTACTGTTGGGTTTATTGTTTGTATGAGGGAAAAGAGGAAAGAGCCCTCAAATAATTGTGCTTTTAGACATCAGAAGTGCCAATCAAATACAGTGAACTGAGTAGGTATTTATTAAGAGTGACATCTAAACTTAGTTATAAGATTCAGAAGCAGAAGGGCCTTGGAGGCCATGGTGCAGCTTCTGTGCCCTGGTGTCCTTGAGATCCTTGTGTCATAGGTGACATTTACAAGGACAGTTTTAAGACATACTTGTTCTGGTTTCCTACAAGTGCAAGAAAAGTGAGACTGTTCAAATCACACTACGGTTTTAGTTATTTTTTTTGTGGTCCTGGTGGTGGAGCGCAGAGCCTGGCACATGCTAGGCAAGTGTTTAACACATCTCAGTCCTCTGTTACCACACAGAGCCATACCTCAGCCCTCTAACTAGTGGGTGCTTGGCAAGTGCTCTGCTGCTGAGCCACACCCCTAGCCCCACTCTGGGGATTTTAGGCAGGAGGAGCTCTACCATTGAACCATCCCCTAGCCTCCCCACTGGGGGATTCTAAACAAGTCCTCTACCACTGAGTCACACCCCCAGCTCTATGTTTCTGTTTGTCTGAGACAGGATCTTCCTATATCCTCCTGCCTCGGTATCCCAAATGGCTGGGATTTCAGGCAGATGCTGGGTGTTGAGGTTTCTTTTCACTGCCATTCCTAAGTCTTCCGTTTCCAGTCTAGCTGTGCTTTCATTAGCACTGTGGAGTGAATATCAGGCCAGAGAGGCCCTGAATTTACATAACGGATGGAGAAAGGTCAGAATTGTTCGATTTTCCACTTCTAGGATACAGGGATGTTGGTTTCTTAAAGTCTATAGGTAGAAATAGTTTGTATCACCTTTCTTACTTCAGAGTCAGTAACCCTGCCAAAGACAGAGAACATTCCAGTGTGTAAGGCTGGCGTCAAACAGGATCCTCAGGAAGATGAGCAGAGCAAACCTCCTGCCAGAAGTGCCAAGACACTCAACAGCTTCTTTGGTGAGCACCTCTCTCCCCTTGTTCCTCTGGGCTGTGCAGCCAGCAGATTGCAGACTCTGCTCAGGCAGTGCTGGCTGGACAAAGCTTGGAAGGTGGGACTGTCAGGAGTCAGGTCCTCTACTCCCTATCTTCCCTTGCAGCTCCCCGGAAGCCAGCAGTGAAACCTGAAGTGAAACAAGAAGAGTCAGGTACTCCAAGGAAGGAAGAGACCAAGGGGTAAGTCGTGCCCAGGTATGAGAACATCTAGGACATTCCCGTCTTCATCCCATGACTCAGCCCCAGCTTGGGCTTCCTACTCTCAGAGGGCTTGGGCATTGGTCAGTATTCTAGACATCTTTGGCCCCTGTTGCAAAGCCATAGGATGCAGGCAGAATAAGAACTGCTCAGAGACAGAGTTTGCATATACATTGATTGCTTGGCATCTTACCTGACCTCCAGCCAGCCTCCAAAGGATTGTCTGTCTGTCAAAGGACTGGGGGCACCTATGCAACACAGCAATGTAATCATGGGGATTTCTTACCTCTCTCACCTATCCACCCGTCAGAGTGGTTATGCACTAACTCCAGAACAAAATCTCAAGCCCCTTTGCCCACTGGTCCCCACCCAGCACTCTGTCCTCAGTTCTTAGTACTCTGATTCCACCATCCTGCTTACCAGGTTGAGCACATGTTTCAGAAACAACAAGCATCTTCATTGGGCTCTCCTGAGGACCTCTTTGCCAGCCCTGAGTGGCTAATGGGTATGGACCACCTAGAACCGCTTCTCTTTTCTGATAACTACTGTGAATTAGAGTTGTGGTTCTCGGCTGCTAAGTGATTGTTTTATTGTTATTGGACCATTCTTTTTTTTTTTCTTTCGAGACAGAGTTTCTCTGTAGCTTTGGAGCCTGTCCTGTAACTTGCTCTGTAGACCAGACTGGTCTCGAGCTCACTGAGATCTGCCTGTCTCTGCCTCTCGGGTGCTCAGATTAAATGCGTGCGCCACTACTGCCCGTCATGATTAGGCCACTCTTATATCACCGGTTATGAACACAAGAAAATTTGTTGAATGGACGGACAATCAGGTGGATAGGTGGATAAGCATCCTACAAAGTAATGGGATCAGACCATTACTTTGCTTTACTCAAAACCATGTGGGCTGGAGTTGTAACTCAATGGTAGAGGATTTGTTCAGAATTGTTGCCCAGTGAGGGCCTGGTGGCAAGGCTCAGTGGTAGAGCACCTGCCTAGAATCCACCAGCAAGGAGCTGGATATGGCTTAGTAGAACCACTGCATAGGATTCCCCCTCTGACCCCTGCAGTGAGGGGCTTGGAGTGTGGCTCATTAGTAGAGCACCTATCTAGAATCAATCAGTAAGGCAGTAGAGGCTCAGTGGTAGAGCTCCTGCCTAGTTTCTACCAGTGAGGAGATGGTATTGGTGGCCTTTGGCTTTGTGAGTCAGCTAAATCACAATAGAAACATTCCTCAGAGTTACCCAATTTTATTTCTCCTTTGCCTTCATAGAACCCTGGATCCAACAAACTACAATCCTTCCAAGAGTAACTACCATCCCATTGAAGATGCCTGCTGGAAACACGGCCAGAAGTAAGGAGTTAGCTGTCTTACTTCTGTACTGTGACTGTGGGAGGCTGTGACTTTGACCTCTTTGGAAGGTCTGTAACATCTCTCCCATCTCTATTTTGGGGACACAGCACCATGGGAAAGGATAGTGGATAGTTGCCTCTGCATTTTGGTGTTTTCAAGGCTATCCCCTAGGAGGGTGTGAGGAGGCAGGTTGGATACAGGATATGTTGGCCTATTCAAATGGTTCTTGCATCTCTTTTCTTTCCCAGGGTTCCTTTTCTTGCTGTGGCCCGGACATTTGAGAAGATAGAGGAGGTTTCTGCTCGGTAATTAATTACTCATGTCTGGGGACAGATGCTCTGTGGCTCTGTCCAGAGCATGGCATTGTGTGCTACCTCCTTTCCTGCGGTCTTTCCTCATCTCTTCTCCCCATCATTGTCACTGTCCATTCACAAAAATGGCTCACATCATTTTGAGGCCCAGGCTCAGAAGACTCTCAGCATCATTTCTTTTTCTTTTTGAGACAGGGTCTCTCTATGTAGCCCTGGCTGGCCTGAAGTTACTATGTGGACCAGGCTGGCCTTGAACGCAGAGATTGCCTACCTTTGTCTTCTGAGTGCTGGGATTAAAGACATGCCACAACAGCATCGTTTCTAATGTCATATTCTCTTGCGCTAAGGGGCCCAGGTCCAACCTGTGCTCAAAGATAGCTATGACTGTAGCTCAACACAGAAATCTTACACTTAATGCATCGTGAGAACTGTCTCTTGTTGCTTGTAAATCAATTGCACTGTTCTCGAGTGTGGACTTTGCAGTGTCAAAGATTGAATGTGCCTGTGTGAGAAACAAGGCTCAGCCGGATCTGCAGGGTTAGGAAACAGATTCTAGGAATTACAGGAAATGTTTCACACCGAGTGATTTCAGTCTTGCTTCCACATCTCAAGTGAGTGTAGTCTAATATTGGTTAAAGCGAGGGTGACCTTGCTTGCCACACTTCCCCTGCAGAGCTTTCCCTCCCAGTGATGCACAACATCAGCATCAGTAGTCCATGGTGGCTCCTTCGCCTCTCTCCCCAGTCCTGTCCCTTTCTGGACTTTCTCCTAGGGCTTTCTTCTGTGGTATTAAGTGTTATGGGGTGTACTCATTCAGCCTGTGCTTGTTTGATCAATCTCATTTTTACTTCTCAATGTTGGCTTAAGCTTTTCTGGAATATTTAAATTTTCCTATAACATTCCTTCATTTTTACACATCTTTAGGCTGCCCTCAATGCTTTGTCCTTAGAAATGTTTCCTTGGGAATGTTTAAGAACTTCCCATGGAGAGTAACCCTACAGTGAGGTGATGGAGGACATGGGAAGGGCCTTGAGTACCAGAAAGTGGTTTATAGCAGCACCTGGTGAGGTGGTCAAGGGGACACTTAACATTGCTCTGCTTCCTGGCTTTGTGCCCATGGCAGGTGGCTTGGTCTACCTCTCTGAGACTCAGTTTGCCCATGAATAAAGGAGAGAACATACCTCTGTGGAGACTGAATTTATCAACATGACATAGGGGAGACATTAGCTTTTAGAAAATCTCATACATTATCTACTTAGAAGGACCTGACCCATAGCCTAAAATCATGGGGTACAGGGTTATCCGATTTGTTTGTTTCTTTTTTAAAAGGTTTTTGGGAAGAATTTTTAGAAAACCTTCAAAAGTAATTGAGTGTCGTCATATATCTGGACTACTGGCTTCCTTTGTGTTGATGTCTTTTTCGGGCTTTGGACCATGGTCAGAACCAAGATGGTCAGAATCAAGATGTCAACACAAGGCTGTTAGAGATTCCTGCCTTCATTTGCATTGTGATACCCATTTCTGTTCGGGTTTCTTATCTGGGGTTCCCGCCTGTGGTGTTTAGCTGGCCTGTCCGCAGGCATCCCCTCCATCTGTCTCTGTCCTTTGTGACCTTGATACTTGCTGAAAGTTTTGGCCACTTGGGTGAAGGTCTCACTTTGGATTTGTAGCATGTATCCTCAGAACTAGTTTCAGACAATGCTTTCTCACTACATATAATGTCATTGGTCTAGTCCCCTATCAGCTGGTCTCAAAGCTGAATGCCTGGCTTTTCCACTTAGCAACCTTTTGGGAATTTCCTGTTCCTTTTCTTATATCTACCCACTGTTTCACCTCTGCTGCTGTCTCAGGGTGGCAGAAACAGATTGCCACTTGTTGAATTAAAACAATAGAAAATGATTTTCTCACAACTCGGGAAGCCTAAAGTGGTGGCGACAATTTGGTTGTTGGTTGGCAGGTTGACTCCTCTTCAGATTTGGGGAAAGAACCTGGCACAATTTCTCCCAGCTTCTGGGACTCCAGCCAACCTTAGCATTTCTAGGCTTGTATTATTACCACCTTCTCTTTCTCTGTCCTATTCTTTGAGAGACCTTGGGTTTAGGGTTCACTCTAATCCAGCATGCTTTCCTCTTTATCCTTAGTCCTACCTACAGAGTTCTTATTTCAAGATATGTCCCATTCTGGAGCTGAGTAGATAAGGGTTTCAGAAGGAAGGTGTCTGCACATTCCAACATCTGTTGTAAGAAAACACAGCCTTTCTTTAAAATTTGTTGTTTTTGTCACAGGTCTCATGTAGCTCATACTGCCCTTGATTTGCTCTTTCTGCCTCCACCTCTTGAGTAGTAGGATTAGAGGTGTGTCTCTGTGCTCAGTTTGTGTGGGCATTTGTGTATGCTGTGCAAGCACTGTACCAACTGGACTACATCCCCAGCCTACATGGCCTCTTCAGTTAGGCCATGTAAGCCAGGCAAATAGGAAGCCCACAGTTTCTGTTTGTGTCACCATAACCAACGTTTCGTAGGCAGCCTGGCCATCATTTTCAGTGGCTGAGTGTCCTGGAGTGGACAACCTCGTCCTGAACCTCAGCCTGATGCTTCATGACCTTGGGCAAGTCTCATTCTTTCCATGCCTGTTTCTCACTTGTAAACTGGGGATAATGATGCCACCTATCTCAGAGGGGACAAATGGTGGAAAGGGTAAACCAGCACCCTCTTGGGGAAGTGTCTGTACATGGCGGCTGTTCCGTTAGTGATTACTACCATCTTCATTGTCCTTTTCACAGTCACCCTCCATAGGCAAGCTGTCACTGTTTCCTTGGCTCTTCGTCCCTCTCCTTTCTCTTGTTGCTTTTGCCCACCCCCACACTTCCTGGGACCCCACACCCCACTGTCCTTGAAATAGGTGGACATACTCCAACTCTTTCCTCTAGCCTCAAGATGGTGGAGACACTGAGCAACCTGCTACGCTCTGTGGTGGCCCTGTCACCCCCAGACCTGCTCCCTGTCCTTTACCTCAGCCTCAGCCGCCTTGGGCCACCTCAGCAGGGACTAGAGCTGGGCGTAGGTGATGGTGTCCTCCTCAAGGCAGTTGCCCAGGCCACAGGTAGGAAGCCCAACAGGAGGTGACACTTGGAGGGTGTGAAGGGGTTGGGGGCGGGACAGGATAGACGAAGAGGCCAGTGGGGAAGAGTACTTGATAGGACCAGATTTTTAAGATCTGGGTAGTACAGGGTGTGGAGGCCCAGCCTCTTGGGACAAGAGCTATGGGATGGAAAGGAGGGGTGAAGACAGGCAATGGGACAAACTCAGCCGTTGAATTGCCGTGACTGCCTGCCTGTCCATCCTGCCAGCCTCCTGTTCGTACCTCAAGCGTACCATAATGTGACTCTGATTGAACCATAAACAAGGTTAAGGCACAGCCCATATTTTTATTGCTATTTTTGAAAGGTAGAACAACAGAAACAGAAACAAAATAAACAGGAAGCTGGAGACTGTTAGAGACTAAGATTTGAACAGGAAGCCCTTTTCACTCTTCATTGACTTCGTCCCATCCCATGGATTTTAGTCCCGTCCACTCGTGTCCCTGAGTCTGGGTGTGTTCACTCAGCTGCTTGTCTTCCTCTGAATGGCTGTCGCTTAGCCTTCTTCTGTACTAAGGAAGTGATCTGTAGGAAAGGGGAAACGCCACAAGCCCAGATAGCTGGAGAAGCATCCAGCCATTGAAGGGAGACAGGTAGCCACAATGTCTCCATCCCCTTTCCTTCCCTACTGTCTCCTCCATCAAGGTCGTCAGCTGGAGTCCATCCGGGCTGAGGTAGCTGAGAAGGGTGATGTGGGACTGGTGGCCGAAAACAGCCGCAGCACTCAGAGACTCATGCTGCCCCCACCTCCACTCACCACCTCCGGGGTCTTTACCAAATTCTGTGACATTGCCCGGCTCACTGGCAGTGCTGTAAGTGGAGCGGACTGGCTCATCCCAACACCCAGATGTCCTCGGACCTATAGCAAAGCATGTGGAGGGGATTGTGTGCTTTGACTGTGGGAGCTGAGTGTTCTTTTCTGCTTGTGTGGTTCACAGTGTCTCATCCTGTTCTCCTCTGGAGACCCTGGAACCTAATGCCATGCCTCCTGGGTGGGGAGGGCAGAACTCTTGTTAATGCTTGTTGGATAAAGGGAGAGAGGCAGAGAGCTAGTTCATTGTCATTGCCCTCAGAGCAAGAGGCTACCACAGGTGGTAGTGGTGGCGGCGGTGGTGGCAGCTTTTCCAAAGCTGAAGATTGTCTGGTTCATCCTCTGATGGTGCTGTGCCTGTTCTCCACTTTTTCAGTCCATGGCTAAGAAGGTGGACATCATCAAGGGTCTTTTTGTCGCCTGCCGCCACTCAGAAGCCCGATTCATTGCCAGGTAAACATGGGGCTCATGAGAGTGGGGAGGCATATGGGCGTAGTGGTGAGCACCTGGCAGCTCCAGGTGCTGTTAAAAACCTGACTGCCTTCTGATGAGAAAAGTACCAACAGTTCTGACTTTGCATAGGAATCCTTGGTAGTTAATTTTGCATTACTGTGGTCAAACTGCCTGATGGAGGAAAGGAGTATTTTGGTTCATGATTTGGAAGGTTTGGGTTCATCATGGTGGGGAAAGCTTGATAGGGTGTGTGGCAACAGGAGTGTGTGTGTGTGAGGCTCCTCATATTATAGCAGACAAGGAAACAGTAAGACTAGAACCAAGGCATGTATAATCTGCTGCACAGCGACCTAGTGGCCTGCTTCCATTAGCTAGGCCCTTTCCTGAAGTTCCCACAGCCTCCCAAAATAGTACCACCAGCTGTAGACAAGCATTAAAATGTGAGCTTGTGGGGAACATTTCTTTCTTTTTATTTTTTGTTATTTTTTAAAATTGTTTTTATTGAACTATATACATTTTCCCCATTCCCCTTCCTTCTTCCCTTCTCCCCTTCTATCCTCCCCCTGTTCGTGGGGAATATTTCTTATTAAACTATAATAATTTACTTTCATGGGTGAACTCCCCTGCACTGGTGATCCTACCTAGAGAAGGATCCTGGAGCTCAAGGGTAAATCTGTGATTGATTACTTATGTCTGCCTTGGCCTGAGTTCAACATAAAGCTATCATGAAGGTAGAAGGAAAGTCACTGACTTCTCTTGAAGTGTGTCTTGAAACAATTTCTTAGGTGCTCTGCTCTGTACCTACTGTTTGATGTCGTCAGTTCTCCTAGCCATTCTGTCAGGTAGAGCCTCCAGTTGATAGAGGTGGAGGTGCAGGCGGTTTAGCTACCTGTGTAGTGACTGGCTTAAACCACAGCCTGGGCTGGGTCAGGTTCTTGACTGTGACTTTTCCCTCCTCAAGCCCATACCCTGTCACTGGTGAGGTTCCTGCTTCCTTCTCCCAGGGATAAATAGTGGTCATGGCCATTCCTGACTGGCTTTAGTTTCCTTGTCATTTAGGGGTTATGTGTTATTCTTGGGTTCCTTTGAGGCTATGAAGATAGGACATTGAAGAGGTTCCACAAAAGGTGGAGATTGGGGAAATTGGGTAGACAGGAGCAGGCAAACTGTAGAGGGCAAAACTAGAGAGTAGCCAGCCTGCTCACCCCTGATGCTTTTTCCTCAGGTCCTTAAGTGGACGGCTGCGCCTTGGGCTGGCTGAGCAGTCGGTCTTGGCTGCGCTTGCCCAGGCTGTGAGCCTCACACCCCCTGGCCAAGGTGAGTAGTTCTGGCCCATTTTTATGCCATCACTGTTTTTTCAGGGCTTCCCTTCTCCATCTGTTGCCTGATTCTCCTCTGAATGCTCTTGGGCAGCTTACCTCATTCCTTTCCATGTCACATACCACATACTGCCCTCAGGGACCATGGACCCTGGAGTAGCTGAGGGTCATGTTCATCACTAAACTGCTGGTGGGTCTTTTCATAGAATTTCCCCCTGCTGTTGTGGATGCTGGGAAGGGCAAGACAGCAGAGGCCAGAAAGACATGGTTGGAAGAACAAGGCATGATCTTGAAGCAGACCTTCTGGTGAGATGCAGGGATGGGGCAGTGTGATGGCCAACACGTGAGTGACTGACATGGGTCTAACAACAGCAAGGGACCATGATCATGACAAGGATGACACTGGGTTGTGAGCAGCGAGAGGCAGGCACTGACTGCATGTGGGCCTGCAGGCACAAGACTCCCTAAGGTACCCAGAGAAGAGACTGGTGACCACTCATAATAGATGTTACAGGCACAGAGAGGATTAGGGCTCTGTAGTGAGCCACATGGAGGGACTTTAGTTAGCAGCTGACCAAGCACCTTTGACTTGTGACCATGCTAGAGGAAAGAGCAGTGAGTGGTTCCATAAATATCCCCAAGGCACCTGACCTGGGCCCGACGCTCTGGGTACTGGGCGCACAGCAGTCATGAGTTTCTTACAGATCTCCCAGTGGCTCAGCCTCTGGAGGCTCTACGATCTGCCAGACTCTGTCTGTGAATAAGTCAGCAATAGCCTTGAGTGGGACACAGGTACTGCTCTCAGGACATGAGAGCCAGTCAGCATGTTGTATGGGGACTGAGAGTAGGACACATGAGGACATGGTCACAGTGAAGCAGAGGTGTTCAGGAGCCCAGGTCTGGTATCTCTGTACTTGGACTTGTATATAGACAAGACAGTTTTCAAGTTCTAGAAAGAACCTCTATAGGCTGGACGTGGTTGTACACCTGAAATCTCAGTACACTTGGAATCTCAAGTTATAGGCCGGCTTGGGGTATGTAGCAAGATCCTGTCTTATAAAATCAGAATGGGAATGTGTCTTAGCAGTTGAGTGCTTTCCTAGAATCCATCAGTGAGTGGCTAAGAGCATGGCTTCAGTGATACAGTGCTTGCCTAGAATCCACGTCCTAGAAACCCCTAATGTCTGCTTAGATCCATCCTGATCTGGGTTGGGGGTGTGACCCAGCAACAGAACATTTCCTTCACATGCTTAAGACCTTGGGTTCTACTTTTTCACCCAGCACCACGGAAGAAAACAAAAGACCTTGTCATCCTGCTATCTTCTCTCTAATCCTTTCCTAGTGAGGTGCCTGACCTGGATCGAATCATCCCTGTGCTGTTGGAACATGGGCTGGAACGTCTCCCAGAGCACTGCAGGCTGAGCCCAGGTACCATGCCATGGGCCCTTGAAGCTGGGACTGCTATCCTGCATTGAGCTGGTCTGAGCAGCTGCACCCACATAGCTTCTGAGTACTTGTTCCCTTTGCCGAGACCCTTTCCCTTTTCTCTGAGCTCTCCCTTATAACTTAGTGGAACATGGGCTGCAGCAACAAAGGTTCCCCAGAAGGCAGTGGCTTGGCCAAGGAGAATTTGCCTACATATTCAGAGCCTGGCAGGTGGCCATGGCAGCATGTGTCTGTGCGGCAGTATTCAAGGACCTGGGTTTTTGTCCCTCTGCTATCTTGAAGCTGTTGCTCTAAAGCCTATATGATCAGGGAAAGAGGGGAGCTAATCATGTTGCTCATAAACTGATGTGATCGTATACTGCTCTTTATTGGGGACCTCTGAGTGCCAGCCTCAGTGTCCCCTCGGGGTTCAGAAGAAGACTTACAGCAGGCGCGGGACTTTGATTTGAGGGTGAAAATGAACTCTCCACTACATATTTTTCTGCATCAGTTTCTTTATTCTTTTCCTTCTGTTCTTCTGTTCTGTAAAGTTTCCAGTTTTTATTATTTATTTATTTATTTATTTATTTTTGGATTTTCGAGACAGAGTTTCTCTGTAGCTTTGGTTCCTATCCTGGAACTAGCTCTTGTAGACCAGGCTGGCCTCAAACTCACAGAGATCCGCCTGCCTCTGCCTCCCGAGTGCTGGGATTAAAGGCGTGCACCACCACCGCCCGGCTTAAAGTTTCCAGTTTTTATATCACACAAAACAAAGACAATTCCCTGAGCTTGGACGTCTCTTTATCTTTGAAAGTCCCAAATGTGATCTATATGAAAGACTCCTTTCCTGACTACATGTCCTGCCAAATGGGAGATAGTTGTAGGGAGGTGGCTTCTGATGTATCTCAGGGAGTGAAGTGGAGATTAGACTATGGAACCAAGTCAAAATTTCCCACTGGAGGTCCCACAGAGTAGGGGGGATGACCCAGTATACCAGTACGTGGGAAAGAGTCGTGCCCACTTGTGTATACTCTGCTGAATCTTACACCAAGGAAAGTGCTTATGATTTCACAAGAGATTCACTGTGAGAATCAGTTGATATGCAAAAGTTGGTAGGCCCAGCACCATGTGAACTGGTTTTGCCTCCATAAGAATATGTTTGTTCTGCTGGGTCAGCCTTCTGCCTTATCCACTGAAATCTCACTACATGATTCCTGTGGACTGCAGAAGCTCTTATTATTCCTGATTACAGGAATAATAAGGGAGGCTGGTATGGGGACCCAAGTGTCTCTTCTGAAATGTGGGTGTTCCTCCCCTTGACATGATGGCAGGAGAAGAGAGTAGTAGGTCCTGGGCACATTGGTAGCCTTTGCCTCTCCCTCTAATTCCTTGATTGATCACCTTCCCTCTGCCATCCTAATTTGCTTTCTTCTCCTCCCAGGGATCCCTCTTAAACCAATGCTGGCCCATCCCACTCGGGGTGTCAGCGAGGTACTGAAGCGCTTTGAGGAGGTGGACTTCACCTGCGAGTATAAGTACGACGGGCAGCGGGCACAGGTATGGGTTAGGCACAGCCCTTCCTGTGTGAGGAAGATACTCAGTACAGGTCCTGAATGGTACAGTCCTCTTTTTGGCTTTAATCTCCCGTCTGTTCAGTGAGTGCGGTACCTATCATCTCCAGCTTATGGCAAAATGGGGTTGCTAGAAATTCTGACTCACAGAAGGGTCATCAGGAGATGCTGACTCCCCTGGTACTTGGTGAATACAATATGATTTATGGTTGCCATTCTGGGAGGTCCTTGTGTGATCTTAGTGCAGTGACAGGCATGTACCTCCTGGGACCAATGCATTGGTGCTGAGGAAGTGTGCTGTGGCTTTTCTGTATCTGTGGAATTTGGCACTAGTTTGGCGTTTATCACATGAGGAAGGGATAGCACATGAGGTGAGTGGTACCTGAGGCTTTGAGGCAGTCACAGCAGTGGATTCCACATGTGCAGCCTCAGCAGTGAGTCTTCAGAATAATACTGAGAAGACAACCAGAAAATAGTTTATAATAGTGGTCATGATTATAAACATATGCATATATATGTTAAAGATACCGTACATGTGAGATGGCATGTATATATAAAACCCTGCTTAAATTTTGTGACCAGACAGCATTCAAACAACTAAGCCAACAGTAGAATCCAGAATGGTTTAATTGTAGCACAACTCATAACAGGTTTGGTTGCATTCAGCAAGGTGGATGAGCTTTCAAAGAAAGGGAGGTGGGGAAATGAGAAGTCAGAAGCAATGAAGGCAGGCAACCAGGCTGGTGAAATGACTCAGTAGGCAAGATGCTTTCCCAAGCCTGATGACCTGAATTCGATCCCTAGGACCCACATGGTGCAGGAAGAGAACTAACTTCCTCTGCTTGTTCTCTGACCTCTACACTCAATAGTATGGTAAATCTTGTGCACACATGCATGCACACAAGCATGCATATGCGTACACACATTATATAAATGTTAAAAGAAGAAGAAGAAGATGGTAGATGTCATACACAGGTTACAAGTACCAGGACACTTAAGATGATTTGCTCAGATCTGTGTAGTATCTCACTGAGCTTCCCAAACTTACCAGTGAAGGTGGGGTCTGAAGACAGTGCCACACAGGAAGGGCTTGCCTGACTTCCCTTCCCTGTGATGGTAGATTCATGTTCTGGAAGGTGGAGAGGTGAAGATCTTCAGCAGGAACCAGGAAGACAACACAGGAAAGTACCCTGACATCATCAGCCGCATCCCCAAGGTGAGTGTCTGCCTGCTGAGCTGTGGTATAGACCTCTCTGGACCAACCTTACTTGGGGCTTACTAGGAGACTGAGATGTGTAGCTGTGTGTAGCAGCCTTGCTTCAGTATGGCCTGAGCAGATGTTGCTTATTTTTGCAGTCTGGAGGCAGGTGATTCAAGGCTGTTCTGATTCCACTGTCCTTGGTTGTCTAGCTTGCATCCTATTCTTGTCTCCCTGCAACTGCCACACTTCCAGATAGAAACAAAAGGAAAAGGAGGTTCTAGGCTATGTCTCACCCAGCCCTTGGGGAAGTTAATGCTTTCTTGGACCCCTACCCCTACCCCTGACCCCCTTGGCTTCAACTTGTGGGCACTGTTTAGCACAGGTTCTGACTAACATCCTTAGTAGAATCCTGGATCAGTCTGAAGCCTGTCCAGTAATGAGGCCAAGAGAGGACCTAAAGGGCACTGGCCTGTGAGCAGCTGCGGCTTTACAAGTAGCTCAGAGGTAGAGCAGGGCTAGGCCTTGGGCCAGGAGTTTCTCTGTTCTTCCTCCATGTTGGGAATTGAACCCAAGTCCTCTTGTAAGAACATCAAGTGCTCTTAACCACTGAGCACATCTTGGTTTTGTTATTTCCCGGAAGTACCCTTATGGAGCATGTTTTCTGTGCCCATTCACTCAACAAATGTTGATTAGGCATTTGCTGTGTGCTGTAGCCTGTGGTAGGTAACACAACCAGGGCTTGCTGCCTTCAGTAGAGGGGCGCATTATAGACTCTGAAGAAAAGGTTCAGTATCTGTGACCCTGACTAAGAACCATAACTGACTGTGACATTGCTTAGTGTTCGAACAATGGCCTAGAGTCAACCGATGAGAAACTGGGGGTGTGACTCAGCAGTAGAGCACTTTTCTTGAGTCCACCAGTGAAGGCTGAAGGCATGCCACTCTAGGCATGTTGTCCTGAAGGCCCTATGTTTAGTTCCTTTCGCTGAGGGAAAAGGAGATTTGAATTGGACATTCTTGAATTGGCATGCAGTGTCTTAAACCATACAGCTAGCTCTGGGATGTAACATGAAAGACAATCCCTGGCATTGTACCAGTGTTTTAGTGAGGGAAAAGAAGGCTTCCCAGGGAAGGCAGACCATAGGAAAGAGGGTAGGGAGGAAGGCAGGCATTGCATAGGGAGCTGGGTGTGCAAAGGCCCAGTGCTGTGAGATACCTGCCCCTCAGAGACACAGGCCAGCTGATTTGCTGAAGTGAAGAGAGGACTGGGGCTGATGAAGAGTTCTCCAGAGCCCAAAGAAGTGACACCACTTTTAATAGTAAGCCTAACAGTAATAATCAGGGTTTGTGAAAGTCACCTTGGCTGCTGGCCAGAGATGCTATTGTAGAGTGCAGGATTGGAGACCAGTAGTTGGGGTGGCTGAGGCAGGGTGTGGTAAGGTGAAGGCTCAGAGACCTCAGAGGGGAACCTCAAGGGTTCAGGGGAAGTTGAATGTGGTTGGAGGAAGAAGGAAGTTTCTCTGTGGGTGCTGCTGCCAAATGGCAAGTCACCAGGAAAGCTAGTGCCCCTTAGTGAGGACTCAGGAAGGTCTTTGTGTCTTGCTGAGGTCAGTTGTGGTTCATGAGAACAATGGAGGGAAAAGGAATTCATTGGCCTGCATCTGTCTTTTGACCTCTATCCTCACTTTGCAGATTAAACTCCCCTCTGTCACTTCTTTCATCCTGGACACTGAGGCTGTGGCCTGGGATCGGGAAAAGAAGCAGATCCAGCCATTCCAAGTGCTCACCACTCGAAAGCGCAAGGTAGCATTGCCACACTCTGTCTCTTTCCTCCCGGTCCTGACTTTGGGTCCTGCCTGGCCCCCTAAGGGTCAGAGTGAATCTGGATGTGGTCTCCTAGCCTTGGCGTAGTGACTACCATCATTCCAGCCATCACAGTCTCACCCCAGGATCCCAGTTAGGAAAGATAGAAGGGTCCTTTTCCTATATCTCATTCTCTGTGAAAGGCCTATTGGGGAGGTCACACATCCATTACCTCAGCTGGCTTTTCTTTTATATCTAGTTGGCTAGAATTGTGGCATTTTTGTCATCATTAGCTAGCAGCAGGGGAGGGTGGAAAGCAAATCATGCAGTGAAGGAGAATGAAGTCAGGATTTCCCAGAAGCCATCCTCACTCAGGACTTGTGTCTCCAGCATTGCTGCCTCCTCGGCAGTGTGACCTTTTCTGGGGAGAGGGGCATGATGGGATAGGGCACAGAAGGTCACCTCCCCTTCCCTCATGCCTGTTGTTTATTTTGTTACTAGGAGGTGGATGCATCAGAGATACAGGTGCAGGTGTGTCTGTATGCCTTTGATCTCATCTTCCTCAACGGAGAGGTGAGTTCTGCTCTGTGACAGGTGGCCACACAGAGTGGCAGGTTGGAGTGAGTTTGGAGCTGTCTCTGGCTCCCATTTCTGATTCTGCTCCATCACTGAGCTGCTGTGTCTTGCTCAGGCAGTGGCTTTCTAAGTCTGGGCTCAATAGGCCAGAGGCCCCCAGACCTCTTGCAGTGATTTTAAGGACTCCTCATGCAGTTTTACATCTCTATGATAGAAGTGGAGTTTTCTCCCAGTGATTTCAGAAGCAGTGGAAAAACCAGCCTCTGTTCTGTTGAGCAAAAGGGTCTGCATACTGTTAATCAGCCAGTGCCTCTCTTCTCACTATTTTTAAGTAGGTGTGTGTTTTATAATATCCACTGTCTGGAGGTGTGTAGGTGTAGCACAGTGGTAGGGTACCTGCCTGGCTCGCTCAAGGCCGTAAGCTCTGTTTGCAGAACATAAAAAGGGGAAAAAAATAAGTGCTATTTTGACATATTGAATGCACTGTTTTTTTAACGAATTAACTATATTTTAAATTTCTTGATATCGTTAATATCAAGAAGTAATAACTACCTCTCCCCTACCCCTAAATAAAAGCCCTTTGAAGAGAGCCCTCAAGTACTTTTTAACAAGTTGTGGCTCAGTGGTAGATCCCCTACCTAGACTCTCTCAGTGAGGGTTTGGGGGCATGGCTCAGTGGTAGAGCCCCTACCTAGAATCCCCCAGTGAGGGCTGGGGTGTGGCTCAGTGGTAGAGCTCCTGCCTAGAATCCCCCAGTGAGGGCTGGGATGTGGCTCAGTGGTAGAGCCCCTACCTAGAATCCCCCAGTGAGGGCTGGGATGTGGCTCAGTGGTAGAGCCCCTACCTAGAATCCCCCAGTGAGGGGCTGGGGCATGGCTCAGTGGTAGAGCCCCTGCCTAGAATCCCCCAGTGAGGGGCTGGGAGTGTGTCTCAGTGGTAGAGCCCCTGAGTAGAATCCCCCAGTGAGGGGCTGGAGCTCAGAAGTAAAGTACCTGCCTACTATTTATGAAACCATCTTATATCTCCAGTATTTGCCAAAAACATAAAAATTAAAAAAAAAAAGGCTATAAAGGGTCTTAAGAATGAAAGCTTGAAAATGGTCACTTAGGGTACTAGTTAAGAAGCTGATGATTCCTGTCACAGAAATCGTTCTTAACCAGCCTGGAGAGAACTTCTCCTGTATGCTCTAGGGGGTTGGGCTGAGTAACAAGATCTCCCATTTTTTTCTTAACTTCTCTTTCTGCTTCTCTCTTGATGTCTTCTGTCTGGGCAGTTCCAGTCAAATCTCTATACCTGGTCTAGACCTGAATCTGTCACTGGGCTATGAGGAGAAATAATGGTCTATACATTTCTGGCTAATTGAGCCACAGAGTGCAGATTGTTTGACCAGACAGATGAGTCTGTTATAGAGAAGTAAGGTTAGCAGAGGCTAGCTTTTTCTTGGATAGATAACATCTTATTCAGGTTCTGTCTGTCTTGTCTGTGTTTATAAAGTTTGTATGTTTGTGATCTTGCTTCATCCTCCTGAGTTAGCAAGCAGGCATCAACCCCTACCTAACTTATTTCACCATTGCTTATAAAGAACCTTAACATGTATGAATTTTGATAACTGGGGGGGGGGGGCATCCCAGACTCATTCCCATATCTATTAGATATTGAGGGACCATTGCATTGATAATCACTTTCTCATTTCGAAGGGGATTCTCAGTCCTTCGTTAGTGTGGGGATGATCCTTTTGAAAATGTGTATTAATCTCATGGCTCTAACCTTTGTTGGGTAGTATTTAAAATGACAAGAAATGGGGCCTACGAGATAGCATTTAGCATATAAAAGTGATTGTCTGGCAAGCTTTGTAACATGACTTCAGTCCCTGAAACCTGTGTGAAGATGAGAGAACTGACTGCACAGAATTATCCTCTGACCTCCACACATACGCCATGGGTACCCATATCTTCATATTATGATAAACAAATTAATAATAGATAAACACTAAATTATAACTCCACAAAGTGTTCATTCTGGCTGGCTGGATGATGGCTTCCCATTAGGTAATCCTGAGTTGAGCATACTAGGGGGCTCTGCTTTTCTCTGATCCCTCCACCTGCAGTTAGAGTTCTGGCAGTCCTGCTGGCCGCTGGCTTTCTGTAACCATGTGTTATGTGTGGCCCCTGTGTACACTGTCAAGGTCTGGGCTTTTTTTGTTTTTATTTCCTCGGTGTTGTCCGCTTTCTCTCCTCAGTCCCTGACTCGCCAGCCCTTGTCTCGACGCCGGCAACTGCTCCGGGAGAACTTTGTGGAGACGGAGGGCGAATTTGTCTTTGCCACCTCCCTGGACACCAAAGATATCGAGCAGATCGCTGAGTTCTTGGAGCAGTCGGTGAAGGGTGAGTGCAGCCAGATCTCTCTCAGGGTCTGAAACCTTGCTGTAGCCTGGGCTGGCCATGTTTCCATTTCCCAACCCCTGAGATTGGCCTGGAATCCTGCCTGCTCAGGCCTCGTGAGCCACTGGTTCGCAACCAGGCTTCCATGTTTCCTACAGACTCCTGTGAGGGGCTGATGGTGAAGACCCTGGATGTTGATGCCACCTATGAGATCGCCAAGAGGTCACACAATTGGCTCAAGGTGATTCTGGCCTCTGCCTGGCTTCCCCAGTATGGATGTCTGTCCCCACTTATGCAGCGGAGTCTCCAAACACTTCCTGTTTGAGCATGGGTCCCATTATATGATTCTAACCCAGTCACATGTCCTGCCTCAGCAAAGCGTGGCTAATGGCTCTTCCTGCAACTCCCTGTGAACTATATCAGGGTGAGGAAGCCAAGCCAGGTCTCTGTGCTCCCTGTGCTGTGTCATTGTTGTATGAAGTACACAAAGGAGAGTCCTCAGGGTTGTTCCAAGATAAACTGTCTCTGGTGAGCTCATGAGGAAAGAGTCACCCTGGTTAGGGAGGGCTTGGGTACAGAAAAGCCATCCAGCTGGACATCTGGGTCCAGCTCTGGACAGCAGGAAGGGGTGGGCCGTGTGAAGATGAGGGTAGAGCAGCTGGACTGGAGAGCCACAGCTGCAAGGGCCAGGAGGCTACAGGGTGGGCAGGGGAGCAGGCTGTAGACTGTGTAGCACCTTGGGCCCTGTGAGATGAAACTGGGTTCTTTTCTAAAGGTTTCAGGAAGTCAGCAGGGTCTCAGAGAAAGTCTGATCCTATTGTCACTTTGCAGAGGTACTCTGGCTACTTTATAGAGAATAAGCCAGTGTGATGTAGGTTTGGGCAGAAGTGAGAAGGGTGTGGGGGAATGTTTTCTTGCACAAGATGGCAGGCACTTGGATCACTGGGCAAGCTAGGCCTGCTGTGCATTTCCTCTTGGCTGTGGTCTGTTTCTTCTGTCTAGAAGCAACTCATTGTGTGTTAACCTTCCCTGCCTTAGCAGTAGTTCACTCTTTTTTTTTTTTTATTTTTTGGTTTTTCGAGACAGGGTTTCTCTGTAGCTTTGGAGCCTGTCCTGGAACTCCCTTGGTAGACCAGGCTGGCCTCGAACTCACAGAGATCCGCCTGTCTCTGCCTCAGTAGTTCACTCTTGTACCTACTTACGTGCCTGTCTGGCACTTAGCTGGTGCTTCATAAGTGTTTCTGGAGTGGATGGGTAAGTGTGAAGGAATGGATTGAGTAAGTTAACCTTGACTGTTTGGGGACTGAAGCAAAGAGGGAAACAAGAAGACCCCCGAGCTGGGTGTGGCACATAGTGTAACCCCAACACTCTGGAGACTGAGGCAGGAGAATCCAGATTCCTGCTCAGCCTGGAAAGATAAAAGATGATTCCCCTCACATACTTCCAACCATTTGCTTTGTTTCAAGATGAAAAGTCCTTTCAGCTGCAGCTTTCCCATGAGCTTTGCTCCTCTTCCTCGGAGTTCTCAAGAACTTAAGGACAAGCCCATCTGCCCTTCTCCCCTCTCATCCCTCACTTCTCTCCTCCAGCTGAAGAAGGACTACCTTGACGGTGTGGGTGACACTCTGGATCTTGTGGTGATTGGTGCCTATCTGGGTCGGGGGAAGCGTGCTGGCCGGTATGGGGGCTTCCTGTTGGCTGCCTATGATGAAGAGAGTGAAGAGCTGCAGGCCATATGCAAGGTCCTGGGGAGTTGGGTGCTGGTCAAATGATGGGGAGGGATACAGTTACACTCTGAGATGTGCATGTGCAGGCTCCACTGTCTCTGAATAAATGAGTCATATCTCACATTTACCCATGTGATCAGGTGGCTTGTAATTTGTCATATTTTGGGCACTAGTCTGTGGCCAAAAATATATTTTGCAATATTTTTGCATTTTTACAGTGTTAATCCAGAATGGGGTTTTAAAAGCATTATTGTTAGGACAGAAGGCAAACAATACGGCTATCAGTACAGACAGGACTTGTCTAGCTAGGAACTTACATAACCGGTTTAATGCTAGCTGCCAGCATAGATTATGACTACTTCCTTTTTAGCATTTCCTAAATGATAGTTTTAAGTTTGCTGGTAGTGTTAAGAGTAGGAGTGGTGAGTGGTGGTGCAAGCCTGTAATCCTAGCTCTTGGGAGGTAGGAGAGTCACAAGGTCAGTGCATGTAGCTCAGCAGTATAGGTGTTGTCTAGAAACCCCCAGTGAGGGCTGGGGTGTGGCTCAGTGGTAGAGATCTTGCTTAGACATTGGAGAGACACTGCAGAGGAGATGGATCTTTCTAGAAAACAAATGGCAGTACATGACATATACAGCCTTTCATTTATTTCCTATGAGTTTTGGCCCAATGTTCAGTAGCATCACCCTAGCTGGTCAGATGAGCTTCTAATTTGCCATATTCTCCTGCAGCTGGGAACTGGATTCAGTGATGAAGAGCTGGAGGAGCATCACCAGAGCCTGAAGGTAGGCCCCGTGACTACCCAGTGCCTCTCATCACACTCACCTGTGCCAGGGTGCTGACAGCATGGATTCTGAGAACATCTAGGTTCAAGTGCCAGATCTGCCAACTACTTCCTGGAGATGCTGGCCAAGGGATTTCATGTTGCAGCACAGCATACATGTGGGAGCTGTCCCTTAGAAGTGCTATGAGCCTCTAGAGAAGGACTATCTCTCTTACTGGTCTCAGGCATTTTGAGGTGTGAATCTCTGTCCTCTATAATGGTATTTTCAGGTCAGACCTCATCTTTGTCCCATTCTTGGATATCTCTCTGCTATTCCCTAGGTTTGTGCCTCCCTCCTCAAACTTCTCCGTGTGTGTGTGTGTGTGTGTGTGTGTGTGTGTGTGTATGTGTATGTGTATGTGTATGTGTATGTATGTATGTATGTGTATGTCTCTCTGGGCTTCTGCCTCTCTGTATCTTTAGTATTCCTTCTCAGTCCCAATGGTGTCTTAATTTTTCCCTTTTCCATTTCCTTTGGATACTCCATATTTAGTTCTTGGTCTTAAGGACTGCTTAGAGAAACATCTCTACTTTCTTCTCTTCCCTCATTTCTAATCCCTCTCTCCCAAAGCCCTGGCTTTTAGGCTTAACCTCATCTCCTTTCCTTCTCACTGCAGGCCCTGGTATTGCCGACCCCACGCCCCTATGTGAGAATTGATGGGGCAGTGGCTCCAGACCACTGGCTGGACCCCAGTGTCGTGTGGGAGGTGAAGTGTGCAGATCTCTCTCTGTCCCCCATCTACCCTGCTGCACGGGGCCTGGTGAGTGCTGGGGTCTGGGAAAGACTCCAGGAGGGAAGGCAGAACTGATGGGGAAGCACTCTGGGTCATGCTCCTCCTGTGTGTTGATTAAAAAGCTGTGAATATATTTGGGTGTCAGATATTCTCAGCTGTAGTAAGAAGACAGTGACATTGTTCCCTTTGGTAGCATCTGACCTTCGTCTCTGCAGTAACTTGAGAACCTAGACTTATGTGAAAATTCAGCTTCCCCCTCCCCCCATGTTTCCTTTATGACTGAAGTTGCTACTTCACCCAGAATTAGTTGTTAATGCTGCCAAGTTTTGCAGTTCCGTGGCTAATGTCCCAGTGTCAGAACAGATCAGTGATGTAGCCTTGTTGGCTATAGCAGTCAGTAGGCAGCACACAGGAGATAGTACCACTCAAATTTAAGGCTTTTCCTTTGACCGTTCTTCCTGTCCTGAAGCATGACTGGCATATACTTTCTGAGTATAATCATACCTGTAGTTTGAAAAGTATACCTCCTGGGTTTTTGCTTTTTAGGGTTACTTGGTACTTAAGTCAGCCTGGTGCATGCTGGGCAAGTTCTCTACTGCTGATCAGACCCTCACTGGGGGACTTTCGGCAGGTGCTTTACTTCTGAGCCCCATCCCTGGCCCCTCACTGGGGTGTTATGCTCTATCATACGTTTCTTTCTTTCCTCTATTTTTACTGTGTGTTTCTGTTTTTGTTTTTGTGCTTTTGATATTTATTTTGAGACAAATTCTTATCAACCCACACAGGCCTTGAACTTGAAATTCTCCTGCCTCATCTTCCTGAGCAGCTGGGGTTGCAAGCAAGTTGTTCCAGGCTTGGTTTATCTTTCTCTCTCTCTTTAAATCACACTTACTATATACTAGAGAGCAAGGGCTCTTGGTACCAAGTGCAAGTAGTTGACCTTTGTCCTATACACTTCCAGTGATGCAGCCATAGCTTAGTAACTGGCACATTGCCCATTTAAACCTCATAGAAATGCCAATCTGTGTGCCTATGTTCATAGGTGAGAATGAGCATCACAGAGAGCTGAGGTAACTGGCTCATAGCTGCTTGACAGTTGAGAGCTGCTAGCTGGTTTTCAGTACTTGTGCTCATCAGGATGCTAACAGCACAGATAACAATAGCAGCTGGTATTTCCTGAGTGTTACAGCACACTGGGTACCAAGATTTCAAACATGCTGACACCTTCTTTAACCTTTACAGCCCATTGCTCAGTCCCATAAGCTAAGGCCCAAGTCAGGAAAGAGGAAGAGACTAGGAAATCACTTGTTAGATTATTGCAACTAGAGCCCTGCAGAACCTGCCATCCCCCACCCCCATGACTGTTCTCTCTCACAGGTGGACAAAGAAAAAGGTATCTCCCTTCGTTTCCCTCGGTTCATTCGTGTCCGTGGAGACAAGCAGCCAGAGCAAGCCACTACCAGTGACCAGGTGAGGCCCTGGGAAGGCGGTTGGTTCTTGCCAGGAGCCATAGAGATAGGAGTAGCTGGCAGGAGCTGCTGATACCCTCTACCCTTTCCTCAGGTGGCCTGTTTATACCGGAAGCAGAGTCAGATTCAGAACCAGCAAAGCTCAGACTCGGACTCCGACTTTGAGGACTGCTATTAACCCCCTGGCCTCCTGGGCCTGGAGTGGAGATTGAGGGAACCTGGGTACTATTTGCTTGGTGTGTTGACTGGTGTGTGTGTGTGGGGAAATAGGGGTGGGATACTGGTACTGTGAAGTTTCATTTTCTTAAATAAATGACTATTAAATACCTGCTCTGTGAGGAGGTCTACACTGAGCTCTGTGGCATTACTCTGTGAGCTCACACGGGGTATAGTATATGACATGCCTGGTGCTACACAGGTTCCCAGTTCCCTACTGTCCGGCAGCCTCCAGCTACTCAACACATGGCCATTGCCACCTAAGACTAGAAGAGCTCATTGTATTGTAAATAGCCACACGTCACTAGTGCTAATCATTTAATAGCAGTAGTTGAGAGCCTTCATGTTTTAACTTCTTTGAACTCCTGGTATCTGGCAGGTTGACAGTGTCATGCTGTCTCTGCAAATATAGATGAGGACATTGATACTGCTAGGGGCCACCAAGCTCCCTGGCTAAGAGCACCAGCACTCATGGCTTCAATCCAGTGGCCTGGCTGGCAGTCAGTTCCATATCTTCCTAATACTGTCTCTTGGGAGACAGTGGTTGCAGTGCCAGGTGTGTGGTTCCAGTGTGTGCCACCTACCATCTTGCCACCAGGCATCATCTTAGAATCCGCAATTGAGCATTTCCGTCTTTAGTCCACAAGATCAGGAAGTGACTGACTGCTTTGCTCATGGCTATGCCCTGAACATAATGTCTTGTGTATGACAGGTGCTCAGAAGTACTAGATGAGTGCCAGCTTCCTTTGACACATGACCAGAGACTAGGCATCACTGCTAGTCATCCTGCAGTGTTCCTTTCCTTTTCTCTTGTGGTTCAGGAGGAACTGTGGTCCTCACAGAGGCGTAGATAGCCCTAGCCTCTCTTGTCCTTGAAGGTCACCTGAGGCTGGAGAAGACAGAGACGTGTTATAGAACTTAGGTAGATGTGAAAGAAAGGCCCCTAAGATGAGAGGGAGAATCTTCTAGAAAGCCCTGCTCTTCTGAGTTGGTTCCAGAAAGAACTGGGCCCTGGCATCTTTCTAGGGACCTGCAGCAAGTCTCTGGCCACCAACTGGAGGAGACATATCCAGGTCTGCACAGCGAGAGCCATTCTCTTGGGACGCAGTAAGGCCTACTGTAGTTGAGTTTTCTATTGCTGTGATAAAACACCATGACCAAAAGCAACTTCAGGGGGAAAGGGTTTATTTTAGCTTATAGGTTCACTTCATTATCACTGAGGGAAGTCACAGTTGGAACCTGGAGGCAGGAACTGATGCAGAGGCCACAGAGAAGTGCTGCCTATTGGCTTGCTCCCCATGACTTGCATGGCCTGTTTTTCTTTTCCTTCCTTCCTTCCTTCCTTCCTTCCTTCCTTCCTTCCTTCCCTCCCTCCCTCCCTCCCTCCCTCCCTCCCTCCCTCCTTCCCTCCCTCCTCCTTTCTTTCTTCCTTTTTGTGTTTTGAGACAAGGTTTCTCTGTGTAACAGCCCTCGTTGTCCTGTAAACAAGGCTGGCTTCGAATTCACAGATATCCACTTGTCTCTGACTTAGTGCTGGGATTAAAGGCGTGCGCCACCAGTGCCCGGCTTTGACCTGTTTTCTTATAGCACCTAGAACTACCAGCCCAAGGGTGGCACTCCCCATAATGAGCAGGTCTTCTCACATCAATCGTCAATCAAGAAAATGCCCTACAGATTTGCCTACAGGCAACCTAATGGAAGCATTTTGTCAAGATTCCATCTTCCCTACCTTGTGTCAAGTTGACACAACTCTGCCTTCACAAAGCCCTTTAAAAGCAGTTGTCCTGGGCAGGGAGATGGTTTAGTCAGTAAAGTGCTTGCTGTGTAAGCATGAAGATCTAAGTCCAGTCTGCCCCAGAACTCATAATTACAAAAAAGGTAAGGCATAGTAGTATGTGCCTATAATGCCAGCATAGAAGCAATAGTGACAGCAGGATCCCTGTGGCTCATGAACTGAATTGCCAGGCACTAGATTAAGTGAAAGGCCAGACCCACCTCAAAAACTAATGTGGAGTGTGATTGAGGAAGATACCTGACACTAACTTTGAGCACACATAAGCACACATGTCCCTGCACACTCACATGAATACACCAATAGGAGTATGTATATATGCACACAGAAACAGTTGTCTTTGAGGTCTTGTGTTGGCTACAATTGGCATCCTGCCTGGGCTGTTAAAAGAGTTAAATAAGGTGAGGAAAGAAGGAGCTTGAAGCACAGGGGTTAATGTTCTCCGGCTAGCACAGTACTTGTGGGATCTAGTTGTGTTAAACCTGAGCCTGAACCAAGTGGCTTTTTGCCTTCTTGCCTTGCCATTGATTTTCCTCTCATTCTCACCAGTGAGCCCTTCTAGTTTATAAGTGATTTGCATTTAACAGGTGGAAATTCTGAGTGATGGGGGAGGACTGAGATAGGATTTATCTTGACCTCTCTGCTTCAGGCCTCATATTTACAGTAAGTATGCCATGTGGACCTCACACACACCTATAAGAATATGGAACCTATTACGATCGAGTCTGCTAGGAAGGAATCATGCTGATGTCTAGAGTATGTAGACACTGAAGAAACAAGCCTGGAGTTAGATGAGCAATGGGCTCAATAATCTTTCCCCAGAGAGTGAAATCCTGCTCATCTTAAAAGTTGTCACAGGCCTGTTTAGGTGGAAAGATGATAGAACAGGGGTTTGAGTATATTTCAGAGAGCAACATGGGTTGAAGAACTGAAAGCGACACTCCCAATTCAAGGTGAATCAGAATGACCAGATCTCAGTCACGTGATTACACCTGCTACAAAGGTTGCTGGGAAGGAGTTTTTAAACCACCCAATTGTGAATGGAATTCACATTTTTCCATATGGACACGAAATGAGTCAGACTTTGTCTTAAATGTCTCATTCATGACTTCATCTACCCCCTCCCATGAAGCTATTCTATTGGTTCATGTTGGAGCCCACAAGACTCAACGGTGAATGCACAACTGACAGACCAATAGGCAGATCCACGTGAAGTGTATATGTACACGTCCACATAGAATAACCCATTTTGCAGAGCTGTGGGGACACTTGTCTTTTGGGAAAGTCACTGTCATATCTGTGGAAACCTTGTGAAGCCATGATTCTTCCCTTTGAAATAGGGTTTGTTCCCAAAGCACCTCAGCAGTGTGTCTTCTACACAGCCAGTGGAGCAACCTTGCTCTATTCCCCCATGCCAAGAGGCCTTGGAGCTGTGGCATTCACTCTTTGCTCTAACAGTCAAATTTACATAGAACCAGTCCCACAAAATTACCTGCTAACAGACCACATAGAAATTTCTATAGAAGACAGGACTGAGAGAAAGGCAGCATGCTCCACCTTTGCTAACCAACAAATCTGGGCATCTCCAAAGCTGGTTATCACCAAAGAGATTAGATGAGGAGAATGGGTGAGTTTGGTTCAGGGACATTTAGTAACTTTAACTACTGGTTTGGAATGTAAGGTACTTCCCCTTGAATGCTGGCTCTTTCCTGGGTCAGGTCACCTGTTCCAGAGTACAGCTTTGTCAGGTTCTACCTGACCTCTTTGTAATTTTGATATGCATATTATCATTGTTCTTGCCTATGGAATTTCCCAACTATGTCTGTAAAAACTAACAACCTCGTGATCAGCCCTTACTCTTTATTCTTCTCCTCACTACTTTTGTACTTCTTCCCCTTACTCTCCTTTCTTCCCCTTATTCTACTCCACACCTCTTCACTTTCTCCCCTCACATGAAAATTAGAGAACATGCAGAGGTAATGTACTTGAGTTAATTTTTTACCCTCAGTTCCTTGCCTGCTATAGATGTCCAATTCTGAGCCCTAAGGGATACTGAGGCTCGTACTCAAAGCTCCCCCTCATAGGTACAGTTATTTTCTATGTCTTTTGGTAAAAGAGAACCTTATCCACACCAGGGTGCTGTAGGAACTCCTTCAGCCAGTAGCCTCTAAGTTACCAGCTCATTTGGGAGTGGCCTCTAATATAAATGCTGATGTAAAGTGCATGCTCCCTCTCTCTTCTGGCTGCTGGATTTGGTTGCTGTTCCTGAGCAGATGACTGTGATGTGTGAGTCTACCCCTAAATAAATAACCCTCTCTTATACTCAATTCTGAGCTAGAGTGGGATTTCTTTTTAGTGTCTGTCTTCATCTGGTGCCCCATGTAGATGCCAAGTTCACACCTACTGGATGGACTGGTCTAAAAGGTCCAAAGGTCCACAGCCCAGAAGGTCTCCCCCCCCCTTCCCGCTCACCTCTCTTGCTTTCACCTACTAAGTGGGCTTTTTGTAAAACCCCACCACAGAGGAGCTAAGTGAGGTGACTTGGAAATTTTCCAGGCTCACGCACACCCCCCACCCCTCACTACCTCATTCCTTGCTGCGTGGCAACTTGCGCAGCTTACGGTTTGTTCTCCCTGCTTATAAGTTCTAGACTCCTTGCTCTGTGTGTGGAATTGATTTAATTACTTTTAGTTGTCAAGCCAAGCATATTTGTCAGGCACCAAGGCTGAAAACCAAAGCCGCACAGGACTGTTCTTGTCGCCACCGGTTGCACTGCCATCAGTTGCAAGTCTTCGCCATGCAGCTGCAACCGCGAATCCTGCTGGACAATAAAGATTATTACACCTAAAACAGTTTGTAATAAGAGGAGTGGTGGGACATGTCCTGCCGCCCGGCTAGTTTATACCTGAAATAATCACACAGAAAACTATTTATTTAAACACTGCCTGGCCCATTAGTTCTAGCCTCTTATTGGCTAATTCTCACATCTTGATTTAACTCATTTCTAATAATATGTATTTTACCACAAGGTCGTGGCTTAACAGGAAAGATTCAGCATGTCTGACCTGGCAGCTGGCTGCATGGGGGCAATCTCTGACTCTGCCCTTCTTCCCAGCATTCTGTTCTGTCTACTTTGCCTACCTAAGTCTTCCCTATCAAAAGGCCAAGGCAGTTTCTTTATTCAACCAATGAAATAGAAGAACCTCCTACATCAACAATTTACTAAATCTAATAACAAAGGTAACTATTTGATTAATAAATAAATCAGTAAACTTGAAAGTTGTATAATGGCCAACAATTATCATGCAAAATTCTAATAACCTTTTTGCTGATACTATGTATTTTGCAGGGCTCATATTGTTATTGTGATACATCCATTTATTGGATATTAGGACTCAGTTTTTCCTTTATATTATATCCTTAAGAAAATGGTTTGATAACAAAGTCAGAAATGAGGTATTTTTAGAAATGATACAGTCTTTACAGACTAATAATGAAAAGCTAGCTGACAGGATTAATACCATTGAAAATCAAAAGTAACCTAGAAAAAATAATACTATTGAAAAGGATAACATTAATTTGACAGGTAAAATTCAATTCATGTTAAAGAGTACTGAAAAATTATCTGAAAGAATTCATACTATTGATTTTGACAGTCAAAATCTGTTAAAAACTTATGATAGGTTAGCAGATAGAGTATCTCTCCAGGAAGGCAATCTGCATGCTATCCAAATAATGTCCAAGGATGAGGTGTTATCTTTAAAGGAAAAACTTCAGACCTTGGAATCACATGTGCAGAATGAAGACCAAAGGCTAGGTGCCTCAATGAAATCACTAGAAAGATATATAGGCCAGGAGATTCAGCCTTTACAAAAGACAGTAGTAAAAAGATTTAAAGTGATTGAGGAAATTATTGGAGCTGATGAGCAGTGAAAGAAGTTACAAGGACAGGATTTAACTTCACCAGTACGTGTCAGTACACCAGGGTTTTAGCTTCCTACGCTGTAATCTACTCTGACAAAGCATCAAGTTCTAAATCCCCAAAAGGATCCAAAGAAGGTAGATGGATACCTATAAGAATGAAAAATCTAAAAGAAATTAAGCAAGTAGTAGTATCTTAGGGCTTGCATTCAGCATTTGTTAGGGAGATGGTAAAGACAGGCTTCTAGCAATAAGGCCACTCCACCTGACTGGCTTCAATTTGTATCAGCAGTCCTGGGTGATGGGCCACAGTTACTGTGGAAATGTTATTTGTGAGAAGAGGCAAAAATTTTAGAACAACAGGGAAAAGCAAAGTACTTAAGACTACCCAAGATCAAATTCTTGGCGAGGACACTTTTGCTGACCCTTAGCCTCAAACTTTTTATGATGAACAAACCTTGTCCCTATGCCACAAAGCAACCATAAATGGTTGGGACAAGATTCAAGAATCAGGAAGATGAATCATATACCAGGGTTAAACAGAGCCAGAGAGAAACCTTTAGTAACTTTTTATAAAGATTAGCTAAAATTATGCAAATAGGAGTAACATACCCAGAAGCTAGATGAGTACTTATTGAATCTCTGGCTTTTGAAAATGCCAACTTAGAATGCAAAAAAATACTTGGGCCTTTAAAGGTTAGATCAGCACCAGTGGATTAATGGATCCTACATACAATAAACACAGACATTTGACTATAATACTGAATCTTGGGTAGGAGAAGCAATTTCCAAAGGTATGAGACATCAAAATGCTAAATGTTTTAATTGTGGTAAAATAGGACATCTGAGAAGGGATTGTAGACAAGGAATTCCTAGAAATAATGTCTCCTCTGAGAATGGCAAAAATAAAAGGTATCAACCTTCTGGATTATGTAGGAGGTGTGGCAAGGGCTGACATTGGACCAATGAATGCAGATCAACAACAACAACAAAAAAAACAGGCAACCCAATACCATTGGGAAACTCCTTGGGGGGGGGTCTCTCACAGGCCCCCAACTCAAAAGTGGTCCAGTCATTCCCAGTCACTGTGGACGATATGTCTCACCAGGAAATTAAAAAATCCAGTGCCTTCTGTTAAAAAAACAAACAAACAAACCATACTGTTCTGGATGATGGCATAAACATGGAGACTGAATCAAAAATTCTAATAGGAAATAGGAAACGTATATTCTAGAAGACTTCTATAAATGATCGAAGACCAAAGCTATGAGTACGCATAAATGGCATTGTAATTGTGGGTTTGATTGACATGGGTGCGGATGTATCATTAGTTGAGAATCTTGGCATCTAAATTGGCAGAAGTTCAATTCCTAGGAATTGGAACCCTATCTCAAGTGAAACAAAGCACAAGGGCAGGAAGGACAGAGAAGAAGGCTGAGGCCATATGTGGCTAATATCGTAGTGAATTTATGGGGTACTGACGTGCTGCAGCAATGAAATACCCAGGTCAACCTTCCTGTGGTCCCAGAAACTCTTATTTCTGGGAAAGTTATTATAAGGTACTATACACAAATATTACCAGCCAGTCAGGCTGTACAAGAACACAAAGCAATTGGCAAACCTTTAGAGGTACCAACAGTCCTACCTTTAAAATGGCTGAGAATCCAATATGGGTTAAACAATGGCCTTTGATAGAAGACAAACTGTAGGCTTTAGAACAGCGGATACAGGAACAACTAGATGCTTACCATATTGAAGAATCAACCAGCCCTAGGATTTCTCCTTTATTTGTTTTTAAAAAGAAATGTAGTAAATGGAGAATGGTGACAGATTTAAGAACTGTCAACAAGGTAATTCAACCCATGGGCCCTTTCAATCTGGAATTTCTCTGTTAAATCTTCTCTATTAACAAAAGGATGACCCCTTATAGTTATTGATTTAAAAGAATATTTCTTAACTATACCTTTACAAGAAAAGGACAGAAAAATTTGCCTTCACAGTTCCTACTTATAATAATTCTCAGCCAACTAGGAGATACCAGTGGACTATCCTCCAACAGAAAATGCTCAATAGCCTCACCCTCTGCCAATACTTTGTAAGTCAGCCATTGGAAATAATACATAAACAATTTCCTAAATCTATAATTTACCATTGCATGGATGACATTTTGCTGTCTGACTCAAATGTACATACTTAGAATGTTTGATGAAGTAAAGAAAGTTTTGCCAAAATGGAGTTTAAAAATTGTTCCTGAAAAGATTCAAAGAGGAGATTCTGTTAATTACCTAGGTTACAGAATAGGTTTACAGAAAATTAGGGCACAAGAGGCACAAATTAGGAGAGACCGATTGCGCACTCTTAATGGTTTTCATAGATTGTTCGGAGACATTTCCAATCTATGACCAGCTGTTGAGATAACACCTGATCTAATAGTTCATTTAAACAAAACCCTAGATGGAGACAAAGACTTAAGTAGTCCCAGGGAATTAACAGCTAAAGCTGAAAAGGTATTGATTGTCGTTTGAAGAAAAATTATAGGAGGCTCATGTGGATAGGGTGAATCAAAATCTTAATTGCAGTCTAGTCATACTGCCTCCAGAATTTCCCCTACAGGAATTTTAATGCAAAGGAAAGATATTATCTTAGAATGGATCTTTTTACCACATAAACCAAGTAAAAATTAAAAACTTATGTAGAAAAGGTCTCTGAATTAATCATAAATGGAGAATTGAGACTTTATCAACTAGCAGGAATAGACCCAGCAGAGATAATAGTGCCTTTTACTGATAAAATTAAAAAATTATGGAAAAACAGTAAACCTTGGCAAAGAGCTTGTGCTAATTTTTTAGGAGAGATTAATAACAATTAACCCCAAAGTGATAGAATTGACTTTATAAAAAGAACTAATTGGATCCTTTCCTGCATTGTACAGGACACACCAATAACTGGAGCCTGTACATTTTATAGTGATGCAAATAAATCAGAAAAGGCAGGTTACAAATCAGAAGATTTAAGTAAGATGGAATAAAGCTCTTATAATTCTCTCCACAAGTGAGGATTATATGCTTTTCTCATGGTACTAGGGCATTTTAAAGAACCTCTCGATATAGTTACTGATTCACAATATGCAGAAAGGGTTGTCCTGCATTTTGAAACTGCTGAATTTATACCTGATGATATAGAATTGACTTCATTATCCACACAGTTTCAAGATATAATCAGGAATAGACTTTGTCCCATATACATTGCCAGGTCCTCTAGCACAAAGTAATATAGAAATTGATCGATTATTGATTGGAAGTGTGCTTAAGGCCTCAGAATTTCATAGGAAACATGTCAATAGCAAAGGTTTAAAGAAAGAGTTTTCTATTACATGGCAACAAGCTAAGGAGATTATAAAGAGATGTCCTTCCTATAACCAAACACTGCTGGCTGCAGGGAGTAATCCAATGGGTACTCAAAGGCATGAAATCTGGCAGATGGATGTGTTCTACTTTGCAGATTTTGGTAAATTAAAATATGTACATCACACCATTGACACTTATTTAGGCTTTCAGTGGGCAACTGCTTTAAGCACAGAAAAGCTGAGTCAGTAATCATACATTTATTAGAAGTTATGGCTGTCATGGGTATACCTGCACAAATAAAGACAGATCAGGTCCAGCATACATCTCTAAGAAAATGAAACAGTTTTTTGCTTATTATAATATAAAACATTACTGGTATACCAAACAATCCTACAGGTCAGGCAGTTAAAGAAAGATCAAACTATAAAGGATATTTTAAACAAATAGAAAGGGATGGAAAATACCCCTAGAAATAGATTATATAATGCTTTATTAACTTTGAATTTTCTTAATGCTAATGAGAAAGGGACAAGAGCAGCAAAGAGATATTGAATAATATAAAGGTCTTCTGAATCAAATAAGCCTGTGTATTTCAAGGATTTGTTGACCTCACAATGGAAACCAGGAAATGTGCTACATTGGGGAAGGGGTTTTGCTCTTGTTTCCACAGGATAAGAAAAGCTATGGATACCATCAAAATTAATAAAAATTTGTCTTAAAAAACGAAACCTGTTGAGAAAGAGAAATGATGGCTCATCCACAGAGGTGACAACACAGGAGGTAAGGAAACCTCTTAAGGGTTGGGGCACGGTTTTGTTCTTGTCTTTGCAGGAAAATACTCATCTTCAAAAAGTCAAAAGACCCTGGACTGTAACAGCGTAAACGAATGCAGACAGATTGTAAAAATATATCAGCTTTAATGGGGAAATAGACTTACAGAACCACCGTTCCCGCAGAGACCAGGAAAGCAGAAGCAAGTGCTGCAAGTACGCTCACCAGATTTATATGTAAACATTAGCCTGAGGCGAACACGCCCCCTAAGGGGCAGGACTTATCCCTACATCTCCCCCTTTTGTCTAAATAAGACAGAACTAAACCAAATATGACTATATACAATAATAACAAACAATATTGACAACAAAAGTTTTGCTAAGCATTCTATCTCAAGGAGTCTAAATAATGTAGAGAGTAACTACAATTATATAATCTTCAACTCCGTCAAAGATCTGAGAAGGGAATAAATATTACTTAACAAACGAGATATATCCAAAATGTGCAACAATTGACAGAGACAACTGACTACCTGGGCAATCACCCAAAGTCTCGTTTGCAATGTTGAGTCGACCAACTTTGGCTAAGGCCTAACATAACTGACATACCATTATTAAAGGCAAGGAACTTTTCAAAACTATCTTACCCTGTCTTGGCAGGATATGACAGTCCTGTTTTATCCATTGATGCATGCTCTGTATCTCTGTCAGTGGTTGAGGTATGGGCATTTCTTTGCCCAAAGGCCAGTTCTGCCAAAAAGAAAGGCTCCAGGTGGAGTGTCTTTGGTGCTCAACATTCTCTCGGGAATAGAGCGGTGTTGCCAGGAGCAATTGTGTCTCACTATCATGAAACTCTGAGTTAGATTAAAGGCCATTTTCTACAGCTCTTTGAAGAGGTTGAAGATTATCTATCTATACTGAGTATAATCTTTATATATCTAAAGAACCTGATTAATTATAAATGACAAACTTAGATGACTATTAATCTATATAAGTCTCAATATCTATCTAACTTAAAGACTAAGACAATAAACAACTGTGTAACAAATGAGGATAATGAACTCCAAATATAAACACTGTACAAATATACATTGCAATATGGTAAATATATATCAATACACAAACATTGTATAAGTTTCTTAATTAGAGGTAGAAATGTACACTGCAATATGGTAAATATATACAATATATATATCAATACAATATATGTCAATACATAAAAAATGTTTTAAACAGAGGTAGAAACATGCATACATACAATAGTCAATATAATTTAACTTTGTATCAATATACAAGAATCGATACCAATATATTTGTCTCAAAACAGTAACTCACAATTATAAATCTATTATCCCATCATTCCCTCTTTTTTTTTTTCAAAATGATCCCTGAGCTTATAAAATTCCTCTCCCAACCTCCCAACCCCTAAATGATGTCCCTAAACCTAGGGACAAACTTTACTGGGAGAGGGGACGTTGTCCTCTAGAATTACTTCCAGCTGTCATGGGGGCGACGTTCTTCTGGGGATCCTGTGAAAGTAAAATGATGGTTAAATTTCAAGATCAATGTCTTTTAAAATCGCAAATAGTCTCTGAGTATTTTGTGGAGGTCTGGCCAAATGTTGTACAAGAAGTGCACCATTTCAGCTAACCAAGTTGGGATTGTCTTGTGCAGCTGGTACCCAAAACAGGTCTTGTAGTAGTGCTATCAGTATCATGACGTCATATCAACCAGGTAGAGTTGTTGTGGGGCCCCATCTTCTTCCTGGAAACTTCAAATGTCACTTCAGGAAAAACTCATTGTTCATTGTGAAAAACTTAAACATTAATCATATAGACATACATAGACATACATAGATATATTCAATGAAAGGCATAATAGATATATTCAATGAAAAATATGATAGATATGAAGAAAAGCAAAGATGTTTTCTAAACTCATATTTCTTTCTGTCTCATATCATGGCTCTTGACATGAGACAGAAACTCCAGAAAATCTGGGTTTTTCTCTTACTAACAGGCTTGGAATTGGAGAGGGACTGAGCCAGAGTCCAACTTCAAAACCAGCTCTACATATTTATAAAGAAATGTTTAATAAGACATATATATATATATACATATATATATATAAATTAATACTTACAAAATGTGTCCATCCATCAGTAATTAAATATTCAGGTTCCCTTAATTTCTTTGAAGATGAGTATTTTCCTGTGGAGATGAGAAAAGAACCCTGTCCCCAACCTATCTGTATTTCTTACCATCAGTATACTCGCCATCCTTGTGAATGAATTGTTATTTATCTTTTCCAAGTGGCTTCTCTTCTTCAAACCGAACCTTTATTAATTTTGACGGTATCCACATTTTTTTTCCTCACCTGTGGAGATAAGAGCAAAACCCCTTCCCCAACGCAGCACATCTCCTGGCTTCCATTGTGAGGTCAGCACATCCTTGAAATAAACTGGTTGATTTAGTTCAGTAGACTTTTCCATTATCCAATGTCTTTCTGCAGCCATTGTTCCCTTCTTATTAGCATTGAGAAAATTCAAGGTTAACAAAGCATTATGTAGCCTATTTCTGGGGGTGTTTTCCACCCCTTTCTGTTTGTTCAACATATCTTTTATAGTTCGATTTGATCTTTCTATGACTGCTTGACCTGTAGGATTGTATGGTATACCTGTAACATGCTTGATATTGTAATAATCAAAAAACCGTTTCATTTTCCTAGAAACATATGCAGGACCATTGTCCGTTTTTATTTGTGTAGGTATACCCATGATAGCCATGACTTCTAATAAATGAGTGATTACTGAATCAGCTTTTTCTGAATTTAAAGCAGTTGCTCATTGAAAGCCTGAATAAGTGTCAATGCTGTGATGAACATATTTTAATTTGCCAAATTCTGCAAAGTGGAACACATCCATCTGCCAGATTTCATTCCTTTGGGTGCCCTTTGGATTAGCCACTGCAGGCAGTGGCGTTTGGTTATAGAAAGAGCAAGTAGGACATTTCTTTACAATCTCCTTAGCCATGTAATAGAAAACTCTTTCTTCAAACCTTTGCTATTAACATGATGTTTTTTATGAAATTCAGAGGCTTGTAGCACACTACCAAATCAATAATTGATCAATTTCTGCATTACCTTGTGTTAGAGGACCTGGCAGACCCATATGGGATCGGATGTGTGTTATGTACATAGGGCAAAGCCTGTTCCTGATCAAATCTTGAACCTGGAGAAACAATGAGGTTAGTTCTGTATCATCAGGTATAAATTCAGCAGTTTCAATATGTAAAATAACTTTCTGCATATTGTGAATCAGTAACTGTATTAATAGGTTCTTTAAAATCCCTTAGCACCATAAGAATGGTATATAATTCCGCCTTCTGGACAGAATCATAAGGACTTTGTTCCACCTCACCCAAGTCTTCTGATTTGTAACCTGCCTTCCCTGATTTATTGGCATCAGTATAAAATGTACGGGCTCCAGTTATTGGAGCATCACGGACGATTTGAGGAAGAATCCAAGAAGTTCTCTTTATGAAGTTAAGCTTCTTGCTTTTTGGATAGTTGTTATTAAGGTCTCCCAAAAAATTAGCACAAGCTCTTTGCCATGGTTCATTATCTTCCCATAATTTCTTTAGTTCATCAGCAGTGAAAGGCACTATAATTTCTGCTGGGTCTATGCCTGCTAGTTGACGAAGTCTCCGCTTGCCTTTTATAATTAACTCAGAGACTTTTTCCACATAAGTTTTCAGTTTCTTACTTGGTTTATGTGGTAAAAAGATCCATTCCAAGATAATATCATCTCTCTGCATTAAAATTCCTGTAGGAGAAATTTTTGATGGTAGTATGTTGAGAATACAATCAAGCTCTGGATTTACCCTGTCCACATGTGCCTGTTGTAATTTTTCATCAATCATTGTCAGTTCCTTTTCTGCTTCAGCTGTTAATTCTCTGGGACTGTTTAAATCTCTATGACCATCCAAGGTTTTGTTCAAATGAATTATTAGATCAGGTGTTATCCCAATAGCTGGTTGTAGACTGGAAATGTCTTCTAACAGTCTTTGAAAGTCATTAAGAGTCCATAGGCGATCTCTCCTAATTTGTGCCTTTTGTGTTTTAATTGTTTTGCAAACCTATTTTATAACCTAAATAATTAACATAATCTCCCTTCTGAATCTTTTCAGGAGCAATTTGCAATCCCCATTTAGGTAAAAGTATCTTTATTTCTTCAAACAGTCTGTTCAAGGTATCCATGTTTGAATCGGATAACAAAATGTCGTCCATGTAATGGTATACTATAGATTTGGGGAATTTCTTGCATATTATTTGCAATGGTTGGTTCACAAAATATTGGCACAGGGAGGGGCTATTTAACATACCCTGGGGGAGGACGGCCCAATGGTACCTCCTCGAAGGTTGAGAATTGTTATAAGTAGGCATTGTGAAGGCAAATTTTTCTCTATCTTCTTTTTGTAAAGGTATAGTGAAAAAACAATCTTTAAATCAATAACTAAGAGGCCATCCTTTTGGTAATAAAGAGGGCAAAGGAATTCCAGATTGCAGAGGGCCCATAGGTTGAATAACCTTGTTGATGGCACTGAGATTTGTCACCATTCTCCATTTACCTGATTTTTTCTTAACCACAAATATAGGAGAATTCCAAGGGCTGGTAGATTCTTCTATATGTCCAGCATCTAATTGTTCTTGTACCAGCTGTTCTAAAGCCTGTAACTTTTCCTCAACTAAAAGCCATTGCTTTGTCCATATTGGTTTCTCAGTCAACCATTTTAGAGGCAAGGCTGTTGGTATCTCTGAAGGGACATCAATTGCTTGTTCTTGTACAGCCTGAATGGCCGGTTTTCTCCGTTTGTAATATCTTTTAATATTATTCTCAGAAATATAGGCTCTAGAAGTAGCAGGAATGTTAATTTGGGTATTCCATTGTTGTAATAGGTCACGACCCCATAAATTCATTGCAATATTGGCTACATATGGCCTTAATTTTCCTATTTGTCCCTCTGGCCCTATACATTCAACCTATCTCGTGCTCTGCCTTACTCGAGATAGGGTTCCAATTCCCAGGAGCTGAACATTTACATTCTGAAGCGGCCAATATGGATGCCAAGATTCTGGGGTAATGATACTTACATCAGCACCTGTGTCCAGCAGGCCAGTAATAAAAATGCCATTTACACACACTCTCAGTTTAGGTCTTTGATCATTTATAGAAGTTTGCCAAAACACAGGTAACTTATCTTTCTGATCATTATTGCTTGTAACAGTAGGCATGGGGCTTCCTAATTGTCCTGACGAGGCACGTTCTCTGCAGAAAGTGGAAATGACTGAATCATGTTTGCCATGGGGGTCTGTGAGCCCCCCCCCCACGTTTCCCGTCTGTATCAGGTTGTCTTGTCTATCTCTTGTAGACCTGCATTCATTCGTCCAATGTCTGCCTTTTCCACATTTTCTACATAAACCTGAAGGCTGAGTCCTTCTATTTCTGTTATTTCTAGAAGATGTATTATTTTTATTTCTGAAAATCCGTTGTCTACAATTCCTTTTCATATGACCCATTTTGCCACAATTAAAACATTAGGTATTCTGGTGTCTCCGTTTACCATTGGAAATTGCTTCTTCTACCCATGCTTCAGTGCCATAATCAAATGTATCAACATTCAGTGTATGCAAGACCCATTCTTCCAAGGGCGCTGATCTGAGCTTTAAAGGCCCCAAAATCCTTTTGCATTCCACATTTGCATTATCGTAAGCCAAAGACTCAATCATTATACGTTTTGCTTCTGGGTCAGATATCCCTATTTGTACAGCCTTAGTTAGTCTTTGTACAAAGTCACTAAAGGGTTCTCTCTGACCCTGTTTAACTCTGACAAATGATTCCATTCTCTGTCTTGGGTCTTGCACCCTGTCCCAAGCCCTTAAGGCTGCTGTAGTACATATGGAGAGTGTGTTTTCGTCAAAATTAGCTTGTTCCTGAGGGTCAGAAAAGGGCCCTTCACCTAGAATTTTATTTAGGGATATCTCAATTCCCTTCGCTCTTTCCTGCTGTTCTAAGAGTCTAGCCTCTTGCCTGAATAAGCATTTCCAGTTCAATTGCGGTCCACTCTCAAGTACCGCAGAACTCAATTGGAGCCAGTCAAAGGGTGTGGCCCTGTTTTTTTGTGGCCCAAGATTTTAGCGTCTCTTTAACAAAGGAGGCGTGCATCCCAGAAGTCATCACGGCCTGTTTAATTTCTTTGAGATCATACGGACAGGCTCCCATGTATATTCCTTGATGACCGTAGGGTTTCTGGAACCAATCACTTTCTCTGCTGTTATTACTGGAAAGGCAGGTAGAGCTGTAGGTAGAGCTTTGTGGGAATTGTCTCGGAGAGATTTACCCACATATGGAGTTAAAATTTGCCTTTCTACCCTTTGCTCTTCTTCATCTGAATTTAGAAATTCCTCAATCTTTTCAATTCTATTCACCATTGCCTTATGCAATGTCTGAATCTCCTGTCCAGAATTATGTTCCAAAGCCTTCATTGAGGATTCTAAAGTATGAAGTTTGTCCATTAGAGATAACATCTCATCTTTGGACATAATTTTTATGGCATAAACCATGCCTTCTATTGACAATCTTTCTGCCAATCTGTCATAAGCTTTAGACAAAATCCGATTGTCACATTCAGCAGTTTTGATTCTCTCAGTTAATGTTTCAGTTCCTACAGAAAGGGACTGAAGCTTATGATCCAAATCAGCTGTTCCGTCTTTTATAGTAATGAATTTCTCCTTAATATCAGCCACTAATGTGTCAATTCCTACAGAAAGGGACTGAAGCTTACGATCCAAATCAGCTGTTCCCTCTTCCATAGTAATGAATTTCTCCTTAACATCAGCCTGTACCTTTTTAAAATTTTGTTCAGTTGATCAAGTCATGTTAAACAAAGATCTGTTCTCTTCCTGGAGAACTTCAAACTGATTCTTGAGAAGATTGTTTTCATTCTCAATTGTTTTTAAGCATTCAATCTCTGCCTTAAGAATCCTGGATTCATCTCGTAAAGACTTTATCATATTTCTATTATCGAACCATTTAGTGCCAATGAAAACTACGAATCCCAGAAGGATCCATAGATGTGGGGTGATAGACACCTCTTGTAAAATCTCCCACATGGTACAATTAAAAAAAACTGTTAAATTCTTGAATGGTAACATGTTCAGACATTTTATTTATAAAAGGAAATTTTTTTTACCTGCAATGACCAGTTCCTGCCAGTGGTGGTCTCTGTGATTTTGGAGCCTGTCTTGGAACTAGCTCTTGTAGACCAGGCTGGCCTTGAACTCACAGAGATCCACCTGTCTCTGCCTCCTGAGTGCTGGTATTAAAGGCGAGCGCCACAACCGCCCGGCCAAGTCACTTTGTATCAGACCTAATCTGCTGCTGTGCTGTCTTTTCTTGCAAAACCACAGGTACTTGAGCTTCCGCTAATTCAGGCAGTGGGGTTCAGCTGCAAACTTAGCCAAGGCAGGCAGAGAGGGGTTAATTGCTCCGGCGAGCAGGCGGGACAGAATGAGCCTATGTGAGTGTATCTTGGACTTGGCACTGAGGCCCGAGTCATGAACTAAAAAACGGCACCCAGGAGCGTGCTGTGTTAGCTAGTGGGCTACATGCTTGAGTCGGGGGCAAAATAGCCCGACGTTGGACGCCAAAATGTAACTGCGTAAACGAATGCAGACAGATTATAAAAATATATACAGCTTTAATGGAGAAATAGACTTACAGAACCACCGTTCCCGCGGAGACCAGGAAAGCAGAAGCAAGCGCTGTGAGTATGCTCTCCAGATTTATATGTAAACATTAGCCTGAGGCGAACACGCCCCCTAAGGGGAGGGACTTATCCCTACACTGGACATCTAGATGTCTAAAGAGGAAAAGGTAATTATTCAGATAGGATCACCAAGCAAAAAGAATTATGACTTATGAGAGCAGGTCATCTGAGTGTAAGAATCTCTGAATATAAATTAGAATAATAGTCATGACTCACTTAGAAAACTGGCTTTGGAGTTGGAAATCTCCTGAGGAGATGGACAGGGTGACAGCAATGGTGGCCCAGACTGAAGCGGGATAGCAGACAGAAAATGAATGTGTCTGGGAATACATGTTCAGGATTTTCTTTAAATTATCAAAAGCTGGGAATCCATTGGGGGGAAAAAAGACTTTTTTATGCTGACATGCAGCCTTGAGGATTTCTTTGCAAAGTGAGGAGGAGGGCCCTCTGTGTAGTCACTACTTGCAGGCTATGCTATGCTCCTTACTTGGAATAGGTTTTGTTGGCAGGAGTGGAGCATGATGGGAAAGAGGGGACTGGAAACAGGAACTACTGCTTCTGCCTCCTAGACCCTGTTAGAACCTATGAAATGAATCCTGCTTTCTATCTTGAATAATGAATTTGTAACAGGACTTATAGCATTTGTGAATGGTCTTAGCAAATTTTGTCAAATATCTATTCTCACCATGAACAAAACATCAAAAAGAAATTGGCTTAAAGAATTCATATAAATAGCAGGAGAAACACATCATAAATCTTTTGAATGGAAATTCCAGATTTTCATAACTACAGAAATATTTCCAGTGATTTAGCAGAAAGGTGTGGCAAACTAATATAAAAGTAGGAACATTCTTCTTCAGGGAGGAATTAGCCCAGTTCCATCATTGTTCTAGGATGAGAATCGCATTGTTGCTGCTGTCTGGAGCTGACCTGGAGAAAACAGTGTCAGTACTGATGAGACTGGGAGACTTGAAATCAACCCCCTGTTTTCGCTTGTGTTGTCACTTGCATGTAGTGGACTGTATAAAAAACTGGTTTTGGAGATCTGTGTGGAGCTGTTCTCTGTCTCTCAGATCTTGGCCATGGTAACACCCCTGAGCACCTTGCCTAAGAAATCCTGACCCTGCCCTTGGCCAGCAGTTGTGGTTAATCATTTGAGGAATGCTTGCTTGAAACCATCAATGCAGACTGGTTTTTCTGGGATACCTTTCATCTCTTTCCTCCCTTTCATGGTGAATGGTGCCAAAATAAAAGAAACTGGTAGCTGTCAGGGCCATTTAGATTTTGTGACTGTGCCAAATCAGCAGATGATCAGACACCCAGGTTTTTCCCACACTCTATTCTGGATTACTGGACAGCATCTAGAATTCTACAGTTCTCCATATTTCCTAACCTAGGCCCCTGTACTTTCCCTTGCCTAAGTATTTAGGGGCTTTAAACCCCTCATGGATTTTGTGCCCATTCCTCTTCTCTCTCCTTGTTATCATAAGTGCTGAACTGAAGCCTGATCACACTGGCACTTGTGACTATTTACATTTTTAAAAATTCGTTTTTAAAGTTGGCATTCAAGGCAGTATGTTTCATTGTGGCATTTCTTTACAAAATTTTTGTTGCTCTCCTTCATTCTCCCATTCCCCTACCTGCTCCTACTGGTCTCCTTCCTCTTCTCTGTCTGGCCCCTCTTCTCAATTCCACAGTCCTCATGATAGAAGCTTGAAATCACCTGTGATGAGACTATTGCCACCACAAGAATTTCCAGGTACTGCAAGCCAGGGTCCCTGTTATCAAACTGGGGGTCATAGTCTATATCCCAGGAGCTCAAGTTAGGTAACATCTTCCTGCTATAGAAAGACAGCTGTTAAAATTGTACTAGCATACCATCAGACACACAATGCGTACATATGTGATATATATGTGTATATGAGAATACACAGTATATGTCTTTTTTTGTGTTTATGTTTGCATATATGTATCTATCATTATAAATACAGATATAATGTATATCTGTAAATATGTAGTGATATATATTGTATGAAGATGTGTATGGATGTTATAAATCTGTAAATTTGTAGTATATGTATGTATGTATTCATATATATATATATATATGTATGTAGTTTAGATGTGTTATATATCCATATAATATAGATGTAAGTATGCAGGGATGTACATACCATTGTCTATGTATGTGCATACATGTATATATGATATGCATGTATGCAGCATATATGTACATTATATGTATAGTTTATAGTTATAGTGTGTGCATATGAGTAGTATGTATGTGTGTATATATAGTATTTATATGTAGTGTGTGGTGAATGTGTATAGTGTATATATAACAAATACATGTACATGAGATATACACATGTATAGTGTGTATATATAGTGTGTATGTGTGTATGTATAATATATTTTTGTATATTATACTACTATACATTTGTTATTTGTTAATTCCTATGTTAATTCTGGAAAGATATGAGAAAATTAGTATCAAGTTTTCTGAAGTGGGAAAAATGCAGTTTCTTAAGAATAATAGAGAGGCTGGGTAGTGGTAGCACATACCTTTAATGCCAACACATCAGAGGGAGTGGCAGGCACATCTGTCAGTTTGAGGCCAGCTTGGTCTGGTCTACAAGAGTGGAGTTCCAGAACAGCTAAGACTACACAGAGAAACCCTGCCTTGAAAAACGAAACCAAACCAAAAACCAAAGAGTAGAAAGGAATTTCACATCATTCCTTTTTCATGTTTGGCTTTTACCACCACCTGGTAACAACTGATAAGATTAATCATTTACATATAGATGTTGCTTACTGTGTGCAAGGTAGGTTGTAAGTGATTATACTCATGTCTCATGTAAACACCCTGCAAGACATGCTGTTGTCTATAATTTGCAGATAAGAACCTTAAGACCTTGGTTAGTTAAGTATTTTCTTGAAAATCAAAGGAAATAATGTCCCCATTTTGAAGACAATGATCTTTCTGGCAAGTTAAGTAACTATTTTCTTCAGAATAATAGGGTAATGTCCTTATCTATAGGCAATGGCCCTGTAACCCAGGGGATTTAAGTAACCATTTTCTGCAGAAATTAATGGGAAGTAACATTGTTTTGCAAACACAGAATATTACAAGTCACCTATTTAAGTGCTGTGCTTGGCTAAGAATAAGGAGGAGAAAGGAAGAGAAATAAAAGAGGGGGGTAAGTTGAACAGGAGAGGTTGGAGCAGTGGGGTGGGAGGCAATCTCAGTGTGCTGCTGTGTCCTGGGATAGCCTCCACATTTGTCATTTGAGCATCACAGTCATTTGCCTACTGTCAAGATGAGGGAGCTGAACTCAAAGACTGTATTTCTCATACCTGTGACAGAAGACCTGAAAGGAGCCACTTAAGGAAGAGAGCATTTCCTTTGACCCATGATTTAAGGATGGGTACCCACCATGATAGGGAAGGCATGGTGCTGGGACCCTGTCATAGGGGCTGGGATTCACTGAGAATCTAGTTAATCTTTCCATGAAGCATAGCGCTAAACCAGAAGGGATGCTGGCCTCCAATGTGGAAGGCCCACCATAGTGGTCCTGCATCGTCCAGCTAGGTCTGTGTCCTAAAAGTTCCACACACTTTTAAAACAGTGGCATCAACTGGGGACCAGGTATTGAAAAATATGAGCCTGTGGTGACATTTTGCCTGAAAACCATAAGAGATAGAGACTTGAGGTTTATCTCTGGCTTAATGGAGCCAGCACTTGGTCTCGGGCCAGTATTTTTCTTAGGGTACTGTTGAGTACAGAACAGAGATGGGAGAAAGAAGTAAAAAAGGAGGAACAGAGTAGATGCTGAGAATGCTACCAAGAAAATGGCTGTGAGGAGCAAGGCATTAAGAAAACCAAAAAGGAAAGGATGGAGAGAGAAAGGGGAGGGAGAGAGAGCACAAGAGAATGAAATAATATGAGAGATATTTAATGGTGGCGGCATCAACAGAGAGGAGGAGAGGAGAGGGTAGAAGGATAAAATCAGGTACAGCTTCATAGAATTAAACTAGGGCTGTCCATGTGTCCCTGAGGTGGGACCTGCCAGAGCCTGGTGTACTCACCAGTGTGTATGCAATGGTTACCATGACATCCTTTCTTCCAGAATCTATTAGTGCCAATAGAAGAAGAGTAAGTGGTAGGGTCTGGTGAGCCACTTCCCCCTCTACAGCTGACACTAAAGACAAAAACTAGTAAATATGGGAAGGAGATTTGTAAGGAATAAAGGGAGATGGCATGGGTGGGAAGGAAGAGAGGATGGGGAAGTGGATCCAGAACACATTATATGCATGTATGGAATTGTCAAAGAGCAAAACCTAGTTTTTAAAACTTTTATTCTTTGAGAATTTTATGCAGTGTGTTTTGACCACATTCACCCTTCTTCAATTCCTCCCAGATCCATTTTTTTCCCTATCCATCCAACTTTGTGTCCTTCTTAATTTGCCCACCCATCAAGTCCCATTGTGTTGCTCATATGTTCATGGATTTGTGGCCTGCCACTGGAACATGGTCAACCTATTAGGGACTTTAAAAAAATTATGAGAATTTTATAAAAATACTGTATTTACAGCATTTCCACATCTCCCATCTCCTCACTCTAGTTCCTGCTGCATCTCTCCCTCAAATACTTGGTCTCTATTTTAATGCTCACATAAATCACACACCCATACCCGCACCACATACGCCATAATGAGTCTATTAATATTGCTTGTATGTGCTTCTGGGGACCACTTTGGATTTGATAACCTATTTGGCACGTTCTTTGAGAAGAAGACTGCCTTTCCCTCTCAGCAGTCATTAATTGCCAGTAGTTCTTCACTTAGGGGTGGGGCCATGTAAGATTCCCTGCTCGTGTTTACATGTTAACTAGTTTTCATTTTACAGGTCTTGTTTGGACAACCATTCTGTCAAGATTTCATGAATTGCAGTTTCCTTGTCATGTCTAAAAGAACAAAATTTACTAATAGCAAGTATAATCTCAGTTACGATGGAAACTATAACACAGATAACACCACATTTCCACCTAACATAAGTTTTTATTATCCCAGAAAAGTTGGATGGGAAATTGAAAGCTCTAATACATATGCAATACTGCTTTGAAAAATCAACAAAATCAGGGGTAGAAGTGGGAGAACCTGTGATTCCTTTGAAGCAATAACATCCTCATAAAAAAATATAGCTTTAGTGTGGGTGCTTATACTTCTTAATGTTTAACTTAAATCTCAAGAACAACATTTCCAAGTAAGTCTCTTTTGACAGTTTCCAGGTACTTCTTTACCACACCCAGTGGGTGCCAGCTTGCAACACAGATAAAAGTTAGAAAGCACCCTTCTCTCCCTCTACAGGCTGGGTTTCCTTTAAATGTACCACCCAGGCATTTGCCTGATAACTTGAAGCAACCCCAGAGCTAGCCCCAGTATATACTGCTGGTTGCCACTTTCTCCTGTCTATCTTTCCTCTGTGCTGGAGGCCTGCGGAGATTCCCCAGGGTCTGTAAGTACCAAAATATTTCTTTAACCAAACTTTCTCTTATATGTGTTTGTGTCACTGAAGTTGTTTGTACTTTGACACCCTGATAGTGAAGGTGCTGGGTCCTTGCTGGGGACAGCAGTTACCAGCTAAATTGCTCAAGAAATTCAGGTAGTATGGGGATGGAGCAATTTTGTAAATAGAATAAAAGCAACCTTTTTTGAATAAAAAGTCAATCTTGTGTTGACTTGTGAATCATATCAGCACGGATAGTCACTGGCAATAGCAACTCTCAACTGGTAGTTTCTTTCCCTAGAGCTAATTTTGTCTGATGGAACTTGGCTCTTTTCATTAGTTCATCCCTCAGGATAGAGGAGTCTTTGGGGATGGACGTGTATGGGGAAGCTGGAGAGGTACAGGTGTCCAGTCCATCTCCTAGCAAACGCTACAAAGACTTGAAACATCTAAGCCATTTCTGAAGTGAGGAATTTCTAGATTGGAGCAGGGCAAGGGCAGGGCAGGAGTTATGGCTAGCCCTAGAACCCACTGTTCTTAAATGGTTGGGGTGTAGTCAAGGGAACCTCCTTCTCAGTGTCCACCAAGGAGTCTGGTCTTCTGAATCTCCAACCTAAGGGTGGGGTATTGGGTAGGAGACAGTGTGGACTGTCCTCCAGGAAGGTAGTATGTTCCCGATATGCCTTTGCCCTTCAGCTTAGCCTCATCCTACCAGCAGCCATATCAATAACCTCACTTTGAGTGAATCACTGCCCTCCTGGGCTGAGAGCCAGTGGCTGAAGAGACAAAAATATTTGGTTCAAAGCCAGAGAACCTTCTAATAGGCTTTCAACAAGGACCCAAATATTCTTTTCTGTGCCTCACCTCAATTTTTTTAAAATGACTACTTGAATTCAACCCATGACATGACATTTATCAGATAATCACTACAAAGTAAGACTGTGCTGGTCGACTGATCTCCCTTAAAGAATAGTCATCTAGGTTCATTTCTACAGAAACCACAGCTAGAGTCAATACTGACCTTTGAACTCCATTAACTCACCACAAAGTGGGACGTGACTGCACCACTCACAAAGTGGGACGTGACTGCGCCACAGAATAAAGCAATATTGAAAGTAGTTGAAGAGTTTGAGAAGATGAACCCTGAAGAGTCTCCCACGTCACAACCATCCGGTATACATAAGCGGTGAGCCATGGGTATAATTTAAATTTTAAGGTTTTTATCACATTCACTTATTTAGAGTGTATATGAAGGGTGTGCATGTGGTATGGTTTATATGTGGAAGTCAAAGACAATTTATGGGAGCCATTTCCTTCTTCCATGTGGGTTTGAGGAATCAAACTCAGATCATGAGACTTGAAGGCAAGTGCTATCATAGTGAAGCCCTCCAAACAGGTGAAGTTTAGTTTCTTAACTACTTATTTTTTTTATTGGGGCAAAACACATAAATTTACCATCTTGATCATGTAAAAGTAAACAAATCAGTAGCAATTATCACATTTTCCGGGAAGTCCAAGTGTCATCTCTGTCTAATTTCAGAATATTTTTAGCACCCCAAAAGGAACCCCCTACCGCACTAAACATCTCTTCCACTTCTCCCCCTCTCCAGTCCCAGGCAGCTACTGACCTGCTTCCTATCACTGTGTTAGATCCTGTTCTTGATGTAGGGTGGTTATATAAGATATGACCTTTGTGTTTGTCTCTGTCACTGAGGATTTCCTTTGTAAGGTCCACCTACAATGTAGAATGTACAGGAAACTTTTGATTCCTGAGTGATAAACCATCACTCAATTAGATCACATTTTGTTTGGGTGTTCATCACTTGATGACAATGGGTCAGTTCTGCCTGTTAGTTATTATGAACAACTTGTAGGTTGGTTTTCAAGGTTTTGTTTGAATACTTGCTTTGAATTACTTGGACTATATACCTAGGACTGAAATTTCTGGGTCACATTGTAGTTGTTTGTTTGCTGCTTAAAAATGTGTGCAGCTCGGAACTCGACATCAGATGTCTTTCTCAGTTGCTCTTCACCTTATTTTTTGAGACAGGGTCGCACACTGAAACTGTGGCTCACAGATTTAGGTAGATCAGATGGGTAGCAAGTCCCTGGGTTTGTCCTATCCTCACCTCCACAGAGGTTACAGGCACACACTGCTTTGTTACTTGGATGCTAGAGATTGAACTCAAATCTTCTTGCTAAGCAAGCATTTTACTGAATAAGTCACCTCCCCACCTCTCTCTTTTGCCTTTTTGAGATCAAGCATCACTGTGAGGCCTTGATCCCCAATCAATATCCTCTTATGGCAATTTTTTAAGTGGTAGGATTACAGGCATAAGCTACCATGCCAGCTTTTCTGTGCAGCATTTCTGAGAACCACTGAACTGCTTTCTGCTGTGCTGTTATAAAATGCAGCCACTTTTCAGTATCCATGGAGTGTTGATTCCAGACCAGCACTAGCCCTCTGCAGACACCCGTACTCCGAGGTATCCTGTTCTCTTATGTAAGACATTGTGGTACCTGCAGAGATCCACACATCCCCTTGGCTTTCAGTTCTGGGAGCAGGTGATCCACCGTCTTCTTCAGTGGATAGCGGCTGGAAAGTGTCTGGGCCTCTTTAATGGAACAGTAAGTTTCTCAGAGGGTCACTGAATTTGCATATACAGACCCTGAAAATATTGAGGGCACCAGGTGTTTGTAGCCATTATATCCTGAATTCTGGCATTTCAACAAGTCATGACAAAATTTCTTGCTGAACTATTGTGTGCTCTTTGAATTTTCTTTTAAGATTTATTTTTATTTGTATATAAGTTTGGATGCTTGAAGAGGGTGTTGGATCCTCTGGAACTAGAGTTATAAGCAGTTGTGAGCTGCCTAATACAGGTGCTAGGGACTGAGCTTGGGTCCTCTGGAAGAACAGCAAGTGTTCTTTTCTTTTTATTCTTCTCTCATGCCTCATGCAATATATCCCAACTGCAATTTCCCTTCCCTCCACGCCTCCCGGTCCCCCCACTACCTCCATCTCCCCAAATCCACTCCTCCTCAGTTTCCCTTTAAAAGAGCAACCTCCCAGGGATAGCAACTGAACATTGCATAACATGATGCATTAATACTAGACACTAACCCTTATTTCAAGGCTGGATGAGGCAACCCAGTAGGAGGAAAAGGGTCCCAAGAGCAGGCCAAAGAGTCAGAGGTACCCCCACTCCCAATTTAGGTGTCCCCCCCACAACCTCAAACTAAACAAGGACTACATATATGCAGAAGGCCTAGCGCAGAACCATGCAGGTTCTGTGATTGCCACCTCAGTCTCTGTGAGCCCATGTGAACCCTGCTTAGTCAATTCTGTGGGCCATGTTCTCTGGGAATCCTCAACCTCTCTGGCTCCTACAATCCTCCTTCTCCCTCGGGATTCCCTGAGTTCCACCTAAAGTTTGGTTGTGGATCTTTGCATCTGCTTCCATCAGCTTCTATAGGAAACCTCTCTGATGAAGACTGGGCTAGTATAGCAGAATTAGGACTCATTTCATTGACTTGGGGGGGGCAGACATGTTTAGTTCTATCGTAGGTCTCTGGTTCCTAGCCATCCAGCTAGTGTCAGCCATGGTCTCCCTCCTGTGGTTAGGGTCTCAAATTAGACCAGTTATTTGTTGGCCACTCCCACAAGTTCTGAGCCACCATTGTTCAGCATATCTTGTAGGCAGGACAGGTTGTAGACTGAAGGTTTTGTGGCTTGGTTGTTGTCCCGGTCCCATCACTTGAAGCCTTGCTTGGTTACAGAACATGGCTAGTTCAGGCTCTATGTCTTCCATTACCAGGAGTCCTCACTAGTGTCAGCCTCATAGATTCTAGGAAGTTTCCACTGCACTGGGTTCCTAAATCGCCTCCAAATGCCCCCCAGGTCCAGTAGTCTCTCCCTGTATTCTCTCCTTTTGTCCATTCCTCTCCAACCTGGTCCTGCCTGTTCCCATTCCCACCTGCTCCCAGTCCACCCACAAAATCTATTCTAATTCCCTTTCCCGGGGAGATCCATGCAACACCCTCCCCCCCCTCCGAAACCTCCTTTTTACTTAGCCTCTCTGGGACTGTGGATTATAGTGTGAGTATCCTTAATAGCTAATATCTACTGATAAGTGAGTACATATCGTGTTCATCTTTCTGGGTCTGTGTTACTTTACTACTTTACTCAGGATGATTTTTTGTAGTTCTATTCATTTGTCTGAGGTTTCATGATGTCATTTTTTTAACTGCTGAATAATTCTCCATTATGCAAATGGACCACATTTCCTTTATCCATTATTTGGTTGAAGGACATCTAGGTTGCTTCCAGTTCCAGACTATTAGCAGCCAGCAGTCTTAATTGCTGAGCCAAGTATCCAGCCCTCTCAAAGCAATTATATTCATTTATTTGTATGAATGTGTGTGAATGCATGCATGCACACATGCTTGCACACAGCTGCCACAGCACATGTAGGTCAGAAGACAACTTGGGGTAGTCAGTTCTGTCCCTTTCGTGTATGCTCAGCCTACCAGACTTGTTGGCAGGCACCTTTACCTTCAGAGCCATCTTGGTGGGCCCTTGGCTGCACTTTGGTTTATGTTTTCACTGTTGGATAAACTAAACTCAGAACCCTTGATCACCTTTGCGCCTGAGCAACCTGCAGCAGGTAGATAGTTCTTTGGAGGACAGAACTCTAGGTAATTTCTGTTTACTTACTGCAAAATTCCTGACGGTTCCTGTTTTTCCTCTTTGTCCTGGGAAGTTCTGACATTTACTTTGCCACTGGACTCCAGAAAGAAGAGAAGGCGGCTGTGAACAAACGCAGCTCCAAGGTGTTGGAGGCTCTGCAAAAGCTGAACATCCAGGCCGACCAGGTAAGCGCAAGTGAGGCTCCATACTGGTGGGATTGCTTCTTCTATCCCTAGGCTCTACAGCTCAGCTCATCCAGGATGAGCAGGAAGGGTGGGTAAATAGGTATGAACTCACTCTGCCAGAGCATCGACATGGGGCAGATGCCACCCTGCCCAAGCAGGACCTTGGATGCCCTCTTATTCCTCACATTATCTACTGGCTCTAATTGTCCTTCCTCTAATGCCCAGGCTCCAGTGATTGCTGTCCTGGGCTCTGGTGGGGGACTGCGTGCCCACATCGCTTGTCTTGGGGTACTGAGTGAGATGAAAGAACTTGGCCTGTTGGATGCTGTCACATACCTCGCAGGGGTCTCTGGGTCTACTTGGTAAGTGTTGTGTGTGGGGACGGAAGGTGTACCATGTTTTTTGATATCAGAATGAGAGCATCTTCCTCCGGATACCAAATGCATGATGTCTTTTTTTTCCATTTCTTAAATGGACAGATGTGTATTTTATGTTGTATGCTGTAATATTTCCGTATATGGATTGGTTGTGCACTGATGTATTTTCACTTTTCTTGGTGTAACAAAATACCCGACAAAAGCAACTGAACAAAGGAAAGGTTTCTCTTGGTTCTCAGCTTGAAAGCCTTGTGTGTCATGGCATTAAGGGCACTTTGTGAAGCAGAGGGAGGTGTGCTGGTGCTCAGCTGAGCGTCATCTGGGTCCAGCATGGGGAATGGTGTGACCACATGAGGGTGTGTCTTCTCATCTCATTTAAATGTCTCTGTAAACACCTTCACAGACTCACTCTCAGATTTACTGCTGCATGTGAGGGTGTTGGGCTGTGCATATTCCTATGGAGGCCTGTGGTGACCAGAGCAAGGCAGCTATCAAGTGTCCTCTGTTGGTACTACATTATTGCTGTGAGATATGGCTTCGTACTGAGTCTAAAGCACACAATTTTGGCTAGGCTGACTGTAGGATCCACCGTCTCTGCTCTCCAGTGCTAGTGGTGCAGGCATGTTCATCCATGCCTGCCTTTTAAAATTATTAATTAAATGTATTCATATTTTATATCCTGATAGCAGTTTCCCCTCCTTCCTCTCCTCCCATTCTCTTCCCCCCTTCTTCGTGGGACCAGAGGTAGCAGTGGCAGAGACAGAATAGAAGTGAGAAGAGGAATAGGATTGAGAAATGGAGCATTTACAGGTGGGTGGGTGGAGCATTGCCTAGCAAAAGGAAAAGCGTATGGGTGTGAGATGCTGACTGGATAGAAACTTTCCAATCTGTCTGTTTGCTGAAGTTAGAAAGCTCCCAGTTTGGGGTGTTATTTAAGGGGTATGTGGGCCATTTGTTAGCGCAAAGGCAGGTAATGTTAGAAATCTGTAAATAAGGCAGCTGTTTTAGGGTCTGTAAAAGGCATACCTGCACTGAGATTGGACAGCTAGTATTTTCCATTGCCTAGGACACGAGAGAAAGACGAGACCCAAAGGCTAGCTGTCTGCAAACTCTGTTTTCGAGATAGAGCGAGGGTTGAGTGATAGGTCAGGTCACCCTAAGGCTTGTCAGCTCAAAGGGTGGGGACCGGGGCCACCCAAGTGGCCGAGTGACTGCAGTCCGTGATGGGAAACAAGATTCCAGTCCTCAGCTGTGGGGAATAACCAGAGATAAATGTCAATGTCGGTGAAAGCTGGCTTGGAGAAGGAGACCTTACCATGTGCAGCAATGGAGCAGGCGCAGGAAGTTGGAAAGTGGTCCAGGTCTAGGGTCCCTGCATGCCTCAGGCCACCTGGCTGAGTTACAAACCATTGTTATCATTCATGATGCAGGTGACCCAAGGCTGGTCCCATGTGGGTCGGTGGCAAGTGACCCAAAGCCATGCCACGCGAGTGGGAGACAGACAGATAAGTCATACAGAGAGAATTGGGTATAGAGTTTATTTAGGAAGTATTGGGAATGATATAAGAGTAAGGGGTTATGGATGGGGGAAGAAGGGAAGAGAGAGAATGGGGGACAGAAAAGGAGAGGAAGAGAGAGAAAGAAAAGAAAGAAAGGAGAGATGCAGAAGCTGCTACCCCATTTCTAGCATTTTCAAGTTCAAGGGCAGTGTTTACACTTTAGGTGGGTGGACTACAGCCCTTTTTTATTCTTTGGTCTTTATGAGAGATTTTTGTGTTAAATCTATGTAGACTTTCTTATCCAAAGGGCTCAGAAGCACTCATGCCTGACAAGCTGATTCCAAGCCAAAGGCAGGCATTGTTTTATTTATTTCTTTATTAACTTACAAAATAATCTGATTTTACATACCAATCCCCAGTTCTGTCTTCCTCCGGTCCTTCTGCTCCCCCCATCTTCTCCCAAACCCACCCCCATCCAGTTTTCAGAGAGGGTGAGAACTCCCCTGGGGAATCAACAAAGTAGGCCAGACATTGTTAATCAATTTTGGCACCTCCTGATTCCAAGCCCAGGGCAGACATTGTTAATCAGTTTTGACATCTGTTGATTCAAGCCCAGGGCAGATGTTGTTATTCAATGTTGGTACCTTTCCAGTAACAGATTAAGCTACACAAGCTTTTGGATGGTACAGAGAATGAGTGGTAGGTGGAGATGAAGCACTTGTTGGATTAGTTATTTTTCTCATTGTTGTGGTAAATAGTCAACAAAAGTAATTTAAGGAAGGGTTTGTTTGACTCAGTTTGAAGGAATATGATCCATTATGGTATGGAAGGCACATTTTTGACACAGCAATGAGGGAAAATACCTGATAAATTGGGCTGGATACTTGGATCAGTGGTTAAGAACACTTGCTGCTCAATCATGAGAACTGAAGTTTGGGTCCCACCTCAGGAGGCTCACAACACCCATCTAGCTGCAGAAGATGACACTCTCCTAGCTTCCGTGGGCACCCCCACACACATGTGTGCATGCAGATACATACACATGAACACACACACAGACACACACAATAACATAAATAAAATGCACTTGACAAATGTGACTTGGGGAAATTAAGGTTCATTGTGTTGCCATGGGCACTTGGATATGTATCTGCATCCTTGTACGTGCAGCGACATACATACACATAGATGCACATTCTTAAAAGTATTAAAAAATTCTGACTGAACTAGCCAGTATCGAGTTTCCTTATAGGAACTGGTAAGGAGTTTTCCTTTGAAAACCTTTCTCCATCTAGGCATGTTCTCAGCTTGTTCATCTAATATCAGGTAAAGAAAGTAAAAAGCAGGAAGATGGTAGGAGAACAAATCCAGTTCCCTTTCAATACCTGTGTGATGCTGAGAAAGAGCTTAGCTTCTTTCTGCTTCTCTAAACTGAGAATGATCCTTTTGAGGGCTAATTATGAAGACGATTGTATGGTTGGTTTCTTTGACAACTTTAGGTGAACCATAGTCATCAGGGAAGAGGGAACCTCACTTGAGAAATTGTCTCCATCAGATTGGCATGTAGACAAGACTGTGAGTGCATTTTCTTGATTAATGTTTGATATGTGAGGGCTTAGCCTACTGCGGGCAGTGCTACCTGTTGGGAGAGAATTCTTCACACTGTTGCCCCGCTGTGCCAATAATGCCACCTTGAATCAAGGATAGAGCCAGCGATTGACTGCCTGGGATTAGTCATAGAGCTGTTGGAAGACTGAGGAAGTCGGGGGGAAAAGAGAGGGACAGGGAGAGAGAAGCATTGGGATGAGGGGGACTTCTGGGGCTTTTGGATCAGGAAAATGTGACCAGCAGGGTCTGATGTGGGATTTCCCTCTGTATGCTATCAATATGTTTTATTGCCATTTGTTAATAAAGAAGCTGCTTTCAGCCAATGACATAACAGAATATAGCAAGGCTGTAAAAGATATATATAGAGAGTAGGTGGAGTCAGAAAGAAGCCATGTAGCTGCCACAGGAGACAGAGGCCTCTGCTAGAGCCTGCTGAAACTTTGTCAGTAGGCCATGACCTCGTGGTGATGCACAGATTAGTGGAGATTGGTTAGTTTAGGATATAAGAGCTAGCTACCAATACATTTAAGCTATTGGACAAACAGTATTGCAAATTATATAGTTCCTGTATGGTTATTTTGAGTTTGGGCAGCTGGGAATGAATGAACAGCCTCCGACTATAAGGGTCAGTATTCCACTAGTAATACTTTAGGTAAATGCTGCAGCCATCCTTAGGCTGGTGGTCCTGGGTTGTATAAGAAAGCAGTCTGATTGTTCGCCATGTTCAGAGAGTCTGGTTTTATCCCATGCTTTTTCAGTCACAGTCCAGCTGGCCTTGGTGAGCTCCCAATAGATCAGCCCCACTGTCTCAGTGGGTGGGTGCACCCCTTGTGGTCCCAACTTCTTTGCTCATGTTCTCCCTCCTTCTGCTCCTCATTGGGACCTTGGGAGCTCAGTCCAGTGCTCCAGTGTGGGTCTCTGTCTCTATCTCCATCCATCACCAGATGAAGGTTCTATGATGATATGCAAGATATTCGTCAGTATTGCTATAGGATAGGGTCATTTCAGGTTCCCTATCCTCAGCTGCCCAAGGAACTAACTGGGGACCTCGGCTTGGGCTCCTGGGAGCCACTCTAGGTTCAAGTCTCTTGCCAACCCTAAGGTAGCTCCCTTAACTAAGAATTGTGCTTCCGTGCTCTCCTATCCAACCTTCCTTTATCCCAATCATCCTTTTTCCCCAAGTTCCCCCCATCCTCCCCTTCTCCCTTTTCTCTCCCCATCTCCCCTTACCCCCATCCCACCCCACCCCCAAGATCCCAATTTTCTCCCCGTCAATTTTGTCTACTTCCCATAGCCAAGAGGATAACTATATGTTTTTCCTTGGGTTCACCTTCTTATTTAGCTTCTTTAGGTTCACCAATTGTAGACTCTGCGACCCTTATTTATGGCTAGAAACCAATTATGAGTGAGTACATCCTATGTTCATCTTTTTGGGTCTGGGTTACCTCACTCAGGATAGTGTTTTCTATTTCCATCCATTTGCATGCAAAATTCGAGAAGCCAAGGACAATGGCACGGGGTTTTGATCCTACTTAATGTGCTGGCTTTGTGGGAGCCTAGCCAGTTTGGATGTTCACCTTCCTAGATATGGATGGAGGGGGGAGGACCTTGGACTTTCCATGGGGCAGGGAACCCTGACTGCTCTTTGGACTGGAGAGGGAGGGGGAGAGGAGTAGGGGGAGGGAGAGAAGGATGGGAGGAGGGGGAGGGAAATGGGAGGCTGGGAGGAGGTGGAAACTTGTTTATTTTCCTTTTCTCAATAAAAAAAAAAAGAAAGCAGTCTGAGAAAGCCATTGATCCAACATTCCTCCATGAACTCTTCATTAGTTCCTGCCCTACCAGATTTCCTGCTTTGACTTCCCTCAGTGATGAAGTATTATTTAGCCTGTAAGCCAAATAAACCCTTTCCTCTGAAAGTTGGTTTGGATCAGCATTTTATCACAGCAATAGAAACCAAATGAGATGTAACAGTCACATACTTGATAGATGTTCATCTGAAACAAATACTATTTTCCTGTCATATGTAGGATTGGGATCCAGTCTCAGAGGTGGGATTCAGAGGAACACTGAGATGGACTGTGGGGGTTAAAACTTTATTAGAAGTTACTATTTAGTTACTTGTCTGTTGCTGTAATAAAACATGATTGCCAAAGTGACTGTATAAGGAAGAGTTTGTTTGGGCTCATGGCTTTAAAGGGGAGTCTGTAGTGGTAGGAGAGGCATAGCAGCAGGAAGTTGGAGCAAGAGGTTGAGATTACATCTTCTGTGCAAGCAGAAACCAGAGAGCGTGAACTGAAAATATGGTGAAGCGGTGAACTCTCAAAGCTCACCCTCAGTGATGTATTTTACAGCAAGTTTCTACTTCCTGAAAGTTCCAATACCTTCCCAAACAGTGCCACCAACTGGGGACCAAGTTCAAACACATGAATCTATAAAAGACATTCTCATTCAAACCACCAGTTATTAATGCCATCAACACATAGATAACAACAGAGTTCAGTGTTCAGCAATGAGACAGACAACATGGTGGGGGCTCTGATAGGAGTCAGGACTCACATGGTAGAGTCCTTTTTATAGGTCTCAGAGGTAGGTTTCAGCATGATGCTGCAGTCAGTCTCTCTGATTTCCCATCATCGAAGCAGTTGGGGGAGCAGGGTGTGTATCTGTCTGTACCCTCTTGGATGTAAACTTATTTCCCCAGGTTAGAGGTCCTGGTATTTGGGAATATGTTAACTAGATCTTCATAGACTATGATCTTAGTAGGCGCATGACTGTGTCATCTGTATGATGGGCAGGGTAGCAGTCTGGCCTGGAGTCTGACATTAAACTATGATGTATTTCTTCTATCTTGCTCTCACTGTCCTATCTGTTGAATAAAAGAATCATACCACACATACTTCATATGCGTGAGTGTTCCATGGACTCTCATCCTTGTTTGCATACTTAATTTCTGTTATGACAGTTAATCATTCTTCCCCTGGCTTGTTACATGATAGAGACAGTCAGGGTTAATGGCATTTTGGGGTTACTATTCTGATCCTCAGTCCATTTCTTCTCTCTGTCCCCAGGGCGTTGTCTTCATTCTACAACAACAATGGAAATATGGAAGGGATGGAAGAGGAGCTGAAAGAGCGATATGAGGAGAGTAGCTGGCACTTTGGAGAGAACTTGGAGAAAGCCATACAGGCATCAAAGAAAAAGAATTACTCTTTGACTGACTTTTGGGCCTATTTTGTTGTTTCCAGGCAAACCAGAGAAGTAAGTCACTCCTAGTAGAGTACATGGGGTCCCAAAAGACTAAAAATATGCCAGGGTTGATTGTTTGGAAGTAGAAGAATCAGACTCTGAGTGGTTTGTGCAGTAAATTGAGTAGAAATTATGAGGACCATAGAAACATCTAGAATCATCCAAATGCAAGAGGCTCCAAGGCACCTATTTTTTCCATCTCTGTCCTTGATCATTTCTTTTCTTGAATTTACTCTTCTATGCTTGTATTCATATTTTATTATTTACCCCAGAAAGACTGGAGTTTTCTACATCTCTGTGTTCTTAGTTAGAAAAGTTTTCCCCAGGCCCAGAGTGCCATTTTGGTCACCTCCAGACCCTCTAGTCAGCAGGCTCTAGGATCCATCCCCAGGCTGTCTGTGCATATCACCTGTGCTCTATTCAGGGCAGATGGCTACCACGATCCAAATGTCTGTGACTTGCAGGGTGAACTCATCATGGGAGAGTCAGGATGACAGTAGGAACTCAGCCCCAAGAGTTCTTTCTCCAGTAGATTTCTTCTGGTTTTGTGGTTTGGTTGAGTTAGGTTGGTTGTGCCATTCTTAGAAATGAGAGGGACAGACACAGCTTGAACTGAGAGACAGGAATAAAAAGAGAGAAAATGGAAGTTTTGAATGATACTGTTAGAATTCCTACCAGACTGTGTTTCCTAGGGGAACAGATGCTATTTAGAACTGTTAAAGTAGAGGAGGATCCCACAGTGTATTTGTTTTCTCCTCTTATCCCTCTTTTCCTCTCCCTCCTTCTTTTCCCTTTCTCACTGCCTTTCTGCCTCTCCTACCTTTCCCCCTCCTTTTCCTTAAAGTTATTTTTTGTTTTATTTGTATATGAGTGCCTGCATTTATGTATATGCATTGCATGCATGCACTGTACGTAGAGACCAGAAGAGGGCACTGTATCCCTTAGAACTTGTGTTACAGATGCTTGTGAGCTGCCTCATGGGTGCTGGAAGCTGAACCCTGGTCCTCTGCAGGTGTTTTCAATCTTGGAGCTATCTTTCCAGTCCCCTCTCCATCTTCTCTCTTTCCTGTACTGTAGTGATGAACTGCAGGCAGGCCTGCTTTTCATCCCACCCGGCTTCCTCATGGCTAGCTTTACACCCGAAATAACAACACACAAATTGTATTCATTTAAACACTGCCTGGCCCATTAGTTCTAGCCTTTTATTAACTAACTCTCACGTCTTGATTAACTCATTTCTAATAATCTGTGTAGCACCACGAAGTGGTGGCTTACCGGGAAGATTCTAACCTGCATCCATCTCAGAGAGGAGAGCTATGGCGTCTGCCTCACTGCCTTCTTCCTCCCAGCATTCTGCTCTGTCTACTCCACCCACCTACTTTTCTGCCCTATTAAAAGGCCAAGGCAGTCTCTTTATTAACCAATGAAAGTAATACATAGACAGATGACCCACCTACATCAGTGTACTTCTCTCTCACTCTCCCTCTCACAGTTTAACTTAGTTTTTTTTTAAGATTTATGGGGGTATACCTGATATGTGCACAGTTGAACATACATATACATTTCAAACACATTTTGATGACTTTGGATACCTGCACTTATCTGTGAACTCTATCATGATCAAAGTGCTAAGTTCTTGTGTTCCTTTCTCTCTCTCTCTCTCTCTCTCTCTCTCTCTCTCTCTCTCTCTCTCTGTGTGTGTGTGTGTGTGTGTGTATGTGTGTGTGATTTGTGAGACAGATGGTAATGGTTTGTATGACAACTATCCCCTTCAGTTATGCTAGGTGGCACAAGCCAGTCACATGATTCCACTTCTCTGAGGCATCTAAGATAGTAAAATCACAGGAATGAAGAACAGAATGGTGATGGTCAGCACCCTGAGAAAGAGACAAATGAGAACTGCTGCTCAAAGAGGATAAAATTCCTCCAGATAAATAGGGACATGATCTCTCTCTTCATTCTTGGCCTGTGGGACTGCTTTCCTCAGCAGTGGTCTCTCTGACTCTTCTCCAGTCTCATCCTTTGAGGTACCCCACTGTACTCTGTAGATGAGCGCTGTCTGTTTTCTACACTGAAAAATATGAACAGTGGACTGTCAAGATAGCTGCAGTCAAGCCTGAAGATCTAAGTTCAATCTTGGAACCCATGTGGTAGAAGGAGAACTGACTCCTTCATGTTGTCCTTGGATTTCCACACATGTGGAATGGGTTTCATAGATGAAGAAGGAAGAAAAGACTATTTCAGAACTAGGTGCACTATATGCAAAGATCCCACTGAGTTTGGGAAGAATAAATCATCCCCTTGTGCTTCTACCCCATTCAATCTGGGTACTTTTCTTCCATAGTTACAGAACTCTAACTTGTCCAGCATAAAGAAGCATGTGGAAGAAGGACTGCTGCCCTATCCAATCTTTGCAGCCATTGATGGTGACCTTCAGCCTGACTGGAGGATGAGAAAAACTCGGAGTAAGCAAAAAATTGAAGGGAGGGGAGGCAGCAAGGGAATGAAAGACACTGAACAGGGCTACGGATATAGCTGGTGGTAGAGTGTTTGCCTTGAATGCATGGGACTCTGGGTTCCATCTCCCCAAAAAGGCTTTGAGTGGAATATATGGATGTTTCTCCCAGACTTCCCTGTTGGGAGGTCCAGGAGCAAAAATGGGTTGTCAGGATAAAATAGTATGCTCAGCTCACAGAGAGCAAACAGGCCTCCCAGAAACTACCACACGGGCCATTCTTGCATTGGGTGACAAAGGATGTTGAAATATGGGTGAAGTAAGGGACCCAGGTTGGAGATACAGTGGCATAACTCTTTACTGTCATTTTCTCCATGGCTCCAATAACTACCCCAGTGCTGCTGGCTTTCCTAGTGTTCCATTTTTCTTTTCAGCCACAATCTTTGCCCTGGGATTAAGAACTCGTCACCCAATTTACTATATATAAAATGCATTTATTTGTTTGATGTGTTTGCCCCTATTTCTCAATATCTGTCAAGCCATATTCCAGGTGCTTGCTCACCCTAGCATCTTAAAGCTTGGAAATTCCTGAGGTCAATGCTCTATTTCTCTCATCCCTGTCTGTGTCCTTGATCTTGTTTCATTTTGGTTGTTTTCATAATTACTGTAACAAAAAGCAGCCCAGGAAAGAGAGAGTTTATTTGGCTGACAGTTCCATTATTTCGGGGAAGTCAAGAGCAGGGAGGAAATATGCAAATGTATCCTTATTTTCTTGCTTACTCTGGGCTAGCTTTCCCTCCCTTTATACTGATTCTGCCTAGAGAATACTGACACTCACAATAGGGTTGAATTTCCCCATCTCAGTTAACAATCAAGAAAGACTCCCACAGACATTCCCATAGGCTAACCTGATCTATTACCCATTAAGACTCCTGAACTTGGAGCCCATTTCCTGTGGTGGGGTGCCTTGCTCAGTCTTGATATAAGGGTGAGGGACTTGCTTCAACTTGATGTACCAGGTTTTGTTGACTCTGCATGAGAGGCCTTACCCTTTCTGAGGAGTGGATGGCGGGTGCTGAGGTGGGAGTGAGGTAAGGGAAAGTAGGAGGACAAGAGAGAGAGGAACTATGGTTGGTATTAGAAAAAAAAAGAATGCAAAAATGCCCCTCTTTTAGCAGGTATTCTGGCCCATGCCAGGTTTAAAGTTGAAATTAATCAGCATAGTTCTTGTATGGTTTTTCCACTACAGTGGGTAGAGGTGATCTCCTTTTCATAGACCTCCCCCATCAGCTCAGAGGTAAGGTTAATTTGGCTGTAACATCTGCCACTCCATTGATGACTAAGGTTGATTTGACTGATATTATTGGCTATCCAGGAGGTTCCTTCCTCTCTAACCACTCCATATGCCCCTCCTGAGCTGTACACTGGTTTGGAGAGGGTGGCCTTCCCTTGTAGAGGAAGACAGTTACTCAGTAAAGCATGTCTGAATAGCTGCACTCTTTACAAATATTCCCTAATGGACAATGAGACCTCTACTCCATGCCTTCTCTAACTCAACCTTCAACATCGCAACTGCTGTCTTCTCCACATGTGGACCAAGTATCAGCATCTCTCTTGAGGACTCTTGTAATTATTTCCTCATCTGTCTTCCTAGACATTGTCATCTGTGCCTTCCATAGCTACTTGATGGAAATTACTAGAACAAACAGGATTATGTGAGTTTTATCCTTATAATAAGTAGTCACTCAGTCCACAGTGTCCCAGATAACCCCCATATCACAGTGTGTCTGGAATTTCCATCATCCCAACATTCTGACATCGCATCTGTGATGAATTTGAAGAGAAAGGTGGGTATGAGGCTTACGTTTGGGGAAGTAATGGATGCAGGGTTTTTGAAATAATGAATTGTTTCCATCTGAATAGGCTTTCAGAGGCATGGGGAAGAGATCTCCAAATATTTGATATCAGCCAGCCCATCTCTAGTCTCTTGGTTAGCATTCCTTTCTCTATGGCATCCCTTCCTCCAGCACCTATGTTCCAGGTTCAGAGCTTATAGTTTACTCTTGTTTTGCCTCCCCAGAGTCCTGGTTCGAATTCACCCCTCATCATGCTGGCTACCCTGCACTTGGGGCTTACGTCCCCATCACGCAGTTTGGAAGCAGATTTAAGAATGGAAAATTGGTTAGATCTGAGCCTGAGGGAGACTTGAATTACCTGAGAGGTCAGTATTGGGATCAGATGGAATTCAGTGGAGGTGGGGAGTAGATGTTGGGCAAGAATGACCTCTCTGAGTACCTAGCTCTGCTAGGCTTCTTTATTGCTAGGAGAAAAGGAGAGGTCTTGGGGTTTCCAGAGGATGGCCTTCAGCATCTCCCAGGGACTCCCTTGCTTGACGGATAGATACCTGATTGCTTTCTAAATGGTCCAGGAGGCACCTGAATCCAAGGTTACATGATAAGCAGGTTTAGAGTGCGGGTATGGGATTTATATGTGACCTCACAAATGAAGCATTCAACACTGTGCCCAGAGTATGGTAGAAATTCAAAGATAATTAAATCTCTATTTATTCAGTAAATTATTTTTGTTGTTGTTTTAAATTGGGTCTCATATATCCCATTTTGGCCTTGAACTGACTATGTGGCTGAGGCTAGTCTTGAATTCTTACTTCTTCTGTATCCATCTCCCCGATGTGGAGTCCCCTCTGTGTGCTGTGATTACCATAAATGAATGAAGAAACTGCCTTGGCCTGTTGATAGGGCAGAACTTAGGTAGGCAGGGAAGACAGAGCTGAATGCTGGGAGAAAGAAGGGCAGAGTCAGGGGATGCCATGGATCCACTGCCAGAGATAGACATGCTAGAACTTTGCTGGTAGCCACAACCTCGTGGTGATACACAGATTAATAGAAATGGGTTAAAGTAAGATGTAAGAGCTAACCAAAAAGAAGCTAGAGCTAATGGGCCAAGCAGTGATTTAATTAATACAGTTTCTGTGTGATTATTTCAGCTCTGGGTGGCCGGGACGAACAAGTGGTCTCTCCTTGCAACATCTCCCAAATGCTAGAATTATAAGTGTGCACTGCCCTGTCTGGTCAACATATAATTTTGAGATATACTGTGAAGTCCGTCCTGGATGCCTCCTTCTGCATAGAAACAGAGCCCAGACTGTTGTTTTACTTCACCTTATCCTCCAATGAAAATGGCCCTCCAACCGTCTAGTCACTGAATTAGGGCCTTTTGATGTCATCTCTGCATCTTATATATTTCTAATCTGGATATAAATCATCTACATTCCATTTCCAGGTTTTTAGACTCCATTTATACCCCGTCCTTCTCACCACCAACAGCATCCCACACCTAAGCTATCTGACACTAGAACTGCTAACCCCTCAGCTGTTCCCCACATTCCCATTCTGCTTCTGTCGATTATAGGCAACAGGATTCACGTGTAATGGAACCTTATTGATTCACTTTAATTACAGGAAGTCTTAGTCTTATTTCTCTTTTCTTTCCAGGTTTATGGGGAAGTGCTATAGCTGATAGAGAAGAAATTAAGAAATTTATTTGCGGTGAGTATTTGAGGGGGACCCAAGGGCCAGAGCCTAGAGATATCTTATGTAAAGAAACTAATTTTCAGTTTCCTTCATGTGACAGAAGAGGAGACTACTGTCATTGTGCCTATAATTATATTTCCTAATGCTAGTGCTTTCTCTCAAGCCACCATTGGGGCATCCAGGACTGCTGCAGAGTGGCTGGGTGTGGGCTGCCTTGGCAACAGTGGTGCTTAGTTACATGTGACCTCCGTTTTCCACCTTCTCTGCATCTTCGTTGCTCTATCTACACCACATAGATGATGATAACGGTATTTGTAAGGATTTAGAGAGTGAATTTCTCTAAAGTACTAAGGATGGAGCCTGGTAGGTAAAAGCACTGGGTAACAATAGCAGTTATTATCTGTTCTATTATATTATCCTTACCACAACCCAAAGGACTGGATACTAAAATCACCTGAATTTAAAATTTTGTTTATTTTTGCCAGGCATAGTGGTAACACTTTAATCCCAGCATTTGGGAGGCAGAGATAGGAGTTCTTTGTGAGTTGGAGGCCAGTCTGGTTTCCATAGAAAGTTCCAGGGCAACCAGGACTACATAGAGAAACCCAATCTTAACATTTTATTTATTTTGTGTACATGGATCTTTTGTCTGCATGTATATCTGTATGTGCCTGGTGGCTGCAGAGGCTAGATAAGGGCATTGGATTCCCTGGAACTGGAGTTATACATGGTTGAGAAATGTCATGTGTGTACTGGGTATTGTGTCTGAGTCCTCTGGATAAGCCAGCAGTACTCTTAACCACTGAATCATCTTCCCAACCTTCAACTTTAATTTTTTTGAGAGCCATGGAGTCATAAGAATGCTGAGTTACTTGTGTATTCTCACTGTCAATTGAGCACTGATGTAGGAATGAATGGTGTTACATCACAGCTCTGAGCAGTATGTTAATATGCTCTGGCCAACCAAATGCTCCGTGACACTATACCTCCTGTAACTGAGACAGAAGTACCCACCCCAGCCTTTTGGAGATGACTTTTAAATGACCTAGAGGCTAAAGTTGGAGGTGAAGCCATGTTTCATTTCCTTAGTGGGTATACTAGGCTTGCTCTCTGGTGAAGAAGCCTTGATTTATAGTGGTATGTATTGTCCTGTCCAATTTCAACTTACCAATATGGGTTCACTGGAGGTAGAGTTGGAAGGGAGGCATGGAGTTAGGTCTTGAGAGTCATTATCAGCAAAGTTCCAGCCTGCTGTGGCCAATAGTATAAAGAAATAGCCCTAGAGAAACTTGCCTTGGACACACTCAACACCAGGACTGGTGGTGCATGCCTGTGATCCCAGCACTTTGGAGGTGGAGGCAGGAGAATCAGGAGTTTTAGGTCATCTTCAACTATGAAGGGAGTTTGAGATCAATCTGGGCAATATGAGACCCTGTCTTCGAAAACTGAAAAAAAATATACTCAACACCATAGCCAGTGACTGCATTGTACAGATAAACATTCTACATTTTTACCTTCTTGCAGACATGTTAGCAGACCTGAGAGCAAAATTGAACCAGGGACATTTGTTTATGGCAGGTAAGCACCCTGCTGTGTTCTGAATCACTGATGAGGACATGGATGAGACGCTGAACAAGCCAGCCACAGATTGTGCAGAATGTCATGGTTATGCTGATAGTCACCTTGTGAAGTGCTATTCTTACCTCGTCTGCTCACCTGTGCTCTCTGTGCGCGTGTGTGATGCATGTACATGTGCTGTGCATGTGTGTGGAAGCCAGAAGATGATGTCTGGTGCCATATTCTATCACTCTCTACCTTATGTGAACATGGAATTTCTTAACTGGCTAGACTGACTGGCCAACAAACCTCTAGGATGCTCCCATCTCCACCGTCATTGCTGATCACAGGTGTGTGCCCCTATGCCTGACTTTTTAAGTGGGTGTTGGGGATCTGAACTCAGGTCCTCATGCTTGAGTAGCAAGTGTTTTACTGATGGAGTCATCTCCCTACCCCACTCAGGAGATTTTTGACAGATGAGGCAACTGAGGATGGGGAGACAGAGAAACCACAGCTGGAAGTGTGTGTTTGTGTGCGTGTGTCTGTGTGTTCCTTACTCTTCCAGTAATTGTAAAGAGGTAATAAGGGAGGGTAAGAAGCCTTATCAAGAGAATTCATGCCTCTGTGCTACATGGAACAAGGGAGGTGGGCTTCTGTTCTGTACTTTCCATTTGTCAGCCAAGGTGGGCCTGGGAGGAACATCTAGGTTCGTGAATTTCATGTGGGAGTTTTCTAAGTAAAACACATGGAAGCTGGGTTGGTTGTACACAGCAGTGTCAGGAATGGGGTGACAAAGAGACTTTTATGGGGACAGGCAGTGATGGTCTCTCCACACTCTCATGGGAGGCTACTTTTATCTCTGAGCAGCGCCTAGATCAGCAGCTGGAGCAGCGGCATACATGGGAGCACCAGAGACACAGGTGGATGAAGTGCTCTTGGATTTAATCATGGCTTTTCTTAAAGATCAGAATGACCCCAGCATCAAGGATAAGCTCCAGGCCCTGCAGCAGATTCTGGGTGCTGAGAGAGGTTTGTGCATGAGCTCACACTTGCAAACTACTGTGTGGATGCTAAGGGACCAGAGAGCGTGAGGGAAGCAGGGGGTTGACACACAGCCAGGTGGCTCACCGTGGAGATGTGGCCCTCTTTTCTCCTTCTCCCTCCCCCCCTGTAAGTGACTGTGTATGCAACTAAGCTCTGCTGCCTGATATTTCCTGAGCTTTCATAGGCTTCTCTGAAGGATGGAATGCTTTCTCTCAGAGCAAATTGCTCTACAGCACAGTCACATTCAGGTCGCCACAAGAGATGAGATGGAGTAGGCTAAACAGTGACTCTCAAGAGATGGCACAGGTCTGTCCTGAAGCGGGTAATCAATTGGGTTTCTTGTGGCAGATGTGTTTGGTGAACAGAAGTACTTCTGGCTGATTGAGGCTGTCCAGAATTGGAATGAGATCTCTCCCAAGGAGAAGGAGCAGTTTCTTGAATATCTGTTGTACTGCTTCATGAGGACAAAAGCGCTTCCTTTGGGTCCCGGGTCTAGATCAACAAACTGGATCTGGAGTAAGTGCCAGCACTATCAGCCTCCTCCTATCTTCCCCACTAGTATCTGTCACATTTTCTTATCCCTGTGACAAATTATCTGGCACAAGCAACTTAGAGTGGTTTATTTTGACTCAAAGTTGAAGGAGATACTGTCCATCAAAAGGAGTGTCACATTGCCCTACAGTCAGAAGGCAGAGAGAGAGACAGAGACAGACAGAGGAGAGACAGGAGAGACAAAGGAGAGCAGAGAGAGAAAAAAGAGAGAGGAGAGTCACATACAGAGAGATATACATAGAGACACACAGAGACACATATGGAGACAGAGAAACAGGGACACAGAGAGAGAGAGAGACTGTTTAAAGACATACTGTCCACCATGGCAGAAGAGTATAAGGCAGCTGGTCCCATTGCCTCACAGTCAGGAAGGAGAGAGAGAGAGACAGAGTGAGAGAGACAGAGATATAAGAGAGACAGGGAGCGAGACGTAGAGAGACACAAAGACAGAGACAGAGACAGACAGAGAGATAGTTTAAGGAGATACTGTCCACCATGGCAAAAGGAGTTTGAGGTAGCTGGTCACATTGCCCACAGTCAGGAAGCAGAGAAAGAGAGAGACAAAAGAAACAGAGAGACACAGAGATAGATAGACACAGAGAGAGACAGAGTGAGACATAAAGACAGAGACATAGAGACAGAAAGAGACAGAGATGAGACGCACAGAGAGACACCGAGAGACAGAAAGAGAGACAGAGAGATAGGGCAAGATGGAAAGAGAGACAGGGAGAGACAGAGAGACAGAGTTGGAGTGAGAGACATAGAGAGGGAGAAAGATAGAGGGAGAAAAGAGAGAGGGAAAGAGAGAGACAGAAGGAGAGTGAGAGACAGAAAGAGACACATATAGAGAGAAAAACAGAGGAAGAGAAAGAGAGAGAGATGCTGGTGTTCAGTTCACTTTTTTCTCTTTTTTCAACTGGGGACCCAAGCCCCTGGGACATTGCCATCTACTATAAGGTAGGACTTCCCTACTCAAACCCTGTGTCACATTGAAGGTCAGTGCTTCACCATAGGACTTTAGAGGAGTGCCAACTCATGCCAGCCCATGATACTTAATTTCTACTTTTCCATTTCTGCATCTAGGTTATTTCCAGGACACTTTTACTTTTCTGTGTAAAACTGCAATTTGTTGTTTGAAGTGGGAGTGGGGAACTGTTTACAACTTCCTCTATAAAAACGGTGAGAATGCGCCCCTTTCTGCCTTCCTAATCTCTAATGTGCTGTGGTGAGCTATGGAGGATGAGGGCCATGAAGTGATCTCAGCTCATCCCTTTCGTGGAGCTGTGGGGGTGGGGATGGCATGGTGCTCAATGATGTGTGTGGCAGAGCCTCTCCATGGTAGTGGTTCCTAACAAGAGACACATAGTCTTTCTGGTGTCAATAGAAGGCACAGTAAGGCCCCTGAAATAGTGGTGCTTTCCTCTGATTCTAAAAATACGTAGACATTCACCATAGGTTATCCTTTCATGATCTGCCCTCCATCATTCAGACAGAATATACACTGGCCTGTGGGATACTTTTAGGTCTCTGTATATCTTTTATAAACTTCTGTCATCTTGCTCTATGAATGACTTCTTCCAAGACTATGCCAATTCCCAAACATTTACCACTCTTCCGTGACGAGACTGCCTACCACCAACATCTTGTGCCTTGATGCCTTTGTAGTTTGAGAAAAGGTAATTTCCCTAGGAAGATAAGCTTCACAATGTTATTAGCTTGGTCAGCACCATACATGCCTTGAGAAGTTGTATCATTCTATTTTTATTGGTTATAACAAAATACCCCAGGCCATGTACTTTATAAAGAAAACAGTTTTATTTAACTCATAGCATTAGAAGATGAAAGTCCAAATGAGGTGGCGCCATCTGTTCACCCTCTGGTTTGGGTGTTCCTGGTTGCAATATAATGTAATGGAGAAGCCATGTGTAGAAGGCACATAGTCACAGATGGATGGGTATCATTGTATAAGTACTTTGCTCTCTCCAGAACTAATAATTTACAGTCACACAAATCCCTTCCAAGGCTGATGCCTCCACCTCCAAATTGGTCTGTCCTTTAAAAGGTTCCTCCACATCAGCACCTCACACTGCAGACCAGTCTTCCTGGGCACGAGTCTCTGAGGAGCACACTCAAACCACGTTCAGACAACAGCAGAAGTGAACCCTACTGGAATGGGTCTCCACTCACCTGTCTGAGACAACAGTTCTGTCTGCTCAAACTGCTTCCTATACCCTACATTCTGACCTTAGATTAGACAAGTCTTTTCCTGGTTTTAGGTAACATCACAGATGAGGCCATGCAGAGCCGGGAGTTTCTACATCTGGTGGATGCTGGTTTGGCTATCAATACTCCCTACCCGCTTGTTTTGCCTCCAGCTCGTAAAGCTCACCTCATCCTCTCTTTTGACTTCAGTGCTGGAGATCCACTAGAGGTAACTGAAAAGAAACTTATGTATTTGAGGGAAGAAGATGAGCTGGCCCGGACAGAGATGGGGCAGTGCAGGAAGGAACTCAGGGTCTGCTTGGGGAGTGGACATTCAGCAGTTGTTGTCTGGGGCACTATGGCATGTACACCCCACATCATGCATAGACACGCATAATGATCACACTTTTAAAACCTTGTTGACTGGCAAGATGACTCAGCAGATAAAGGTACTTGCTGCCAACCTGAGTTCCATCCTCCAGACCCATGTGGTGGATCTCATAAGTTGTCCTCTGATGCTACACACACACTGTAGCAATACATGCACACACCTGCGTGTGTGCACACATACATACACATGCACACAAAATAAGTGTATATATATATATATATAAGTTTATATATTTTGTCTTTAAAATATACACACTTATATAATATGGATTTGCACCTCTTATGCAATGCATACAGATATATAAAAGTATACTTGTGTTTATTAAAAGTTAGATCATCAAGCTTGGTGGCAAATGCCTTTACCTGCTTAGCCTCAATGCTGGTGGGTAAAGATTTATATTTCACACTTATGTTGTTTTGTTTTCTGGCTGTGATAATTGGATCTGGAATGTACCCCAGAAGTTAAGAACTTCTGCCCCATGTGTTTGAACTTGATCCTTAGGGTGTTGTGATTGGGGAGTGTCAGAACATTGAGGAGATGTGCCTAGTGCAGGTCTTAACCTTCCCAATGCTGTGACCCTTTAATACAGTTCCTCATGCCATGGTGATTCCCAACCACAAAATTATTTTTGTTGTTAGGCTATAACTGAAATGTTGCTACAGTTATGCGTCCTATTGAAAATATCTGTGTTTTCTGATGATTTTAGGTGACCCCATGTGAAAGTGTCATTCACCCCCTAAAGTGTTGATAACCACGGGTTGAGAAACACTGGCCTAGGGGGAGTCCCTAGTTGACTGGGTGCATGCTCTCAAAGGACAGCTATCTATCTGCCTTGTGAGATGAGCAGTTTTGCTCTGTCATTCTCTCTCACCATGTGGCCAAGTGATCATGGCTTGGAAACTCCAAGCCTTGAGCCCAAACCAACCTTTTCTCTTTGTAAGCTGATTGTCTTGGGTATTTGCTACAGTAATGGGAAGTGGACTGGCTGACTTCCATGGTAATCATTAGGCTATTTAAAAGCACTTGCATGGCTGACTTTCCATTTCTGTTAGCCAGTAATGGAAACTGGCTTTGTCTGTCACCATCCATCCCTCCTGGGGAGGTAGAGGTTCAAGAGTCTTTCAGGGAGGAAATGAGATTAACTGGCTCCAAATACGTGTAGGTGACCCCTCATCTGAGTACATTGTTCTTCATACAGAACCCTAAAGTTATTCTCAAGCCTCCAAGAAACTATTCATTGACCCACAGTGAGTGAGAGATGTCTTCTGTACAAAACAACCATGCACTTTCCAGCCTCCTCCTGAGGTCTTTGCTGAAGTCCCAGTGTGTCTCAAGGGTCCCTATTCTCCCCTTCTCAGACCGTCAGGACCACAGCGGACTACTGCCAACGCTATGGAATCCCTTTTCCTCAAGTGAGAGAGGATCAGCTAAAGGAGTGGGCCAAAGCCCCAGAGAGCTGCTACATCCTCAGGGGGGAAACTGGACCTGTTGTCATGCATTTTACTCTGTTCAACAAGAACAACTGTGGAGGTAGGTGTGGGAGGAAGAACAGGGTAAGGAGCCATGGGATTCTGGCTGGCTGGGGCTATATTTTAGGGATGCCTAGTCCACACTTCAACATCTAAAACTCATCCTGTCCACCGTGGGGCCTCCAAAAGGGCATCGTGCTTTCTGTTTCTCTCTTTGACATTTATGTCTGTTTCCTCCTTTTGTTGGGACATTCATGTCCACATTTATTATCCGGTCCTAGGTGAACAGTCCTAGGTGGGTCTCAGCATTTAGCACTGTGCTTGGCAGTCTCAGCACCGCTGTTTATCACACTGGAGTCCCTGGAGCTCTCTGCCACGCTGCCTATGGAGTGGGATTCCCTTGGAGGGATAACGTAGAGAGCCTGTCTTTTCTCTTTCTGTACATTGTGTCTCCCTATTATTGCCAAAGCTGGCTTTGAGCTCAGGCTCCCCTTCCTTCAACCTTCCGAGTGCTGACTTGCACACATTGCTTTAACCTGTTCCTTTCTACTGGCCTTGGTTTTGTTTTAAAGATTTATTTTTGTTCTTTTTAGTTATGTGTATATGTGTTTGCCTGTCTGTGCACGTGAGTGTAGATGCCCAAGGAGGATAGAAGCACTGGATCCTTTGGAGCTGGAGTTACAGATGGTTATGAATCACCTGACATGGGTTCTGTGTACTGAACTCCAGTCCTTTGAAAGAGCAGTCTGAGTTTTTCCTAGCCATTCCTCTGGCTCCTGTTAAATTTATTTCTTGGACAGAGTCTCACTGTGAAGTTTGGCATTAGCTCAAACTCACAATCTTCCTGCCTTGGGCTCCAAGTGTTACAATGATATGTGTGCACTACCATACTCATCTAGTGTATGTACTCTCTTGCTTCTTTTAATTTTTTGAAAAGATGTTTTATTTTTATTTTATGTGTATGGGTGTTTTTTCTGCATGTGCACCATGCGTATGCCTGGTGCCCAAGGGAGACAGAAGAGGGCATCAGATCTTCTGGAACTGAAGTTACAGATGGTATGAGCCACCATGTGGGTGCTAGGAACTGAGCTCGTTTCCTCTGGAAGAGCAGTTATTACTCCTAATTGCTGAGCTATCTCTTCAGCCTTCTCTCTTTATTCTTTTAACAAATATTTATTAGTCACTTACATTAGCTGTCGTTCTGAGCAATACATATTAATATGAGAAAGGAGGCATTTTTCTTCTTTGTTCAGGTATGGAGGATAGATGGTAAAACAATGCTTCACTTTATAAAGTAATATACCAACACCTCTTTATTTATAAAGTCAAGTGTGCCAGCTGGATTTGGTCCACAAAAGTAGTTTACAAACTTCTTACATAAATGGGCAGGATCCTAACTTGACAAATCTTTTTCTTGGTTTGGTTCTATTTCAGATGACATTGACACATGGAGAAAAAAATATGAGACAATGAAACCATCTTGTTTCTACACACCAGAACTTGTGGCAGATTTGCTGAGGGTGTCTAGGGAGAATGTTCGAATAAACAAGAATAATATCCTCAGTGAGATGAGGAAAGTGGCTGGGTGAGTATCAGGCTATATCAGCAGCTGTAACTGCCCTGATCTCTGAGTTGGCGCTAAGGAATATCTGTTGCAGAACTAACTTTCAGTACATCTGGTGGGAGGATTGTGGGTGTAGATGAAATTGAGCTCCTGCCTAGAACTCTTCCTATGAGGGCCTGGCGGTGTGACTCAAGGATAGAGTCCCTGCCTAGAATCCCCCAGTGAGGGGCTGGGGTGTGGCTCAGTGGTAGAGCCCCTGCCAAGAATTCCCCAGTGAGGGGCTGGGGTGTGGCTCAGTGGTAGAGCCCCTGCCTAGAATTCCCCAGTGAGGGGTCAGGTTGTAGCTCAGTGGTAGGTTACTTATTTAATTTATATGAGACCTGGGCTCCATCCTCGGCACTAAAAATAAAAATTTATGGCATGACAAACTGTTTCTTACCACCAGAGCTTGCGTGTGTGAAGGGGAGGAGATAGACAGTGAATAGTGCTGGAGAGAGTGACTTTCTGAAGCACAAAGCAGAATAGACTGGGTTGCCATGGCTTCTGGGGCCTCCGTGGAGGCCAGATGGCTGAGGATTTTCTAATAAGCAAAGAGTATACACTAAATGACCACCCATCACAGCCCTTCACAACTGACATTGAGTCCCCAGTTACTACCCCTGGATCCAGAAATGTCTGTCAGATGATATTCAGAGCTGCTTGTCATTCCACTCTCAGGAAAACTGGCAACTTGCCAAGGATGAATAAGGAGGACTTCTTGGGATACAGAGTGCAGAATGTCCAAAGCTCTCGGACTGTGGAGATTAAGATATCCAACAACACGGACATAATATTCAAGGAGCCCTTGTAAGTCTCATCCTTTTCTTGTTCTCCCAAGTCTTGCCCTAAGCCATCCCCATGCCCCATATCATATGTGATCATAGGACATCTGTGCAGGGGCTTCCAGCTCAGAGACAAGGCTCAGTGTATGATGGCAGATCAGACAGGTGTAGCCAGTTTAAGTCTTAGCTTCCCGTTTGCAGCATATGTGCTAATAGCATGCTTACATAAGTTTGCAAAGCTCTTACTTTAAGAAATTATTTGTTTAACTTATGTGTATAAATATTTTGTCCTGCACATATGCATGTGCGTTGTGTGTGCAGTGCCAGTAGAGGTTGGAAGAAGCCATCAGATCCTTTGGAACTGGAACTACAGATGATCGTGAGCTGCCGTGTGGGTGCTGGGAATTGAACCTGGGTCCTCTGAAAGAGTGGAAAATGCTCTTAACTGTCAAGCCATCGATCTTACTTTTAAAATGTAGTATTTTTTTACTTTTTCTTTGAGAAATATATATATTTGATAGCTTTCTATCATATTTACTCCCCCCAAATCCCCTACAATTCTTCCCAGATGCCCCCAGGTCTCCTTCCAGACTTCATGTCCATTTTTTAAAAAATAACCCACTGAGTTCATCTGGTGCTACCCACATATATGTGGGTGTTAGGTCATCCACCGGAGCTCGGACTGTAGACTTACTGGGATGACATAAGTCTATATAAAGAAAATAGGCTTTCTCTCCACAAGAAGCTATTAAATTTGTAAGTAGCTCTCCATGCAGGGTGTGAGATTCTGTGCCCCTCACCAACCCATCCGGGGCTGTGGACTGATCTTGTGCGGGTAAGCACAACTGCTGGGAGTGTGTGAGTACAGCGTTCCTGTGCAGGATGGTTTTATCTTCTGAGGACCTACTGCCCTTTCATCCTCACATGGGTTTCATTTACATGGAAGGCTTGATGGTGGGACACTCCCTCCCCAGTGTGGGCACCATGTCATGCGGCAGAGATGAATGCAGTTTTTCGTAGCTGCCTATAGTCATAGGCAGTGATCTTGGTTTTCTTGTTATCAAGCCCTTAAGTGGTGCACAGGTGAATCAGGGCTGCAAAGCACAGAGAAAGAGTGCCGATTACGATGTCTGTGGGAACCACATGCAACGAATCTGGAGTAGAATGACTTTAACCTGTTGAATAAGTGGGAGAAAAGCCATTAGTGGTGGCTCAATGTGAAGAAACAGAAAACGCAGAATGAAATACGATGTGGATTCTGAGAGATCTAATATTTGATGTAGACTAAGTCATTAACTCCTGTTCTGGATCTGAACAGTTGTTCCTAGACTGACATCATTAGATAAACTAATACTTATACAATAAGCATAGGTGATGGGAACACCCCTTAGGCAGTGAAGCTGAGATTAAATGTAGGTATTCTTGTGGAATAAGATAAAATAAATGAAAAAAATAAATTCCTTTGAACCATGCATGGTCTATAGAGGCCTCCAGATGTTCTGTTCTCCAACAAGCAAGGCCATCTTCTTAGAACAATAGTGACCTGTAACTTCTCTTTCCTAGGCACTACTTACGGAGTGGGCATTTACTAGTGGACCCACCACCTGTGCTGTCTCCAAAGTCCACCATCAGCTGTTCCTTTGTGAAGAAGAGCTCCAGCTTCCAGGGCACTGTGGGCATGCTGATCTACCAGGGCCCAAGTGTCCACCTGGCCTTACTGTTCTCTATTCCTTTCAACTATGCGCTTCACAGAATTAAGTTTGCCTTAGCCATCATAACCGAGCCAGTCTCCAGAGACCTGGAGAGTGTTTTTGATGACATCATTCAGGGAAATGGGTCTCCAGAGCAAAAGGTAGCAAAGTATGAACTTCAGCTCCCTCAGGGGACCCTGAAGCTGGAACATGACTCCTTCATCGTCAGAGCCACAATGTCCAACATCCATGTGGCTAAAATGGATGTAGTGGTTGAGACCAAAGCTGTTTAAAAGTTTCCTCCCTTCGTCCATAACTGCTCATTTTACACTTTGGTCAGATTGCTTGCCTCTGTAAAAGGAGAGATCTCATCTGAAATCATGGCCCATCTCTGCAGAGCCAAAAAACTCTGTAAACGCTTTCTGCTTGACTAACAGATTGATGATGCATTTCTTAGGCTCTTAGCACCCTGCTGTATCCTATGTCACCCTTGATGTATCCTTTATTCTTCATTCCCTGACATGCTGTGTGGCTTGCTTTCCATACATTTCTCCCTCAATATCTTCCCTTCAGTCTGTTTTAGATAGGTGCCTTCCTTGGCTGTCTTATCTGCTGCCTCAGCCCTCCTTTCTGCTTGCCTGTCTCCCTCCCACCTGTAAGTCCGAGGTCAAGCTCGATGACTCTGTATCTGATTTGGGCCTTGGTCCCACAGTTTACTCATTGTAAGAGCACAGGCAAGTCCTTTCACATGTGAGCCTCACTTTCATCATCTGTGGAGTAGATAATTGTGTCTGTGTCCTGGGAGGCTCATGAATGAAGTCCTAAGACCTTAAGGGCAGCTCTGGTAAAGACAAATTTTTCAAGAGGCAGTACTCATTATTTTTTTTCCCCAAGCCGATGTTTGTTTCTTTTGATTAAAAATTTGTTACTTTTAGATGGCATACAAGATAATTGGGTTCATCATGGCTTTTTATAGACATAGGTAATTGTACTTTGTTAATACTTGTTCCCCATTACCTCCATTTGGCCCCACTTCCTTCTCACGTGGGTCTTCTTCCTCCCTCCAAATACTCCCCTCCTGCTCTTGTGTCATAGGTATGTGTGCATAAATATGTATTTTAACCTAAATTTTGCATATAAAAAAGACATGCCATATTTGCCTTCTTTCCTAATTTCCTTCTTGTCCTTCATCTTTTTCGACCTCTTTTTTTCCACCAAATTGTCCCTCTTCTACTTCTACAACATATGTAATACCTAGATAAAGATAAGTAAAATAGGTAGATAGGTGATAGATGGTAGATACAAGGTATATAGATAAGATAATTAGCAGGTAGATACAAGGTAGATGGTTAAGATAGATGATAAATAGATGACAGAAGGAAGATAGTAGGCAGATAGCGAGATAGCTATTACACTTAGGAGGGAAATCATTATACTTGTCTTTTTGAGGCTGGGTTATTTTGCTTAATGTGATGGGCTCCAGATTTGTCCATTTTCCTACAAACTCTTCCTGATGGCTCATTAAATGTTAAAGACTGCTACGAGTTGAATTGTTTATTTCTCCCCAAAAGTCAATGCCATACCTCATGTGCTTGTAGATATGACATTAAAAGGAAATTCAGAGTTTGCAGATGAGATTATTATGACACAGATGTGGGTTCATGTGGGTCCGTGGAAAGAAGACACAGAGACACCTTAAGAATGAATTTAGCCTTTTCCAGGACTGAACCACTTTCCCTTCACCCAGGGCTTCTTTTTTTTTTTCCAGTTTTCACCTTAGCAAGTTGATTGCCATATCCTCAAAACATCCTGACAAATCTTCCACAGGGACAATGCCAAGTGCAAATTCTTGATTAAGGAGGTACCAGGCTATGAGAATATGAAGGGAGAGGTTGCTATGATGTATACACGAGGCAAGGAATACCAAAAATGACTAATGAGTTATCATTTGTCACAATACCGACATTTGAGGTAAAAGGGTCTGGGCTCAGAGTCCTGTGCTGCACTGTCCAAATCTTGGTGTCTGCCAAGTTCAGTGAGGTTCTCAATCTTCCCTTCACTCTGTGAGCTTGACCCTTTGAAGGGTATGAGTAGTTGCTTTGGTAGTTTTGATAGTTGATCAAATTCAGGAAAATTATAAAAGTGATGGATGCTGTGTTAGGCAAAAAAAAAATGTGTTCGTGTGTGTTTGCATGGTAGCATGCACCTATTTATGGGCTTGAAGAGGCCAGAGGCGGACATCTGATATTCTGCTGTCTGGAGTGCTACGATTAAAGGTGTACATCATCACATCCTGGTCTAATCATTTCTTTAATTCCTTTTCACAGGTTGGAAATTTAGCTAGGTGGGATCTTGTCCTAGGTCACCATTCCCTTTATTCCATTTCTTGGTCTGTTTATCTCCTTGAACACAGAACTTAGTTCCATTCCACTTCATGGTTCTTTGTTTTCTCTCAGAATGTTCCTTTCCATTATGCATCTTTATAAGCATGACTACTAGTAACCACATGACAGAGTCTATCCTAGGCTGTTTTGAGATTTCCTCTGCCAATGGAACTAATTCATTTCACTTTAGCTTCAGATATACTGGACAGGGACAAAAAGCAGCTGCTTTCTTTGCTAAAATATCACAAAAATGATTTTTAGGCCACATATTAATATTATTTTCCTCTGAAACCTCTTGAGCCAGCCCCTGCCCCACCCCCAGCTCATCAAATCACATTCAGCACCATTGTTTTGCTTTTACTGGTGTGGCCCACTAAGCAGCACTTAATCCATTCTACTGCTTTCCTAACCCAAAGTATCAAAGTTCAAATTTCTCCAAACAAAAACAGTTCTATCACAGTAATACCCTAGTCCCTGGTACCAACTTTTGTCTTAGTCAGGGTTTCTATTTCTGTGAAGAGACACTATGACCATGGCAACTCTTATAAAGGAAACATTTAATTGCGTTGCCTTGCTTTCAATTTAGAGGTTCAGTCCATTATCATCATGGTGGGACATGGTAGCATGCTGGCAGACATGGTGCTGGAGAAGTAGCTGAGAATCCAACATCTTGCAGGCAACAGGAGATGGTCAGTCTTTTTGGACATGACTTGAGCATATGTGGGACCTCAAAGCCTGCCTCCACAGTGATACACTTCCTGCAATAAGACCATACCTACTCAAACACAACTTCTAATAGTGCCATTCCCTTTGTGGGCCATTTTCTTTCAAACCACCATATAGTACTCTTTAGTGGAAGTGTATGCAAGTTGTGTAGGGGTTTTCCAGTATGTGGCATTCATAAATCATTATCCATGCTGAGATGGACTTTTTGGTTCACCGAGTCAGGCTTGGTGGAATCTTTTCTTTGGTTGGCTGCTTGTGCCCTATCTTAGGGAGAATAGACATGTATTCATGTCTCCTTAGAAGATCACACAACACCTCATATCAAGTGGTTTCTTTTTATTTTTATATATTCTTTGGCAATTTCATGTACATATACAATATTTATTGAGTGTATCCACACTGCCTGACACCTCTTAACACCTCTCTCTCTCTCTCTCTCTCTCTCTCTCTCTCTCTCTGAAAATCCACTGCTAACTGATCTTGTTGACTTGATCTTGTGCAAGTAACCATAGGTGCAGTACGTGCATGAGTGCAATGAATATGCCACATCCAGAAGACAATATTTCACAGTACTTTACCACATCCTTTGGTGGTTACTTTCTTTCATCCCCACTGCTCAATGTTTCCTCAACCTTCAGGAAGGGGTTGGTAGCAATGTCCCAGTTAGGGCTGGGCACTCAGCAGACATTTATTCTCAGCACGTTGACCAGCTCTTATCTCTGCATTACCAATTGCTTACTGCAGAGGAGGCTTTTCTAGTCAAAGTCAACTGTAGCACTAAATATTTAGAAGGCAGTTTTTCAACCTATTTAGCACAGCAACAACATGTTCCCTTAAGGCCTATATGACCTGGTATCAAGGGTTCTTGCATCCTGCTCCTTTGAACACATGACTGACTTATGAAATACCACATCCATCCTTTCCAACTTTCACTCACCAAAGGTCAGGCTTAGATGAATGTTCAAAATGCTTGTTGGAACAGCAAATGAGTAGAGGCTTCACTTTAATCCCCATTTCAAAATGTACTATCTAATTCCATTCTGGGGATAAAAGAGTTTCAGAAGCCCACACTGGCTCCCCCCTCCCATCTCACTCCAGCCAGATGGGGAGGTAGGAAGAGCTCCTATCCCTCCACTGTCTGATTAGAGATTCCCCACGAGCTGTCACAGATCTGTCACAGGGACTGAGGAGAGTCCAAGAAGGGCAAGAAGAATTGGCAAAGGATTGAAGCAATCAGGAACTGGGCTGCCTGCTGCAGGGGAGGAGAAAGGAGGGGCCATCTTGACATCAGAGCTTGGTGAACTCTACCTGCCCCCATGCAGTTTCCCATGGGCCCTGCCTGCATCTTCTTGAGGAAAGGCATTGCTGAGAAGCAGCGGGTGAGGTGGCAGGAAGAGCAAGGGAATCGGGCATGGGAAAAACTGGTGTGCAAATGCTGAGCAACAAGGGGAGCAGGTGGAGAGAGTGTTAACTGAGTTCAAGTAGCACCGTACAGACACAAGGATCAGCAATCAGAAGTCAGGAGCAAACCAGGATGGTGGAGTGAGAGGAATGTAAAAGGGATTGGGATGGAGCCGTTCTTGATAACATCATTGTTTTATAAATCATACAGTGGTGATAATGGTGCTGCTGCTGCTGCTGCTGGTGATGACAATGTTGATGGTGATTGTAGTGATGATGGGGATGACAGTGGTGATAGTGATGGTGGTGGTGCTGCTGCTTCTGATGACAATGGGTATAGTGAAGGTGTTGATGATGCTGATGATGGTATTAAAAATAGCTACTGCTTATTGAGTCTTGCTGTGTGCCTAGTCCTGTGAAAAAGGCTTGGTGGCATTCAGTCCTCAGAATAACACATGAGGTTGGGTATGATTTCATTCCTGCTTTACAAGGGAGCAAATTGAGACCTTTAAATCATGAAGTATTTTGCTTTAAGTCTATACAGTTAATCAGTGGCACAATTTATGGATCTACCTATTTATTTACTTAAAATTTATTTAATTTTTAAAATTTATTTATTTATTTAAAAAACTACCTTTTCTCATTTTACATACCAATCCCAGTTCCCACTTTCTCCCTCTCTGGCTCCCTCCACCTTCCCCTCTCCCCACCCCTATACACTCCACAGAAAGGGTAAGGCTTCCCATGGGAAGTCAATAAAGTCTAACACATTGCTTTGAGGCAAGACCAAGGCCTTCCCCACTATATCAGGCTGAGTAAGGTATCCCTCCAAAGAGAATGGATTCCAAAAACTAGTACAAACAGTAGGGATAAATCCTGGTCTCACTGCCAGTGACCCCACAGTCTACCCCAGCCATACAATTGTCACCCATATTCAGAAGGTCTAGTTCGGTCCTATGCTGGTTGCCCCACTGTCAGACCAGAGTTGGTGAGCTTCCATTAGCTCAGGTAAGCTGTTTCAGTGGCTATCCCCATCATGGTCTTGATCCCTTTGCTCATATTATTGCCCCTCTCTCTCTTTGACTGCACTTTGGGAGCTCAGTCCAGTGCTCTGCGTATTTAGTCCTGTTTGATTCTTAGGAACATGCTCTTCATTGTAAGCCTTTAAAATCACCAGAAAGGGGAAGAAAAGAAAGGAGAAGATAGAAAGGGAGGGGAGAAAATGGAAGGGAAGAGAAGGGGAGGGGACGTGGGTCAAGGTGTGGGGCAAGGCAGGACAGGGAAGAGAAACAGGAGAAAGGAAGTGAAGGGAAGATAGGGGAATGGAGAGGGAAGAGAGCTGAGGGAAGGTAAGAGCTTGCCTGGGAAGAAAAGAAGAAGAATCCAAAGTGAGGAGGTCTCCATTTATAAGGTTGATAAGGAGTAAATTCCCAGACACTATGCCTGCTAACCAAGCTTACCCCCAGGTGTACTCATGGGTAGAGAACAATGACCAGCAATTCTCGGATGTGAGACTGACACCGAATATTCATGAAGCACTCTGAACACTGGTTTCACACAAGGGGATGCTTACTGGGAATGAGGATGGAGGTGCTGGAGTCAGTGGGATATAGCAGAAAGAATTGGGCATGGGAGCTAGGAGACCTGTGTCTGACCTCTGAGTGATCTCAAAGGAGTATGTGTGTCATAAAAGCAGAAGAGGGTGTTACTTCAGGGGAGAAATGGGACTGGGGAGAGAGGAACATGTGCTAGAGGTGGTGGCGGTGCCAAAGACAGCAAAGGTCGGCGATGCAGATGTGCGACAACATCACAGCGCAAACCTGTTTCTTTGTTAACAAAAAGTCATTTCTTAAAAGGATGAAGTGGATGAGTATGTATCTTAGCTGGTAGAGTTTATCTTGCACATATGAGGCCCTGGGTTCAATTCCCAGATTCATAAAAAGGAGGTGTGGTAGGAAGTTCCTGTAACCTCAGTGCCTGGGAGATGAAGGCATGAGGATCCGAAGTTCAGAGTCTTTTTTGGCTACTAGTCTGGGCTACACGAAGATTGTCTAAATACATACATACATACATAATAGAATAGAATAGTTCAATAAGGGCCAGTGAGGGCCAGCAGGTCAAGGCACCTGTTGCTAAGTCCAAAGACCTGAGTTCTATCCCCAGGATAAAGAAAGGAAAGACCTAACTGCCTCAAGTTGTCCTCTGATACCTCACAAGTACTTGGAAAATGCTTGCATTTCAAAATGATTAAATAGGCAAATAAATAAAAGGAAAACAGGATTAATTGATTTATCTCTCCCTTGAGGGGGATATTCTACATATGAACTGTGTGACCTTTGGTAGACTCATTAATCTCTCTGTTTTTCAGCTTCTTATGGGTGAGATGAGAATATTTGAGTTTACCTCACTGACATGGTTCTGAGGTTTAAATACAGTGAAAGAGCTTGACACAGACATCCCTCTGAACACAGTAGATGAGACATATTTTCTTTATCTAGAAAAGAGGTTCCAACTCTCTTATGTTTAGGACAGATAGTCAGAGATTAAGATGCAAGGATAGGAGACAGGAAAGGGGAGGGGATGGGAGAAAAGGGTGGTCAGAGAAGAGCTGGGGATGGGAGGTGGAGATGGAAGGAGGAAGAAGAAAGTTAGTGGAAGAGTGTGAAGGACCAGAAAGCTTGATAAAACAATGGGCTTGTCTGGGGAAGTGGGACTCCTCCAATCTCTCATTCTTGTGTTCCTTTCAGGAGAGGCCACTGGGACAGGATGAGATTGATGGTAACTCCATGCTCAAATGCCCTTCCATGTTAGCCACCCACATCTGCCCTCTCCTGCATTTTTGTGTAAATTCTTTCATGTGAACATTCCTTTCCTCCCTCTCCCTGTTAAATGTAATTTGCACAGCTCATTCTGTGTCAGTTTAGGATCTGCTTCCCGAGTATCAATGGGTTGTGTCTGCCTCATTTGAAACTCAGCAATGATAAGTTTTAGAGTGATTTAAAAAACGTTGCTATTTTTTTCCTTTGGTTGTTTTGAGATCCCTTGTAACTTCACTTAAGACTCTGAGGACTTCAGTGCTCTCGGGGTTACCTCACTAGCACATTTTACAAATCCCTGCTTTTTCAAAAATGAGTCATTCAGTTCATTAAATGTATTCTACGAAGAAACTGTATTCTGTATTTGAAGAATAGTTTCTTCATAGAATACATTTAATCTCTAGTTGTGTCTTATTGATGATTTCAAGAGATACCAGTCTTCTCTACTGACTGTTTCAGGTTGCTCTACAACTAGCTCTTCTCTCTTTCTTTTTAGAACTCCGGGAAGCATTTCTTGAATTTGACAAGGACCGAGATGGGTTCATCTCTTACAAGGATTTGGGCAATCTCATGAGGACGATGGGTTACATGCCTACAGAGATGGAGTTGACTGAGCTGGGCCAACAAATCCGCATGAACCGTGAGGGCAGGGGTCAGGGACATGCCCAGAGTTGGGACAGGGTGGGAGTGAGAAAGGTGTTGAGGTTGAGAGTAGCACTTTAAATAGGAAGGTTGTTAAGGGGAAAGAGCTGTCTGACAGAAAGCATCTTTTTGACTGTGCTGCATTTGAAGTGGTTAAAAAGAGGATTTTAAAGATGTATCTAGATACTAGTTGCACATTTTATCACTAAAAATGTTAAAGATTTAAAATATCATCTGTATGAATGTTTTGCCTGTATTTACGTTTGTGCACCAAGTATGTGCCTGGCACCTGCAGAAGCCAGAAGAGGGCGTCAGATTCCCTGGAATTGGAGCTACACACAGTCATGAACTACCATATGGGTTCTGAAAAATAAACTCAGGTCCTCTGTAGGAACAGACTGTGCTCTTAATAGCTGAGCCTGCCCAGCTTCCCACTTAAAAATTTCAAATTTCTTTTGTATATTTTGTGTGTTCATGGAAGAGGGGGTGCATGTGAATGCTACGGTGTCTGTGTGGTAGTCAGAGGACAATTTGCTGGAGTCAGTACTCTCCTTTCACCACGTGAGTCCTGGGGATCAAACTCAATGTCTTCAAACTGGACAGCAAATACTTTTTTCCTGATAAGCCATCTCCCTGCCCCTTAAGTCTATCTTTTATTATTTACTCCTTGTGAACATTTTGAACAATGGGATATTTCTGGAATATTCCTGGTTTTTAGTTTCCCTGTCAATCAAGTAGAGACATGATCATGGCTTACTTATTCATCATGTTGTAGAAAGTATGCCACTGTGGGAAAAGTCATATTCCCCAGTGAGCTCTTACCATATCAGTAGAGTTCTTATCAGTAGAGTAGCTTGATGGATGTTGAATACACACCTGAACTTGGATCCAGTGTTACTGAGTAGCACTGTTCAGCGATGCATCATTAAATGGAAACCTAAGTTGATTCTGTGACTGAATCCAGAATTACCCTGACTCCTAGGCATGGATGTGAGTTAACAAGATTGAATTCCATGTCATAATAGAAGAGATTCAAAGAAAACCCTTAGCATACAGGAAGATGGCAGCTGACCTATTCTGACTTAAATGGGAAAGTGCAGGGATAGAAGCTCAGAGCCTATGGAATCCTGGCTAACCATGCTCTCTCTTCCTCAGTTGGTGGCCGTGTAGACTTTGAAGACTTTGTGGAGCTGATGACCCCCAAACTGCTTGCAGAGACGGCAGGGATGATTGGTGTCCAGGAGATGAGAGATGCTTTCAAGGAGGTGAGTTAATAACTCCATAATGCTGAGAGGGGTGTGGGAGACCTCAAGGAGATAGTTTTATTAGTCCATACCATGGGTAGTGCCCACCAAAATCAACTAGTTGAGATTAAATACAAAGGTAAGGAGAATCATATATTCCAAACACTTGGCAATATGTATTCATCTTATATAACCCTTATATACAATATTAGGAATAAGCACACACTTATTCCTATCATACATATGAAGAACCCAAGGATCAAGGATTGCAAATTATATCCAATACCCCATGTTTCCCAAGGCAAATTCTGGAGCCTCTAATCTTAGTTTCTGCAACAGGAAGGAAGAATCTATGGGTTTGTTGTTTCCAGAAGGGCAGAGCTATTCTGGGGAAGGAAACTTCTATTACAGAGGCTATAGGACAGGAAGATGATTGTGGAAGAGAGGCAAGTCTAACTGAACATAACAAGAAACAGACAAGGTCTCCAGGATCTAGTGGCACGGCTCAGTAGTAGAACACTGCCTAGAATCCCCTAGTGAGGGCCGGGAATGTGACTCAGTGATAGAACCTCTACCTAGAATTCCACAGTGAGGGGCTGGGGCATGACTCAGTGGCAAAGCATCTTCCTAGAATCCACAGTGAGGGACTGGGAGTGTGGTTTTGCAGTAGAACACTGCTTTAGTGTGTGCAAGGCCTTGGTCCTTCTTTGACTTTCATATCACATGTATTCTGTTATTTCCTTTGCTCTTTTCTCCTTCCTTAAAAGTCCCTCTTCTCTCATTGTCTGCATTCTAGTATCATGACATACACATGCATGTACATACATACTCAAATTTAAATCTATGTTGCTTGTATGAGAGAGAACATCTGATTTTTGTCTTTCTGCATCTGGCTTATTTTGTTTAACACAATTGTTTCTGTATTATATATCTTCTTGCAAATGTCATAATTAAAAATTTTAATGGATGGATAAAATTGTCAAGGAATAAATAAAATATTCTATCAAACATTTATAATAATATAATAGTCATAATAACTTATAAAATATATTGATAATTGATAAGAATAAGAACATGGGGTAAGTAAGATAGCTCAGTGGGTGAAGGCACTGCCAAACCTGATGATCTGAGTTCAATCCCCAGGACTCACATAGTGGAAGGAGAGAAACAACTCCTGCAAATTATCCTCTGACCTTCACAGGTGCACCATGGCATGCATGTACCCACACACAAACAAACAACAAATGTAATAATTTGTTTAAGAACATGGAAAACAAACAAAAGCTAAGAAGAACCAGGAAGCTCCTGACTGTGATGGATATCTGTCACAGTAGTTGTGATGATTCCATGAATCCATGCATATGTCTAAACTCATCCAGTTGTGTGCATTGTACATACATAGCTCTTTAGATATCAACTACATCCCAGCAAAGTTGTTAAAAATAATGTAGATGCAAATTTAAAAGAAGCTCTATCCTACATTGAGGAGCCAACATTCCAGTTGATGACATGTCCTTAGTACTTAGCTTGGTTCCTGACCTCTATTGAGCGGCCTGGAACCCCGACCTTCTCTGAGGCTGTATCACCACTGAAGCTGATCTAGCCCCATTGTTTCTGTTTAGTTTGATACCAATGGAGATGGGGAGATCACACTGGCAGAACTGCAGCAGGCCATGCAGAGGCTGCTGGGGGAGAAGCTCACACCTCGGGAGATTTCCGAGGTGGTACAGGAGGCTGACATCAATGGAGATGGCACTGTTGACTTTGAAGGTACTCACATTAAAAATTCCAGTGTGCACCTATAGCCACAGGGCTGTAGGAGGTGGTAAGAGGAGGACTGCTGAGGCTTGCAAGTTACCAGCCTAGCTTCAGGTTCAGAGAGAGCCTCTGTCTAGAGGGAATACAGTGGAGAGTGACAGAGCTGGACACCCAGTGCCCTCCTCTGATCTCTGTGCGTGTGAACACAAGGTAAGTTCCATGGAAAAGAGAAAAACTTTTCCATGGAACTTACCTTGTGTTTGTTTCCAGGCTGCAGGCCAGCTAAGGATCTCCCACTCGCCCCTTCCTTTTGCTGGTGGAGGACAGAGGTGGTGATCAGAGGTTCACCGCAGTCCCTGGTCAGCAGCTTAACAAAGAATTGGTGAGATAGGTCTGGAAAGATGGCTCAGTGGTTCAGAGTGTTAGCTGTTCTTCCAGAGGACCCAGAACCCATGGCAGTTCCCAACTCCAGTTCCAGTGAGATCTTCTGTTCTCACCGGGCACTGTATACATGTGGTGCACAGGCACTCATGTAGGCAAAACAGCAATACACATTAAAACAATAACAACAACAATTAGTGATCCCCAGGTACAGTGAGGGACCTATTTTCAAGGAAATAAGATGTGAAACAAGTTGCTTTCACCAAGAGGAACTTCACAGGAAATTTTCTTTTTCAGAGTTTGTGAAGATGATGTCTCGTTGAAGAGGTAAGAAGCTGCAGACACATGCTGCCTTGTCAACATGGATTGAATGCTTGTAGAGATCTGGATTCCCAGGAGTCCTTGGGTGGAGGAGGGAGGGTTCAGGGTGCAGGGTGGTTGTAGACTTGCCATGCTGTGGACTTGGGGATGGCTGCAAACAGTTGCTTTGCTACTTGGGAGAAGAGGCGTGTAGAAGCAAATGTAGAAGGGAGAATATGTACATAAATATGAATTGTACTATGATCAGTTGCCTCTCAAACATTCCAGGGGCCATGACATCTTTCCCTAATTCTCTGTTTCCCACAGATTTTCCTTCTGTGTCTCCCTTTGGAAAAGATGGTGTGGGGAACTTTTTTCACAGTCTGAATGAAGAAAAGAAAATCTTTCAAAAAGTTCCACACACAGCCTACTCTCAGCCTGGCTCCTCTAACAACAACTTCATTTCTTTTTCTTGGCAAGAGAGTGTCCCACTCCTCACAGGATGTGATGAGGAGCCTGATAAGTCTTAGCTTGGAGGAGGCCTTGAAGGTTGAGTTTCCCAGAAGCACAGTCTGTCGCATCCCTGTAAATGCCCATGTCCCTGCTCTAGTGTGAGATAACCGGGGGAGAACTGAGCTAAACCATTAATCTGGATTATCAAGGTTTAGAGCAAGCTGATCCCTGGAGGGAATTAATCCCCTGCAAAATATCTCGAGGGAGGTGAAGCGGTGGAAAGAAGACAGGATTCTTCAAATCCCTAGCTCAGCCAGGTGACTGCAATGCCATTCCCAGAAGCCCTCTGCCCCTGTGCTGATGTGCCCTGGGCTGCTCCAGGCGAGTCTCTACTTTACTTAGGTGGTTCATGGACTCCGTCCTAACATACATGGATCTGGACACTTCAGCCTCTTTATCACTCAAGATAAAGAATTTGTGTCATGCCTTCCTCCAATCTTTTCTTGCTTTGGTGTTCTTTAGGTAAACCTATAGAATATATCATCTGATCTCTGACCCAATAGCCTCAATTTATATGACTGAAATAAAGTAAAAGTAGAATAATAATATGTGTTCCATCCTCTTGCTTATGGTTGTTCTGTTTGTCACTCTCTGGGGACCATTTGAATCTATTTTTAGCATTTTTCTTTTGGTATTTATGTAGTAATTTTCTCTGAATTGAAACATTTCAACCCAGAGGAAAGCATGCTAAGACTCAGGAAATTATAAATGAGGATTCTTAACATTCAACTATGAGTCTCAAAAGATGGCTCTGTAGTTTAGAGTACTGTTCTTTCAGAGGACCCGGGTTGATTCTTAGCACACACATGGTGGCTTCTAACCACCTGTAATGTCAATTCCAGGGTATCCGACTCCCTCGTGGGCTTCTGTGAGAACTGAATGCATATGGTGCACATACATGTGTGCAGGCAAAACATCCATAGACATAAACATGAAGAGTGAAGGTATGGTCATGGCTTTCTTCGGATGATAATCTGGAGGGAGGTGAAGTGAGAACACAGGATGATTAAATCTACGGAGACGTGTGCAGCCTGCCATTGGCAGTGTTCCCAAAGAGAGTGATTATCCCATTTGAAACAGCTGACGACTCGTCTAATAGGGGTGGGGCCTCAGGGGCGCTGCCTTTATCTGTGATGGAATTTTGACTGACTTGATCTTGTGTGGGTAACCATTGCTACTATGAATTAGTGAAGACCATAGCCTTGCTGTGTCCAGAAATCAGCATTTCACAGCTTTTCTCCCATCCATCAACTCTTACATTTCTTTTCAGCCCCTCTCTTCCATTATATTCCCTGAACTTTGGTGGGATTTTAATACAGATGACTTATCCACAGGAGAGCACTAGAGTTAGTTGTACTCAGCACTTTGGCTAGTTATGAGTGTCTGTATTAACCACTACCCACGGCATGAAGCAGTTTCTCTGACCAAAGTAAAAAATAGCTTTGGAAAAAGAAAAAATCTACTTATATCTAAAAATATTTAGAATGTAGTTTGACAGCATGACCATCTCTACTCTTTTTCTTATTTGGCCAGTTTGATGATCTCACAGCAGCAGCAAGCCCCTCTACTTTCCTTCTTAAGTGTTTAAGACCTTACTACCTTTGACTCTAGCATCCCCTTTATGCCCAACTGATCATTATTTATTTGTTTGTTTGTTTATTTATTTATTTTTCATTTATTTTTGAGACAGGATCTCACTACGTAACTGGCCCAGAACTTTATATATGTACCAGGCTAACCTAGAACCACCATGGTTAGCACAACCTGTTCTTATAATAGTGATGCGGCATTTCTAAAGCTGAATAAGCTGGAAAGGTGTCCAATGATGATGAAGCAGATTCCAGCCTCAACATGATGTCTCCCTCTTCTCACTGAAAATCAAACCAGGGGCTACAGTTTGATAAATAAGTATGCAATGGTTTAAAGTACATTATAAATAAAAAAGTAAAAGGGGATTTTGCATGGTTTTAAGACAGTAATTAGAAACACCCGAGTGAGGAATAGGTAGACCCCTACTCCCTCTTGGCTCAGAGAATGAATCATGAGCACTTGGCTTCACTTTTATGGGAATGAATTTTATGAGAGAGGAACCTGTAATATAATCTTGCTCTAATGGAAAGATGTTGGGAGGAGGAGGATGGGAGGAAGAGGAGAAGAAAAGGGAGAGAAAGAGGAGGAAAGGGGAGGAGGAGGAAAGGGAAGGAGGAGGAAAGGGGAGGAGGAAAAATCAGGAGGAAGAAGAGAAAGAAGAGAAGAGGAGGAGGGCATATCAAGTTGCAGTAAGCCTGAGCAGTGCCCCCCCCACTGCCATGTGTTAAGGCTGGGCAAGGTGACCAAGTATGTAGGTGTAGGGTTCCAAAAGTCAGCAAAAGTCAGAGGCAGCCCCTGCTCCCACTTTTAGGAGTCCTACAAGCAAACCAAGCTACAATCTGTCACTTACATGCAGAGTGTTTAGATCAGTCCCATGAAGGCTCCCTGGTTGTCAGTTCAGTCTCTGTGAGCCCCTATGAGCCTAGGCTGGTAGATTCTGTGAGTTTTCTTGTGGTGCCCTTGACCCCTCTGACTTCCACAATATTTTCCCACTCTTCTGCAGGATTCCCAAGTCCCACCTAATGTTTGACTGTGGGTTTGCATCTTTCCCCATAGTTGCTGGGTGAAAACTCTCTGATGACAACTGGACTAGGCACAAATCTATAAGAATACCAGAACAGACTTAGGCATCATTACTTTGACATTTTCCCCTCCAGTCATGTTTGGTTCTATCCTAGTTCTATTTGAGTCATCCAGCCTTTGGGTCCTGATGCTCCAGGCACTGTGAAGGGTGGACTTATTCTCCTGGAATGGGTTTTAGGCTAAATCAGTCATTGGTTGGCCACTCCCTCAGTCTCTAGACCACCCTGACCTCAACACATACCACAGACAGGACAGACTGTGGGTGGAAGATTATGTGGCTAGGTTATTTCCCCAATCCTCCACTTGAAGTCTTGCCTGGTCACAGGAGATGGCCGGTTAGTATCTGCTATTGCTAGGAGTCTTAACTGGGATCATCTTTGTAGAGTGCTGGGAGATTCCCTTGTGCCAGAGTTTTACCTGACGCTCATATGTACCCCCTCTATCCAGTAGTCTCTCAGGACTCTCCCTCTCCACCCTACCTGATTGCTCATATTCTCATCCCCACCCACCCTCAGTCCACTCACAAAAATCTCTTTTATTTCCACTTCCCAGGGGGTGTTCCCCCCTTTACCCCTCCTTGTTACTTAGCTTTTCTGTGGCTGTGGATTCTAACAGCATAGTTATCCTTTATTTTATCGTATTTGTCAGGCTAACCTTCTATATCCCAGGACCACCTACATAGGGATGGCATTGCCCACAGTGGGCTGGGCTCTCTTACATCAATTAACAATCAAGACCTTCCTCCACACATATGCCCACAGGCCAATCTGGTCTAGGTAATTCCTCAGATGAGGTTCCTTTCTCAGGTGACTCTAGATTGCATCAAATTGACAGTTAAGACTCACTAGGACGTTTCAGACACAACCAAGGTAAACAAGGTATGTCATCCCTGACACCTTTCTAAGAGAGAGGACAGGCACCGCCAATGTTACAAAAATTCATTTTAGTGTGAGACAGGACCGTGTTAGATAAATAGACAGGGATACACAATGAGTCATTTTAAAACATCGTAGACTGAGAGAAAAATAAATCCCTTTCCAATGGTCTTTTGAATCCTTCTGATTATGAAAAGGAAAAGCTTCAATTTAATGTGGGTACATCTCTACTGTCTGATTTCATAATCTCCCCTTTTAGCAAAAAGGAGGCCAGGACGTAGCTTAGAACCTTATTTGAACAGTAGTATCTAGTGAAATGTTACACCAGGCTTTTCGTAGCACTTTCTAGTTGCATTCCCTCTGCACAGAAGGCACTGCTTACCTTTTATTATATCAAAGAAATAATGACTTTATTTCTTTAGTGAACTAAAGGGTGTCAGAATTAAAGAAAATTCCAAGTAAGTAGTAGTTTTTGGTGGTATCTGGATGTGGCAAATAGAGAAAAGGGTGACATCTGAGTTGTTAAGTTTGAGAAATATGATCCCTTGATATTTTTATTTTTTTCTGTATGAAAATGAGAATTTCATGTTTTATTCAGGATATCTGTAGATCCCATAGTGGTGAATTAGTCACAGGTCAACAACTGACAGAATAACCAAGTTTACAAAATACAAGAGGAAAGAAAGCTAAGCAGCCTTTTTAAAATAAAGGAATCGTAAGAAGAGCTAAAATGCAAATTAGAGCCAAAGTGTAAGGTGTTACTTTATTTTTTTTCACTACTCAATACTAGATACTTAATACTGGTCTTACATCTCAGAGAATGTTGTTCTAGCCAATATTCACATGTTCATACCACCTAAGGAGAAATGTAAATTTAGTGCCTTCTTTGGAGTAAAGATGGAATGCCAGCTAAACTTTCCAGCCTGCTAATCCAGGTTCACAGCCTCTATTCCTGCCTTTCTCTGATATCCTTTATTTTCCTACTTTCTTCTCTCCTTAACGACAGTGACAGATTCCACAAGTAAAATGAACTGGTGGGTAATCGCGCCTCTCCTCCTTCCTTCTCCAATACACACTGTAGTGGAAACGGTGTTTGATGTCTTCTAGCTCAAAACAATTTTCAAGGAAGCCTCTGTCCACCATCCTCTGTCATTAGCCAGTTAAATACACATCAACATGCTTGGTCAAGGAGAAGAAAGTGTATTCCTTACTAGTACTGACTGAGTTTAGACAAAAATTTCAGACATTTTTTGGTTGTTACAACTGGTGGAGATTTCTGGTCCTAGCATCTGCCACCTCTGTATGTCCCATGATGCACAGGCATGCTCTCCAAAGCGAAGAGTCATTGGGACCTAAATTTCAATTAGGGACAAGGTTGGAAAACTCTAAGAAAGAGTTCTGAGTCCCTGGACATGATAGAGATGAAGCAGAAGGACCTTGCCCTCTGTCTACCAGCAAATGCTTTTTTAAATTGCAATTTGCACCATGATGTGTTAAATGAACTTGAACATTGAACAATGTATTGTTATAACAGTCAGTCCTTTACTAGTACGGATGGGTAACATGAAGTCAGTCTTCAAAGTGTTTGAAGAATTGTCTCATCACTTGTTCTGGATCATGAGGGGCAGATTAGTAAGAATGAAAAAGAGACTTCTACTTTTGAACTTCACTAATGGGTTGATGTGGTTGCGGATTCTTAAGGAACATGGTATTTCCTACCTGTGGTTCTCAGAGATATTGTGAAGCTTAAATGCATTTAATCTTGAAACAACTTAAAGCACATATGAAGCATGGGTGCTGCTTAACGAACATCAACTGACACCGTCATGATCATCACTGTCATGTTGTCAGCACCACCATCAGAAGCAGCAGCATCAGTACCACCATCACCAAAGTGTTTCCTCAACTATAGGATGCTCTAAGTACATGGTAGGTTGTAGAGATGGAAAAAGGGCAGACGGTCCCTTTGCATGGAATTAAGGTTATCCTTCAGAGCTGTTAGTAAGAACCCAAACATAATGAATACTATTAGCCATCTGTGAAGCAACTCAGCAGATGGCCTAATCTTCTTAACTGGGTTACAATCCTCTATAATCCAGACCCTACTGACCTGTGTGTTCTCACTCTCTGATGAGCATCTCTTTGACCTTACCCCATGGTCTTGCTTGTCATTTATTTTATTCTCATGTCCTTTATCCCACCCTGAATGTCATTCGTCTCTCACTGTCTGTAGTTCCTGTTCTTTACCCATGACAAACTGCTCGCTATCTGAAACAATGGTCTTTACCACGTTTTATTCTGCATATCTCGGAAAGAACTCCCCAGTTTGAAAGGATTGCCTATGATCTACAGTCCCATTCAGTGTAAACTTTTTCACTGGGGGTGCAAGATTTGATTTATAGCTGCCTTTCTTGTTCAGAATAGAGAACCTTGAACTTAAGAAACATGCACTCAGTAAACAAATACTCCAGTAAATCTGTGCAGAGGCAATAATGTGGACACCAAGTTTCCCCCACGTGGATTTAGGTGTGTTCTTGGGGAGGCCTGACCGAAGTGAGACTGGGGTTCCGTAACTCTTAACAAGACCACGTCCTACCGAGCCTCCTGTTTGGCTCCACCTCTCCAACATTTTATCACCTCTTTATAGCACCTAACCTGAAGAGTAAGTCTTTAATAATAGAACTTAAGAAGGTGGAGACACTGTGGTCAGGCTGTAGAATAAATAAGTAAATAAATAAAAAGAAAGTAGAGATGCTTAAGACTTAAACTATAGGAAGGAGCAAGAAAATAAAGTTTCTGTGTTTGATGATATTTTGGAATTTTTCTGTTATAGTAACATCCCTATTCCCCAATCCTTAGGGAATCACACATTTGAAAGATCAGTGTTCTATGGCCTCTAATAGTCCACCAGTGACTCTGGGATAGGCATCCTCGAGTAACCAAAGCCTGTGAATTTATGAGTGTTTCTTAGGCCTTATCCAGAAAAAGAGTTGTCAGTTTGCAAGGTCTCTAGTGCTGAGCCATGTCCCTGCTTCTAGCCCCTCCATGGTGAATTCTAGGTAGGTGCTCTACCACTGAGATACATTCCCAGCCTCCTCTTTACCTTTTATTTGGAAACAGTTATTTTGCTAAATTGTCCATGCTGGTATCGAATCCACTCTGTAGTGCAGACAAGCCTTGCACTTAGACTCTTTCTACCTCAGCCTCCTGAAAAGCATCACAGGCCTGTGCCTCAGAGTCCAGTTCTGACTTTTTCTAATCCTCATTGTACTAGTAAGAAAACTAGTACTGTGCTGTCCATGCAGTGAGGTATGGCAGAGTCAACATTCTACCCAGAATTTCACCCGAAGACCCCAGGCACACTGCATGCAGTCTTAATGGTGGCTTTACATCTTCACGCAGCACACATCTCTCTTGGACCAGTTTTTAGAGTAGTCAGTGTTTGGCACTTACTGTTCTCATCAACCATTCTGACTGCTGGGTCTTTTCCTTCGCACCATCTCTTTCATGATCCACAAGCATATCATCTAAGCAACACAAGACTCCAAGAGTTGGTGGTGAGTGGTCTGGGTTTGACTTGAGGCTTAGCTACCATTTCTACTTGTGACCCTCACTTGTTCAGTTTATATTGAATTTATTTTTATTTCTTAAAAAAAACTTTGCATAGTAGCTGGGCATGGTGACACATGCCTTTAATCTCAGCACTTGAAAGGCAGAGTATCTCTTTAAGTTAAATGCCCACCTAGACTACAGATTGAGTTCCAGGACAGTCAAAGCTATATAGAGATACTCTGTCTAAAAATACAAAAAATTTACTTATAATAATAATAACTATTATTAACAATAAATTATTATAATGATTAACAATAATATTACTATGATTATTAACAATATCATAATATTAACAATAATCATTAATGATACTAATTATTAACAATAATATTATATCAATTGTGTGTGTGTGATGGCACACATGTAGATGTCAAAATACAACTTTTGTGGGGTTGGGTATCACCTCCTTTGTCTAGGTTTTGGGTATCTAGAGCTCCCATCCTCTTGCTGTCTCATCTGTTCTCTATAGGCTGCTGATGGGATTATTTGGGGGGTTAAACCTAGGATCTCATATGTGCTAGGCAATTATTCTGCATTCAAGTCACACCTCACTCTCTCACTAGTGGATTCTAGGCAGGTGTCCCAACGCCAAGTTATATTCTCAACCCTTATGAAGGTCTCTCTTTCTTTCCTTTTTTTTTCTTTCCTGAGACAGGGTTCCACTATGCAGTTCTGGCTTGGTGCCGGAACTCACCAAGTAGACCAGGTTGGCCTTGAACTCACAGAGATCCACCTGCTTTTGTCTTCTGAGTGCTGGGATTAAAGGTTTGTGCCACTATGCCCAGCTCTTATTAGGGCCTCCTTAATGCATGCTTTTATGTATTCATTCAGAAGCAAATTAAAAAAAATATTTAAAAATTAATTTTTGTCTTATTTTTATTTTAAAATTTTATTTAAGCAACTTTTTTTTTTCATTTACTTTACATACCGACTGTAGTTCCCCCTTTCCTTCTCTCCTTCTATGTTCCCCCTTCCCATCTACCCACCTTCCCATCCACTCTTCCTTCATCTCCATCCAGAAAGGCACAGGCCTCCCATGGGCTTGAGCAAAGCATGACACATTTAGTTGAGGAAGGACTGAGCTCCACCCCTCTACTGTAATCAGACTGATGACTGCCCTAATTGTCATCAGAGATACTCTATCCAGTAACTGATGGAAGCGGATGCATAGATCCATAGCCAAGCACTGGGCTGAGCTCTGGGAGACTTGCTGAAGATAGGAAGGAAGGATGGTACTAGCCAGGGGGCCATGACGGGAACCCACAGAGAGAGTGTACCTGAGCTCATGGGAGCTCATGGATTCTGGATCAACAGTTAGGGAGCCTGCACAGTACCGATCTAGGCCCTCTGCCTGTGTGTGGCAGTTGTGTAGCTTGGTCTCTTTGTAAGGCTCCTAGTAGTGAGATCAGGACCTGTCCCTGGCGCTTAGCTGGCTTTTGGGAACTTGTTTTTCATGTTACTTCTTTTATCTTTTTAGGTTATAAAAAGTTACATAATTTCCCATTTCCCTTTTATTTCCCCAATCCCATATATCCTTCCTTGCTCTCCTTCAAATTCATGTTTTTTTCATTATTTTTTGCCAAATGTGTACACACACACACACACACTTTCTTTTTTTTTTAATTTATTTTAAAGAGATTCCTGTCTCTTTCCCGACCCCCGCCTCCCATTTCCCTCCCCCTCCTCCAACCAAGTCCCCCTCCCTCATCAGCCCAAAGAGTGATCAGGGTTTCCTGCCCTGTGGGAAGTCCAAGGACCACCCACCTCCATCCAGGTCTAGTAAGGTGAGCATCCAAACTGCTTAGGCTCCCACAAAGCCAGTACGTGCAGTAGGATCAAAAACCCATTGCGATTGTTCTTGAGTTCTCTCTCAATAGTCCTCATTGTCCGCTATGTTCAGTGAGTCCGGTTTTATCCCAGGCTTTTTTAGACCCAGGCCAGCTGGCCTTGGTGAGTTCCCGATAGAACATCCCCATTGTCTCAGTGTGTGGGTGCACCCCTCGCGGTCCTGAGTTCCTTGCTCGTGCTCTCTCTCCTTCTGCTCCTGATTTGGAGCTTGAGATTTCTGTCCTGTGCTCCAATGTCTCTGTCTCTGTCTCCTTTCATCGCCTTAATATTCAGGAGGATGCCTATATGTTTTTCTTTGGGTTCTCCTTCTTATTTAGCTTCTCTAGGATCACTAATTATAGGCTCAATGTCCTTTATTTATGGCTAGAAACCAAATATGAGTGAGTACATCCCATGTTCCTCTTTTTGGGTCTGGTTTACCTCACTCAGGATAGTGTTTTCTATTTCCATCATTTGCATGCAAAATTCAAGAAGTCCTTGTTTTTTACTGCTGAGTAGTACCCTAATATGTATATATTCCATACTTTCTTCATCCATTCTTCCACTGAAAGGCGTCTAGGTTGTATCCAGGTTCTGGCTATTACAAACAATGCTGCTATGAACATAGTAGAGCATATACTTTTGTTGTATGATAAGGCCTCTCTTGGGTATATTCCCAAGGGTGGTATTGCTGGGTCCAGGGGTAGGTTGATCACGAATTTCCTGAGAAACCAAAACACTGATTTCCAAAGTGGTTGCACAAGTTTGCATTCCCACCAGCAATGGATGAGTGTACCCCTTTCTCCACAACCTCTCCAGCAAAGGCTATTATTGGTGTTTTTTATTTTAGCCATTCTGACAGGTGTAAGATGGTATCTTAAAGTTGTCTTGATTTGCATTTCCCTGATTGCTAAGGAAGTTGAGCATGACCTTAAGTGTCTTTTGGACATTTGAACTTCTTCTGTTGAGAGTTCTCTGTTCAGCACAGTGCCCCATTATATAATTGGGTTGATTAGCCGTTTACGGTCTAGTTTCTTGATTTCTTTATATATTTTGGAGATCAGACCTTTGTCAGTTGCAGGGTTGGTGAAAATCTTCTCCCAGTAAGTGGGTTGGCTTTGTGTCTTAGTAACAGTGTCCTTTGCTTTACAGAAGCTTCTCAGTCTCAGTAGGTCCCATTTATTCAATGAGGCCCTTAATGTCTGTGCTGCTGGGGTTATACGTAGGAAGTGGTCTCCTGTGCCCATGTGTTGTAGAGTACTTCCCACTTCCTCTTCTATCCGGTTCAGTGTGTTCGGACTGATATTGAGGTCTTTAATCCATTTGGACTTGAGTTTTGTGCATGGTGATAGATATGGATCTATTTTCATTCTTCTACAGATTGACATCCAGTTTTGCCAGCACAATTTGTTGAAGATGCTCTCTTTTTCCATTGTTTACTTTCAACTCCTTTATTGAAAATCAGGTGTTCATAGGTTTGTGGGTTAAAGTCAGGGTCTTCTATTCGATTCCATTGGTTGACTTCTCTGTTTTTATGCCAGTACCAAGCTGTTTTCAATATTGTAGCTCTGTAATAGAGTTTGAAGTCAGGGATGGTAATGCCTCCAGACAATCCTTTATTGTATAAGATTGTTTTGGCTATCCTGGGTTTTTTGTTTTTCCATATAAAGTTGATTATTGTCCTCTCAAGATCTGTGAAGAATTTTGATAGGACCTTGATGGGGATTGCATTGAATCTATAGATTGCTTTTGGTAGAATTGCCATTTTTACTATATTGATCCTCCCAATCCAAGAGCAAGGGAGATCCTTCCATTTTCTGGTATCCTCTTCAATTTCTTTCTTCAAAGACTTAAAGTTCTTGTCAAATAGATCTTTCACTTCCTTGGTTAGAGTTACCCCAAGATATTTTGTGCTATTTGTGGCTATTGTGAAAGGTGATGCTTCTCTGATTTCCCTCTCTGTTTCCTTATCCTTAGTGTATAGGAAGGCAACTGATTTTTTTGGAGTTGATCTTGTATCCTGCCACATTACTAAAGGAGTTTATCAGCTGTAGGAGTTCTTTGGTAGAGTTTTTGGGGTCGCTTATGTATACTATCATATCATCTGCAGATAATGAAAGCTTAACTTCTTACTTTCCAATTTGAATCCCCTTGATCCCCTTATGTGGTCTTATTGCTATTGCTAGAACTTCAAGTACTATATTGAAGAGGTATGGAGAGAGTGGACATCCTTGTCGTGTTCCTGATTTTAGTGGGATGGCTTTGAGTTTTTCTCTGTTTAATTTAATGTCAGCTGTCAGCTTGCTGTATACAGCTTTTATTATATTTAGGTATGACCCTTGTATCCCTAATCTCTCCGAGACCTTTATCATAAAGGGGTGTTAAATTTGTCGAATGCTTTTTCAGCATCTAATGAAATGATCATATGGTTTTTTCTTTCAGTTTATTTATATGGTGGATTACATTGATAGATTTGTGTATGTTGAACCAGCTTTGCATCTCTGGGATGAAGACTATTTGATCATAATGGATAATTTTTCTAATGTGTTCTTGGATTCGGTTTGCCAGTATTTTATTGAGAATTTTTGCGTCGATATTCATGAGTGAGATAGGCCTGTAATTGTCTTTCTTGGTTGGGTCTTTGTGTGGTTTTGCTATCAGGGTAACTGTAGCTTCATAAAAGGAATTTGGCAATGACTCTTCTGTTTCTATATTGTGAAGTACATTAAGAAATATTAGCTCTTCTAGGAAGTTCTGGTAGAATTCTGCATTGAAACCATCTGGTTCTGGGCTTTTTGTGTAAGGGAGATTTTTGCTAACGGTTTCTAATTCTTTGCGACTAACAGATCTATTTAGATTGTTCACCTGGTCTTGGTTTAGCTTTTGTATATGGTACTTATCTAAAAAAATGTCCATTTCTTTTGCATTTTCCAGTTTTGTGGCATACAGACTTTTGTAGCAAGATCTAACGATTTTCTAAATTTCCTCTGTGTCTGTGGTTATGTCCCCCTTTTCATTTCTGATCTTATTTATTTGCGTGTTCTCTCTCTGCCATCTAATTAGATTGGATAGGGGTTTGTCGATCTTGTTGATTTTCTCCAAGAACGAACTTTTTGTTTCATTGATTCTTTGGATTGTTTTCCGTGTTTCTATTTTGTTGATTTCCGCCCTCAGTTTGGTTATTTGCAGTCTTCTACACCTCCTGGGCATGTTTGCTTCTTTTTTTTCTAGAGCTTTCAGGTGTGCTGTTAAGTCCCCAATGTATGCTTTCTCCGTTTTCTTAACTGGCCACTTAGTGCTATGAACTTTCCTCTTAGCACTGCTTTCATCGTGTCCCATGGGTTTGAGTATATTGTCTCTTTATTTTCATTAAATTCAAGGAAGACTTTAATTTCCTTCTTAATTTCTTCCTCGACCCAGTGGTGGTTCAGTAGTTGACTGTTCAGTTTCCATGAGTTTGTCTGCTTCCTGGGGGTAGCATTCTTGTTGCCTTCCGTGGTGATCTGATAAGACACAGGTGGACACTGATATTTTTTTTATATCTGTGGAGGTTTCCTTTTTTTCCAAGTATGTGGTCAATTTTCGAGAAGGTTCCATGAGCTGCAGAGAAGAAGGTATATTCTTTCCTATTTGGGTGGAGTGTTCTATAGATGTCTGTTAAGTCCATTTGCTTCATTACCTCCATTAATTCTCTTAATTCTCTATTAGGTTTCTGTCTGATTGACCTGTCCCTTGGTGAGAGAGGTGTGTTGAAGTCTCCTACTATTAGTGTGTGTGGTTTGATGTCTGCCTTGAGTTTTAGTAATATTTCTTTTACATAAGTGGGTGCTTTTATATTGGGGGCGTAGATATTCAGAATTGAGACGTCATCCTGATGAATTGTTCCTGTTATGAGTATAAAGTGACCATCTCGGTCTCTTCTGATTGATTTTAGTTTGAAGTCAGTTTTGTTAGAAATTAATATGGCCACACCTGCTTTTTTCTTAGGACCATTTGCTTGAAACACCTTTTCCCAACCCTTTACTCTGAGTAGGTGCCTGTCTTTGTGGTTGAGATGTGTTTCTTGCAAACAGCAGAATGTTGGATCCTGTTTGCGTATCCAATCTTTTAGCCTGTGCCTTTTTATAGGTGAATTGAGCCCATTAATATTAAGTGATATTAATGACCAGTGGTTGTTTACTCCGGTTATTCTTATTGCTTTTGGTAGTAGAGTTTGTGTGTCTCCCTTCTTTGAGATGTGCTGGTGAAGGGTCACTAGATGCCTGGGTTATTGTAGGCAGTGTTGGCAGTGTTGGCAGTGTTGGATTCCTTGGGTTGTGATTTTCCTTCTATTACTTTCTGTAGGGCTGGATTTGTGGCTACGTATTGTTTAAATTTATTCTTATCCTGCAATGTCTTGTTTTCTCCATTGATAATGAACGATAGCTTGGCTGGGTATAGTAGTTTGGGTTTGCATCCATGGTCTCTTAGCTTCTGCAGTACATCTATCCAGGACCTTCTGGCTTTCATAGTTTCCATAGAGAAGTCAGGTGTAAGTCTGATCGGTTTACCTTTATAAGTTACTTGCCCTTTTTCCTTTGCAGCTCTTAATATTCTTTCTTTAACCTGTATATTTTGTGTTTTGATTATTATATGGCGAGGAGATGTTTTTCTTTGATCCAGTCTGTTTGGTGTTCTGTATGCTTCTTGAATATTTAAATGAATATCTTTCTTTAAGTTGAGAAAGTTTTCTTCCATAATTTTGTTGAATATATTTTCTTTTTTTTCAGCAAGACTCCAGAGCTCAGCTCAGTGATTGACTGTGGGTCTCTGTCTTTGCTTCCTTCAGTAACTGGATGTAGGTTCTATGATGGCAATTAGGGATGTCACCAATCTACTTTCAGTAGATGGCCAGTTCAGAAACCCTGGCCACCATTGCTAAGAGTCTTAGTTGGGGTCATCCTTGTATGTTCCTGGGGGTTTCCAGGGTACCTGGTTTTTCCCTAACCCCAAAATGGCTCCCCCAACAAGATACCTCCCTCCATCCTGCCTCCACCCACCTCCTGCACCCAACCTGCCCAACCTGCTCCCTCTAGTTCCCATCCCTCCATCCCTCCACCCCTCCATCCCTCAATCCTTCCCTCCCCACCTCTCATTTACCCAGATCTTTTCTATTTTCTCTTTTCAGGGAAGCCCATGCTTCCCTCTTTGGGCCCTCCTTGTTATCTAGTTTCTCTGGGGCTGTGGATTGTAGGTTGATTATCTATCCTTTCTTGCTAATAACCACCTCTGAGTGAGTACATACAATGTTTGTCTTTCTGAGTCTGGGTTACCTCACTCAGGATGACTTTTTTTCTAGTTCCATCTATTTGCCTGCAAGTTTCATGAGGTCATTGTTTTTTACAGTTGTGTAGTATTGCATTGTGTAAATGTACCACTTCCTTATTCATTCTTCGGTTGTTTCCAGGTTCTGGTTATTACAAATAATGCTGCTATGAAAATAGTTGAGAAAGTATCCTTGTATCTATTGAGTCTTGGGTGTCTGAGTATGTGATCAGTTTTAGAGAAATTTCTGTTAGGTTCTGAGAAGAAGGTATATTCTTTTGTGTTTGTGTGAATTGTTCTACAAATATCTGTCAGGGTCATTTGGTTTATACCATCAGTTATCTCCAGCATTTCTCTGTTCAATTTTTGTCTGGATGACCTGTCCATTGGTGATGGTAGGGTATTGAAGTTTCCATTGGTGAGTAGGATCAACATGTTATTTAAGCTATAGTAATGCTTCTTTTATAAAGGTGGGTGCCCTTGTGTTTTGGGCATAGATATTAAGAATTGAAATCTCATCTTGGTTGATTTTTCCTTTGATGAGTATGTAATGTCTTTCCCCATCTCTTTTGGGGAATTTTAGTTTTAGTTTGAAGTCTATTTTGTTAGATATTAAAATGGCTACACCACTTTGTTTCTTAGGTCCACTTACTTGGAATGTCTTTTTCCTTTACCGGGAGGTAATATTGTTCATGATGTTGAAGTATGTTTCTTGGATACAGCAGAAAGATGATCTTGTTTTTGTATCCATTCTGTTAGTCTGTCTTTTATTACATAACTGAGACCATTGATATTTAGAGATATCAATGACCAATGACTGTTAATTCCTGTTGCTTTGCTGTTGTTGTGTATGTTTCTCTTCTTTTGGTTTTACTGGTGTAATATTAATTATTCCTCATGTTTTCATGGGTATAGTTAACCTTCTGGGTTTGGAGTTTTCCTTCTAGCACCTTCTGTAGGGTTGAACTTTTAGATAGGGACTCTTTAAATTTGACTTTATTATGTATTATCTTATCTTCTCCTATGGTAATTGAAAGATTTGCTGGATATAGTAGTCTTGGTTGTCATCTGTGGTTACTTAGAGTCTGTAGCATGTCTGTCCAGGCCCTTCTGGCCTTTAGAGTTACCATTGAGAAGTTATGGGTACTTCTAATAAGTTTGTCTCTCTATGTTACTTGGTCTTTTCCCTTGCAGCTATTAATATTTTTCTCTGCATGTTTAGTGTTTTGGTTATTATGTGGCTAGAGGACTTTCTTTTCTGGTCAATCTATTTGGTGTTCTGTATTCTTTTTATATCTCTATAGGCATCTCCTTTAGGTTAGAAAAAACTTTCTTCTCTAATTTTGTTGAAAATATTTTCTGACCATTTGAGCTGAGATTCTTCTCCTTTTTTTATTCCTATTATTCTTAGGGTTTTTTTTTTTATAGTGTCCCACATTTCCTGGATTTAATGTCAGGAATTTTTTAGATTTAACATTTTATTTGACTGATATATCCCTTTCTTCTATCATATCTTCAATGCTTGAGAGTCTTTCTTCCGTTGCTTGTATTCTGTTGGTGAAACTTGCCTCTGTAGTTCCTGTTTGCATTCCTAAATTTTTCTTTCTTTTTTTTTTTGATGTCCATAATTCTTTCTTTATTCGTTTTAAAATGCTTTAAAATTTCAATTTAATTAGCATTTTAAAATCTATTTTACATACCAACCACCGCTTCTTTTCTCTCTTCCTATTCCCTCCCCACACTTTCCATGCACCTCCTTCCCATCCACTAGTCCTCTATCTCCATTCAGAAAGGGGAAGGCCTCCCACAGACTTGAACAAAGCAGGGCACATCAAGTTGAGGCAGGACCAAGCACCTTCCCATGCATCAAGGCTGGGTGAGGTAATCCAGCATGGAGAACAAGTTCCCAAAAGCCAGCTAAGTGATGAAAGCAGATGCAGAGATCCACAGCCAAGCACTGGGCCAAGCTCCAGGAGTCCTGCTGAAGAAAGGAAGAGGGATTATACAAGCTTCAGGAGCGGGGGGGGGGGGGGGGGGCAGAGGGTGGCGATTCAAGGAAATAATGGGCATGGGGAACACACAGACACAACAATTTTTCATTCCCTGTATCCCTCTGTCCATGTTTTCTTTATTCTCTTTCTATTTTCAGGTCTTGAACAGTTTTACTTATTTCCTTCAACTGTTTTTTCCTTGGCTTTTTAAAAGGGATTCACTCATTTCTTCCAATGGTTTGTTTCTGTTTTCCTTGTTTTTTTGAGGGATTTACTAATTTCCTTCAGTTATTTGTGTTTTCCTAGATTTCTTTTAGGGGTTTGTTAATTTCCTCTTTAAAGACTGCTGTCATATTCATCTAGTTGGTTTTAAGGTCTTTTTCTTGTACTTCAGCTAAGTTGGAATATTCAGGGACTGCTGCGGAACATAGCTTGACTTTGGTGGGATCTTATTGCCCTGGCTGTTATTGCTTGTGGTCTTTTTTTTTTTTTTTTTTGTTATGAAAGCTTGGTCAATAGCTTAGGCTTGTTTTTTTTTTTATTGAGAAAAGGAAAAAAAAGTTTCCCCCTCCTCCCATTCCCCCCCTCTCACCCTTCTCCCCCTCCCCCCATTCCTCTCCCCCTCCCTCTCCAGTCCAAAGAGCAGTCAGGGTTCCCTGTCTTAATCTGGCATCTAGGCATCTGGATTTGGGGTGATTCTAGGTCTCGATACTGATTTCTGGGTTTATCTTTGTTGGGTGTGTGTTTTGCTCCTTGGTTTCTGTTTCCTATCTGAATTTTCAGAGAATGTGGTATCTGTATGTTGCCCATTGTATTGGCCTGTTTGGCTCATTGCTGGTGTTGAAGGCTAAGGGAAGGGGAGGCCAGGTGAGATAGCCACCCTGAAGATTAGGTCTGGAGGAACAAAGAGAGTGGAGAAGGTCTACAGGCAGCCTACCTGGTCATCTGGCAGGCGAGGCTTTTGGTTGAGCAGCGGTTGTCTGCCCGAGTTAATGGATGGGATACAGTGATGTTGGGGGAGGCCAGGGAAGGATGGCATATGGGATTCACAGAAGGTGTGGATGGGGGCAAGGGAGGCTGCATCTGGTGTTTCTTTGCAGCGCTAGGTGTGATCCTGAGGATTGCTGGTCTGATTTTTTTCCCCTTGAAACAGGTATCTCACTTTGTTACCCAGGCTAGTTCTTTACTCACTGTGTAGTCCCGATTGGTCTTGAACTCACAGTTAACCTCCTGCCTCAGCCTCTCCAGGGCTGGGAGTAAAGATGTATGTCATTATACCCTGCTATGTATTAATTTTTAAACATTTTACTTAACTTTTAGAGATTATTTACGTATTTTGATTGTGCGTGCTCCTGTCATGGTGCATTTGTCTATGTGTCGGTCAGAGGACAATTTCCAGGAGTCAGCTCTCTCTTTTCTCAATGTGGCACCTGGAGATGGAACTAAGGTCATGAGGCTTGCAGCAAACACTTTTACCCTTTGACCTACCTTACTAGCTTCATTCTAACTTTTAAATGTAATTCTAAGGTCTTAGAATTTCTTTTAAGATGGCTGTAATTCCTTCTTTGGCCTAGTAGAATTGACTACATGTTATTCTTGGTCTCAAGCAGGATTTCTTTGATGAGGAAGTTGAGGTGAGGAAGTGCCAAGGACTTATGGAAGACCCACAGTAAACTGCTGGGAAATGGGACCACAGGTAAGCCCTATGCCTTGTTCTCAGTTAATTTATTATTCCAGAATAAGAGACCTTGGTCATTCTCTTGCCTACCTATATTATCTTTTTCTAGCTTTGCCTTCATGTCTTTCTATATGTCTTAGTGATTCTATTGCTGTGTCTCAGACATATCCCTCTTCTCATTCACTGACTCTTTTCTCCCTTCCCCATCCCTGTTTCTTTTTCTCCTTCTCTTTATATTTTCTTCAACCCCCCCTCTCTCTATATATATATGTTTACCATTAATATCTCTCTCTATCTCTGGAGTACCATTTCAAAGACCCTGAAAGTCAACAGAACCTAGGTTCAGGGATTATATCAAAGACTGGTAAAAATTAGGTTTATGTGGTTTTGGTTCTTATTAGCCCACTTGACTAAATGGAAAGGTGATCTGATCAACTTCTGACGTTCTAGGGCTGTTTGAATACTCTGGTAAAGAAACAGAACACAGCACTTAACGTCTGTGTATCGGGCTGGCATGGGATTTCTAAGAATGTGCTTTGGAGAGATGGATGAAGAGTGAAAACCAATCCAGAAGTACTTGTCTCTTCTGTCTTCCTCCTGTGTGTGAATGCCATCTAGTGGGATGAAATGGGAGGACGCCACAGTAATTGTAAGGTTATAAATGTAAATAATTTAAAAAAGGAATAGGAAGACTATCATGTTAATCTGTCTCCTGGGAACCCATAATGTTCTGAGAAATGAGTGGCCTTCATTTAGGATGGCCTGCTGAGGGATTGCTGGATAAGGGAGTAGTTATGTCATGGGGGACTCAGGGCACTGGATCAGTTTCCCTTCATTGATTGCTGGCAAGTTGTGGTTGCCACTTGCACAGAATGGTGAGAGACTTGTCTTAAGTAAAACTAGAAGACTATGATGATAATTTAGATTTTTTTTTTTAGAATAGATCAGAACCTGAAAAGCCCATTTTGTTCTGAGGGACTGGAAAAAATTCCCCTTTCATATGCCCCTTGTATGCCCCCATCAGCATCTGCATCCCCTGTGCTCTCAGCACCACCTGGGGCCCTCTCGGCCAGAACTCTGGCCTGCCAGTGCCTACATTAAACCAACCTCAGCAGATGCTTCCGCAAGACCAGGGTCCAACTGAAAGTTGCATTGAGACTTTTATGGCCCTGCCTAGAATTCACCTCCTCCACAGAATTATTTGAAACATGAGAGACCCTCCTGGCTGGATTCTGAACTACTGCAGGCAACATCTCATACACAGAACACCCCTGGCTCACCCCATGAGAAATCACAGAATAACTTGTTTGGCAGCCTTCCCTGCAGCACCCCCCCCTCCCCGCCAACTCTCTGAGATCCTGCAAGGTGCCTTACAGACTCTACTGAGAGAAACCCAGGGACACCCTCTATTATGAACAGGACAGGTGAATATGAGAAGACTAACACATTTCTATCAGTCTTTCTACACCACTGGTAGAATCGTACACCATCATTTACAGAAAAGCCACAACCCTGGTCATAGTGAATGTATTTTCACCTGGAAATGTGTTTTCACCTTTTTTTTTGGCAAGATGTATTGCTCCGTTGCTGAGGACAACACCCACACAAATCGTTGAGCATGGAGAGCTGAATTGGTGCCTACATAGAACCTTCACCCCCATCTTCAAGTATCTTTGGCACGGGAAGGTACTCTGCAGGCTACCAAAAGAGAAATATAAGTAAAAACCAGTCACAAATCCTTCGATCTACAATCTTTCTCACCTTTCAAATATTCTAGGGTATTGGTGGCACAAAATGTGTGGGAGCAACCAACCAATGTCTGCTTTGACTTAAGATCTACTCCACGAGATTGAACCCATAACCAAAACTGCTTGGGTTACCAAGAACCAGAGACCAGATAGCCAAGAAACCTATGATAAAACCAAATACTATAAAATACTCATAGATCAGTGCCTTATTCAGACATCATCAGAGAAGCATCCTCTGTAGCAGATGAGAATAAATACAGAGACACAAAGCTAGACATCACATAAGAGAGAGAGAGACAGAGACAGAGAGAGACACACAGAGACACACAGAGACAGACACACACACACACACACACACACACACACACACACACACAGAATCTCCATTAAATCTCCTCCCTCAGAGCACAGGAATCCTCATGGAAAAGGAGGTGGACAGAGATGATGGAGCACACCATGAGAAAAAGACCCTCTAAATCAACATGAACAAAGCTCATATGAACTCAGAGATACTGAAGCAGCAAGCACAAGTCAGACATGGGTCTACCCAGGTTCTCTGTGTATATATTATGGCTTTTAGTTTTGTATGGCACTCCTGAGTGTATGAACAAATGTGTCTCTGATTCTAGAGCTTTCTCCTAGGGTCCTTTTCCTTCTGTTGTTTTGCATTGTCAAGTTTTGATGTAATGATTTATGTTTTTATCTTATTATACTTCATTTTGTTAAATTTTATTATCTCTTAAAAACCTATTCTTCTCTAATGAGATACAGAAAGGGAGTAGATCTGGAAGTGGGGAGGAACTAGGAGACATGCAAGGAGGGGAAACTGTAATCAGGATATATTGTATAAGAAAATAGTCTTTTTAATAAAAGGGGGAAAAAGAAAAAAAAATCCTAAAATAGAAGCCTTCCGAGATCACTTTCTTCTTTTTAAAATTTTAAATATAATTTAAAAATCTTATATGAATTGGTGTTTTGCCTGCATGTATGCGTGTGTAAAGTTGTCAGATACCCTGGAACTGGAGTTACAGACAGGTGTGAGCTGCAATGTGGGTGCTGGGAATTGAACCCAGGTCCTCTGGAAGAGAAGCCAGGGCTCTTAACAGATGAGCCATCTCTCCAGCCCCTGAGATCACTTTCAAAGGTAAAAAAAAAAGAAAGATGTTCCTTGATACTTTCAAACATAAAATCATTACATTAAAAAACTTTCAGTACTTTGCTCACAAAAAGGTACATTTTGGAGGTGATAGATTTTTTTGGTTAACTTGATGTCACCATCCACACTTTAAAAATATGCAATAACTTCAAACTGTATCATATCAATGGATGCACTAATTATTTCTTAATAAAAATGATTGCTGAAGCTGGGCTTGGTGGAACATGCCTATAATTCCAGCACTCTGGAGCAGGAAGATCAGGAGTTAAAGATCTATTTCAGCTACACTGAGAGTTTGAGGTCAACCTGGGTTGTGTGAGACCCTGTCTCAAAAACCTAACCAATCAAGCAACCAAGCAATCAAAGTTTTTTGTTTTCCCCCAAGAAAAGTGTAAAAGGATTAGCTCTCAGGCTCTAGCCTTGACTTTCTGGCACTTATGTTTTGGCAGAGTTGTTTATCTTTTTCATCTTCCATTAGAAGTATAAGTGAACTCATAGAAGCTAGGAATTCAGAACTGAGTCCCCTGAACCTCTTCACTGCAACATGATCTCATAGGCACATGGAACTGCCACCCTCCTGGGTAGAAAGGCAACAAAGTTCTCTACAAGCCAACCCAGACTCTACCCATTGCTGCTTCCAGAGTTAGGTTCTGTCTACAAATTTCCCCTGTATTGGCAGGTGACGGTACTGCCTGGGTCATGATGTTCCTAGTGCCCCAACCAGTGACTGTCAGATGGCACAAGACAGAGGATCTGTAAAGTTTCCCAAAGGAAGAAGTAAGGTAGCCTTGCTGAAAAATGTTTCTGTTTCCTTTGAAGGTAAATTTTAGTCAATACTTTGTGTAATATGAAAACAATTGCTATTTAGGGAGCTAGCCAGCCCTTCATCTACCAATCTATTCATTCTCTAAAGAGTCCTATGATATAAGAAACATCCCTGGGTCTCTATAATGTATTCTTCAACTCTGGCTTATGAGGCTGAATTAAGGTATCCGTAGACACATGACTCTTCATGTGACCTGGGTGATTGTTTTCATGGAAACATCTTGAATTTACTCAACATTATTTTTCTTTGTGCCTAGTGCTGCTAAGGTGAAGTCTTTCTTTTTATGTATTAATTCATTGCAAAGCTAGAGGCTTAATTTTGTAGTGTAGAGAGAGGGAGGGAAGATGAAGGAAGAAAAGTAGAGAGGAAGATGGAGAATACAGTGAGCAGCAGAGGGAGGCTAAGGATGAGAGTGAAGAGGGGGGAGGGGCTCGGGAGGAGGGGAAGTAGAGTAGAGGCAGCCAAGGGATTAGGTGTAGAAGGTCAAGAGATTAGGGGGAGAAGGTGGTAGAAGACTAGCCGTCTGGAGTTAGAGATGGAATTAACTGGGCAGATGATGAGAAAAAGAGATGGGAATAGATGAAAACATGGAAAGAAATAAGAGATGGAGGAGGAAGAGAGAGATGAGGAGATGGGGGAGATAGGAAGCCAAATGGAGTAGAAAAGGATATGAAAAATTAGCAGACCGAGTCTAGCTGTTCAGAGACATAAGAGTGGGAAGAAGAGGGAGGAGGGGAGAGATGACGGGACCAGGAAGAGGCAGAGGCTGTGACTGGATCCCAGGTCTGCAAGATCTTTAGAGTAAGCCAGGTTTATTAACCATTTCTGACAGGAGAAACATGGTCCAGCCCGTGGGTATCCTATTGGTTTCCATCTGCCTGCTTCACAGTCTGTTCAGTCTTCAAGAGGAAGGTGAGGCATGGGAGTGAGTGTGGCTGGGGGCGAGTTTTTGATGAAGTAGCTGCATACTTCAATACCATGTGTAACAAATTCTGAGATGTCCTGTATGAGGGAGGCCACCCTGATTTTGTGTGTCTTGATAAATAAAAGGGCAAGTTCTTTATTGCCCAGTTTTTTTTTAAAAGTGTAGAAAACATGATCTGCCAAAAAGGCTCAAAACTAGCAAGACTAAACTAACAAGGGGAAAGCCAGATGTCATGTTACAGAGCAAGTTTTTTTTTCTATATGTTTTAAATGCCTACAGAAGGAGAAAAATGAGACTTAGTTATGTAAAACCTGTTTTATTTCATTATCCAAGTTGCGTTGTCTTGAGTGGCTCTGAAATAGCTATTTACAGAGGGACTTTATTCTGCTTCATGTCTTAGTATTGTGAGGATTGTGAAGAACTGTGCGTTCTGATTTTTATGGAGTGGCTGAGAGCACATGCTCATTTAAGTACTCCTCGGCATGGTTTAAAATAGCTAAAAGCCAGAATGGATAAGTGTTTAAAAATGAGAGATAAAAGAGGAAGAAGAGATTCTTATTGTGCGACCACTTTTCCATTAGCTGGAATTCCTATTTTATGATCATTGGAAGATAACACCTTTTGCCTTAGCTGTGTGTCTTTATTTTAAAAATGAAATGTTTATTTGTGTATGTGCATGCACACTATGCATGTGGAAGTCAAAGGACAAATTGTAGGAGTCTGTTTCCTCCCTCCACCATATGGATTCCAGGGATCAAACGCAGGCCACCAGGCTTTGGCAGCAAGTACCCTTTTCCTCTGAGATACCTTGCCAGCCCAGGTCTCTCTTTTACCATGTACACTATACACAGTACATGTCTAGAAAACTGATAAGATGTTCCTAAGACCTCTCCACACTCACTGTCTGGCCTCTGAAGGGGCTAACATCTTATCACTACATGCATTATTATTATATCACTGCTATTTAGATGGAGATCCTATGCATCCTGGGCATGTTAGCCTCTACGTAGAATGACGTAAGACTGCTTTACTTTTGGTCATCCATCTATTGCTTATTCATGTTCCTCTTTTAGACAGTTCATCAACATTTGCTTCCTAGAATTACAAGGGGCCCCATCAATGCCTTTTTGTCCAAAAATGACTGTTTTTACCTCTGTGAATATACATGCACCATGTGCATTCTTGGTGACCATGGAGGGTTGAAGAGATGCCCTGGAATTGGAGTTACAGGTGGTTATGAGTTGACATGTGGCTCCTGGGAAATGGACCCAAGTTTTCCCTCTGTAAGAGCAGCAAGTATGCTTCACCACTGACATATCTCTCCAGTTGTCACCTCAGTTTTGTTTTACACTGTGTGTGTGTGTGTGTGTGTGTGTGTGTGTGTGTGTGTAGCTTATCACAGTGCCTATGTGGTTGGTGGTCAGAGGGCAGCTTGTGAGAGCAGAGTCTCCCCTTTCACTATGTGGGTTCTAGGGATCTAACTCAGATCCTTAGACTTGTCTTGGTGGTAAGCACCTTTACCTGCTAAGTGCCTATAAGGCTTCTGTTTGAGCCCCTGAAGTGCATACTGAAAGCTTGTGATGTTGCTCATGGTAGTCAGTGTGGGCTGTAATGATCATGTTTCCACCACAGTCAGTCTGAAGATGATAGAATGTCATCAGAAGTTAGAGGCGTTCTGCTTTTAGAGAAATCAGACAATGCAAACGATTAAGTTTTAGCATTGTGGCAGTGATAGGTTGGTAGGCTTTGGGGTGAAAAAATAAATGTCACAGATATCTTCAGTCAATGATTGAACAGGCACGTGGGAAGGCAGAAGACACAGGCCTTGAGCAGTGCGTGCTGAAACTATTTATGATCATGGCCTGGAGAAGGAAAAGTGACTGAGTTGGAAACACTTCACAGATGGCTGGTTTGAGTGATCTTATTCCAGAGTTGAAATTATTATTATTTTGGGAACAAAATATAGAATCAGAAGCTAGGAAATGTTAACCTCATTTGCTTTCTATTTATTTTTATTAATTTTTTATTGTTTTAAAAATTTTATACATATACACACATAATAAAATATGATTTTATATAATATACCCTTATTTCCCCCTTCAATTTCCTCCAACATGTCCCATCCTCAAACTTTTTTTTAATTTATTTATTTATTAAGGATTTCTGCCTCCTCCCCGCAACCGCCTCCCATTTTCCTCCCCCTCCCCCGATCAAATCACCCTCCCTCATCTGCTCAAAGAGCAATCAGGGTTCCCTGACCTGTGGGAAGCCCAAGGACCGCCCACCTCTATCCAGGTCTCCTAAGGTGAGCATCCAAACTGCCTAGGCTCCCCCAAAGCCAGTACGTGCAGTAGGATCAAAAACCCATTGCGATTGTTCTTGAGTTCTCAGTATTCCTCATTGTCCTCTATGTTCAGCTAGTCCGGATTTATCCCATGCTTTTTCAGACCCAGGCCAGCTGGCCTTGGTGAGTTCCCGATAGAACATCCCATTGTCTCAGTGTGTGGGTGCACCCCTCGCGGTTCTGAGTTCCTTGCTCGTGCTCTGTCTCCTTCTGCTCCTGATTTGGACCTTGAGATTTCTGTCCCGTGCTCCTCTGTCTCTGTCTCCTTTCATCACCTGATGAAGGTTAATATTCATGAGGATGACTATGTGTTTGTCTTTGGGTTCACCTTCTTATTTAGCTTCTCTAGGAACATGCATTATAAGCTCAATGTCCTTTATTTATGGCTAGAAACCAAATATGAGTGAGTACATCCCATGTTCCTCTTTTTGGGTCTGGCTTACCTCACTCAGGATAGTGTTTTCTATTTCCATTCATTTATATGCAAAATTCAAGAAGTCCTTGTTTTTTACTGCTGAGTAATACTCTAATATGTATATATTCCATACTTTCTTCATCCATTCTTCCATTGAAGGGCATCTAGGTTGTTTCCAGGTTCTGGCTATTACAAACAATGCTGCCATGAACATAGTTGAGCATATACTTTTGTTGTATGATAGGGCCTCTCTTGGGTATATTCCCAAGAGTGGTATTGCTGGATCCAGGGGTAGGTTGATTCCGAATTTCCTGAGAAACTGAAACACTGCTTTCCAGAGTGGTTGCACAAGTTTGCGTTCCCACCAGCAATTTCCTCCAACATGTCCCATCCTCAACCTTTTAAAAAAAATATAACCCTGTAAGTCTAGTTAATGGCACTCAAGAATGCACGGGTGTGCCTATCCACTGAGGCTTGACAATCCTGTCAGTAACCACACCCCCAAAAGCTTGTGAATGCCAACAGCTTTCCAGTAAGGCATGGGCCTGGAGAGATCATCTCCCTCATTTATGCTGGAACTTTGGCTCTATTGATCTTGTGCAAGATAACAGCTGTCATGAGTTTGTGAGTGTGCCAGTCACGCCATGTCTAAAGGGCAGAATTTCACAACACCTCTTCCCACACTTTGGCTCTTACGTGTTTTTTTTTTTCCTGCTCCCTCTTCTGCACCATTCCCTAAGCCCCAGGGAGAGGGACTTGATATGAATGTCCCATTCAGGGCTGAGCACTTAGTATCCTATATTTTCTTGTCTTACTCCTTTTATTGCTTATATTTGATTTTTCACAACTGAATTTGGTAAGATTTTTTTTTCATTTGAAGTGTTAAATTTATTGAAATAAATATTTGTTCCCAATTGTGTCTTTCAGATTATTATGCACCAACTATGGGTAAGTTTGCTTCAAAACCTTTTATTAGAAGTTGTGAAAAATATGTGACAAGTGGATAGTCCATATTTTTAAAAGATGAAATACTACTTTATGTGTATATACAAGGCAAAGTAAGTTCCTTTAAAAATAGTTGAGGAATTTGTATGGCTTGAGTTTGCGTGGGTCCTGTGTATGCTGTCAAAGTTGCTGTAAATTCAAATGTGCCACCATCCTGCTGTGTCTGGTAAACAGTGTTTCCCTAAATTCATCCACTGAACTTTCTCTGACAATATTTCTACTCCCTCATTAATGATGATCCCTGAGCCTGGGGAGGAAGAAGTGTGGTGTAGATGTCCCATTTAAGGTTGAAAATCCCACAGTGTCTTGTTCTCTGCATGTTCACAAGTTGTGGGTGTCTGCTAAATGCCAGTAATAACAAAAAAAAGCTTCTCTGAGGAAGACTGAAATCTATGAGTGTAGTGATAAGTTATCAGGAGTAGTGGGCAGGAAGTCCCACCCTTCACTGATGAGCTATTGCTACTTGATAGCTTCTGGAGAAAAAGAGTTATTTCTCTTCAAGGAGGTTGACTCAAGTAAGTTGCCCACACTCCAATGGATGTCCACACACCCAATAGCATATAGGGAAAAATTTGGGTAGGTATGGAATGGGTGTGGATCCAGAAGGAGCTTCTATATGGAGTGAGTAGATTAAAATATAATGTATGAGATTAATAAAAATATTAAAAATAAAAAATAGAAAGAACAATGATTTTTTTCACGATTTTTAAATAATTAAATATGTCATTATGAACACGTCAAACTGTTATTTTCTTTTCTCAAAGACTGACTACTTGAAAATACTGGGAGCCTAGCCAGTTTGGATGTTCACCTTCCTAGATATGGATGGAGGGGGAAGGACCTTGGACTTTCCACAGGGCAGGGAACCCTGACTGCTCTTTGGACTGGAGAGGGAGGGGGAGAGGAGTAGGGGGAGGGGGAGAAGGATGGGAGGAGGGGGAGGAAAATGGGAGGCTGGGAGGAGGCGACAACTTGTTTTTTTCCTTTTCTCAATAAAAAAAAAGAGAGAAAGAAAATATTGAAGCAGAACTTTCTTGTGTCTCTTCATATGGTCATTTTTGATAACAGCTGAATGTACTATAAAGCATGCTTTTCTTTAAAATTCCCTTACTCACTTTAATTTACTATTTCTAGGAAGAACTATTTTACTTTTAATTGTATGTGTGTGTGTCTGCTGGTACCCACAGAAGCCTTGATTTGGTCCTACATGCTCTTTGACTGTTACAACCCATCTACCCCTCTTCCATGATATTTCCTGAGCCCCAGGGGTAGTGTGTATGATATGGATGTTCTATTCTGACTGAACACTCCATAAGTACCTAATCTCTTCACTTTGACCCATTGTGTTTTTCCGAGTTAACTGCTGTGAATGGCATTCTTTTTTTTAAAAAAATATTTTTTAGGGTTTATTTAACTTTATTTTATGTGCATTGGTGTGAAGGTGTCAAATCCCCTGCAACTAGATCTTCAGACAGTTGTGAGCTGCCATGTGGGTGCTGGGAATTGAACCCGGGTCCTCTGGAAGAGCAGTCAGTGCTCTTAACCACTGATCCATCTCTCCAGGCCCTGTGAATAGCATTCTTAATTGGAGTAATATTCCAACTAAACCTTAGGAATATGGGATTATCTATTGCCAACAATACTAGTTAACTTGACTGGAGAGGGAACTTCTAATTTATTTGATATTATAAAAGAGAAATAACCTATAAGCCTATATAAAATAATAGGCTACTTGAAAAGTTGATAAAAAATTATTAGAATCTGTCTTTGTGACTGATATAAAATAAATATATTGTAAACACATTTTCTGGATAATTAATGTTAATAGCCAGACAGACACTGATAAGAGAGAAGGTACTCTCTTTTACACTGATGATGAAATGTACTTTGAATTTAAGTCATTAAGAGATGTATGGGATTAGGAGAGACTCTGCCTAGAATCCCTCAGTGAGGGGTTGCGGGTGTGGCTCAGTTGGTAGATCACCTGCCTAGAGTCTCTCAGTGAGGGACTGGGAGCATGGTTTATTGCTTTCCCAGTGTGCACAAGGCCTGGGTTCAGTTCCTAGGAATGAAAAATATGTAGGATTTCAATAAAGTAAACCATTTAGGTGAATAGAACTGAGTCTGAAAAACAGTACATGTGTGTTATCCCCAACATACCCTCATGCCAATGTTGCTATTCCTTAGCCTAACATAGCTATTAATGCCATTTGCTACAAGAGTCTATTTTAAAGCCTAATATTGAAATGAACTTTACTTAAATTTTTGTCTCTCAGATTCTGTCATTAGTAAGCCAGAGATAGAAGGTAAGTTGATCAGAAATTTTTGTTATTAATATATGTTCTTTCTCTTAGAATTTTTATCTTTATTTTTATTTTATGTGCATGGGTGTTTTACCTGTCTGTATGTCCATCTGTTCACTATATGCATGCCTAGTGCATGGACAGGCCAGAAGAGGGCATCAAATCCCCTGGAATTGAAGTTACAAATGATTGTAAGCATCCATGTGGGTGCTGGTAACTGGACCCAGGTCCTCTGGAAGAGCAGCCAGTGCTCTTAACCACTAAACCACAATCCAGTGCCTTTGTGTACTCTTCTGATCCCATAAAATGGGAACATTGATGATTCTTCTAGTAAATATTTCTTTCCCCCCCTTTTTTTCATAAAACATCATGTATGACCCTTGTAAACAGATAAAACACAAACTATGCCACCGTGACGTCTTACCAACACTAAAAATGCATACTTTTAAACTTCTACCATTTTCATAGAGAATCCTGGATTTTAAAATTTATATAAAAACCAACCAATAATAATTTGGGATATTGTGAACAAAACAGTGATGAGATAGAAAAACACTTTATTTTATAATCAATTGTCTAACCGTAGTATAGATGTTTCAATATAAAAACACAGCATCAACCTAGGCAGAGTCAAATAAGGAATGTGTTTTTAAACATGTGGAATCCAGGAATTTCTCATTTTTTTCCACAATGGCATTCATAGTTCTGATTGTGGCTTTGATCTCAGAGGTCAGGGATTTGGAGGAAAAGCTCATCTTTTTAAAGCGTTACTTTCAATTTATGGTTATGTATGTGCCTGTGTCTCTATTTTGGTGTGTTCATGGGAGTACAGGCACCTGTGCAGGCCAGAGGTATAGGTATTCCCCTGGAGCTTGAGTTACAGGAATTGTGTGAGTTGCCTCACTGGGGTGCTGGGGATTGAACACGGATCTTCTTGTGTATGTGCTCTTAACCACTGAGCCATCTCTTCAGTCCTGGAAGGACTCACTTAATAGTTTTAAAATAGAGTAGTTTTAAAAAATATAAAAATATATTATATAGAATAGTTTCTATTATATAGAATAGTTTATACTTATTCTTCAGCAATTTCACATATGTAAACAATGCATTTTGACCATGTCCATCTCTAAGACCCTGTTCCAATCCCCTAATGTCCCTAACACCCCTTCCTCCTTTCATGTCCTCTTCGTTTTTTCCTGTTTTGGTAACTCTCTGAGTACAATTAGTGATGCAGGTTGGAATGTTGACTAATCTTGTTGGTTTGATCTTAGGCAGATCCCCACAGCTGTAGTGAGATCATGAGAGTGATGGTCATGCTATGTCTAGAAGATACTATGTCTCCAATCCCCTTCCTATCATCCTGCCCTTACATTCTTCCCATTCCTTTTCTGAGATGTTCTCTGATTCTTGTGTGTGTATGTGTGTGGTAGGTTGATACAGATGTCTCATTTAGTTAATTAAAAAAAATACTACCAACACACTCAGAAACGATGGATAAAGGATTTTTGTTTTCTTTTAGATGGTGAATGTGTCTTTCCATTCTGGTATAGAAATGAAATATTCTATGACTGCGTCACTTTCAATGCAAAACACAAGTGGTGTTCTTTGAACAAGACTTTTCAAGGTTACTGGAAGTACTGTTCTCTCTCAGGTGAGAGTCTTGACTCTAAACTCCACAGGTGAGAGTGTCATCCCTTGTATTGGGAATGATTTCATGTGATAGGCAAGAACTCAGAATCCAGAGCAAATTCTGAAGTGAAAATAAGAGATACACAACTTCTTTGGTGGTGTCATGTGTGAATGCATATGCTATATGTGTTAGTATGTGTGGCTGTGTAATTGTGAGTGTGTGGAGACCAATGTCATCTGTCTCCTTCTATTACTTTCTACTTTATTATTATTAATGTTTTTTGAGACAGGGTCTCTCGTTAAATCTGGAGCTCACTAATTTGTTAAAACTACCTGGTAAGGAAGTCCAGGGAGTCCACCTGTCTCTAACTTCACACTGTTGAGATTAGAGGCATGTAATACTATGCTTGGTTTTTGATTTGAGTCCTGGGGATCTGAACTTGGGTCCTCATGCTTGCACAGTGAAGACTTTATTTACTGAGATATCTTACCAGTCCCTGAGATACATAATTTCTGATAGCATCAAAATCACATATAATCAAAGATGTATTAGAAATGTTTTGACTCCATCATCTTTTAAGAAAACTACCAGTAGAACATAAAAGGAGAAGAGGACTGCAGGGTACTACCAATCTAATTTTCTTAAGTTATTGGTGTACTAAGGAAGAGCAGCTTGTGTAGAATTGTGTGTTTGTGTATGTATGTATGTATATATGAATGTCTGTATATGTGTGTGTATATATATGTATGTCTATATATGTATGGTATATGTCATTATGTGTGTATGTCTGTATATGTTTGTGTGTGTGTGTGCGTGCATGTGTGTGTGTGTGTCTGTCTGTCTGTATGTATTTGCTGCAAAGAAGAAAGTGTTTCTCTTCCCAATGACTCTTTCTTTTATAGACTATGCTCAATGTGCCTTTCCCTTCTGGTTCAGACGCATGATCTACTGGGATTGCACAGAGGATGGGGAAGTGTTTGGAAAAAAGTGGTGTTCACTCACTCCAAATTTCAACAAAGACCACATTTGGAAATATTGTATATAATGGTGAGATTGACCAGATGAAGATGAGGAGGAGGAGGAGGAGGAAGAAGAGGAAGAGGAGAACTGGGGGGAAATACTGAGTTTCCTTGGAGAGTATCCCTCTTTCTTTTGGTCAGGAGAGGAAGAGGTGGAATCTTGATTTCAAGCTTTTGTTCAAATTTAAATTTTCTTTTTCTAGGATGTGAGATGATGATGCTCTGACTGTAGATGACTTCAGGTTTAAATGATGGATTATGGTATTTTATGGAGAGTTATTGTTTAGCTTCCACATTTTATTTGCTATGTATATAAAATGAAGCTCTTAAAAAAAATACCATGTCAGGTAGAAGCAACCTACCAGTGTCGTTTCTTTATTGTCGCAGTCACACTGCTCAGATGGGGCTGTTGTTAATGGGGGGGGGGGGTGATGCATGTGTAGAACAAAGAGAACATGAGAAATCTACATAACTTCTGCTTGATTTTGCTTTGATGATGAAAATGTTCCAATTAAGTCAAGTAAACATTCATTGCTGAAGAAAGAAAGGCCAAATGTGAGAACACAGTTCATGCGCTGCTTCATGCCCACTTTGTTTTATATCTGAACCAACTTATCTCATGCTCCATCCTTTCCACTCCCACCATTTGTAACTGACAGAGAAGAATTCCTCCGCAAATGCCTTATTTTTTTTTCACTCATAAGAGGGACAGAAAACCGCCAAACCTACCCTAACAGATGAGAAGAATTTTGCTGTGGAAACACCACAGCAACATTGACAAAGCAGCTTTGGAATACTCTGCTGAGAAACAAAAGCTTCCTAAATTGTCTTCCTAAATTGGAAGATAGCTGAACATAATTTAGTGGATTTTAAATAGAAGATACTGAGGAATTATCAACACTAGACAATAGGGGCTGTATCTGGTACCATGTGGATGGGTGGGGATTGCACTTACCTCCTTCTTCATCCAGAACATGAAAGCCTGTGTAAACCTTAACTTCCATGAACTTGGTTCTATAGGTACGAAGATGATGGGAATAGCAGCAGTGAGCTTGTTAGCAGGGTTACATGAAACCTGGTTAGATGGAGGGTTGACAGGATGCAGGGCCCCCTATTCAATGGCCCCCATCTTAGAAACCAGGCAGCAACCTTTATGCCTTTCTGGGCCTTTGAGTCTTTTTGGCTACCAGGTGATCTCAACAGACATCAGTACCCATTTACTTCCTGAAAGAAGAAAGCTAAAGATCTGAGTCTTAGAGGTCGGTGTCTGTGTCCTTTCTTTTTTTTTTTTTAACATTTTTTTATTGATAAAAGAAGAATAAAGAAAAAAAAACAAATTTCCACCTCCTCCCAGCCTCCCCTTTCCCTCCCCCTCCTCCCACTCTTCTCCCTCTCCTCCCACTCTTCTCCCCCTCCTCCCACCCCTCTCCCCTTCCCCCCACTCCTCTCCCCCTCTCTCTCCAGTCCAAAGAGCAGTCAGGGTTCCCTGCCCTGTGGTAAGTCCTAGGTCCTCCCCCCTCCGTCCATATCTAGGAAGGTGAACATCCAAACTGGCTAGGCTCCCACCAAGCCAGCAGATTGCATAGGATCAAAACTGCGTGCCATTGTCCTTGGCGTCTCATCAGCCCTCATTGTTCGTCATGATCAGAGAGTTCAGTTTTATCCCATGCTTTTTTTGGTAATAGTCCAGCTGGCCTTGGTGAGCTCCCAGTAGATCAGCTCCACTGTCTCAGTGGGTGGGTGCACCCCTCGTGGTCCCGACTTCTTTGCTCATGTTCTCCCTCCTTCTGCTCCTCATTGGGACCTTGGGAGCTCAGTCCAGTGCTCCAGTGTGGGTCTCTGTCTCTATCTCCATCCCTCGCCAGATGAAAGTTCTAAGATGATATGCAAGATATTCGTCAGTATTGCGCTAGGATGGGGTCATTTCAGGTTCCCTATCCTCAGCTGCCCAAGGAACTAACTGGGGACCTCAGCTTGGGCACCTGGGAGCCCCTCTAGGGTCAATTCTCCTGCCCACCCTAAAGTGGGTCCCTTAACTAAGGATTGTGGTTCCGTGCTCCCCTATCCAACCTTCCTTTATCCCGATCCTCCTATTTCCCCAAGTCCCCCCTCCTTCCCTTCTACCTTTTCTCTTCCCATCTCCCCTTACCCCCTTCCCACCCCACCCCCAAGATCCCACTTTTCTCCCCGGCAATTTTGTCTACTTCCCTTATCCAAGAGGATAACGATATGTTTTTCCTTGTGTTCACCTTCTTACTTAGCTTCTTTAGGTTCTCCAATTGTAGATTCTGTGACCCCTATTTATGGCTAGAAACCAATTATGAGTGAGTACATCCCATATTCTTCTTTTTGGGTCTGGGATACCTCACTCAGGATAGTGTTTTCTATTTCCATCCATTTGCATGCAAAATTCGAGAAGTCATTGTTTTTTACCGCAGCATAGTACTCTAGTGTGTATATAGTCCATACTTTCTTCATCCATTCTTCCATTGAAGGGCATCTAGGTTGTTTCCAGGTTCTGGCTATTACAAATAATACTGCTATGAACATAGTTGAACAAATGCTTTTGACATGTGATAGAGCATCTCTTGGGTAAATTCCCAAGAGTGGTATTGCTGGGTCCAGGGGTAGGTTGATCCCGAATTTCCTGAGAAACCGAAACACTGACTTCCACAGTGGTTGCACAAGATTGCATTCCCACCAGCAATGGATGAGGGTACCCCTTCCTCCACAGCCTCTCCAGCAAAGGCTATCCTTGTTGTTGTTGACTTTAGCCATTCTGACAGGTGTAAGATGGTATCTCAAAGTTGTTTTGATTTGCATTTCCCTGATTGCTAAGGAAATTGAGCACGACGTTAAGTATCTTTTGGCCATTTGAAGTTCTTCTGTTGAGAATTCTCTGTTCAGTTCAGTGCCCCATTTTTTAATTGGGTTAATTAGCATTTTAAAGTCTAGTTTCTTGAGTTCTCTATATATTTTGGAGATCAGACCTTTGTCTGTTGCGGGGTTGGTGAAGATCTTCTCCCAGTCAGTAGGTTCCCTTTGTGTCTTAGTGACAGTGTCCTTTGCTTTACAGAAGCTTCTCAGTTTTAGTAGGTCCCATTTATTCAATGTTGCCCTTAATGCCTGTGCTTCTGGGGTTATACCTAAGAAGCGATCACCTGTGCCCATCTGTTGTAGGGTATTTCCCACTTTCTCTTCTATCAGGTTCAGTGTTTTCGGGCTGATATTGAGGTCTTTAATCCATTTGGACTTGAGTTTTGTGCATGGTGATAGATATGGGTCTATTTTCATTCTTCTACAGGTTGACATCCAGTTGTGCCAGCACCATTTGTTGAAGATGCTTTCTTTCTTCCATTGTATACTTTTAGCTCCTTTATCGAAAATGAGGTGTTCATAGGTTTGTGGGGTAAAATCCGGGTCTTCTATACGATTCCATTGGTCGACTTCTCTGTTTTTATGCCAGTACCACCCTGTTTTCATTACTGTAGCTCTGTAATAGAGTTTGAAGTCAGGGATGGTAATGCCTCCAGAAGATCCTTTATTGTATAGGATTGTTTTGGCTATCCTGGGTTTTTTGTTTTTCCATATAAAGTTGATTATTGTCCTCTCCAGATCTGTAAAGAATTTTGATGGGATCTTGATGGGGATTGCATTGAATCTATAAATTGCCTTAGGTAGAATTGCCATTTTTACTATGTTGATCCTCCCAATCCAAGAGCAAGGGATGTCCATCCATTTTTTGGTATCCTCATCAATTTCTTTCTTCAATGCCTTAAAGTTCTTGTCAAATAGATCTTTCACTTCCTTGGTTAGGTTTACCCCAAGATATTTTATGCTGTTTGTGGCTATCGTGAATGGAGAAGCTTCTCTGATTTCCCTCTCTGCTTCCATATCCTTTCTGTATAAGAGGGCGACTGATTTTTTGGAGTTGATCTTGTATCCTGCCACATTACTAAAGCTGTTTATCAGCTGTAAAAGTTCTTTGGTGGAGTTTTGGGGGTCGCTTATGTACACTATCATATCATCTGCGAATAACGAAAGTTTAACTTCTTCCTTTCCAATTCGAATCCCCTTGATCCCATTATGTTGTCTTATTGCTATTGCTAGAACTTCCAGCACTATATTGAAGAGGTATGGTGAAAGTGGACAGCCTTGTCGTGTTCCTGAGTTAAGCGGGATGGCTTTGAGTTTCTCTCCGTTTAATTTGATGTTAGCTGTCGGCTTGCTGTATATAGCTTTTATTATATTTAGGTATGACCCTTGTATCCCTAATCTCTCCAAGACTTTTAACATAAATGGATGTTGAATTTTGTCGAATGATTTTTCAGCATCTAATGAAATGATCATATGGTTTTTTTCTTTCAGTTTATTTATATGCTGGATTACATTGATAGATTTTCGTATGTTGAACCAGCCCTGCATCTCAGGAATGAAGCCTACTTGATCATAGTGGATAATTTTTCGGATGTGTTCTTGGATTCGGTTTGCCAGTATTTTGTTGAGGATTTTTGCATCGATATTCATGAGTGAGATCGGCCTGTAATTCTCTTTCCTGGTTGAGTCTTTGTGTGGTTTTGGTATCAGAGTAACTGTAGCTTCATAAAAGGAATTTGGTAATGACCCTTCTGTTTCTATATTGTGAAATACATTAAGGAGTATAGGTATTAGGTCTTCTTGGAAGTTCTGGTAGAATTCCGCGTTGAAACCATCTGGTCCTGGGCTTTTTTTGGTAGGGAGGTTTTTGATAACCTCTTCTAATTCTTCGCGACTAACAGGTCTATTTAGATTGTTCACCTGGTCCTGATTTAACTTTGGTAAATGATATTTATCTAAGAAAGTATCCATTTCCTTTACATTTTCCAGTTTTGTGGCATATAGGCTTTTGTAGTAAGATCTAATGATTCTCTGAATTTCCTCTGTGTCTGTGGTTATGTCCCCCTTTTCATTTCTGATCTTATTAATTTGCAAATTCTCTCTCTGCCGTTTGATTAGTTTGGATAGGGGTTTGTCAATCTTATTGATTTTCTCCAGGAACCAGCTTTTTGTTTCATTGATTCTTTGGATTGTTCTCTGTGTTTCTATTTTATTGATTTCAGCCCTCAGTTTGATTATTTCCAGTCTCCTACTCCTCCTAGGTGAGTCTGCTTCTTTTTTTTCTAGAGCTTTCAGGTGGGCTGTTAAGTCTCCAATGTGAGCTTTCTCTGTTTTCTTTAAGTGGGCACTAAGTGCTATGAACTTTCCTCTTAGGACTGATTTCATAGTGTCCCATAAATTTGAGTATGTTGTTTCTTTATTTTCATTGAATTCCAGGAAGACTTTAATTTCTTTCTTTATTTCTTCCTTAATCCAGGTATGGTTCAGTAGTTGGCTGTTCAGTTTCCATGACTTTGTGGGCTTTCCGGGGGTAGCCTTGTTGTTGAATTCTAACTTTAATCCATGGTGATCTGATAAGACACAGGTGGTTAGTAATACTTTTCTGTAACTGTGGATGTTTGCTTTGTTACCGACTATGTGGTCGATTTTCGAGAAGGTTCCATGAGCTGCAGAGAAGAAGATGTATTCTTTCCTATTTGGGTGGAATGTTCTATAGATGTCTGTTAAGTCCATTTGCTTCATTACCTCCAATAATTCTCTTAGTTCTCTATTAGGTTTCTGTCTGATTGACCTGTCCCTTGGAGAGAGAGGTGTGTTGAAGTCTCCTACTACTAGTGTGTGTGGTTTGATGTCTGCTTTGAGTTTTAGTAATATTTCTTTTACATAAGTAGGTGCTTTTATATTGGGGGCGTAGATATTCAGGATTGAGACTTCATCCTGATGAACTGTTCCTGTTATGAATATAAAATGCCCCTCTCCATCTCTTCTGATTGATTTAAGTTTGAAGTCAACTTTGTTAGAGATTAGTATGGCCACACCTGCTTGTTTCTTAGGTCCATTTGCTTGATAGGCCTTTTCCCAACCCTTTACTCTGAGTAGGTGCCTGTCTTTGTGGTTGAGGTGTGTTTCTTGTAAACAGCAGAATGTTGGATCCTGTTTTCTTATCCAATCTCTTAGCCTGTGCCTTTTTATAGGTGAGTTGAGACCATTGAAATTAAGTGATATTAATGACCAGTGGTTGTTAACTCCGGTCATTTTTTTTAGTCGTAGAGTTTGTGTGTATCCCTTCTTTGGTTTGTGTTGATGAAGGGTCTCTAGATGCCTGAGTTATTGTGGTCATTATTGGACTCCTTGGTTAGTGATTTTCCTTCTATTACTTTCTGTAAGGCTGGATTTGTGGCTGCATATTGTTTGAATTTGTTTTTATCCTGGAAAATTTTATTTTCTCCATTTATAGTGAACGAAAGCTTGGCTGGGTATAGTAATCTGGGCTTGCATCCATGGTCTCTCAGTTTCTGCAGTACATCTATCCAGGACCTTCTGGCTTTCATGGTTTCCATGGAAAAGTCAGGTGTAAGTCTGATAGGTTTACCTTTGTAAGTAATTTGGCCTTTTTCCTTTGCCGCTCTTAATATTTTTTCCTTATTCTGAATGCTTTGTGTTTTGATAATTATATGGCGAGGGGATGTTTTTTTTTGATCCAGCCTATTTGGTGTTCTGTATGCTTCTTGCACCTTCATAGGTATATCTTTCTTTAGGTTGGGAAAGTTTTCTTCTATAATTTTATTAAATATATTTTCTGGACCATTGAGCTGCACTTCTTCTCCTTCTTCTACTCCTATTATTCTTAGGTTTGGTCTTTTTATTGTGTCCCATATTTCCTGAATGTTTTGTGATGAGAGTTTGTTGGACTTGCTGTTTTCTTTGATCAGTGTGTTTATTTTCTCTATGGTATCTTCAGAATCTGAGAGTCTTTCTTCTATCTCTTGTATTCTGCTGGTTATGCTTGTTTCTGTAGTCTCTATTCGTTTACCTAGATTTTCCATGTCCAGCCGGCCCTCTGTTTGTGTTTTCTTCTTTGCCTCCATTTCAGTTTTCAAGTCTTGAACTGTTTCCATTATCTGTTTGATTGTTTTTCCTTGGTTTTCTAGGGTATCATTCACTGATTTATTCAATTCTTCAAACTTTCTGTTATATTTCTCATCCATTTCTATAAGGGCGTTTTTTACATGCTGTTTAAGAGCGTCAATAACTTTCATGAAGTCGATCTTTTCTCCTTCTTGATTAAGGTGTTCATGTCCTTCCGTTGTGAGGTTGCTGGTTTCTGGTGGCTTCATGTTGCTTTTCAGTTTGTTGGGCGAATTCTTGCCTTGGCGTCTGCCCATCTCTTCTTCCAAATACTCCCTTATGGATCTTCTTTTACCAGATCAGGTCTCCTTGCCTACCCAACGCGGCCTCCCCAATGTTGGCTCTCCTGGCACCAAGGGATCAGGTCTCCATGCCCAACCCTGGCTCGTCCCAATGCTGATTCTCCCCAATGCTGGTTCTCCTGGGGCCGAGAGATCAGGCCTCCATGCTGGTTGGGCAGCTCGCAAACAAAGCGCCTACCCCCAACGCTGGTTCTCCTGGGGCCGAGAGATCAGGCCTCCGTGCTGGTTGGGCAGCTCGCAAACAAAGCGCCTACCCTCCTTGGTGCAGGCAGGCCACAGAAACAAAGGAAGTGCAGCCCGCCCGGGCGCCCCGAGGACTGGGACCCAACTCCCACTGCCACACGCCAAAAGAGGGCAGGGGGGTCCAAGTGGGGAGGGCTCTGGACGGAAGTTGGGTGGGCCAGGAAGAAAGAGGCAGTACCCAGGGAATAGAGGTCCTGCAGAGAGCCCAAGAAAGACAGGAGGCCAAGGGACCCCCGAGATCCCTGTCCCTGGCTGGCGCCGCGGGCCAGAAACTCACCCCAACGCTGGTTCTCCTGGGGCCGAGAGATCAGGCCTCCGTGCTGGTTGGGCAGCTCGCAAACAAAGCTCCTACCCTCCTTGGTGCAGGCAGGCCACAGAAACAAAGGAAGTGCAGCCCGCCCGGGCGCCCCGAGGACTGCTCTGTGTCCTTTCTTACCCAGGCAGCAAAGCCAGCGGCTCTTGGGCACTGGGAAGGTGTCTGGTCTAGAGCTGGACATAAGAGTTAATGTGAGAACACAGTACAAAATGGAAGCCTGGGTCTCCATTACCCAGCTTTTTATGCCTTAAATAGGTTCACATAGAGCCACCCCACTCAATGTCTGCCTTTTGCGATACTCATAGCTTTTCAAAAAAAAAAAAGATGATGTCATGGTATATAAGCAAGGCTCGCATTAAAATGTTGAGTTTCTTACCATAGCCTCCCGAGTTCTGTGATTACAGGCCCTTACCTCCGTGTCTGTTGCAATAGTAGAGCATTTGAAGATCACATTCTAGGGGCTGATGAGATGGTTGTATGGGTAAATTCACTTACCACCAAGCCTAGTCTGATGACCCGTTTGATCCCTAGAATCCACATGATGGAAGAAGCAAACAGTCACCTTGAACCCTGCCTTCTTCCTCACAATTTAAGATAAATGTAATTAAAAAATAAAGATCACACTGTAAAGGGGATCATGCTTTCCAATAGTGATGATTATTTTCTCTTGGCATGGCATGACCAAATAAGAACCAGATCTTCAATTCATCGTGACTTTATGTAATTGTAATTGATTATGTACAAATGTAAATCCATAATGAAAGACCCCAGAAAAATCTGACTTTTTAAAGGTCAATACTATGCTAGTCATTCACCGTGGAAGAAAACTTTGATTTTATAAAGGCTTGGTAAAGTGGAGATGCAGAACTTGCTGAAGAGTGGAACTGATGTAGCAGCGCTATTAGGTTTGTGCAGGGAGCTCATTTGATGAAGTACTTGCCTAGCATGCACAAGCCCTGTGCTCCATCCCCGGTACCTCATAAACCAAGCATGGTGTCACAATCCTGTAAGCCCAGAATTTAGGAGGTGGAGTCAAGATGATCAGAAGTTTAAGGTAATTCTTGTGGGTTTGAGGCCAGCGTGGGCTACATGAGTCCCTGTCTCAAACAAACAATCACACAAACAAGAACCCCTCAACCCTCCCAAAACCAATTGTCAGTAATACTCAAATTGCTCATGGAAAGAACAAACAAAAGGAAGGAGAAATGAAAGAAAATTTAAAACATGCCATTCATGAGAAATTTAAAAGAAGTGAAAGAGTGAATTTGGTACAGAACAGATGGTCACTAGGAAAGATATGCTACCTTAAGACACAGGAAACACACTCCAGGGAGATAAGGTAGCCAGTTGTTGTGATGCATAAGGCTAAGAGGATAATAAACGAGAAAGGCAATTTTACACTCCAATTCTTATTTAATTATGAATCACACAAGAATCTAACAAAAGCCTCATTCCTAGTTAGTAGAAGAGACAAAAAGCTGTCGGTGGGAACCCCAGTGAAGGGATCTGACACACATATGTAGATTCAGAGGCCATTGTGGACAAGGTCATCAGACCAGGTAATCTCAGACTTTTTTCAGTGTGGCAGTTCAAAATATCTTTACGAGAACTTCCTTGTTCCCCAGAGAAATGTGAGCCGAGAGAAGCGAGGCAGGTAGGAACGGACTGGACACTTTGGCTGCTGAAGGTTCTCCAGAGAGAAACCTGATATGCGCCCTCCTCTGGGAAGGGTCTGCTTTTTAGAAGGTTTACTTACATGCTTCTGACTCAATTCAGCACTTTCAGTCCTAGTCAGTGTTCATATTCCATTCCAGCCTTCTTCATGTGTGAGTCTGTGATACTGGCATTGAATATGGGGCCTCTCGGAAGCTAAATCAAAGCTCTACCACTGGGTTGTCTTCTCAGTGCTGCAGTCCAGTCTTTTAGAAAGGGAATGATCCTTTCTCTGCCTTGTAGGGGTCAGAGGGATCAACAAGGACATGACAAGAAAACCCACAGAAACAACTAACCTGTCTCATAGGAACTCACAGAGTCTGAACCAACAACCAGGGAGCCTGCCTGGGACCTACCTAGGTTCTCTGCACACATGTGACGGTTGTGAAGCTTGGTCAACTTGTGGAACTCCTAACAATGGGAGCCGGGCTGACCCTAACACTTTGGTGGCTCTTGAGATCCTAGTTCTCATACTGGGTTGCCTTGGCCAGCCTTAGTACAAGGAGAGGTGTTTAGTGTTATTGCAACTTGATATACCTTGCTCTGTAGAAACCCACGGGAGGCCTGCTCCTTTCTGAACAGAAACTAAGACAGACTGGACTGGGAGGGGTAGCAGAGGGAGGTTGAGGGAAGGGAAACTGCAGTTGAGCTATAAAATAAATAATTAAATCAGAAAAGAAAGGGAACAATTGTTTCATGTGGAAGCCAGGCCTTGCCCACTCTCATTCAGTGGTAGAAACTAAGGGATGGCATCTCACATCAAAGACAAAGAAAATTCCTGTCTCCTATTGCCTCCTAAAGTCTCTCGGCATGTGATCAGGCCTAGCCCTGCCATCTCCAGTGAGTCTCAGGTGCCATGTCATCTCCTGCACAGGTGGTAATCTTCAAAAAGGGAGATTGGAAGTTTCCAAAGAGGGCCAGTTCTCTTATTTAACATTCCTATCAGAACAGGTGACACAGTGGACTAAGCTACACTCACTTGGAATATTGTCCTTTGTGTTTGTGAAGTCATGAATGTGCGGTCCAGACACATGCAGCCCGTTCCTGACCCTGGCACACAACATACCTCTGATGTACTCAAAATCTGAACCTCAGATTTGTACAGATGGTACAAATTTCAGGGCGTGCCTACCAAGTGAGAGGGCTGCCTGAACCTTTTATACGAATTATTTTGTCATCCTTTTCTTGACTCCAAGACAAAGATTAGAATATCATTTTATTTTTAATTTTTTTTTGGTTTTATCGAGACAGGGTTTCTCTGTGGCTTTGGAGCCTGTTCTGGCACTAGCTCTGTAGACCAGGCTGGTCTCAAACTCACAGAGATCCGCCTGCCTCTGCCTCCCGAGTGCTGGAATTAAAGACGTGCACCACCATCGCCCGGCATAGAATATCATTTTAATACTTTGTATTTTTCCCTTGTTTTTGAGAAAGTTCAGAGAGAGAGAAAGAGAGAGAGATGCACACAGAGACAGAGAGACAGAAAGATATATAATAGATATGATAGACAGATATAATAGATGTTAGAGATAAGTAGATAGATAGATAACCTAAACAAACAAGGAATTAAGCCTTTCATAGAGGCTGGTCATGAGGGTATTGAGTCATAAGGAAAGTAGAGAGAGATAGCCAGGAGAAGAAATGTGTAAGTTGTTGGCTAAAGATTCACATACTACATAATGAAATATGTAGGCTTTAAGGTAAAGATTTACTGCATAAAAAAATGTGAGCTGTTGGCTAAAGACCATATGATAGATATATAGAAACAGCAACTGAATGTCCTGGGCATCAGAGTTACAGATTTTTACAGATGTCCAAAGGCAAAAAAAAAAAAAAACCTGGGAGAGGCAATGGCTGCCCTCATCCTAACATTTCAACAGTATTGTTGCCTATTAATTTAATTTTTGAGTGGTGTACATTCATGTAAGAATGATGGCAATAACTTCTGGGGAGCTATGAAGCCCAGCACAACTGTGCCATGTGCCATCTGGATCAGAGTCAAAACATGTGGAGGAGCTGCACACACATAGATGGGTTGGATATACAGTGTTCACCAAACTTCATTACCCTAGAGAGATGAACAAATGGATAATGGATAACTATTAGAATTCATGCCAAGAAAGACTTTCTACTTTTTAACGATTCACCTATGCACAGGGAGTGTGGTTGATGAAGTTCTTTGTAAGTATGTCATGGGGAGATTGATGCCAGTTTCTCCTAGTAGGGCTTGTGATGGACACTGACCAAGCAGTTATTAGTAAGCATGGGAGGTCCCCAGTAAGGTTTTGTGCCAAGGAGAAGGAGTCCCCGAGGCATCTAATAGTATGTCTGCTTTCTCTCTCTACTCACTTGCCTCCTTAAATGCAGGCCTTCTTTCCCAAGGTTGCTACTAAAATAATTTTGGTAGTATATCTTGTGTCTTTTATAACATTGGGAGAGTCTATTTTCTTAGGCAAGAAGCCACAAGTAGCTACTCTATGATTACAGAGATTCATGGGAATCAGGAGTTTCCCATAGCTAAAAGAAAGAGAGGATAAGGTGTTATTGGTTGGTAAGTATAAAATAACTTGATCGGGGGAGGGGGAGGGAAATGGGAGGCGGTGGCAGGGAGGAGGCAGAAATCCTTAAATAAATAAATTAATTAAAAAAACTGTTTGGGGTGATTTGTAAAAGAATTGAAATACTAGTTATTGTCAGTAAAATATGAAATAATAACACTATCTTAGTTTGAGTTTCTATTGCTGTGCAGAGACACCATGATCACAGCAATTCTTATTTATTTGTTTATTTATTTAACTTTTTTTTTGAGACAAGGTTTCTCTGTAGCTTTGGTGCCTGTGCTGGAACTAGCTCTTGTAGACTAGGCTGGCCTCAAACTCACAGAGATCTGCCTGCCTCTGCCTCCCAAGTGCTGGGATTGAAGATGTGCACCACCGCTGTCAGGTTCAACTATAGCAACTCTTACAAAAGAGAACATTTAGTTGGAACTGGCTTACAGTTTCAGAGATTTAGTCTATTATTGCCATGGCAGGAAGCATGGTAGTTGTTAAGCAGGCAGACATGGTGCTGGGGAAGGAGCTGAGAATTCTCTATCTGGATCTGAAGGAAACAGGAAGAGACTGGCTTAAGCATTTGAGACAGCAGAGCCCAAAGCCCGCCCCCTAGTAACACACCTCCCTTGTCACTTTAAGCAGGCCACACCTTCTAATAGTACCACTCACTAGGGATAATGGGGGTCATTTTTATTCAAACTATCACACTGACATATGTATGAAATTTTTAAAATGGCAGACTACACATCTTACGTATGTTTATGTATAATTTTTGAATATTTTAAAAGGCCATAAAAGATATGAAGATTGATATCAGCTGGAATGAAGAAAATGTACCAATTGGGAAATTACTTATCTCTAGCAGCTACCAATAGACATATTTATTAATCAGCCTCCACCAGAATAAAACTTTCACTAAATTTTTAAAACTGTAATACCACCCCCATCTACTCAGCTACAGATGTGATGTTAGATGTAAGAGGAGAATTAATCTATATACAGAAGTTGTCCAATTCATGCTCGCTATCTCTGTGTGTGTGTGTGTGTGTCTGTGTGTCTGTGTGTGTGTGTCAAATTGCAGGAATCAGTTCTCTCCTTCCACCCTGTGGATCATCGGGATGGAACCCAAGTCATTAGACTTGACTACAGGTGTCTTTACCCACAAAGTCATCTCACCGAATCTACTATATGCCATTTCTTTAAGGTAGGAAATAATAGAGTAGGGATCCAAGATCATCTGAATGAGAAACTAATACAAAAAAAGTAAAATCTAGTAATGTCGAGCATACAGAAAGAGTGAGCAGAGACAGCAGACAGAGATAGAAATAGAGAGATGAGAGACACACAGAGAGAGAGAGAGAGAGAGACAGAGACAGAGAGAGAGAGACAGAGAGAAACAGAGAGACACATAGAGAGAACAGGGTGTCCTGATTAATTTTTGGTCAGTTTAACAATAGCAAGACTTATCTGTGAAAAGAAACCTCAGTGGAGATAATGAGTTTCAGACTGGCCTGTTGGCAAAAATACAGGTCATTTTCTTGATTAATGGTTGACATAGAAGGGCCCAGACCACTGTAGGGAACAAGTTCTTGCAGACTAGGCTGGCCTCAAACTCATAAAGATCAGCCTGCCTCTGCCTCTTGAGTGCTGGGCTTAAAACCACATGCCACCACCACCCGGCCATCCTTCCTCTCTCTGTTGATGCCTCATGAAGTGAGTAGTTCTTCACCATGTGTTACTTGCAATGGTATTCTGATCCCATATGAGCTAAGACAACAGAGACAACCAACCATGAATTGGACTGGAGCCTCCTACTATGAAAGAAACGTCTCCTTAGAGTCTTCCAAATTCCCCCCACCCCCTCTCTCACCTTTGTCTTACAATTTTGTTTAAAGTAGTGTGCATTCATGAAATAATGAAGGAAATGATTACTGGGGAGTGTTGAAGGCCAACATAGCTGTGCTATCTGGATCAAGATCCAAACACGTGGAGGAGCTACATATGAATAATGTACACGGTTCACCAAACTTTAGTATCATGGAGAGATGTACAGATAGATAATGAAGAAATATCAGGGTCCATGTCAGGAGAGACTTTCCACTTCATAACTACCTGCTATTGCATGGGAAACATGAGATGGTGTGGTGCATGCCAGCTTTTCCTGGGAGGCATGTACCAGGGCTCATGATGGTTACTGTCTAAGGAAGTTGCATATGATCACTGGGTAACATTTTGTTCCAAGAATCAGGAGTCCTAAGCCATCAAAGAGTGTGCTCAATTTTTCATCATGTGCCTTCTCAAGCACTGGCCTGACTCCTTGAGTCTGAAATCACCATGATTTTTGATAGTGTCTCTTGCATCTGTTGACAATGTTGGTAGAGCCTCTTTTTTCTGGGGAGCAGGAGGGAAGGCACAAGTTTTTCCCTGAGACAAAGTCCAAGGATCTAGCCAACATCAACCACACCACCAAGCTCTGATGGAGGATCTGAAGTCAGTGGAGTTGTGGCCACAATTCTTGCATGGGATAACTGAGCTGATAGGATGTTTGTTGATATATGCTACCCTTGCTTAGCTTTTCTGTGATTAAGCCCCATTTTATTCTTTCTGTTTCCCCCATTAGGGGACTAGCTTTTTGGTCACAAGCTCCTGGATAGTGAAAGACCATGTACTGTGTGGTTGGATTATTTCTTGGAAATACCAAGTAAGAGTAAGTTTCACATTTCCTCAAGTAGATTCTATTCAACACCTAAGACAGAGTGCTTTGTGCCTTGTATTCACTTGTAGTAGGAGGCTGCTTGTTTGTTTCCCAGATGCCCAGACTCCTGAAAAAAATCACACAGAAACTGTATTATTTAAATCACTGCATGGCCAATTACTTAAGCGTATTGCTATCTAGCTCTTACATCTAGAATTAACCCATTTCAATAGTTTTATATTTTACCACAAGGCTCGTGGACTACCAGCAAGGCTGACAGCACATGTCATTCTCTTCTGGTGGCTCCATGGTGTCTCTTTGAGTCTGCATACTCTCTCTCTTGCTATCTATATCTATATCTATATCTATATCTATATCTATATCTATATCTATATCTATATCTTCTTCCAGCCCGGCTATGTTCTGTTAAGCCATTGGCCAAAAGTAGCTTCTTTATTAACCAATAAAAGCAACACATATACAGAAGAACTTCCCACACCATTCACGATCTATTGATATTCATATAACAATTCTGTATAAATATTATTATCACCCCTCCAGGAACTGCAAATCGAATGGAAAGAGTACCTGTTTCTGAGGCAGGCAAGAGATTTGTAATTGCCTAGTGAGTCCTTATTAATTGACCTGTGAAGAGAAGTTGGTTGTAATTTTTCATATTTGTTGGACTGGCTGATGTCAACCTATACTACTTTGCCTCACCATTTCTGTAGGACAACTCTGCTGAGAGAAGAAGACTTACCTTGAATGAGAGTAGCACTGCTCCGTGGGTTGGGGTGATAGACTGACGACAAAAAAAGGAGTGAATGGCACACTAGAACTCACTTTTTTGTTTACTGATGGTGAACACAATGCTACTAGCTGTTTTATGCTCCCTTTTCCATAGCTACAGCTGATCTCAGTGTTCTACCTTATCGCAGTGGACTGAATGCTGTGAGTAAATAGGCAGGAGAAAAGGCTCACGAGTTGAGAGCATTTACTGCTCTCTCAGAAGACCCATGTTCAGTTCCAAGCACCCACATGGCAGCTCACAGTCATTTGTATCTTCCAGTGTCAGGGGACTCTTTACTTTTTTCTGGCTTCCAAAAGTGTCCCACACATGGTGCGCTAAGGTACATGTGGGAAAAACACTTATATCCGCTGGTTTTCTATTACTGAGAGAAGACAACACAATGAAGACAACTTATAAAATACAGAGTTTAATTGAGCCTATTACAATATGCCAGAGGTTTAGAGTCCATGATGGCTGAATGAAGGATTGGCAGCAAGAGCAGAAGCTGAGAGCTCACATCTCAAGTCACAAACAGGAAGCAGAGAGAACAAACTTGGGAATAGACCAAATCTTTTGAAACCTCAAAGCCTGTCCCCAATGACATACTTCCTCCAAGCAAGATCACATCTCCCAAACCTCCCCAAACAGTGCCACAAACTGTTGACAATATATTCAAATGTCAGAGAATAGGGGATACACATCATTTAAACTACCGTAACACACACACACACACACACACACACACACACACACACACACACACACACACACCCCAAAACTATGAGTCAAAATAAATCCCTTTATCTCTAAATTTATTCTGTTAAATATTTTGTTGCAGCAATGAAAAAGCAGCTACTTTCAGAGATTGGTCCCCAGGAGCGGGGTCGTTGCTGCCATTATGCTGTTCACCTGGACTATAGATTGTGGGAAACGTTATGCGGGAGAAACGTTACGTGGGAAACTTTACTCATGTGTGGCTGTGACCCGGCACATCCTGATAATTCTGTAAGCAGAGCTTACTGGACCTTTTTGGCAGGGTTTGAAAGCTGTGAATGCTGAGAAACCTGGGCAGTGGTGACTGGGCTTACGTTTTCAAGTGAAACAGAGAAAAGAGGTAGGGGACTGGAGAGATGATTCAATGGTGAAGAGCTCTTGTCTTACAAAGGACCTACGTTCAGTTTTCAGGCACGTAGTGGTTCACAACCATCTGATATTCCAGTCTTTGGGATCTGATGCCCTCATCTGGTCTCTGTGGGCACTGCAGGCCCATGGTGCAGAGACTACATGCAGACAAAACACACATACACATAAATAAAAATTCTAAAAAGATTGAAGTAGAATAAAAATTACAAACCTTTAAAATGCAGTTAAGTGAATATACTTCGAAAAATGTAGTAAAGAGATGGATAAGGAAAACACCAGAGAAATTTAGAAAGAAAGAAAGAAAAATTTAAAAAGAATCAAAAAAGTAAAGAACTGTTAGCTCAGTTTTTTTTTTTTTTTGAGTCTTCGAAGACTGGAGACTGACAGTTAATTGGGCAGGAGGAAGGACAGTTGAACTTTTCGGCTTTTGTGTGTTGGGTAGTTTACACTTGTTGCTGAGCCTGCATTAGACTTTGTTAGAGACATGACTTGGCTCTAATATTGCCACTTCTTTGTGCCACAGTGCCCTCTACTGGCCAAAATGAGCTTGTGTTGTCTCTGGACTTGGGCAGATTTTCTCACAAGAGAGACTCTGACTGTACCTCCTGGGTTGGGTTGACGTTTGAATAAGGGGACATTTCTTCTGGGCGTGTTGGGAATGTGAGAAGCAATGGCACTGACACCCACATGGTTGGAAGCCCTGTCATCATAATTCCCCAAATTCCTGCAGATGTGGATATACCCGCCGGAGGGATGCAGCAGCAGATATTACAGCTAGACCTTCAGGGTTTTCTACTCTGCAGGCATGTATGGCAGACAAGTGTCTCCAGAGGTTGTTCCACCCACTGACCTCAGGCACAGACCTAGAAAAATAGTTATTCTCATTTGAGGAGATTGTCTGGCCATGAGGAGAAAGGCTTTTCTTATATGCCTTATCTCATATCTAATATACCTATATACCTTATCTTTGGTATTATATACCCTTTCTTATATACTGTATATTGGACACCTTTCCTTATATACTTCAGTCCTTAAACTGAGCTCCTACTACCTGCTGTTTATTTATTGACTTGACAGCATCCAGCCCTCCTGCTCTCTATAACTGTGTCCTAGGTTTCTGTCTCCTCCTATGGCTGTATCAGGCTGAGTCCAGGCTCCTATATTTGTAGTTCTCTGTCTCAGATTCCTGGAGAAGTTCAGTTTTAAACAGCAGATTCACTCTGAAGATGTCACTAGATGCTCCTTGAATTGTATAGAACAACAAAGTAAGATTTCTGCCCACTGCCGACTCATTCACCACAGGGATTACCATCTCATTAAAAATATGCACCTTGTTGCAAGGCCCAAAAGAGCTCGAGGTTTGTCTGGAGTGGAGACTGCCATTTTGGTTTTACCTTGGATGCTTGACATAATTTTGGATGGGGCTTCAGCTTCCTTTTGATACCAAAGAACTGTGAAGCTTGAATTGTGTTCTGCTGGGTTTAATTTTTGTCTATGTATATCTGTATGGAGTGCATGTCTGTGTGCATGTGTGTGGAGAGGACAGAGGACAACAGCAGGTGTCCACTTTGGTCACTCTCAACCTTTTACTTTAAAACAAGGCCTCAGGGAGAGGTTAGTGTTCCTGTTCTCAGCAGTCCCCAGTTGCCTACCGTTGGGGGACCTGTGAAAACTTCCTCTTCTGCATTAGCATGTCTATTGACATTGCTCTTGTTCCACTGCCATTACTAGGAGATAGTCTCACAGTAGATATCCTGGTCCTTTGGTTTTTCTAATCTTCCCATCCCTCTACCACAATGTTCCCTGTTCTATAGATGAAGGAATGTGATGTAGATGTATTCATTGAGGCTGGGATCCCCAGGATTCCTGATGTTTGCATTGTGTCTACTTGTGGGTTTCTGTATTCTGTGATGGTCTCCATTTCCTGTAAATATAGACTTCTTTGACCCTTACAACGTAATTCTATTTTAGTTAAAATGTATATTTTTTATTTATTTTTCTTTTTTTTTGAGAAAAGGAAAAAAAGTATCCGCCTCCTCCCAGTCTCCCATTTCCCTCTCCCTCCTCCCACCCTTCTCCCCCTCCCCCAAACTCCTTCCCCCTCCCTCTCCAGTCCATAGAGCAGTCAGGGTTCCCTGTCCTGTAGAAAGTCCAAGGTCCGCCCCCCTCCGTCCATGTCCAGGAAGGTGAACAACCAAACTGGCTAGGCTCCCACAAGCAGAGTCTCTCACATGACTCAGAGCTCAGCAATTCAGCACTGGAAGTGCAAGTGATCCACTGTTTCTGCCAGGCATTTTTACTATGTAGGCATTGAAGATCTGAACTCTGGCCATCATCTTTCCATAGCAAGTTTAGTCAGGGAGTCCTCTCCTAGTCCTTTGACTTATTTCTCTTCAGTGTTTTGTTCCTTCTTTTCTCCAGTATCTCTCAGTGGTTCTAGCATGACTGTTGTAAATTTAGGAAATTCTTTTCCTTCCTTCCTTCCTTCCTTCCTTCCTTCCTTCCTTCCTTCCTTCCTTCCTTCCTTCCTTTTCTTTTTTTTCTTTTTCTTCTTCTTCTTCCTCTTCCTCTTCCTCTTCCTCTTCTTCTTCTCCTCCTCCTCCTTCTTTTTCTTCTTCTTTCATTCCAAACACAGTTCTCCCTCCTACTCCTGCCCATTCTTTCTCAAACAGAACATTCTATTAAGCAGTGCAAACTCATTACTGTATCTCTTTGTTTTTATGTTACACACAAAAATGGAGTCTCTATTGATTCCCTGTGTATCAGAATCATTGGTAATTTTTACTGGCCTGAAATTGGGGTATATACATAGTAGTTCTAAGATCCAAGTCTATCTCTGCCTTTTTGTAGGTTTTTGACCTTGGATAAAACTTTTCTTTCAAACTTGCTTCAATCCACCAAATGCTGTAGGCTGGATAGCAGCCTTGGTTCTGAGAAAATTGGAAAGGTTTCTCTTTAGCACAAGTGACAATAGCCTTAGGACATAGTAACTATTCAGTTGAGACATAAAGGAATAATGGGTTCTTTCTGATGTCCATCACAGTCTTTCCAGAGGGTGAGGTGCTCTGTCCTTTGATCACAATGTCCTTCAGCATGCATAACAAGGCACTTTTGACCACTCTTCATTCACTATGCACACATTTGTCAGAATTTGCATAACTGCATGAGTATTCAGGGGCATATATGTCTATTTTCTTTTGGAAAAGTTATGACACAGTAAGGAGGATTAGAAGAATGTTCTTCAACAAAGAAGGTAAAAAGCAGCTAACTCCCAACCACTTGCCACACTCTATTGATAAGGGATATGAACCGGAACCTTTCATTACTGGAGATGTGTGTAATACTGGAGATGGACTGTGATAGCTCTGATTGGAGATTGTGTTATGATGGAAAATAGTGAGCAAGAATTAACTAAAATAGCAACAATTTTCCTCCCAAGTTAGGCTCCAAAAATAACTTTTGTCTCTTGGACTGGGATTCTTTGCTTTTTTCACACATGTGAGCTAAGTTGTAACTGGCATTAAGTCAATTATTTCCGAAGGAGAAATGGCATTTCCAATGACTGTGAGAAGATCAGGTGTTCTTTTTTTTCTTTATTTATTTTTAATTAAAATTTTCCACCTCCTCCCTTCCTCCCATTTCCCTCCCCCCTCCCCCTCCCCCTCCAGTCCAAAGAGCAGTCAGGGTTCCCTGCCCTGTGGGAAGTCCAAGGTCCTCCCCGCTCCATCCAGGTCTAGGAAGGTGAGCATCCAAACAAACTATGCTCCCACAAAGCCAGTACACACAGTAGGATCAAAACCCAGTGCCATTGTCCTTGGCTTCTCATAAGCCTTCATTGTCCTTGGCTTCTCAGTCAGCCCTCCTTGTCCAACATGTTCAGAGAGTCTGGTTTGATCACAAGCTTTATCAGTCCTAGTCCAGCTGTCTTTAGTGAGCTCCCATTAGATCAGCCCCACTGTCTCAGTGAATGGGTGCACTCTAAAGATCTTTAACCTGTAAGATCTCGGGGACTCTGGGGTGGAGATGAGCTAGATAGTTCTGCTCAGGATGCTTGAAAGGAACCCATGACTTTTCACTTATTCATGAGACACTTAGTTTTAATGGATGATTTGACTTTTTGGTCCCCAGTTTCTAAGTCTTTGGCCCTAGTGGAATCAAGTACAGGATCCCACATGTGATGAGACTTCTAAGGGTGTATTCAAGAAACACTGCTAGCCTGTGTGTTTCTTAATTGTATCTGATAAGGATATTTGTTATCCATGGCAACATTGGAGGGGCTTTACGGCCATTACATTAGTTTAGTCAAAGTATAAAAAGCCTATGTTTTTGAAACTCATCTTCAGATTCTGTGCCTTTATCAGCATTTCCCCTCATGTTTACATATGGTTACAACAGAAAAAATGTTTGAAAAAAGAATCCCTGATTTCTTTATAGACACTTGGTGGCTAATGACTGTTAATCCCACTTTTTACTATGATTGGGCTTTAAGACCATTTGTTGTTTGTTTTGGATTGTCTTGAAGTACACCAAGTCAGTTGCAATGGAGACATCTACTTCAGTTTTGGTGTTCAATTTTCTAAACATCTCCCTCACTGTTAACCTTCCTCTCTCCATTCCCATCTTTTCCCATCCTCCCTCTCTTTCTCTCTCCTCTTCTTTCTTCTTTCCTGATCCCCAAGGACAAATTATTGTTTAATTATTGCTCTTGAAATCAGACAAGAGTGGGGCTGGAGAGATGGCTCGGTGGTTAAGAGCATTGCTGCTCTTTCAGAGGACCCGGGTTCAATTCCCAGCACCCACATGGCAGCTCACAACTGTCTGTATCTCCTGCTTCAGGGGATCCAACGCTCTCATACAGACATACATGCAGGCAAAACACCAATGTAGATAAAATAAAAGTAAATTATTTTTTTAAAAAAGAAATCAGACAAGAGTTGGATGCAATCTCAAATGCACCCGCGTGGTGCTATGTAGAATAAATACTATTATATCTCCATGTTTAATTTCTAAAGAACCCAGAAGAACACACAGACTACATCTTTTAAAGTTGTAAGATTTTCAAAGATTGGCTTTCATGTTGGAAAAGCCAAAGCTCCCCTACAGGGCAAACAACACTTTCAGAAAGACAGCAAGGAACATTCTAAGATAGATGTTGAATCATTTTATGCCATTTAGGACAAAGGGAATTCACTGTGGAGGAAGTTTGTGTGAGAAGACAGAGTAGGAGGAGCAGAAAGGGAGAGTATAAAGTCAGAGGCAAGGTTTGTTCCTGTGTGTGCCTTCTGCAGACAACTAGAGGTGATGAGACATCTTGTGGGCTGGCTGTTGTTAGCTGTCTACATGTATGGACTGAATGCAGGTGAGGTGGAAAAGAAGGGGTAAGAATTGAAGTAGGAGAACCCAGAGCAAGTAAGGATTGAGAAAGGCTGGAAATCAACAGTCCATGACATCTTTTCAGTACAGGAAGCAGAGGGTGGAGAGCTGTGGATTGAACTATTGTTCGTTCTTTCCCTCCTTGGTTGAGTGAGCACAGAATAGGCGACTTTACAAGTAAGGAAGCCCTAGTTTCAACATCTGTAGAGTGATAAAAATGCCTTCATGAAACAGGGATACTATTACAGGTTGTTTTAAAAATTTTTGCAAAGTCTGTTTTTAAGGAAACAAGTTCTAAAATAAATAGTGTATGGACTTAGAGATTCTTTGCATTAGGATGGTCTATTAATGCCTTCCTAGCTGGCTGTTGACTGACAGTGTCTGTAAGTTTCAAACACACACTACATGGGCTGCCTGTGGGGCAGATTTCAGAGAGACTGGGCTCAGGTTTGGTGGGAGAATTTTCATATTGATTCCTTTTATAAGTCATTTGTAATTTGAACTATATGAATGACATCCTTAGAAGACGAGTAACCTCAATGCAGAACAAGGGGTCTCATCTTATGGTGTAGTTGTGAGGGTTAATAAGGAAGGGCAGAGGAGTTCCCATAGAGTGGCCAGCATCTTGCAGCCGTGTCCACAGGAATGCAGAGTCCTAGAGAAATTTGGACTTGCTGTGCATGGTAGCTTGAAGAGCACAGAGTGTGGGGTACTGTGTCTAATGAAGAGAGAGGCAGAACATTTTGTTGTAGTAGTAGTTTGTTTTGAAGGAGTCTCATGGAGTCCAAATAGATTTCATGCTCACCATGTAGATGAAGATAACCTTAAATTCCTGGTTTCCCAGTTTCTATCTTCTGAGTGCCAAGATTACAGATGAGCGCCACTATCCCTAGTCAGTTTATTTGTTATTGGGACCAAACTCAGGGCTTCTTTGTGAATGCTATGCAAGCACTCAACCAACTGAACCATATCCTCATCTCTTAGAAAGGATTTAGATTCTCGTTACCAGAGATCTAAAGAGGAAGAATCACGCAACGTGGAATGCTTTGACATAGTATCTAAGTAACTCTTGTCTATGACAAGGCAGAGTAGCTGTATTTAAGAAAGGACTGAAAGCAGACAGGTAGAAGAGAGGGGTTGAAGGCTGGAGAGGGAGAATTCAGAGCAAGTAAGGACTGAGAAAGGCTAGAGGTCAAAATGAAAGCATACTGAGTCATGATGTGATATTTACTCTCTTTGACCAAGGGAGTCACATCACTTGCTGTCAGGGCTTTATTTCCCTCCTGTGTTCCATGGAATGATTTTGGCCTACTCCAGGGAAGACATCAAAGGAGTGAGGACTCACATCTGAGTGGATGGAGCTTCCTGGCTTTCCAAAGCTTTCAGTGACATTTCCTGGGCAGATATACAACCCCAGCTTGATAAGATGATAGTCATTCTGAATATGCAGTGCTTTAGAAGGTGGCTTGCATTTTACCAATTATTTTTTTTGTCTTTTAGACTTGATTCCCTATTTACGCCCCCCAGAGGAAGGTAAGAAAGCAACCTCTATCTGGCAGCATCTTAAATGTAAGCTTCCACCCCTCAAAGAGTAAGAGGTGCACACTTTCCTGCCATGGAAACTTTTTCTGACTTAAGAGGATTCCCTGGGTCACATCAGCTAAACAATATTAAAGAACTGACTTGTCACTCAAGAAAGGCACTATGTGCATTTCTGTACTTGATAGTTTATTCTCTTTTCTTTGGCAAATAGTTATTATGCATGTATGGGGTCAACTTTGATGTTTTTATATTGGTTCATATGAGTCATTAAATCAAGGTCATTAAGGTGATTAATAAAACCATCTTTTTACAAATATTATCTAAAATTTTTATCTTTTAAAAATATTGCATTACTTCCCTTTATTTCCTTTCCATTCTCTAACTTCTCCAATGTTCCCTCTATATTACTCTCAAATTCCTGGCCTCCTCTTCTGTAATATATACTTATATATTCTTACATATATAGTCATAGCTTGCGGCATCTGTACAGGGATGCATGCATGTACATGATTTTAGGGCTGACCACTTGGTATTGGATAATCAAGTAGGAGACTCCTCTATGAGAAAAAAAAACTATTTCTCCCACTCTCAACATCCTTTAGTTTCCTACAGTTTTTTGACTAGGGGTGAGGTTCAGTGATATTTTCCCCTTCTGTGTTAGCATGTCCATTATTGTTGTCCTTGCTCAGGTCTTGTTTAGGCAACTATATTGTTGAGCTATCGTGGGCGAAGCTTTCCTTTCATTTCTAGGAGACACAATCTCACAGTAGATTTTCTGGTCCTCTGACTCTTACAATTTTTCTGTTCTTCTTCCCCAATTTTCCCTGGGTCTCCGTGATGAAGCTGTGTTACAGATGTATCCACTGGGAATGGGAACCTCATGATCAGTTGTTCTTTGTTTTTTGACCAGTTATGGTTTTCTGTAATGGTCTCTGTTGCCAAAAGAAGTGTCTTTGATGAAGGGAAGAACTGCACTTATCTGTGGGTATGTGGATAAATATTTAGAATGAGTTACGAATTATGCTGAAAAGATTCAGATTTTTTATAAGAAAAGATAAGCAATGCCAAAACCTTTTCTTCTCTTAAGAACAAGAGAATGTCAGTGGGTCGTCTGTATGGCTCAGTTTATGATATGAGTGAGCTCAGGTCCTTCAGAGTGGAGCAGTGCATATGGAGAAGGCGAAGATGCCATTGTTGCAGACAGGGCAGATAAAATTATAAGTGATGCTAATGCTTGTAGATGGCAGTGGGGGACTGGAGAGATGTTTGGGGATCGCATTAGTAAATCAGAGGAACAGATGATAGGAAAGGTTCCAGACTATGAGCTCTGGAAATGAAATCTCTCACTGCTAACGGACCTCCCACTGAGGAAATCTCTGACACTGTTGGAGATTTGCTGGTATTTTCTGTCACAAACAGGAAAGGTAGCAAGTGACACCAGCTGCAGCTGTTTGCAGGCATTCTGGGAGAGCAGGACCGTGCCTCACTGAAATGAACATTTTAAAATCAAGTTCCAGCTGGGAACGGTGAGGCAGGGGGACTGACATGAGTTAGAGGCCAGTCTTGGCTCCAGATTCTAAGACAGACTAGGTTACAGGAGTGAAATTTTGCTTAAAATTTAAATGAAATACAAAAATTAAAAAGTCAATTCCTGCTAAGCATCTTAGTGAATGCTTTTTATGCTAACACTCAGGAGGCAGAGGCAGGTGGATCTCTGAGTTAAGGGCCAGCCTGGTCTAGATAGCAAGTTGTAGGCCAGCCAAGGTAGGCCTAATGAGAACCTGGAATCAAAGAAACAAAAGATAATACAATAAACCCATTTCCCATCTTGAGCATCTTTTACATTTTGAAATTGTTCTCTTCTCCAGAATTTCCTGTGCAAAACTGTACTTTTCCGTTCATCTATAATGAGGTAGTCTACCACAGCTGCATCTCTGTTCACAGTGACTTTGATTGGTGCTCCCTTGATTATTATTTCCAAGGAAGGTGGAGATACTGCAAAGCATTTGGTGAGAGTCCTATAAAGGTATATATTAGTTATTCAGGACCCGAGAGACAGTGTGTAGAATCTGGAGAAAATGTTTTAGATTTCAGAAAATGGTCTTTCCTACATAAAAAAAAAAAATCATAGAAAAAAAGCTCAATGTTTTTTTCAGCAGGGCTTAATTTGAGGACAGTATTCATAGTTTACCCCTTACCCATCTTTCTATGCAGATCCTCCAATATGTATCTTCCCTTTCCAACTTGGAAAAAAGTCCATTAACGAATGCACCAAGCAAGGCTACATTTTGAATCGGAGTTGGTGTTCATTGACTGACAACTACAACAGAGATAAGAAATGGAAGCAATGCTCTCCTTACAAGTAAGATGACGGGAGAAGGTAGAATGATGTCCTATGAGCTGCGAAAGGAGCAAGACATTAGGATGATAGACGGGGAGTCTTAGATCTCCGTCTCCTCCTGCTATGACTTAGTCAGGGGGCAGTAGACTTTTCCTGTGAAGTATCTCCTGTTGAGTACAGCAGGTTTATCAGAGCGTGTGGTACTGGTCACCAATATTCAGCTCAGCTTTGCAGCACAAACGTGGCCACAAACAGAACAAGTGTACTGGACCATGGGCAAAGCTAATGTTCTGGTGTCTAATGCTGTTTCATGATTATAATGGCACGTGCATTGCTTACCTTTGTCATTGCTGTGACAAAACACATGATGAAAACAACTCAACAAAGGAGGGACGGGTTTTCTTGGGTTCCTGGTTTGAGGGAACACAGCCAGAGGTGGTATGGAAAGAAGGGGTGGTGGGGTAGAACTCGAGTCAGCTGATCGCATTGTATCTGCATTCAGCAGAGACAGATGATAGACAGACAGACAGACAGACAGACAGAGGCTTGTACTCAGTTAGATCACTCCTTTTTTTTCTTTTTCTAGTGACTGAGGCTTCAGTCCAAGAGCTGTTGTTGCCCACATTTAGGTGAGTTTTTACTTCTCAGTTAACCCTTTTCTGACATGCCTGCATGTGTGTTTCCTAGGTGATTCCAAATCCAGTCACATTAGCAATGACTACTAATTAGTCATGTTGTTACACGTGCATTGTTTTCCAGTTTTAAAACTTGTTTTGAGTCACAAAGTCAATATGACATAGATACTCACTGAAACTCTGAAGCAGCACACGGCAAAAGAAACATCAGCGTTCTTTCTGTTCTCCTCCCAGGAACTCCCTTCTTCCACAGGTGCTTGTGCCACCCCATACATCTCCACCGATACATATATCTTTAAGATATAACTGAATCTGCTTTCCTCTTTGTCACCATGGCTTGATCATCACTTAAAACACACTGAGGGGTTTTCCCCTATGAATACATCAATCTCCCTCACTTTCTTGTGTGCATGCTTGTCAAATTTTAAGTGGTTAGAGATTATCCATCACCCATATATGAAGCTTCTGATTAAAACAAAGCTTGTGAACATTGACAGTGATGGATGGATTTTTCAAACAGTGGACAGCATAACTTTATGTCATTATAAAAAACAAGATGTATATTCAGTTTTTATTCAGCTGGTATTTAAAATTTTTATTTAAATATTTTATGCAATAGGTTTTGATTGTATTGCCCCCTCTTTTTCCAGAACCTCCTTATCAATATTCGGCTACTTCTTTACCTTATATTCTCTCTCTCCATTTCTCAAACACACACACACACACACACACACACACACACACACACACACACACACACATATATATATATACACATGCACACATGTGTATGTACACATCTCCATCCCTCAAAAGCCATTACAATGAAGATTATGTGTAGCCTTCTGAAGCCATTGGTATTATGCCAAATGGACTCATGCTATTCTAATCTCCTATCAAAGAGGAGACAAGACTGTTTAATAGCAGGGGATACAAATGAGACATTGACATTGGGAGGGTGGAGAACCAAGATATTCATTCTAACATGTTTCCTTCTCTTCAGTTTTTAGGTAAGCTGTGTGCTTTTGAAGAGACAGAAGTTACAGATTCATTGGTTGCTTCTCTAGCTACAATTCTCTGTCATTAAGGAGTATTATGATAATAAATGTCTATGCTCTTGTCTATCTGGATATCCTGCTTCTGGAAAAAATGTCAAAGCATACATTTGTTGTGTGAGAGAGTTTTCCTGAGGAGACAATACATACAGACACACACAGACACACAGACACACAGACACACAGACACACAGACACACACACACACACACACACACACACACACACACACACACACACACCTACTTACTCCAGATTCAGAACTCACAAAAAATTAAAGTAATGATAACACCAAAGTCCAACCTGGTGAACTTATTAATTTTTATTGTGACTACTAAGATGAGTATGGGTAAGGGGTTACTTACAAGAGCAAGGATTCACCCCTGCCCCCAAATCAGCTGTATCACAGAAAAGCACACCTTAACAGTGATGACAACTCATGGAACCTGCACCTTGAATCTTCCTGCCCAACTTGTAACTCTAGTGGGTTCAAGAATGTCCTCTCAGTAGTTTTGCTGGACATATTATTGTCTCTAGCAGTTTTTAAATCCTTGATAAAGCTGTAAAAGGACTTTAACAAACCTTACAAATTTCCACCTTTTGAGACGTGTGACATTTTGTTTACCTCCAGGGTCTTCTGAGCCTCCCCTTCTTCCTGGAAGGAGAGTTTGAGGAAAACACTATACAACAAAATAGGTGATTCACATTGTTACACAGTCAATACCATCCCCCAGTAGCAGTGGGACACACACAAGTCTTCAAGAAGAGTAGTGTAAAATGAAACAAACAGACCAAAAGATAGGGAGAGATGGAAAATAGAACCAGCAAGAACAGGTTGTGTAGCAGCCAACTCAGTGGGTAAAGTGTATGCTGGACAGGCATGAGAACCTAAGTTTAGATCCCAGAACCTGCATAAGAGCAGGCATGAGAAACATTCCTGTAATCTCAGCACTGCTTGGGAGTGGGAATGGAAGCAACAGATCCTAGTGGCTTGCTGGCCAGCCAGCCTACCTCTAATGGTGAGTTTCAAGTTCAGCAACAGATGCTGCCTCAAAAACAAAGTGGAGAGAAACAGTGAGAAATATTCAAAATCAACCTCTGGCATTCACACATGTATACAAACTCAAGTGCATCTGATCCCTGTGAACACATGTGTATCTAACACACACAAACACAAAGGTAGGAGAGATTGAGACACAGCTATCCCAATACATGCATAAAACAAAAGAGATAAGAGGCAATGAATCATTATAACATTTCCAGGAGTTCACAGTTCCTCATTCAATTCTGGAAATCAAAGGTAATAAAAAGGCTAAAATACAAGATAAAGCTATTAACTACTCCAGGGCCTCATGTTCCAGAGTAGTTGACCAACATATAATAGGATCCACAGCTGTGTGTGTGTGTGTGTGTGCGCGTGTGTGTGCGCGCGCGTGCATGCTTTTATTTGGTTAAAGTTTATTGTTTGCTTTTCCTTTTCATTTTTGGATATTATTTTATTTTGTTTTCTTGGTTTTAGGGGCTTTAATCATTATATTGGGTTTTTATGTTTTATTTTGAGAAAGAACTTAAAGTTGAGTGGATGGGGAGAGGGTATGGAAGGACTTCAGGGCAGGGAAAAATAATCAAAATATATTTAAATTAAAAAATATTTAAATAAAACATAGAAATAAAGTTTAAAAATAAATTATAATATGTTTAAGTTATGGGAGAAAATTTAAAGCACAGAAACTCAGTTGGTAAAAAAAGTGGAAGTGAGACTAGAAAGAAGTGAGGATGGGGAAAGTTGATCTTAACAATTTATTGAGAGGAAAACACTCTGGTAAACTACAAAGAGGGGTAGAGGTATACTATGTATCCAAAAAACAACAATAAAAGTTGTTTAACTGTTCATCATAAAGAAATGCTAAATATTTGAAAAGATGGATATGTTTGAATTGCTTTAAACAGTACAAGATGTATGTATGCATGAACACATCAGATGGTACACCATACATATGTTGAATCATCATGCTTATGTGTCATTTAAAAATGGATTAAAGATCCCAATATCAATCTGAACACACTGAACCTGACAGAAGAGAAAGTGGGAAATAGTCTACAACATATGGGCACAGGAGACCACTTCCTTCATATAACCCCTGTAGCACAGACAATAAGGGCAACATTGAATAAATGGGACCTCCTAAAACTGAGAAGCTTCTGTAAAGCAAAGGACACTGCCATTAAGACAAAAAGGCAACCTACTGATTGGGAGAAGATCTTCACCAACCCCACAACAAACAAAGGTCTGATCTCCAAAATATATAAAGAACTCAAGAAACTAAACTTTAAAATGCTAATTAACCCAATTAAAAATGGGGTACTGATCTGAACAGAGAATTCTCAACTGAAGAAGTTCAAATGGCCAAAAGACACTTAAGGTCATGCTCAACCTCCTTAGTGATCAGGGAAATGCAAATCAAAACAACTTTGAGATACCATCTTACACCTGTCAGAATGGCTAAAATCAAAAACACCAATGATAGCCTTTGCTGGAGAGGATGTGGAGTAAGGGGAACACTAATCCATTGCTGGTGGGAATGCAAACTTGTGCAACCACTTTGGAAATCAGTGTGGTGGTTTCTCAGGAAATTCAAGATCAACCTACCCCAGGATCTAGCAATACCACTCTTGGGAATATACCCAAGAGATGCCCTATCATACTACAAAAGAATTTGTTCAACTATGTTAATAGCAGCATTATTTGTAATAGCCAGAACCTGGAAACAACCTAGATGCCCCTCAATGGAAGAATGGATAAAAGAAAGTGTGGGATATATATGCATTAGAGTATACTCAGCAGTAAAAAAACAATGACATCTTGAATTTTGTATGCAAATGGATGGAAATAGAGAACACTCTCCTGAGTGAGGTAACCTAGACCCAAAAAGATGAATATGGTATGCACTCACTCATTACTGGATTCTAGCCACAAATAAAGGACATTGAGCCTATAATTCATGTTCCTAGAGAAGCTAAATAGGAAGGTGTACCCCCTCCCTACCCCCAAAAAACACATAGTTATCCTCCTGGATATTGGAAGTATACAAGATTTACAGGCAAAAATTGAGAGCTTAGGGTTGGGGGTCGGACGGGGGTAAGGGGAGATGAAGAGAAAGAAGTGAGAAGGGGACGATGGGGAGAGTTTGGGGGAATAGGACAGTTGGGATGGAGAAGGAGTGGATATGGGAGCAGGGAAGTATATATCTTAATTAAGGGAGCCATTTGAAGGTTGGCAAGAGACTTGAGTCTATAGGGGTTCCCAGGTGTCCAAGGAGATGTCCGCAGCTTGTTCCTTGAGCAGCCGAGGAGAGAGTGCCTGAAATGGCCCTATACTATAGCCACTCTGATGAAAATCTTGCATATCACCATAGAACCTTCATCTGGCGATGGATGGAGATAGACACAGAGACCCACAATGGAGCACTGGACTGAGCTCCCAAGGTCCAGATGAGGAGCAGAAGGAGAGAGAACATGAGAAAGGAAGTCAGGGCAGCGAGGGGTGCGCCCATCCACTGTGATGGTGGGGCCGATCTAATGGGAACTCACCAAGGCCAGCTGGACTGGGACTGGTGGAGCATGTGATCAAACTGTACTCTCTGAACGTGGCTGACATGGAGGGCTGACTGAGAAGCCAAGGACAAAGGCACTGGGTTTTGATTCTACTCCATGTGGGAACCTAGTCTGGATGTTCACCTTCCTAGACCTGGATGGAGGGGGGAGGACCTTGGACTTCCCACAGGGCAGGGAACCCTGACTGCTCTTTGGACTGGAGAGGGAGGGAGATGATGATTGTGGGAGGGGGAGGGAAATGGGAGGAGGTGAAAATTTGTAATAATAATAATAATGATAATAAAAAGAAAAAAGATCAAAATAAAAAATGAAAAGATTAGCAATAATATAGAAGACTCAAGTGGATAGATGAAGCAAGAAGCCCAATTACTTGTCTAAAGAAGAAAGTTAACAATATGGTTGAGATGACCAAACCTTTAGAGGAAACATCCAATAGCATGAAGTTGAGGCTAAACAAAGTACTTGAGCCTAGAATAGAACCAAATATAAATACTGGAATAAAAGAATCAATCAATTAAATAAAAAGCACCATGACAAGTGTCAGCATTAGATAAGGCCAATCAAAGGAATGAACTTAGGGGATAAAAGATAGAACAAGTTGAGACAATATTAAATTCATGCAACCTACTATATCTATACTAACCTATTTCTGTATCTATAGCCTCTGCACTGGTTGGGGGTGGTGGTAGAAGCTACAGATCCTGGTGGCTTGCTGGCCATCCAGCCTAGCTATAATGATGAGCTTTACAATCAGTGAGAAACCTTGCTTTTATCACCCCAAATAAAGTGGTGAGCTAGAGCTTAAAACTTTCAAAGTTGATATCTGGCATTCAAGCACGTAGGCACAGCCAACTGCACCCCCATGAACACACATGCATATAAACACAGACATGTATGCACACATACATACACACACATATATAGAAAAGGGTAGGGAGAAAATGATGAGATAAGCATGGCCCAAATTCAAGAACTTAAATATGTTCAGGAGACAAACCCCCAAGAATCCATGGTGTAGAAAGATAAGTACAGAAAGTCTAACAAGATAGACGATATAATCAGTGAGACTGTAGTTTTCTTAACCCAGTGAAAGATATAAATTTATAAATCCAAATATGAGAGACACTTGTAACAGGTTTTGAATCCAGTTGAAGAGAGGAAGGAGGGAATATATTAGCAAGGGAGGTCAAGATAATGATGGAGAAATCTACAGAGACAACTGAACCAACCTTATGGGATCTCATGGGAACTGATAACTGTGGAGCCTCCATGGGACCAAACTAGAGCCTTCATATGTGGGAGACAGTGATGATGCTTGGACTATCTGACAAGCCCCTGGCAATAAGTCGAAGATCTATTCTTGGTGCATGAGCTAGCTTGTTGGAATCCATTCCCTATGAAGGGATTTCATGCTCAACCTTAATGCAGCGGGGAGGGGCTTAGTCCTGTCCCAAGTTAATGTGACATACTTTGTTGACTCCTCATGGGAGCCTTTACCCTTGGGAGAAGTGGGTGGGGGGAGGCGAGGGAGGTGGGAGAGTGGTGGGGGTGGGAGAACTGTGGTGGGAAGGTAAAATGAAATTTAAAAAGTAAATAAAATGCATGTGATTAAAAAAAGAAAATTAGTCAATTTCCACACAACAGACATGTACTTTCAAGACATACATATTAATAGATAAAAAACAGGTAGTTCACCCACACAGTGGAGTATTATTTGGTCATAGGAAGAAACAAAGTAGTGAGATGGAAAAATGTGGGTCACTCTCCAAAGCATTAGTTTGATGAAAATAAGCCAGGCACAAATTGTCACATGCTGTATGATTCTGGTGATGGGGAACATCCACAATTGTTAACTTTATAGTAAAAGAAAGGTTTGTGGCTGTCAGGGTCTGGGGGGGAAAGAAGGTGGGTGATTACTGCTTAGTGGGGACAGAACTTCCTTCCATGCTGATAAAAATGTTTGCAACTTGGTGGAGGTCGTTGTTCAACATTCTGATTGTATTAAATGCCACTGACTTGTTAAATTCAGATGTTTAACTTGTTAAAATCAAGTGTTTCACAGTACTTCATATGAGTTTCAGCTCCAAAGTTTTAAGCTGCATATTTTATTTCCATCAAAAATTAAAACTTATGAGAAGCTTTAGGTACCATGAGAGTTTGGTTAACTTGCTTCAAACTAGAGGTACTTTTGATTTGAGCATATTCAGAAGACTTTGAGGATGGAAAATCCACACTGAAGTGTGGGTAGCATGATTGCATGTCTCTCGGTGAAACAGGTGTAGGTCTACTGAGCACCAGAATCCACCCCTTTGTGTCCTGACTGCAGACACATTGTAACCAGCCACCTCAAGACCTTCCCCTGGGTTACAACACCACCATGTGAGAATTAATTGATTATCAATGTGATTTGTTCTTTCCACCCATCCTAGGAAAGCAAAACACCAGTGTAGACAAGAGAACAAGCATTTATTATCAGAATGTTCCGTAATGATAAAAGAATTATATTTGGAGAGACATCTGATGGATTTGTAACTTCTGTCTCTTCAAAAACACCCATGTTTACCTAAAAACTGAGATGGAAAGAACACATTAGAAGGAATGTCTCAGTCTCCCCTCCTGCCCAAAGATCAATATTACATGTGTCTTCTTCTCTAACAAATAGTTTTTTTCTCTCTCTGAGAAGAGATCAGAATAGTATGGGTCCACGGGGCAGGAGATGTGACCTAAGAAGAGTGCATGCATTCCTGATTATAAAAACTGAATATACTTAAAAAAATAACATAACATGTACAGCCTGCTGTTTGAAAGACACTTAATTCATTGATCACTGTCAATGGTCAGGAAATTTGTTTAAATCAGAAATCTCCTATGTAGATGATGGAGAATCTCCAACCATCTAAAATTTGATATGCATGCACACAAGGAAGTGGTGGAGATTGATGCATTCACAGAAAAAGCTCCCACAATATGTTTTAGGTAATGACCAAGCCATGATGACAAATGGGAGACCAGATTCAATTATGTTTAAAAGACCTTAAAATTTTGTATCTGTGTAGGTGTGTGGGGCAGCACAAGCACACATCTTGTGTGGGAGGGAGCTCTAGGGGAGAACAGAAAAAACACTGATGTTTCTCTTGTCATGTGCTGCTTCCGTGTTTCACTGAGTTTCTATCTCATACTTATTTCCTGACTCAAAACAAGTTTTGAAACTGTAAAACAATGCATTCATAATGAGGAGGCTAATTAGTAATCATTGCTAATGTGACTGAAATTGGAATCACTTTGGAGACACAAATGGATACATGTCAGAAAAGGTTTAACTGAGGAGTAAAAACTCACCCGAATATAGGCAACAACAGCTCAGGTGAGGCCTCAGACAGTATAGCAAGGAAAAAGGAGGCCAGTTGAGTGAGTATCAGCACATCCTTTTGCTGTCGTCTAAATGCAGACACAATGTAATCAGCTGTCCTAAGCCACTGTTCAAACAATGATGGATTGTATCCCCATAGCAAAATGAGAACCCAAGTAAACCCTTCCCTCCTTGGTTGAGTTGCTTTCCTTGGGTGTTTTGTCACAGCAATGACAAAATGAACACACAACTATAATTATTAAACAGCATGTAAAAGAACACCAGCCTGTCAGATTTGCCGATGATCCAGTGTACTTGTTCTATTTGTGACTGTGTTTGTGCTACAAAGCCGAGCTGAATATTTGTGACCAACACTACACAGTCTGCTGTACTCAACAGGAGATACTTCACAGGAAGTGTCTGTTGGCCCCTGACTAAGTCATAGCTAACAGACCGAGATCTCAGGCTCCTCATTTATCAACCTAATGTCTTGCTCCTTTTGCAGCTCATAGGACATTGTTCCACCTTCTCCCATCATCTTACTTGTAAGGAGAACATTGCTTCCATTTCCTATCTCTGTTGTAGTTGTCAGTCAATGAACACCAACTCCGATTCAAAATGTAGCCTTCCTTGGTACATTCGTTAATAAACTTTTTTCTAAATTGGAAAGGGAAGATACATATTGGAGGATCTGCAGAGCAAAATGGGTAAAGGATACATTAAGAACACTGTCCTCAAATTAATACCTGTGGAGAAAACAATTATTTTTTTTCTATCAGATTGTTTTCAAGTTCTGCAAATTATGCAGAGAAGACAGTATCTGAGTTTATTTTTTCCCCAAAATCCAAAATCTTTTTCCTCTGGGGTCCTGCCATCCTATATATACTCTTATGGGACTCTCACCCAGTGCTGTGCAGTATCTCCACCTTCCTTGGAAGTAAAAGTCAAGAGAACACCAGTCAAAGTCACTGTGGGTGGAGATACAATTGTAGTGGACTTCATCACCATAGATGAATGGAAAGACACAGTTAGCAATGGAAATTTCTGGAAAAGAGAATGATTTTAGAATATAAAATTAGTTCATATTGGAAACTAACTTTGAAATTGTTTGCTTCTTGAGGTTGGTCTCGCTGTGTAACCCAGATACACTTTAAACTCAGTCTATAAGCAAGACTTACTTGTAGCTCATGACAGTCCCTCTGTGTCAGCTTTCTGAGTGTTGTGATTGCAAGCCTGAGCTATTGTGCATGACTCAGACTTAACTTTGAAAGCCTATTTTGGAGACAGGATACTGATCGCTCTCTCACTACCCCCACATACATCTAAAGCCGGTATCTTTTGCTGCCTTTCATGCTTGTGACACAAAATATCTGCAAAAACGTCCAAGGAAGCTTCATTATGTCTCAGAGATGGGTTCAGGTTGGAGATGCTGGTTTCCTCAATGAAAGTCCTTTAGCAGTGAGGGATCTCATTTGTCAGAGTTCTTCTCTGGTAAGAGTTCTTCTCACCATCTGTGTTGACTAATTTTTTTTTTATCAGTTTGACACAAACTAAAGTCACCTGGGAAGAATGAATCTCAATCAAGGAATTTTCTCTGTCAGATTGGCCTGTGTACATATCTCTGTAGGGCTTTTTCTTGACTAACGATTGATGTAGGAGAGTCTATTCCACAGTGGAAGATGTTCTTGGAAGGCTGTCCTGTTTTCTACAAGAAAGCAGTATGAACAAGGAACAAAGAGCAAGCAGATTGGCAGAATTCCTCCATGTTACCATCGTCTGCCCCTGTTTGAGTTCTTGCTGTTTCCCTCAGTGGTGGTTTGGGATTGTTAAATGTTAACCAATAATCCCTTCTTTTTCAAGCTGATTTTTGTATTTTATCATGGCAACCAAATGTAATTAGAATAGAAATTGATATTGGTATTCCTTAAAATGGACTTGACAGTCTTGTTCTTTTCTTCCTGTTCAGTCACACCTTTTAATATACATTACGTGTAATTATCACATCAAAAGCATGAATTCAATGACACAAATACTTAGGATGAAACATAACAGAAAGTTAAACCTCAGGTCACCTCTTCAAGAAAGATACAGAGTAAATAGTCCTGGGAGGCAATTTAGAAATCTGTATTAGAAACGAGTGTAAAAACAGCCAATGACCTTTCTAGTTCCATTTGTAGGAATCAACACAAGGTGAACTTTCCACAGAGAGATGAACTTCCACACGGGTGTGGGGATGCCTCATGATTTTCTAAATTTATTCTTCTCTCATACATTACATTCTTACTGCAGTTTCACCTCCACGACTGTGTTGTTCTTTGGGAAGACTGTGAAGGATCTGTGGAGTTTTGGACTGGAAGCAGCATTCTTTCATCTTTACTGCCTCTGTTCCTGCTTGACTTCCCTCCCCTGACTTCCTTCAATGATGAATTGTGGTTGGTAGGTGTAAGCCAAAAAAGTCTTTTCTTTTCCAAATTGGTTTAGGTCAGTGTTTTATCACAGCAACAGACAGACACCAGGACATATCTGTTTCCCTCTATTCTGAAAAAATAAATTTCCTGTTTTGCCAAAGTAATCTCTAAAACATCTCTCCAATATCTCATTGTCAACCATGTCTCTCTCTTTTCCTTCCTTCCTTTTTTCCTCCCTCCCTCCCTCCTTCCCTCCCTCTTCCTTCCCTCTTCCTTCCTTCCTTCCTTTCTTCCTTCCTTCCTTCCTTCCTCCCTCCCTCCCTCTCTCTCTCCCTCTCTCCCTCTCTCTCTCTCTCTCTCTTTCTTTCCCCCTTCTTCCTCCCTTTTCTCCTCCTCCTTCCTCTTCTGCTTCTTCCCCTTTTCTTCCTCTTTCTCCTTCTTTTCCCTCTTCATCCTCTCCTATTTTTCTTCCTCATCCTCAGCATTTTCTTTGTCCTGTTTGCAGCAATAGTAAAACCGTGACTTTTTTTCAATGTATTGCTCCATGCTGAATGGCACACTTTTAATCACTAACCCAACTCCACTTACTAACTACTTACATTCTCTAGTTCTTAGAATAAGAAGTAGCTTCAGGTGGCTTATGCTCTGACAATTAAAAATTCATGTTGTAATGGTTTATATTAATTACTTTGATTTAACCACTCTTGGTGTGAATATACATCCAAACATTGTTTAACTGCCTACATGATAATTATTATTTGTTAATGAAAAAGGAAAAAACAAAGTAAAGAAATTTACATTCTCTTATATTAGTCCCAATGGAGAAGAAAGCATTTTTTTTAAGTGACTAGGAATTGGTTACTGAATTGTGCTTTTGATATTTGTCTGCTGTGACCTGGGGAGGCCCTCATATCAGAATAATAATACAAGGAAAAGCTACATGAAAGAAAAGTGCAAGAACTTAAAAAATAATGGCTTTTAAGGGTTGGAGGAGGGTTGGAGGCTGACATTTGAGAGTCTGTCCAATAGAGTTGGCTGTCTTACCTTGTTTGGGGGGATGTAAAGGAGAGATCAATTCTGAAAGACAGAAATAATGGACAAAATGTAAGTCACCTCCTAAAAATACATACTCAGAATAACTATGAAATGCACAGCAACATTCTTCAATGCCACATCAAGTTGGGACTGCATATCTACGCAGGAAATGTCATGTCAAACTATGAAAAACCACACTTCAGACTGAGCTCTTACTCTTCCAGATATCTTCCCTGGTGTAGGTTAGAGTCATTCACAATATTAAGTACAATTCAAATTCCTCCTACTTATTGTTGTTCAACAGATTTCAACTCAGAAAAATATCTCTGAAGGGCAATGGCATTTACTGGGAATTACCAGAACATTGTAGGGAGATTCCTGGTGTCATAGTAAATGTTAATCATATGTAAGGGACCTAGGGCAAGGGGAAAAAGTGAAGGCAAAAGTAAGGAGGGTTTTCAGGTAAATTTGGATTGGGTTTGTTTTTAAGCACTCATGTTCAGGTTGGTTCTACCTCAAAATTCGATAGACACTTGTGGGAAAATGTGATTGACACAGCATTTCTTTATGAGTACATAAATTTATGAGTATTTCTTTTGGGTACAGATCTGGGGCTGAAATTATTTCACTTGAAGGAAAATGGATTAAGCAATTCCTTCTACAAAAACAAATACTATTTTTTCTCTCATATATATGTAGCGACATATTTCTACGTCTATAAATTATATTGGTCACATTGGATCCACAATTGTGGAACAGAGGGAGCTGGATTTTTGTGCTTAGTTACCATTCTCATTTTATAAAGTCTATAACTCAAACCAATAAGTCAGTGCCATCTACTTTAAAGGTATATCCTACTTAAAATAATCTAACCAAGATAATTTCTTACAAGCGTGCCTAGGCTAGCATAATCTAGATGATTTCTCACAGATATGTCCATAATCTTGTCTCTTATATGGTTGTAGATCCTATCAAGTTGGTTGGCATAATTAATCATCACCCAGATTATCTGTGACCTGAAACCAGAAAGAAGTCTACTGAAGGGAGGAAGGAGAGCTACAGAAGAGGGCAGAGGGACACAGGAAGCTAGAGATGGAAAAAGATCAGTAAAAGCAAAGAATGCAAGAGAGACTACAGGGAAAATGATGCTTTATAGAGAGTGTGTACATTTGCCATATAGCTAACTTTATACCTTACAGTACTTATACATTAAAACCATACTTTATGCTTAGATGCCTTATAATTTATATCTCATACAAATCCATATGAGAGAAACTCTATAGTTAATTAAAACCATTATTTTGCATACTAATTATAAAACTAATCAAAAGAATCCTTGTAGCCAGGCTATTTCCACACTGGATGTGAACAGTACGAATGTAAATAATAACCTTAGAGAACTTACTCAGTCCTATATAGCAAGACACTGCAAAGAGCACTTGAGAATGTTGGGGAATAAAAGAAAGATACAATATTAAGCCATGTGACCATCTTAACCAAAATGAGTGAATGTCACTTCTCAACTGAGTATATTTTATCTTGCATTGCTTTTCTTTCTCCTACACAAAATTTGTTGAGATTTACAATCATATAATTGGCCTCTTTACTGATTGCGTTCTAGCTTGGATTATTCTTATTTCCTTTAAACCTTTGGTACCAACAAAAATTTAATCTTATTTAAGAGCTGAGAATATGTCTTAGTTGGTTGAGTGCTTGAATAGCACACACAAAAGTCTTGGCTTGATCTCAACAACATATAAATTGAGTAGGGATGATGACATTTGTCTGTAACCTCAGCACTCAGGAGGTAGAAGCTGAAAGATCAGGAGTTCAAGGCTATCTTTGTTTACCTAGTGAACATGAGATCTACTTGGGCTACGTGAGACTTCTTTAAAACATACTAGTACAACAACTAAACATTCTCTCTCTTCATTAGATGCAGGGTACCCCATCTAATGCTCCGCATTTTTTCAAGCTGCAATGCATGAAAAGCCCAACTTTCTGTAGCACTCTATTCCTGTGAACATAGCTGCAGGATGCTGACCACTCTAAGGAAGTCCTCTACCGTTCCTGATTGACCCTCACAACTACACTGTAAGATGAGACCCCTTGCTCTACATTCCATTTCCTTGTTTCCTGAGGATGCCATTCATGTAGTTCAAATTTCAAGTGACTTATATAAGGAATCAAGATGAAATATCTCCCCACAAATCTGAATCTGATTCCACTCACCCTAACATCTGCCCCACTGGCAACCCGTGTCATGTGTATTTGAAACTTATACTTTCAACACTTGAAACAGATACTTTGTGTGAATAGCCAGCTAAGAATGCATTAATAAATTACTGTGATGCAAAGAATATCTGGGGCCATATCAATTTATTTTAAACCTTGCTTCTTTAACAACAGACTTTGCAGAAATTTCTAAATCAATCCATCATAGCATTCCTCTTTGATGGAAATTTTTTATTGCTGTGTAACTACTGATACTGAGGCCCTTTCACAGGTAAAATCTGTTCTGTGCTCACTCAACCAAGGAGGGGAAGAACACAAGTAGAATCCATGACTCTCTGCTCTTGATTTGCTAGACTGAAAAACTATTATGAACAGTTGATCGTCAGCATTTCTTTCTTTTAATTTTTATTTTATTCATTTTAATTTTATTTTTTTTATTTATTTTTCCATTCAATTATTTACACTTCCTTCCTTCCTTCTTCCTCCCAATCCCCTCCAGCTCCCCCACATCCCCTCCTCCCTCTCCCACCCTGCATTAAAGAGGGCAGGGAACCCTGCCCTGTGGGAAGTCCAAGGCCCTCCCCCCCACATCCAGGCCTAGGGAGCTGTGCATCCATATAGACTAGGGTCCCCCAAAGCCAGAACATGCAGTAAAAACAATTCCCAGTGCCTTTATCAATGGCTTATTAGTCAGCCCCCATTGTCAGCCACAATCAGAGAGTCCGGTTTGATTACATGCTCATTCAGACCCAGTCCAGCTGGATTTGGTGAGCTCCCATTAGAATAGGCACACTGCCTCAGTTGGTGGACCAACCCCTCGCGGTCCTGACTTCTTTGCTCGTCTTCTCCTTCCTTCTGCCTTTCAACTGGACCTTGGGTGGTCAGCATTTCTCAGTCCTTACTAGCTCTGGACTCTTCCCCTTCAACTCTCACCCTGCCTTTTCCACCTCACCTGCATCCAGTCCATACATGCAGACAGCTAACAACAGCCAGCCCACAAGATGTCTCATTACTTCCAGTTGCCTGTAGATGGCACACACAGGAACAAACCTTGCCTCTGACTTTATACTCTCCCTTTCTGCTCCTCCTACTCTGTCTGCTTACACATACTTCCTCCACATATTTGCCGTGTCACTGGGAAAAGTTATCATTATAAAGAGGATTAGAAGAATACTTTTTAACAAAGAAGGAAAGATATAAATAATTCAAGAATGAACAAACTCTCAGACTCAGTGAAATCTTTTTGTCCTAAATGTAGTGACTCAATGTTTATCTTAACATGGTGTCATTCTAAAAGTGTTGCCTTTTGGGGGAATTTGGCTTTGCAAAAAAGACAGCCAATCTGAAAAATTTTTACTTTGTTATCTTTAATCTCTATCCTTTTCTCTTTGAGACATGGAGAGTAAAGTAATACCCATATATTCATTTGAAATTATTGACTTTGCCCAATTACAGAACAACTCATTGTATATGAATAGAAAACCAGGAGATAGCAAACCAGAAGACAAAATTTATTTTCTCTTTTCAATCTTTGCCATCCTAGTGACTCTGAAGTGTTACTTTTGCATTTGGAGCCTAATTTAGGAGAGAAATTGGTACTGTTTGAAGTTACTTATTTTCTATCATAACACAGTTTTGAACTAGAACTATCACAACCCATATATATATATGTATATATATATATACTTTTCTGAGAATGAGAGGTTCTTTCCCATACCTCTTATTTATAGAGTGATATTTGAATTATTTATATCTTTCCTTCTTTGTTAAAAAGTATTTTTCTAATACTCTTTATAATTATCATAACTTTTCCCAGTGACATGGCAAATATGTTCCTGATTATTCATGAAGTTATGGAAATTATGATAAAAATTGTACATAGTGAGCAAGGGATGGTCTAAAGATTTATCTTGTGCTACATGCTGAAGAACATTTTGATCAGAGACCAGAACATCTTAGCCTCTGGAAAGACTGACAAGTATCAGAAAGAACCCATTATTCCTTTCTTGCTCAACTGAACAGTTATTATTTCCTGAGGCTCTTGTCACTAGCACTAAAGGTAATGTTTTCTCATTTCCTCAGAACCGAGGTTGGTACTTTACCAACAGTATTAGGTAGACTGGAGCAAGCTTCAAAGAAAAATTTTACTTGACCTAAACATAAACCTACAAAATGGCAAAGCTGAGCTTACATTCCAAAGCTTCTATATACTCCACTTTCAGATCCATGAAAACCAGCAGTGTCTGATACACACAGATTGTATAAGGCTTGAGTTTTGTGTGGAACACAAAAACAGAGAGATACTGTAATGCATTTGTACTTTACCCTTTATTTAAAACATGAGTCCATAACTTGTTAAAAATATACTCACATGGCTTTCACACAGATAAATGTCCAAATTGTGGAATTATCACCCATTAGTGGAGATTATATCTAAAAACTCTCTTTGTGGCAGAAGATGCTAAATATCTGTGTTTCATAACCACACATCATAAGGAGAGAATCATGTTCCCACCCACCTTGAGTATTTGTTACTCACACTCAAAAAAGACATAAATGACAGATGAAGACTGGCTGAGAAAGAGGTCCGCCAATAGTGGAAGGGTCCCTGAAGACATACATACAAGCAACATTATACAGGCTGAGCAGGTCATATATAGGAATATATATGTATACATATATATAATAGCAATTAATAAAATGGGTAATGAATCTGAAAAAGGGCAAGTATTGGTATATGGAAGGTTCTAGAAGGAAAAAAGCGAAGGGAGAAATGATACAATTATATTGTATTCTCAAAAACAAAAGAAAAAAATATAAAAATTTGGAGACAGACCTCTGTGTGATGTGAGGTTGGTAAGGCCTTTCATAGGCTACTTTTTTTGTCTTATTGGCTGTTTCCTTTGCTTTACAGAAGCTTCTCAGTTTCTGGAGGTCCCATTTTTTAATTGTTGCTCAGTGTCTGTATTACTGGAGTTATAGTTAAGAAGCGGTCTCTTGTGCCCATGAGTTGAAGGATTCTTCCCATTTTCTCTTTTATGAGGTTCAATGTGGTTGGATTTATTTTGAGTTCTTTGATACATTTGGACTTGAGTTTTGTGTTTGGAGATAGATATGAATCTATTTACATTCTTCTACATGTCAACATTCAGTTATGCCAGCAGCATTTGTTGAATTTGTTTTCTTCTTTCCATTGTATAATTTTAGTTTCTTTATCAAAATTCAGGTGTTCGTAGGTGTGTGGATTAATAGCAGAGTCTTTGATTTGGTTCCATTGATTCACCCATCTTTTTTTTTTTTTTGCCAATACCAAGATGTTTTCATTACTGTAGCTCTATAGTAGAGCTTGATGTCAGGGATGGTGGTCCCCCCCAGAAGTTCTTTTATTATATAGGATTATTTGGCTGTTCTGGTTTTTTTGTTTTTGCATATGAAGCTTCTCTGAATTATTCCAGATGTCCCTGGCTGTATTCTCCCTCATATCTACAATAAAAACCCCACCCTCAACCATAAAAAGGAAAGATAACACTGTGATGTTGGAGTCTACTCTTTGTGTTGTGATTCACATTAAACTGCCTTGCTCTGTTGATAGGGCAGAACTTAGGTAGGTGGGGAGGACTGGACTGAATGCTGGGAGAAAGAAGGGCGGAGTCAGAGACACGCCATGAATCCACCACCAGAGGTAGATGTGCTTTGCCAGTAAGCCACTGCCACATGGAAATATTCAGATTACTAGAAATGGGTTAAATTAATATAAGAGTTAGCCAATAAGAAGCTAGAGCTAATGGTTCTAGCAGTGTTTTAATGAATATAGTTTCTGTGTGGTTATTTTAGTTCTGGGTGGCTGGGACAAACAAGTGAACTCCTTACTACAAATCGGTGACAACGTGATGGTCTAAAGTAGACAAGATTGCCAGGGAGCTCGGGGGTGGGGGTGGGGTGGGGGTAAGAGGAGATGGGGAGAGAAAAGTGAGAAGGGGGGATGGGGAGAGCTTGGGGAAATGGGATGGTTGGGATAATGGAAGGATGGATATGGGAGCAGGGAAGTATATATCTTAATTAAGGGAGCCATTTTACGATTGGCAAGAGACTTGACTCTAGAGGGGTTCCCAGGTGTCCAAGAACATGTCCCCAGCTAGTTCCTTGGACAGCTGAGGAGAGGGAGCATGAAATGGCCCTATCCTGTAGCCACTCTGATGAATATCTTGCATATCACCATAGAATCTTCATCTGGCGATGGATGGAGATAGAGACAGAGACCCACAATGGAGCATTGGACTGAGCTCCCAAGGTCCAAATGAGGAACAGAAGGAGGGAGAACATGAGCAAGGAAGTCAGGACCACGAGGGGTGTGCCCACCCAATGTGATGGTGGAGTTGATCTAATGGGAACTCACCAAGACCAGCTAGACTGGGACTGATAGAGCATGTGATCAAACTGGAAAATTTTAATAAAATTAAAAAAACCTGAGAGAGCTTAATTGTAGACACACAAATACAGAGTTTAACACAGCTTCTTGCTGTTTGCTGGTGGTGTGCCACAGCTCCTTTAAGAGAGGTATTCCTGACTCAGTCATAGCAAAAGGAAAAAAGTCGTGCAGTTTTAAAATGCAGGCTTTCTGGGCTATGCTGGGGTGCTGGTCACTCACCCTTTGGTCCAGTCTGTGCAGTCACTGTCTGTGTCTCAGGGAGCAGCTGAGGTCTTGGGAATAAGTGGGTTTGGAGGCAGAATGGGACTTGTAGATTAAAGGATCTGATCATGGGTGGAGGATCAGCCTTCCTATAGGAGGCTTGCTTCTGACCAGCTAGTGTGGCCATTTTTGCCCAAATGTCACAGAGTAAAAAAAAATACATTTTCCTATACTGTTATTTATTTTTAATATTTAACAAAGATTGCTTTCAATCTGAGTTCCATGAAGGGCACTGGAGTTTCATGACAATGTATTAACAAACAGGTAACTAAAAAAGCATATATTTGATGACTCAAGATTCTAAGATTTGGAGCTAGAGGTTAAGAACACTGTACTCCAAATGTAGATGAGTTGAATTCACTTCCTAGGACCCAAACCAAGCATATTACAGTAACTGTAGCTCACTGCAGGGAATAGATTCACTTTTTTTGGCCTTCGAAGGGACTATACACAAAAATGTGCACACACCACCAATATCAATACAACCACTTTTGCCATCACCACCACCATCACCACCACTATTACTACTATTGTATTTTAAAATAATTATCCACAATTACATAACAGGTACTTATTCTATAACCACACCCAGTCATTCACATGTATAATGACAGAAAAATAAACATCTCCATATAAGATTCAGTATATAAGATTCTAGTGTTTAGTTTATTTCCATGGGAACAGCTCTGGAGGAAATCCAGCCATGTTTTCCTGGGATGCTTTATCAAAGGCCTCAGCTTGTGCTACTGTAATGTGATTCTTCCAGTCCTCAGTTGTGCCTGTAAAATGTGAAGCAGACACATAGATGGGTTAATAATGATCTTTACACCACTCACTTCTTCCTTCACAAGCTCGTACCATCTGTTTGATGAAGAACATAAATTTAATAAAGTGGAACTACTGGTGAACCCCTAGTGAACCATTCATATGACTTGAAATCATGTAATCTACTTCTCTGGAAATCACGTCCTACCTTCTAGTCCCCAAACTATCAGCTATACAATCTAGTAGCAGCAACACAGGCTCTACATTTTCATATGTCCAGATTATTCCTGCCTCCCACCACACCTGTTTTCATTGAACTATTCAACTGAACTCTGTTTTTCAGCTCAGTGATCAAGACACACTTTAATTGTTCTTTCTCCTTTTCAGTGTTCAGTTATAGAAGTTTTTCATAATATGCAAACACCTTTAAAAGCATTTAAAAATTTTACTTATGTGTGTGTAATTACACATGAATGTACGTAGATGCAGAGGTTGGAGGCATCAGATTCCCTGGAGGAGAAAATACACACGGTTGTGAGCTGCATGACAGCCATATTGATACTTCCACCAGTTACAGGAGACCCAGCTACTTGTTGGTGAGAACATCCCAGAACTTTTCTTTCTATTCAGCCATGGTGTTTGTTGATTGATGATCTTCATTATTTCATTCCCTGTGCTTTGTAGCATTTCCCATTTTATCCATACACTGGTTCATATTAATCAGTTCCAGTAGTTGTTTAGTTTTGGAATTAGAAACACAAGGTTGTTCAAAATTTCCCACTGAATTGTGTACTCCTTCAATGTGGAATACTGACGTCTTCCATAAAATTACATCTTGTCTTTTTGCGTCCTTATTTATGCCACTGTACTACCTCTTCTTATTTTCCCTCCACTTAGAATGCTGGAGACCCTACCATTTTCTGTGTTTTACTTCATAGCTCTGGCACTTTGATATGCTCCATGAATTTCCTTTTTGTAGATATGCATGAAATATATATATAATATATTTGAAAGGTAAAATGTTTCTTTTTATTTTTTTTTGATATAGAATTTTTCTGTGTATCAGTCCTAGCTGTCCTGTAACTAGTTCTTGTAGACCAGGCTGGCCTTGAACTCACAGAAATCTGACTACTTCTGCCTCCTGAGTGCTGGGTTTAAAGGCGTACATCACCACCACCCAGCTTTAAATGTTTCTTAACTTGCTGAAACTCAAAGCATGTCAGACATATATATCATACTGAGTATGAGATTTGAATGCACTCACAAATGAGTGAGGAAGGTCCTGTTGGTGTTTCCACTTTTCTAATGAGAAAAAATTAATCCTTGAGGCAGCATGACAGTGATAAATGTGTATTTGTGGTCAAAATGATTTACAATTAATGTCATATTTTCCCTTATCACTGCAGTCTTTATATATCACATTAGTTAATTTAAATTCTCCAGGGGGAAACCCTTCTATCACCCTGTGACCTCAGAGGAACTCTGAAACACAAGCTGCAACTATACAGACAGGACCAAGAGGTGAGTAACCACCCAACCAGTGGGGAACCCTACTCTCTTGGCCCTACATACCAGGACAAAATAATGGGCCTTTTCCCCACCTGCCTCAGCTTCTCTAGCCAGCCAGCAGAGAAGCTTCTTGCAGGTAGGCTGCTCCAACACCTCCACCCCATCTATTGAACAGTGCAAATTGTAAGTTACACTCAGCCCTCACATCCTCCTATCCCCTGGGAACTCAGAGGACCTCTGAAACAGAGGCTGCAACTACACAGAGAGGACCAAGAAAGGAACTCAAGCACAGTCTGTCAGTGCACAGAATGGATCACGAGAGCAAATGAAGTGAGTAGACCAAGACAGTGGACCAAGGGAGCTCTCAGTGGCTCTCTGAGACACAAACAGTGACAGTATAGAGCAGACCAAGAACAGTTCCCAAAGACACAGATAGCAAGGATTGGACCAAGAGGTAAAAATGTTGCTGGCACCAATTGGAGGAAGAGATGGGTAGGCAACCAATGCAAGAATTCATTCAACATCCTAAAAAGCAACATGCATGACCAGAACCAGTGGTCATACAACAGGAAGACTTGATCGTCCTGACCCAGAAGAAGCAGAAAAAAATGATTTTAAATTTAACTTTATAAAGTTGATGGAGACATTTAAAGAGGAAACAAATTCCCTTAAAGAAATGAAAGAAAAGACAAACAAAAGATTGGAAGAAATCAATAAACCTCTTAAAGAAACCTAAGAAACCCAAGAAAAGACAATCAAACAGGTAAAGCAAATAGTTCAAACAGTTCAAGACTTGAAGACTAAAATAGGGTCAATAAAGAAAACGTGAACATAGGGAATTCTGGAAATAAAATTCTGAGAAAATGAGCAGAAACTACAGAGGCAAGAATAACCAACAGAATACAAGAGATGGAAGAGAGAACCTCAGGTGCCAAAGATACTGTAGAGAAAATAGAATCAACAGTCAAAGAACACATTAAACCCAACAAATTCTTAACACAAAACATCCAGGAAATCTGGACACCATGAAAAGACCAAACCTAAGAATAATAGGTTTAGAAGAAGAAGATCTCCAATTCAAAGGCACAGAAAATATATTGCAAGCCAGACTACTATACCCAGCAAAGTTTTCTTTCATCATCAATGGAGAAAACAAGATATTCTGTGACAAAACAAGATTAAACAATACCTATCTACAAATCCAGTCCTATTGAAAGTACTAGAAGGAAAACTCCAACCCAAGGAAGCTAATGCACCCACAAAAACACAGACAACAGATAACCTCACACTAGCAAACCCCAAAGAAGGGAAACACACAAATACTAGCACCAAAAATAGCAAGAATTAACAAATACTGGTCATTGATATCTCTTCATATCAATGGACTCAATTCACCTAGAAAAAGACACAGACTAAGAAAATGGATATGAAAGCAGGATTCATCTTTCTGCTGCATACAAGAAACATACCTCAAAAACAGATATTACCTCAGAGTACAGGATTGGGAAAAGATGTTTTAATCAAATGGACCTAAGAAACAAGTGAATGTAGCTATCCTAATAGCTAATAAAATGACTTTAAACTAAAATCTATCAAAAGAGATGGAAAATGACACTTTATACTCATCACAGAAACAATCCACCAGGATGAAATCTCCATCCCGAACATCTATGCCCCAAATACAAGACCATCCATATATGTAAAAGAAACATTACTAAAGCTTAAATTGTACATCAAACCCTATACACTAATTGTGGGAGACTTCAACACCACACTCTCCTCAATGGACTGGACAACCAGAAATAATTTCAACAGAGAGAACTAAAAATTCCGTGACTCAAATGGACTTAACAGACATATACAGAATATTCTACTCAAATACAAAGAATATACCTTCTTTTCAGCATCTCCTGGAACCCTTTCTAAAATTGACCACATGCTCTGTAACAAGACAAACTTTAACAGACACAAAAATTTGAAATAACCCCTTGTATCTTATTGGTTCATCATGACTTAAAGTTAGAATTCAACAACACTAATTACAGAAAGCCTACAAACTCATGGAGATTGAACAGTACTCAATGAACCACCCCCGGGTCAAGGACAAAATAAAGAGAGAAAGTAAAGACTTCCTATAATTCAATGAAAATGAAGGCACAATGTACCCAAACCTATGGGACACTATGAAAGTAGTACTAAGAGAAAAGTTCATAGCACTAAGTACTTACATAAAGAAAGTGAAGAAAACTCACATTAGTGACTTAACAGTACCCCTGAAAGCTCTAGAACAAAATAGAATGAGACTCACCCAGGAGAAACAAATGACAGGAAATCATCAAATTGAGGACTGAAAACAATAAAATAGAAACACAGAAAACTATACAAAGAACCAACAAAACAAAGGGCTGTTTTTTTTTGAGAAAATCAGTAAGATAGACAGATCTTTATCCCAAATAATCAAAAGGTAGAGAGAGAACATCCAATTTAACAAAATCAGAAATGGAAAGGGGGACATAATGACAGAAAATCCACAGAATCATTGTCATACTACAAAAACCTGTACTCCAGAAAATTTGAAAACGTAAAATAAATGGATTATTTTCTGGATAGGTACCACATACCAAAATTAAATCAAGAACAGACGAACAATTTAAATAGACATATGTTTTACAAGGAAATAGAAGCAGTAATCAAAAGCTTCCCAACCAAAAAAGCCTAATGGCCAGATGGTTTCAGTGCAGAATTCTATCAGAACTTCAAGGAAGAGCTAATACCTATGCCCCTCCATTTATAACACATAATAAAAACAGAAGTAACATTTCCAAACTATTTTTATGAGGCCACAGTCACCCTGATACCAAAATCCCACAAAGTCTTGACACCAACCAAGAAAGAGAATTACCTATCAATCTCACTCATGAGCATTCATGCAGAAATACTCAATAAAACACTGACAAACCAAATCCAAGAACACATCAAAAAATAATCAACTATGACCAAGTAGGCTTCATCCTTGAGATGCAGGAATGGGTCAACATATGAAAATCTATCAAGATAACCCACCATATAAACAAACTGAAAGAAAAATATCATATGAACATTTCATTAGATGCTGAAAAGCATTCAACAAATTTTAATGCCCTTTTATGATAAAGTTCTTGAAGATATCAGGTATACAAGGAATGTATCTAAACATAATAAAAGCAATATACAGCAAGCCAACAGCTAACATCAAATTAAATGGGGAGAAACTCAAAGAAATTCCACTAAAATCAGAAAAGACAAAGCTGTCCACCCTCTCCATATCTATTCAACATAGTTCTTGAAGTTCTGGCTAGAGCAATAAGACAACATAAGGAGATCAAGGGGATTCAAATTGGAAAGGAAGAAGTCAAACTTTTGTTATTTGCAGATGATATGATAGTGTACTTCAGTGACCCCAAAACTCTATCAAAGAACTCCTACAGCTGATAAATACCTTCAGTGATGTGGCAGGATACATGATCAATGCAAAAAAGTTGATATCCCTTCTATACACAAATAATAAAGAAGCTGAGAAAGAAATCAGAGACACATCACCCTTCACAATAGCCACAAATAACAAAATATCTTGGGATATCACTAACCAAAGAAATGAAAGACCTGTTTGACAAGAACTTTAAGTCTTTGAAGAAAGAAATTGAGGAAGATACCAGAAAATGGAAAAATTTCCCTTGCTCTTGGATAGGTAGGATCAACATAATAAAAATGATAATCCTACAAACACAATATACAGGTTCAGTGCAATTCCCACAAAAATCCTAACACAATTCTTTACAGATGGCAGGCTTCTTCCTCTGTTCTAAGGTCACTTTCTCTGATTAGTGTCTACTGAGGACATTAATGATAAACAGCCTAACAACTGTCAAGAAAACATCCACTGTGAAGCAATTAGGCCTAGGACTTCTGAACTTTGTCATAATTCATTTCCTCCCACGCGTTTTGATTGTGACACTGTCTTTACAAAAGTCTTGTTACCTTAGCTGTGGCTGAATTATGATGAACATTCTAGTCTCCATTTCTTTCACTGTCTAAATATGGAATCATAATGACTACAATTATATATAAAAAGTTACTGCTTGGAGATTAAAACCAGATCCTTTTCACCAAGATGTGTGATTGGGTCTTCTAGGTTAAACTGAAAATTAGCTCTCCAGAGGCAAAAGAAGTTACTTTGTCTTATGAGAAGAAAAACAATTAAATATTAGGGAAAATAGGCCTAGCAAATTCCTCCAGGCTAAGGCCTGTCTAACTCTTCACACAGCTTTTCAGTACCTTTTGATTTATGGAATTAAATATCTAATGATAAGTAATGGAATTAATTTTAGAATTAATCTTTGGTCTGCTCATATCCTCTAGATTAAAAAGGGTACTGATGTGATGTAGGAATTGTGAAGAGACATTATGATTATGGCAACTCTTACAAAGGAAAGCATTAAATTGGGGATAGTTTACAGTTCAGAGGTTTGCCCTATTGTTATCATTTGAAGTATGGTCAAATAAAATCAAACTCATAACTCTATACTTCTTTCATCTATGTCCATGTTTTCACTGGTCCTCATATACTTGACAACTGGTCCAATCCTTCTTGAGCTTAGACCCATCTCAACCATTATTGCCTAAATAGATTTTGGTGAGATTCAAGGTATGATTCATTCTGGAAAAGTAACTCCTCAACTTCACAGCTATAAAACCACACCTACAATCTGCTCCCAGAAAGGAGGTGGCACAGACACAGATAGGATAGAAATTCCCAGGAGAGAAAATTCAGAATAAAGAGAGTGACCATGAACCTGTAACAATCCAAATAAAGGTTAGAAAATAACATCAGATTTTAACACTGGGGAATAATTTGCTTAGTCCTCATGGGGTCTATACTTGGCCTATAATGGAGCTGCCATCTTCACTTTTTCACCATCTTTTTCAGAACTTAATGGAAGTCATTTTTTTCATTGTCATCTCAGATATATACTGTGGAATATTTGTTTAGGATGTGCTACACTCAGTTATGCTGTGAAATATGTTTAATGATGCAAAGATGTGTTGCATTCTTTTAATCTTGTAAAACTGTTACTTTGCTTGCCAAAACACTTGTTTGGTCTGATAAAGAACTGAATGGTCAATGACTGGGCAGGAGGCTGGAATCCAGAAAAGAACAAATAGGAAGAGAAATCGGGCTCAAAAGCAGAGGGAAGAGCAAGGAGCAAGAAAAGAAGGAGAGGAGGACACTAAAGGACCAGTCACCTAGCCTCACAGTTAGTCCCGGAGTAAGAAGGATAAAAAGATATTTAGAATAAAGAAAGGTAAAGAGTCTAGAGACAAAATACAGTTAGAGAGAAATAGGACAATTTAAGTTAGAAAAGCTGGCATTGAAGAAACTCCACGTAGAGTATGCTTTCAATTTGTCAAGGCCAGCCTTTTGGGCAAGAGACTGCTCTTGCTTTGACTGCTGACTGTATGTTGTACAAACTGGGCTATCAGGACACAGGAAAAATATTGTTGAACATTGTCAAGACAAGGTAGGATAGTCCTTTGAGATTCTGGATTCAGAGAAGGGTCTGCTAGATATTCTGCAGGACACAGAGGGAAGCGACTGATGACCTTTGCCAATACAAGGTGCAACAGTCCTTCAAATTTTCTGTTTAACTGAAAAGTATGCCAGATATTCTAAGCCTGTGAACCAAAGATAGATGCCCCAACCCTGTAAAGGTACTTTGGGTGACTGTCGAGGGAGCCAGATGTGTCTGCTATTAGGTAATATTACATCCTTCTGGGGTTATAGGTGGATATGAAGATAAAATAGTAATAGTTAGTTGTCCTTAGTTATGATAGAAAAATAAATTCGATATTATTGGAATCACCAAGATAAGTTAGTAAAGTATTTTCTTTGAACTTGCTAAATACAAATAGTCTCAACATTGTAAATGCAATTCTTGTTTGATAACTGTGGTAACATTTGTTTCTACTATAACAAATAAAACTTGCCTGAGGATCAGATTGTGAAGCAAGCCATCAGTTAGATATAAATGCCAGGGAGTGGTGGCACACACCTTAAATCTTAGCACTTGGGAGGCAGAGACAGACAGAGACTACGTTAGATTTATCCAGTTTCAAAGAATAACAGAGCCACATGGTGGCACATACTTTTAATCCCAGTTCTTCGGATTCATATGCCTTTAATAACAGCACTAGGGAAGTGGAAACAGGAAATGATAAAACTGAGCAGAGAGGGGAATATTAAAAAGGAGAAGGCAGGAGTTCATGGTCTGAGGACTGGTATAGACAGGATACTCCATTCTGCCTGAGGTTTTTGGTAGAGCTAAAAAAGTCTCTCTAGTGGCTGGGTACTTTACTTCTCTGATCTTTTAGCATTTACCCTGATAGCTTACTTTGGGTTTAGAAAGTGGAGAGATGTCTCAGCAGACAAAAACCACACACTGCTCTTGCAAAGTGCCTTTGCAGAATACACAGCCCTCATTAAATATAATTTATACCCACCTGTAACAGTAGCTCCAAGAAATCAATGTTCTTTTCACGCTCAAGAAACATATAAACACATGCACATAATGATACAATCAAAACACAAACACACAGATGAAATTAAATAAAATTTCTTTAATGAAAGATTTTTACAAAGACTGCAATTAGACACTATTTTATTTATTTATTTTTTTATTGAAAAAAAATTCTGCCTCCTCCCAGACTCCTATTTCCCTCCCCCTCCCCCACTCCTTTCCCCCTTCCTCTCCAGCCCAAAGAGCTGTCAGGGTTCCCTGCCCTGTGGGAAGTCCAAGGTCCTCCCCCCTCCATCCAGGTCTAGGAAGGTGAGCATCCAGACTGGTTAGGCTCCCACAAAGCCAGTACATGCAGTAGGATCAAAACCGAGTGAGATTGTCCTTGGCTTCTCATCAGCCCTCATTGTCTGCCATGTTCAGAGAGTCCGGTTTTATCCCATGCTTTTTCAGTCCCAATCCAGGTGGCCTTGGTGAGCTCCCAATAGATCAGCCCCACTGTCTCAGTGGGTGGGTGCACCCCTCGCGGTCCTGACTTCCTTGCTCATGTTCTCCCTCCTTCTGCTCCTCATTGGGACCTTGGGAGCTCAGTCCAGTGCTCTAATGTGGGTCTCTGTCTCTATCTCCGTCCATCGCCAGATGAAGGTTCTATGATGATATGCAAGATATTCATCAGTATGGCTATAGGATAGGGCCATTTCAGGTTCCCTCTTCTCAGCTGCCCAAGGAACTAACTGGGGGCATCTCCCTGGACACCTGGGAGCCCCTCTAGGGTCAAGCCTCTTGCCAACCCTAAGATGGCTCCCTTAATTAAGATATATACTTCCCTGCTCCCATATCCACCCTTTCTTTATACCAACCATCCCATTCCCCAAAGTTCCCCCATCTTCCCCTTTATTTTTCTTTTTTATTGAACTAGAATTTTTCCCCTTGCACAATATGCCGTGATTTTGGTTTCTCACCCCCCAATCCTCCAAGTTCCTTCCCACCTTCCTTCCCATCTGAATCCAGACCCACTTTGTCTCTCATTAGAAAACAAACATGTTTCTAGGAAACAATTAAACAAAAATATACTTGGTTAAAACAAAAAAAAATAATTGAGCAAAATAAACAGAAAGAAAAGAGCCCAAGAGAAGGCAGATGGATCATGCTCTGGAATTCCATCAAAACACTAAAATGGAAGCCATAATATATACTCAAAGAACCCACAAGATAAAGTAAGAGAAGACAACAAAACAATAAAATAAAATAATAAGACAAAACAAAATAGGACAAAACAACAAAGAAACAATGAAAGATGGAAAACACTCTGACATGATATTTTGAGATAAGAAAATCCAGTGATGCCATTGAGCTCATTTTCCATTGGCCATCTACTATTGGACTTGCAGCCTACTTTTAAAAGTACTTGGTATTTCCAATGAGACTCCCTTGAAGGAAGCTAAATTTTTATTAACAGCTGGTAATCAATTGGAAATTTCTATTGGGTTATGGAATGTGGCAAGTGTCCACTTCTCTTTTTTGGCTCTAGTATCCTGCACTACATAGTTTTGTGTCAAATTGAGATAAGCTAAAGTCATCTGAGAGGATGGGGCCTCAATTAAGAAAACACCTCTGGCGATACGCAAGATATTCATCAGTGTGGCTATAAAATAAGGCCAGTTCAGAACCTTCATCTGGCGATGGATGGAGATAGACACAGAGACCCACATTGGAGCACTGGAATGAGCTCCCAAGGTCCATATGAAGAGCAGAAGGAAGGAGAACATGAGCAAGGAAGTCAGGACTTCAAGGGGTGGGTCCACCTTCTGAGACGGCAGGACTGATCTAATGGGAGCTCACCAAGGCCAGCTGGACTAGAACTGATGGAGCATGTGATCAAACCGGGCTCTCTGAATGTGGCTGATGGTGAAGGCTGATGGAGAAGCCAAGGACAATGGCGCTGGGTTTTGATTCTACTGCATGGACGAGCTTTGTGGGAACATAATCTGTTTGGATGCTCACCTTCCTGGACTTGGGGGGGAACAGGGAGGACCTTGGACTTCCCATAGGGTAGGGAACCCTGACTGCTCCTTGGACTGGAGAGGGAGGGGAGGGGGTAGAGGAGGGAAATGGGAGGAGGTGGAAATTTTCAATAAAAATGAATTAATTAAAAGAAAAAAAAAGAAAACGCCTCAAAGTTGGGTGAAAGTGATGCACACCTTTAATCCCAGCACTCATAAGACATAGGCAAAAAGATCTCTGAGTTTGAGGTCAACCTGGTCTAAAGAACTAGTTCCAGGATAGCCAAGGCTATGTAAAGACTCCCTATCTCCATAATATTCAGCTAAAGACATTTTCTTGCTGAGTCCTCGGGGTGCCCCGGCGGGCTGCAGTTCCTTTGTTTCTGTGGCCTGCCTGCACCAAGCGGGGTAGGCGCTTTGTTTGCGAGCTGCCCAACCAGCATGGAGGCCTGATCTCTCGGCGACAGGAGAGCCAACATTGGGGAGGCCGCGTTGGGTAGGCAAGGAGACCTGATCCGGCAAAAGAAGATCCATAAGGGAGCATTTGGAAGAAGAGATGGGCAGATGCCAAGGCAAGAATTCGCCCAACAAGCTGAAAAGAAACATGAAGCCACCAGAAACCAGCAACCTCACAACGGAAGGACATGAACACCTTAATCAAGAAGGAGAAAAGATTGACTTCATGAAAGTGATTGACTCCCTTAAACAGCATGTAAAAAATGCCCTTATAGAAATGGATGAGAAATATAACAGAGAGTTTGAAGAATTGAATAAATCAGTGAATGATACCCTAGAAAACCAAGGAAAAACAATCAAACAGATAATGGAAACAGTTCAAGACTTGAAAACTGAAATGGAGGCAAAGAAGAAAACACAAACAGAGGGCCGGCTGGACATGGAAAATCTAGGTAAACGAATAGAGACTACAGAAACAAGCATAACCAGCAGAATACAAGAGATAGAAGAAAGACTCAGATTCTGAAGATACCATAGAGAAAATAAACACACTGATCGAAGAAAACAGCAAGTCCAACAAACTCTCATCACAAAACATTCAGGAAATATGGGACACAATAAAAAGACCAAACCTAAGAATAATAGGAGTAGAAGAAGGAGAAGAAGTGCAGCTCAATGGTCCAGAAAATATATTTAATAAAATTATAGAAGAAAACTTTCCCAACCTAAAGAAAGATATACCTATGAAGGTGCAAGAAGCATACAGAACACCGAATAGGCTGGATCAAAAAAAAAAAAACATCCCATCGCCATATAATTATCAAAACACAAAGCATACAGAATAAGGAAAAAATATTAAGAGCGGCAAAGGAAAAAGGCCAAATTACTTACAAAGGTAAACCTATCAGACTTACACCTGACTTCTCCATGGAAACCATGAAAGCCAGAAGGTCCTGGATAGATGTACTGCAGAAACTGAGAGACCATGGATGCAAGCCCAGATTACTATACCCAGCCAAGCTTTCGTTCACTATAAATGGAGAAAATAAAATTTTCCAGGATAAAAACAAATTTAAACAATACGTAGCCGCAAATCCAGCCTTACAGAAAGTAATTGAAGGAAAATCACTAACCAAGGAGTCCAACAATGACCACAATAACTCAGACATCTAGAGACCCTTCACCAACACAAATCAAAGAAGGGAAACACACAAACTCTACTGCTAAAAAAAAATGACCGGAGTTAACAACCACTGGTCATTAATATCACTTAATGTCAATGGACTCAACTCACCTATAAAAAGGCACAGGCTAAGAGATTGGATACGAAAACAGGATCCAACATTCTGCTGTTTACAAGAAACACACCTCAACCACAAAGACAGGCACCTACTCAGAGTAAAGGGTTGGGAAAAGGCCTATCAAGCAAATGGACCTAAGAAACAAGCAGGCGTGGCCATACTAATCTCTAACAAAGTTGACTTCAAACTTAAATCAATCAGAAGAGATGGAGGGGGGCATTTTATATTTATAACAGGAACAGTTCATCAGGATGAAGTCTCAATCCTGAACATCTATGCCCCTAATATAAAAGCACCCATGTACATAAAAGAAACATTGCTAAAATTCAAGGCAGCCATCAAATCGCACACACTAATAGTAGGAGACTTCAACACACCTCTCTCACCAATGGACAGGTCAATCAGACAGAAACCTAACAGAGAAATAAGAGAATTAATGGAGGTAATGAATCAAATGGACTTAACAGACATCTATAGAACATTCCACCCAAATAGGAAAGAATATACCTTCTTCTCTGCAGCTCATGGAACCTTCTCGAAAATCGACCACATAGTCGGTAACAAAGCAAACATCCACAGTTACAAAAAAATATTAGTAACCACCTGTGTCTTATCAGATCACCATGGATTAAAGTTAGAATTCAACAAAAATGCTGCCCCCCAAAAGCCTACAAAGTCATGGAAACTGAACAGCCAACTACTGAACCATACCTGGATTAAGGAAGAAATAAAGTAAGAAATTAAAGTCTTCCTGGAATTCAATGAAAATAAAGAAACAACATACTCAAACTTATGGGACACTATGAAATCAGTCCTAAGAGGAAAGTTCATAGCACTAAGTGCCCACTTAAAGAAAACAGAGAAAGCTCACATTGGAGACTTAACAGCCCACCTGAAAGCTCTAGAAAAAAAGAAGCAGACTCACCTAGGAGGAGTAGGAGACGAAATAATCAAACTGAGGGCTGAAATCAACAAAATAGAAACACAGAGAACAATCCAAAGAATCAATGAAACAAAAAGCTGGTTCCTGGAGAAAATCAACAGGATTGACAAACCCCTATCCAAACTAATCAAACGGCAGAGCATGATCCTGCAAATTAACAAGATCAGAAATGAAAAGGGGGACATAACCACAGACACAGAGGAAATTCAGAGGATCATTAGATCTTACTACAAAAGTCTATATGCCACAAAACTGGAAAATGTAAAGGAAATGGATACTTTTTTAGATAAATATCATTTACCAAAGTTAAATCAGGACCAGGTGAACAATCTAAATAGACCTGTTAGTCCCGAAGAGTTAGAAGAGGTTATCAAAAACCTCCCTACCAAAAAAAGCCCAGGACCAGATGGTTTCAATGTGGAATTCTACCAGACCTTCCAAGAAGACCTAATACCTATACTCCTTAATGTATTTCACAATATAGAAACAGAAGAGGCACTGCCAAATTCCTTTTATGAAGCTACAGTTACTCTGATACCAAAACCGCACAAAGACTCAACCAAGAAAGAGAATTATAGACCAATCTCACTCATGAACATCGATGCAAAAATCCTCAACAAAATACTGGCAAACCAAATCCAAGAACACATTAGAAAAATTATCCATTATGATCAAGTAGGCTTCATCCCAGGGATGCAGGGCTGGTTCAACATACGAAAATCTATCAATGTAATCCATCATATACATAAACTGAAAGCAAAAAACCATATGATCATCTCATTAGACGCTGAAAAAGCATTTGACAAAATTCAACATCCCTTTATGATAAAAGTATTGGAGAGATTAGGGATACAAGGGTCATACCTAAATATAATAAAAGCTATATACAGCAAGCCGACAGCTAACATCAAATTAAATGGAGAGAAACTCAAAGCCATCCCATTAAATTCAGGAACACGGCAAGGCTGTCCACTCTCTCCATACCTCTTCAATATAGTGCTTGAAGTTTTAGCAATAGCAATAAGACAACATAAGGGGATCAAGGGGATTCGAATTGGAAAGGAAGAAGTTAAACTTTCGTTATTTGCAGATGATATGATAGTGTACATAAGCGACCCCAAAAACTCCACCAAAGAACTTTTACAGCTGATAAACAGCTTTAGTAATGTGGCAGGATACAAGATCAACTCCAAAAAATCAGTCGCCCTCTTATACACAAAGGATATGGAAGCAGAGAGGGAAATCAGAGAAGCTTCACCTTTCACGATAGCCACAAACAGCATACCACTGGGCTTTCAGGTACATCAAATATGTTGCATAGACAGAATTAAAAACTTAAAGGGCAAATGTGAGATACCCCACCCTACCTCTAGGTGAAGTAGGGTAAAGAAGATGTGGATGATGGACAAGTAGGATGGAGAGAAAATACCAGATTCAGATAAATAAAAGAGATAGGGCATAATCTTAATTTTAGTGACTCTTTATGAAACTAACACTGACTTGGAGATACTGAAGAATGTGAGGTGCTCCATGGGGTGAGTTTTAGAGAGACTTTGTGGTTGCTGTAAGAATGATGGTTACCTTTTTCATTTCTTCATAGCTCACTAACAGGAAATTCTTTCTTTCTCTCATTGACAACCAGTCACGGGTATGTTCAAACCATGATCCATATATCACTGTGTAAAGGGAGGTGAAAACTGTTAATTACAAATAATTAAAAGTGACAGGTTCCTGAAATTCTTCATTTTTCTAAAAAGGGAAGACAGCTTTATTAAAAGCACTCAAGCCGTTATTTCAGTATTCAATATGACATTTCACACACATACACACGCACACCACACATGCGCGCACACACGCACACACATACACACACACACACAGAACTAAGTTTATTAGTAATCTAATAATTAGTAATCTAGTAACTAGTAATCTTACAGCTTTACCTCTGATGCCATGTGGAGACATCATCCTGGTGGGATGAAATGACAGAGGCATGTGTTTGGGAAAAACAATTATACCAATACAGTAATCCAGAGGGGTCTTGGCATGACCAGGCTTGAACCTTTTATTACCATCATGTCATGAATGCTCTTAATCCTTTCTGAGGGAATCACCTCCCATTGGCTTCCAAATTTAAGGGTCCACCACTTCTCAAGAAAGACCCTCAACACCCAAACTTTAAATATAAGACAAGTAGAGACCTTCCAGGCATCACCTTATGCTTTCACACCAAAGTTTCATTTATATTCCTAGGGCTACTTTGATGAGTTCTCAACAATTCCTGGTCTAGTGTGCTCTCTCCCCATCTCAGCATCCATTGAACACTTGCATTGTGTATTGGTTCACCATTATCTGAAGAAATAACTGAATCAGGTCAGAAGAGAAGGTAAAACATTAGTCCAGGTCAGAGAAATAGGGTACACGAATTCAAGGAATCTAATATTTATTGGAAGTTGGGGTGGTAAAAAACAGAGAAGTTGTAGACATAAAGTGAGTTGAACATTACATGGCAGAATTAAGTCACTTAAAATAACTAAAAGCTGGGTTCATCAGAAAGCATTTATCTTGTATTTATGAAGACCTAAGTTTGTATCCGCAGAAACCATTCAAACATTGATTTTTTTTTTTTTTGCGTGTGACCCTAGTACTCCTACTAGGACAAGGAAGGTGGAGACAGGAGAATGCACAGAAGCTTTAGACCAGTTAATCTGGTACACACAGTGATGAACAAGAAGAAAGGGATTTTTTTTCAAACAATGTAGAAATTAAGGCTCAACACCTGATATTTTTTTGTCTTCCACACTCAAGCACTGGCACAAGAACAGGCACATTCACATATTTGTATCCACACCATAATAATCACACATGCCTACATATGATGTGGGAGTGTCATATATCAATCTGTTAATCTAATTGCTTTCATTGGTTAAGCAATAAAGAAACTGCTTGGTCCTCATAGGTTAAAACATAGGTGGGAGGAGTAAACAGAACAGAAGGCTGGGAGAAAGAAGCTGAGTCAGTGAGTCGCCATGGTTCTCCCACTCCAGACAGACGCAGGTTAAGATCATTCCTGGTAAGCCAGCTTGTGGGCTACACAGATTAATAGAAATGGGTTAGATCAGTATGTAAAAGCTAGCCAGTAAGAAACTGAAACTAATGGGTCAGGCAGTGTTTAAAAGAATACAGTTTCCGTGTAATTATTTCGGGGCATTAAGCTAAAGCTAGCCGTGCAGGCAGCGGGGGTGCCGGGGACGCAGCCCCGCCACTCCTAATTACAACATACATACATTAAAAGAAAAGTTAAAACCAACCCAAATATGGGAGAACTTGTCTGTAATAATCCAAAACTCAGGAGGTAAAGAGAGGAGAGGGCCAGAGGTTCAATATCATTTTCAAGTACATAGTTAATTTGGGGACAACCTGGAACACAACAGATCCTCTCTGAAAACAAGCAAAAAGCAAAAACTATGTTAGTGAGAGCACCAAAAATAAACCAATGACATATATGCTGCTTATAATTAATAGTGGTTCTGCTTGGAAATTATTTTAAAAGATATGTGTTTGTTTGGAGGCAAGGATTTCAAATGGTGTGTCTTTAAGGCTGCTTCAGTCTTGGTATATAGACAATATTAGCTTTGATACACTTGAATCAATCCCGTGATAGCAGGCTTATACAATCCTACTTATCCTGGATTTTATTATTTTGTTATCATTTAATTGATATTTATCAAGTTATGAGACATAGTGGCTCTATCAAATAATAAAGATCTTGACCACAAGATCTGAGTATTAGTGGGGCACAATGCTCAATAAACAGATAAGTAAGTACATTCCATCTGGTGAAGTGTGCTATGAGAACAAAAAAATTCAATGATAGAGATAAGAAGAATGGTATCTTCTATGATTGTGTAAAAAGAATGATACCTATCAATACAACAATATGTTAGGTGAAATAAAATGAAGGTGTGAATCAATGAACAGAGCAAAAAAAATAAGTCAACAACAGAGAGGGATGTTGTATAGGAAAAGGAGAGGGAGTGTGAAATGGAAACAGAGAGCGAGAAAGAGAGGAGGGAGAGAAAGAGAATGTTGTTATACATGAACATTCAGAGAATATGCAAGGCCCTAGAAACTTGCAGTTAATGAAACATTTTTGGAAATATTTGTTATACTTTTGTATATGTTTATGTGTTTTCATATGAGTATGAGTCTTTTTGAATGCCTGCAGAGATTAGAAGTGTCAGTTCCTCTAAAGCTGAGGTAATGAAAAGTTGTGAGCCACTTTATGTGTTCACCGGGAAACAAACTCTGCTCCTCTAAAAAGAATCACGTGATGTTTTGATCACTGAAGCATCTCTCCAGTCCCTAATGACATAGTTTTTAAGAGAAAGCTATAAAACAATTGTATCACACAAGAAAAAGTAGAAATTAGCACAAATGATCTGCACAACAAATACATTGTAAATGAAGTATTAAAGATAGAAAATGGAATGGTGGCATTATGAGATAGCAATTGGTTAAAAAAGTACTTATCATATAAACCTGATAATCAAACAGTTTCTGTAACCCACAGAAATTAGAAATAGACAATTGACTCCACAAACTTGTTCTCAGAGTCTCACAAAAGTTTTGTGAGATGTGTGTATCTACACAGACACTCATACACACATAAATACCAGCCCATAATAAATAAGAAAGTTTTAAAGGGAAAAATACAGTGTTAATTCAAGGTGGAGGATATGGTACAGTTCTATAAGAACAAAATAACAAAATAAGAAGATAGAAGTGATATCTGTCACCCTATGAAAAGATGAAATCTATGTTCACATGCATAGAAAACATTTTTGACTTCTTTGCTCATGTTCTCCCTCCTTCTGCTCCTCATTGGGACCTTGGGAGCTCAGTCCAGTGCTCCAGTGTGGGTCTCTGTCTTTATCTCCATCCATCGCCAGATGAAGGTTCTACGGTGATATGCAAGATATTCATCGGTATGGCTATAGGATCAGGTCATTTCAGGTTCCCTATCCTCAGCTGCCCAAGGAAATAACTGGGGATATCGCCCTGGGCACCTGGGAGCCCCTCTAGTTCCATGTCTCTTCCCAACCCTAAGATGACTCCCTTAATTAAGATATGTGCTTCCCTGCTCCCCTATCCACCCTTCCTTTATCCCAATCATCCCGTTTCCCCAAGTTCCCCCCATCCTCCCCTTCTCACTTTCTCTCCCCATCTTCCCTTATCCCCCTCCCATTCCACCCCTAAGATCCCAATTTTTTGCCCGGCAATCTTGTCTACTTCCCATAACCAGGAGGATAGCTATATGTTTTTCTTTGGGTTCACCTTCTTATTTAGCTTCTTTAGGATATCATATTATAGACTCACTGACCTTTATTTGTGGCTAGAACCCAATTCTGAGTGAGTACATCCCATGTTCATCTTTTTGGGTCTGGGTTACCTCACTCAGGATAGTGTTTTCTATTTCCATCCATTTGCATGCAAAATTCGAGACCACAAGGGGTGCACCCACCCACGGAGACAGTGGGGCTGATCTATTGGGAGCTCACCAAGGCCAGCTGGACTGTGACTGAAAAAGCATGGGATAAAACCGGACTCTCTGAATATGGCGGACAATGAGGGCTGCTGAGAAGCCAAGGACAATGGCACTGGGTTTTGATCTTACTTCATGTTCTGGCTTTGTGGGAGCCTAGCCTGTTTGGATGCTCACCTTCCTAGACCTGGATGGAGGTGGGAGGACTTTGGACTTTCCACAGGGCAGGGAACCCTGACTGCTCTTCAGACTAGAGAAGGAGGGGGAGAGGAGCGGAGGGAAGGGGAGAGGAGTGGGAGGAGGGGGAGGGAAATGGGAGGCTGGGAGGAGGCGGAAATTTTTTTCTTCAATAAAAAAAATAAAAAAAAGAAAAATTTTTGAAATCATTTCTAGAAGTTAGGAAAAGAGTGCTGTGTTCAATAACTTTAAGCATTAGCACAACCTATAACCACCTAGGAAGAGAATTTTAATGAGGAATTGTCTATATTACATTGGTATGTGGGCATGTCTTGGAAAAGTTTTGTTAATATGTCATTGATGATATAGAAGGATGGAGTACATTGTGAACAGTTTCATTCCCTACTCATAGGAGTCCAAAAAGGCATAAGGAAAGAAAAGTAAGCTTTGGGCCAAAAACCAACAGATAACATAGTTATTTTCTCTCTGCTCTTGACTGAAACATATTGTTTTAACTTCATACCAAAACTTCTCATGTATAATAAACTTTCACCTGGATTTGAAAAAAAAAGAAAAAGAAAAAACCCCCTTTTCCCTCTAAGTTCCTTTGTGTAAAAACAGATGCTAATTCATATACAGACAGAATTTAGGGTACTACATAGACAAGACTAGATGGGAAGCTCCCCTGCCTCATAATACTATAATTAAACAAAAAAGTATGTTGAAATTGGCAAGATAGCAACAACAAATAAAATGTAAAGTAAGTTCTGAACGCTGTCATAATAACAGATTTTTCAACTGAGGTTTTATAAATCAGGAGGGAGGGACTGGAAAGTTGTATTTCAAGTTCTTATAAACAGTCAAGATCTACTTTTCTTTTCTGCTTAAAATTGTATTGCTCCTTCAGGTATGACAAATAGCTTCTGTATCCATCAAAGCTACTTGTCATATCTGAAGGAACAATACAATTTTGTATGCTAACATTTGCAAAATGAATTTATGACCACCAAGGTAGCTCTACAAAATACATTTGTAGGAGTCTTTTAAACTGAAAAGAAAAGTAGATCTTTTCATAAGACTGCAACAAGCATAATTTGGCTCTACTAGTCCACTTGACACAATCTAAAATTATTTGAGAAAGTCTCCGTTAAAGTATTGTCCCCTTCAGATTGGTCTTTGACCAAGTGTTTGAGTAGTTGTCTTGGTTGATGAATGGTGTGTTAGGACCCAAATCACAGGTAGATTGATCTGGGTTTTATGAGAATAGTAACTGAGCATGAGATACTGTAGAAGTTAACAAGAGGATTTGTAAAATGGTTTCTACTTCAGTTCCTTCTGGAGATATGACTCTGACTTCTCCCAAAGATAGATTGTGACCTGAGTGTGAAAGCCAGATAAACACTTTCTTCCTCTACATTGTTTCTGGCAAGTATGTTCTGTTACAGACTACATAAAATAAACCAGAACAACAAGTAAACAAGAAATAAAGGAGAAAAAAGCAGGAGTATATTTTTGTTGTACTTCATCATAAAAGACAGATGGAATGTTACAATGAAATGATGAAAAAATGTGTTCAGAGCTAATGGAGCTACAAAACAAGCAAGCATTGCCTGTCTAATCTGACAAAAATGACTTGAAACCAAATCTAGTGAGAAATTATATAACTTCCTTCTGATTAAGGCAACAATTCATGGAAATAACTGTACAATTCCAAACACAGGTTCACCCAGTTCTGTGCAGAAAATACTACTAGATGTAAAGAAACAGGCTATCACCAGATGCCATTAATTTCATTATCATCAACTAACCTGTATCCCAGTAGAAAATAAGCAGAATTAAATGACTTCATGGGTAAAATGGACATAAAGTACAAGTAAAAATATTTTATGCAAACTCTTAAGAATGAATATATATCGTTCTCAGCATTGTATGGAATTTTTTAAACAATAGATCAAGTATTAGAATACCAGGAAAGTCTTAGTAAATATGGGGAAATTGAAATAATTTCTTATCCTCTATCTGACAGCAATTAAATAACGACAAATAAACAAGAGAAACTCTAGAATGCAAACAAACTCATGGAGATTAAATAACTCACAACATATTTATGAATGAGTCCTTGAAGAAACAAGAGTAGAAAGACTCCTACAATAAAATAAAAATCTCAAATCCTTTAATCTGTGAGATGCAATGTAAATATCTAAGAGAGATATTTAAAGGTCAATGTACCTACATTAAGAAATCAAAGAGATATCTAATGATTTTTATTAATGATTCACTTTAGGGCTCGAGAAAAAGAACAAATCAATCACCAAAATCAATAGCTGGCAAAAAAAGATGTCCATCCATGAAATTAGTGAAATAGCCACATCAACAATGACATAAAAAAAAGCATAGATTCAATGAAACAGAGTTGCTTCCTTCAAAATGTTAACAATATTGACAAAACTTTAGATATACTAACCAAAATGAAGAATGAATACCAAAGCTAATACAGTAAGACATGAAAATAGAAACAAAATGACAAACACCAGTGAAATTCAGAAAAATGTTACAGTTTACATTAAAAAAAACTCAACTAGGGGATGGAGAGATGGCTCAGAGTTTAAGAGCACTGACTGTTCTTCCAGAGGTTCTGAGTTCAGTTCCCAGCAACCACATGGTGGTCACAACCATCTGTAATAATATCTGGTACCCTCTTCTGGCCTGTAGGGACACATGCATTTAGAATGCTGTATACATAATTAGTAAATAAATCTTTAAAAAAAAACACTAACCTATAGTAGAGAAACTAAAACAGGAATGAATTCCTGTATTAACAAAGACTACCAAAATTAAATTAAAATGACATTTGAGAAAAGTAAACAGGTAAAGACAGGAGAAGTTTTAGCAATTAAAAGAATTCACAATTCTTTGAAAGGAACAGGATTCAATTTCTAGGGTCCATATGGCAACTCACAATGCCTTTTTCTAGCCTCTGAGGGCACCATATACTTATTCAACAAATACACATATATGTAAGCAAAACACATAAAACAAAAAAATCTTTAAAAATTATCAGGGCTGGCCCTGCCCCTTAGCAGCGCCTCTGACATCAGGTAAAGGCACAAAAATGACCAGGGCTAAACAACTCAGCTATGACTGAGGCCATCTAGAGTATTGAGTTGGCCAACCCCATTACCTGTCTCATCTATGAACTGCTGTAACTGGTGAAAGTTCCAATCCTGTGAAACTGTAGAGTCAGAATCTCCATGACTCTGAGCAATAGTAGGTAGGATATCTGAGAGGAGTCTGGATAAGTTTCCAATCATTGACAGTATAGTATAAGCAAGAGATTTTGAGTCAGACCAACAGCTCAGTTCAATGACTATTTTAAGTAAAACTGTTTGGCAAAAGATAGTGCATTGAAACTTCCATGTTACATAGTCCCTCTGTGTTTGTGGATTATAACAAAGTTATCTTTTATTTTATAGCTAATATCCTCTTATGAGTGAGAACATATGATGTTTGCAAGCAAAGTTTGTTGCAGATGCTGTCTTTTTTCTATTATATAATTTTGTTTTCTTTTTGAAAATCAAGCATCTGTAAGTGTGTGGATTTATGTCTTGGTCTTCAATTTAAATTCATTTATCTGCCTGTCTGTGTTAATACCAATACCATGGCATTTTTATTACTTTAGCTTTGGAGTAGTGCTTGAAATTAGGGATGGTTGTTCTTTCAGACATTATTTTTTATAGGACGATTTTAAGCTATCCTGGATTTTTTGTTTGTCCATATGAAGTTGAGTATTGTTCTTTCAAGTTATGTAAATAAAGAATTGTGTTGAATTTTTATGGAAACTAAATTTAATCTGTAGATTGCTTTGGTAAGATGATTATTTTTTTCTACGTTAGTTCTACAAATCCATGAGATTTTTTCATCTTCTGATATCTTATTTAGTAAAGAAAAATACTCAACATCTATTTCTTTAAAAACTATTTTTAATCTGGGTAGTGGTGGCACATGCCTTTACCCAGCACTCAGGAGAGTCAGTCAGATTTCTGTGAATTTGAGGCCACACTGGTCTATAGAGTGAGTGCCAGGACAGCTCCAATGCTTCACAAAAAATTCCTGTCTCAAAAAAATTTCATTTTCATTCTTTAATTTTTTTGTGGATGTTGCAATGGTTGAAGGCAAATATGGAAGGACTAGAATATGAGTGGAACTGGGGTGCATGATAGGAAATTCTAAAAGAATAAATAAAAATAATATTACAAAAAATACTCAGTTCTATACCAGGCAATGATATTTCAAAAGTACTTAAAAACAATCTTTCTACAAGCCACACCATGATATAGTAATTACTCATCATGTTTTCATGAGGTCAACCCATCAGGAGTAAGGGATCTGGTGGAAGATTAAGCCATCATGCAGGAAGTATTGTAATTATTGCCTTGTGAATAAAATAGCTGTTTTTTTTGTGTAAATTTATCAATGTAGCTTACTCCTATCTGTTACAAATTTGGGATTTACCTCCCATGGTTCAGCACTATTCGAACTACCTGTGAGGACACTCATACGGTCAAGAAGCCTGTTTCCCACTGCCAGGTTTTTGCTCCTTTCTCCTATGTAAACATTGAGAAATATCTTCCTGCAATTATCTTTATTTGTAGGCATTTGGTCAGTGTTTAGGGTCCAAGTAAAAATTTTCCATTTAAGACCTTCTCATATATTCAATGACATAGAATTACTACTGTTATTCTTTTGGTCCCCGCCCTAGCCACGCCCACTCCTTTTAACTTCTGACCTCGCCCACCATCGCTCTCTCTTCCTGCTTTCTCTCCCGGTGTACACACAGGGCTTTGCCTCTCTCCTCTTCTCTCTCCCTCTCCCTTTCTCTCTTTTTCTCCTTTTTAATAAATACTTATGGCTATTTTCTGTGTTTATATGTCTGTTACTCGCTGCCACCGCCCGCGTGGCGTGTGCCCTCCGGCTGGTGGGAAGCTGTAGCCGCTTTTCTCATGGTGGGCTCCACCAGCCCGCCCGGGGATATTTTTAAGAATAACAACTACATGCCCAAAGATGTTGATTCATAGCTGCTAACATACATAGAAAAAAATAATTATGTTTTGGTTTTATGTCACATAGATAAGAAAAGTGATGAGCTAAAACTAATCTTGCATTAAAAGATTCCTAACTCCTCACTTCACATTCACCTCAGTTTACTCATGATTTTAGTTCAGGAGATTTACTACCTGTGTCTTACTCTCAGGAAAAAATAGTCATCCATGTAACCACAGTGTGGAGGAAGACAAACCTTCACTTGTTCCTCTGACCTGACAGTTTAGAGATTTTGGTCTTCTCTTTGTATAAACTAGAGCAAAGATTTGACTTCACATCTAAAAGGCCCTTAGGATTTGTTCATATTTGACAAAAATGCTAATAAACCAAAGGCTATAAATGTCCCTTGTCTGTTTACATATGTTACCTGATCACTCTGTATGCCTGCTAGGTTTTGTGGATCTTTATATCTGAGTAATAACAAAGAGAAGCAGGAACAGAATACAGAGCAGTAGTTGGAGAAGTAGCATCCCAGGAATTAGCAGAAATAAGAAAATAAAGAAGAGGAAGAAAAAGAAATAATAATAATAATAAGAGTAGGAGGAGAAGGAAAGAGAGGAGGAGGAGGAGAAAGAGGAGGAGGACGAGGAAGAGGAGAGGAGGAAAAGGAGGAGGAAGAGGAAGAGGAGGAAGGTATCAGAAAATTGGGATTGGAATTAGAATTAAGCTAGAGAATTAGAGCTACAAAATTAAAGACAGGACAGAAGTTTTAGAATTGAGGACAAGGAAGGGACAACATTAAAAGAGACATTCTGAAGAATAATCATATGAGTTATTTAATTTTTCCCTCAGATCCCCTAGCAATATTTCCTTCTCTGGCTTTAGCACCTGAACTGAACTCTGTAGGGGTCCATCTATGCTATTTAATTTATAATTATTGATATTTGTATATTGAATAGTCCTGCACTATCTTTCTTAAAGAAAGTCAACTTGATCATGGTGAATCATTGTTTTCATATAAGTGTGTCTATGTGTGTGTGAATGTGCATATGCATTTACATGTGTGTATATATATATTATATACATATATATTGTGTTAGCATATACATGTACAAGTTAAGAGAAGAGGAAAGATGATGTGAGATTCCATTCTATACGCTATGAATATGTTTTATTACCACTGGATAATAAATAAGCTGTGTTGTCCTAGGTCAGTCTGAAATATTCAAAGTTGGGAAAACTAAACTGAATACAGGGAACCAGGAGGTAGAGTCAAGAATATGCCATGTAGATTCTGGAGAAGGAAGATGGCATGTAGCTGCCCAAAAAGCAGTAGGTAACAACCCAAAAGCCTCGAGATAAAATATAAAATAACAGAAATGGTTTAATTTAAGATGTAAGAGTTAGTTAACAAAAAACCTGAGCTAGTAAACCAAACAGTCTTGAATTAATATCATTTCTATGTGATTATACAGGTCTGGGTGCCTGGAAAATGAAAGCAGAGTATCTGTTTGCATAGAACTTGTGAGAATGAGTTCTTTTTGAGAAGTATTACATCTATGATAACCAGGGATCATTGTCTGTACTTTTTATTTTGTTGAATATTTATCTCATTTTTATATCAAGATGGGACTTCATAAAAGTACTTTGATGGTGTGCCTTCTTTTTCTTCTTTTATGGAACAGTTCAACAAGTTTTTTCAAGTTCTCTGAATGTCTAGAAAAACTCATATAGCCATGAACATTTTTAGCTTAGAGATTATATTGGGGTCATCTTGCTTCCTAGTTGTGGATAGAGGTGTTAGCACCCAGTTGCTTCCACCCTACCATCCGTGCTTCCCTGGTGCCATGCTTCCTGTGATAGTGATGATCACAATTATCATCTCTCTAGAGCCATAAGTCTCAAACAAAACCATATTTTTTATTAGTTTCCTTGCTATTATTGTTTTATCACAGCAATAGAAAAGTAATGAATACACCAAGGATTTGAGGCCCTCTTTAATGAAAACCTCAGCACATGAAAGACAGAAACTGATACAGATATTAGGAGATGGAAAATGTCCCCATAGTCAGAGACTAGAAGAATTACTATATGAAAATGACCATCCTACCAATAGCAATGCACTTGGGATTGGGATTCAACACAATCCCAATCATGATTTTAGTGTCATTGTCCACAAAAATGATGAACATGGGATGTACTCACTCATAATTTGTTTCTAGCCATAAATGAAAGACATTGAGCCTATAATTTGTGATCCTACAGAAGCTAAATAAGAAGATAAACCCAAAGAAAAACATCTAGTTATCCTCCTGGATATTGGAAGTAGACAAGATTGCCGGGCAAAAATTGGGAACTTGGGGGTGGGGTGGGATAGGGATAAGGGGAAATGGGGAGAGAAAAGTGAGAAGGGGAGGATGGAGAGAGCGTGGGGGAATGGGATGGTTGGGATAAAGGAAGGGTGGATATGGGAGCAGGGAAGTATATATTCTAATTAAGGGAGACATCTTAGGGTTGGCAAGAGACTTGACTCTAGAGGGGCTCCCAGGTGTCCAGGGAGATGTCCCCAGCTAGTACCTTGGGCAATTGAGGAGAGGGAACCTGAAATGACCCTATCCTATAGCCATACTTGCTATAGTACCATAGAAACTTTATCTGGCGATGGATGGAGATAGAGACAGAGACCCACACTGGAGCACCGGACTGAGCTCCCAATGTCCCAATGAGGAGCAGAAGGAGGGAGAACATGTGCAAAGAAGTCGGGACCACGAGGGGTGCACCCACCCACTGAGAAAGAGGGGCTGATCTATTGGGAGCTCACCAAGGCCAGCTGGACTGGGACTGAAAAAGCATGGGATAAAACCGGACTCTCTGAACATGGCAGACAATGAGGGCTGCTGAGAAGCCAAGGACAATGGCACTGGGTTTTGATCCTACTGCATGTACTGGTTGTGTGGGAGTCTAGCTTGTTTGGATGCTCACCTTCCTAGACCTGGATGGAGGGGGGAGGACCTTAGACTTCCCACAGGGCAGGGAACCCTGACTGCTCTTTGGACTAGAGAGGGAGGGGGAGAAGAGAGTGGGGAGGGGGGGGAGGAGAGAGGAGGGGGGGGTAGGGGGAGGGAAATGGGAGATGGGGAGGAGGCGGAAATTTTTTTCAATAAAAAATTTAAAAAAAGAAAAGAAAATCTTAAAATACATATAGAATGTTTGGACTGCAGTCCTAAATGTAACATTATGCAACTACCTCTAAGAAAGAACATAGGAGCTCAAAAAGATAAAGAGAAGTACTGGAAAAAGCTGAATTGTGTTCATAACAGAGGAAGTATAGTCACAATCTCACAGAAACTGAAGCTTTTTGCCATGAACCTGCACAATAGTGGCCTATCAATGGTGCATCACTGGTTGGGGAAGACACATGTTTCACCACTATTTTTCCCTGCGTAAGTGAAATACTGAAGAATTGTGGATGATAAGAAGCAATTGTCTTCATCTTTGTCCCACTGATGTGCCAACTATATTTCCATTGGTAATACAAAACTCTACATTTATTCTTAAAGTTGATCCAATCAGGCTTTTGAAATTTCCAAAGAATAAATTTAATAATAAATTCATATGGAAATACTACCCCCTCTAGATAATCAAACCAATCTTGGAAAAATACAGTACTTTATTTATTTCAAGTAATACTACAGACATCTAGTAATAAAACAGTACTGCACTGATAAAAGCAGATATGTAGATTAATGGAATAGAAAACCAAGACATGAATTCATACAACTGCAGACACCTGTTTTTTGATAAACTGCAAGAAATATACATTGGAAGAAAGACAAAATCTTCAGAAAATAGCAATTTGAAAACTGGATTACTACCTGTAAACAATTAAATTATGTCTAAATCCCTCATAATACACACACACACACACACACACACACACACACACACACTCACAGCAATCCCAAGTGGATCAAGAACTACAACATAAGAACCATTACTCTGAAAGTGTTAGAGGAAAAAGTAGGAATTCCATTTTGAGGTGGAATCACAGCTAAAAACTTTCTAAATAGTACTCATTTTACTCAGAAAATAAGCCAAATAATCAACAAGTGGGACACCATGAAGTCAAACAGATTCTAATTACCAAAGGAAATCATTAATCATGTGGAGAATCAGCCTACAAAATGGAAGAAAATCTTTGCAAGCTAAATGCTCCTGGGCAATGTGTATCTATGATCTCTGAAGAAAAACAAACAAGCAAGCAACACCTCAACATTAAGGAAAACTAAAACAAAGATGGAGCAAAACTTGCACTGTGAAATCCAACAGTTTTAATAAAAATAAAATGTCTCCTGTGCATTTTAATAGAATTCAATCCATTAGCCATTAGGGAAATACAAATAAATCTACAAAGATATTTCATCTGTTCCCTATCAAAATGACCATTGCCAAGAAAAGAAATTATTCAAGAACTGTTACACAGCTTTTGTCTCTAAAAACCAAAAAAGAAAACAAGGAATGAAAGAAAGAAATCAAATGACAAGTGTTTGAAGTACAGATCAAATGGAAGTAAATCCAAACAAAAAGGGATGGTATACGTGCAGCTAATCATTAAAAAATTGAAAGAGACTATAGGGCTACTGTTTATATAGTTAAAATTTGTCATTAAGTTTTTTGGTTTTGTGGTGTATAACTGAGTGAAATATAAGCAATATTAAAAGTGGATCATTTAATGTGAAGCTTCACAGCTACCCTTTTAAATATAAATTCTAACTGTATATAAATTGTATATAAACTTATGTAGACTCTGAGTCTTAATTTCAGTGGACATTGTTTTGATTTATTTCCAAGTTTCTTCATAAAGTTTAGTTTTTTTAAATACTAAGTAGAAAATGTGCAGAAAGACACAGTGGGGGGAGTGGAAATGACACAACCATAATTGCAGTCACTGCAGAGTGTAAAACTGAAAATAGAACTTCCACATGACCAAGATATCAAATCTTAGGCAAATACTCAAAATAGTTAGATATAAGCTACCAAATATTAGGTATATGTGACTATAAAAATATGCAAACGTCTGTGCTTGCTGAAGCTCTATTCACAATATTCAGGAAATAGGTTCAGATTAGATGATCATCAACTGATAAATAGACAATAATATTGTGATAAGTGTACAAAGTTAAATTTCATTCAGGTATAAAGATGAAATTACTAAACTCTCAGTAAAATAGAAGGTACTGGAAAATGTACTTAATGTAGTAACTCAGGCACAGATAGAAAACCACTTCACATCCTCTCTCATATTGGGATTATAGACAAATTGTTAGTGTGCTTAACTTGAACTGCACAGAAAGGAAAGGAGGCTGAAAGTTAGACAATTAAAAGGGAAATAATAAAAAAAGAGATCTTTATGATAAAAGTCTTGGAGAGATTAGGGATAGAAAGGTCATACCTAAATATAATAAAAGCTATTTACAACAAACCGACAGCTAACATCAAACTGAATGGAGAGAAACTCAAAACCATCCCACTAAAATCAGGAACTTGACAAGGCTGTCCACTCTCTCCATACCTCTTCAATATAGTGCTTGAAGTTTTAGCAATAAAAATAAGACAATATAAGGGAATCAAGGGGATTTGAATTGGAAAGGAAGAGGTTAAACTTTTATTATTTGCAGATGATATGATAGTGTACATAAGAGACCCAAAACTCCACCAAAGAACTCCTACAGCTGATAAACACCTTTAGTAAAGTGGCAGGATACAAGATCAACTCCAAAAAATCAGTCGCCTTCCTATACACAAAGGATATGGAAGCAGAGAGGGAAATCAGAGAAGCTTCACCTTTCACGATAGCCACAAACAGCATAAAATATCTTGGGGTAACTCTAACCAAAGAAGTGAAAGATCTATTTGACAAGAACTTTAAGGCATTGAAAAAGAAATTGAATAGGATACCAGAAAATGGAAGGATCTCCCTTGCTCTTGGATTGGGAGGATCAACATAGTAAAAATGGCAATTCTACCCAAGGCAATTTATAGATTCAATGCAATCCCCATCAAGGTCCCATCAAAATTCTTCACAGATCTTGAGAGGACAATAATCAACTTTATATGGAAAAACAAAAAACCCAGGATAGCCAAAACAATCTTTTCAAATAAAGGAACTTCTGGAGGCATTACCATCCCTGACTTCAAACTCTATTACAGAACTACAGTAATGAAAACAGTGTGGTACTGGCATAAAAACAGAGATGTCGACCAATGGAATCGTATAGAAGACCCAGAATTTAACCCACAAACCTATGAACACCTCATTTTCGATAAAGGAGCTAAAAGTATACAATGGAAGAAAGAAAGCATCTTCAACAAATGGTGCTGGCACAGTAGGATGTCAACCTGTAGAAGAATGAAAATAGACCCATATCTATTACCATGCACAAAACTCAAGTCCAAATGGATCAAAGACCTCAATATCGATCTGAACACACTGAACCTGATAGAAGAGAAAGTGGGAAGTACCCTACAACATATGGGCACAGGCGATTGCTTCCTGGGTATAACCCCAGCAGCACAGACATTAAGGGCAACATTGAATAAATGGGACCTACTGAAACTGAGAAGCTTCTGTAAAGCAAAGGACACTGTCACTAAGACAAAAAGGAAACCCACTGACTGGGAGATCTTCATCAACCCCGCAATAGACAAAGGTCTGATCTCCAAAATATATAAAGAACTCAAGAAACTAGACTTTAAAATGCTAATTAACCCAATTAAAAAATGGGGCACTGATCTGAACAGAGAATTCTCAACCGAAGAAGTTCAAATGGCCAAAAGACACTTAAGGTCATGCTCTACCTCCTTAGCAATCAGGGAAATGCAAATCAAAACAACTTTGAGATATCATCTTACACCTGTCAGAATGGCTAAAATCAAAAACACCAACGATAGCCTTTGCTGGAGAGGTTATGGAGGAAGGGGTACCCTCATCCATTGCTGGTGGGAATGCAAACTTGTGCAACCACTTTGGAAAGCAGTGTTTCGGTTTCTCAGGAAATTTGGGATCAACCTACCCCTGGGCCCAGCAATGCCACTCTTGGGGATATACCCAAGAGATGCCCTATCATATGACAAGGGCATTTGTTCAACTATGTTCATAGCAGCATTGTTTGTAATAGCCAGAACCTGGAAACAATCTATATGTCCTTCAATGGAAGAATGGATGAAGAAAGTGTGGAATATATACACATTAGAGTAATACTCAGCGGTAAAAAACAATGACTTCTCGAATTTTGCATGCAAATGGATGAAAATAGAAAACACTATCCTGAGTGAGGTAACCCAGACCCAAAAAGATGAACATGGGATGTACTCACTCAGAATTGGTTTCTAGCCATAAAAAAGGTCAGTGAGTCTATAATTTGATATCTTAAGGAAGCTAAATAAGAAGGTGAACCCAAAGAAAAACATATAGCTATCCTCCTGGTTATGGGAAGTAGACAAGATTGCCGGGCAAAAAATTGGGATCTTGGGGGTGGAGTGGGAGGGGGGGTAAGGGGAGATGGGAAGAGAAAAGTGAGAAGGGGAGGAGGGGGGAACTTGGGGAAAAAGGAGGATTGGGATAAAGGAAGGTTGGATAGGGGAGCAGGGAAGCACATATCTTAATTAAGGGAGCAATCTTAGGCCTGGGAAGAGACATGGACCTAGAAGGGCTCCCAGGTGCCCAGGGCGATATCCCCAGTTAGTTCCTGGGGCAGCTGAGGATAGGGAACCTGAAATGACCTGATCCTATAGCCATACTGATGAATATCTTGCATATCACCATAGAACCTTCATCTGGTGATGGATGGAGATAGAGACAGAGACCCACACTGGAGCACTGGACTGAGCTCCCAAGGTCCCAATGAGGAGCAGAAGGAGGGAGAACATGTGCAAAGAAGTCAGAACCACAAGATGTGCACCCACCCACGAAGACAGTGGAGCTGATCTATTGGGAGCTCACCAAGGCCAGCTGGACTTTGACTGAAAAAGCATGGGATAAAACCGGACTCTCTGAATATGGCGGACAATGAGGGCTGCTGAGAAGCCAAGGACAATGGCACTGGGTTTTGATCCTACTTCATGTTCTGGCTTTGTGGGAGCCTAGCCAGTTTGGATGTTCACCTTCCTAGACCAGGATGGAGGGGGGAGGACTTTGGACTTTCCACCGGGCAGGGAACCCTGACTGCTCTTTAGACTGGAGAGGGAGGAGGAAAGAAGTGGGGGGAGGGGGAAAGAAGTGGGGGGGAGAGGGAGAGGAGTGGGAGGAGGGGTGGGAAATGAGAGACTGGGAGGAGGCGGAAATTTTTTTTTCAATTAAAAAAAACTGTCTTCTAAATAGCTACACTTGTACTTACAAATCACTTTTGTCAGTTTTGTCAAAAGGATTCTTCTGGTAATGAGCAGTGTTTTGGAGTGTCTAAAGTGGTCACAATGATGAGAACATGTGCCTTTCCAATGATCACCCTAAATGAGATATATAAACCCCCATACAGGCTTAAGAAACATGAAGGAAGAATATGGAAATGATGCAAAAGCCAAAGATGGGGCAAATGATGTGGAATATTTTTCCTAGACATGATATGTTTACAATATTCTTTAATTTATAATTTCTGTGATTACTACACAAGGACTACACAAAACTGAGCCTTTCAATGTTATAGCAAGGAGAGAGTAAATGCTATAAGACACCAACCCTTACCTGAAGCTTTATAAACAGTTAAGAGTAGTTAGGGGGCATAGAGTATGATACCACTTTTTACAGGAACTATAGGCAACTATTTATTGTTGGTTAAAACAGAGATACATTTTAGTAAACTAGTTACTGGTAAGGTACTTCTTCCCTGTTCTTCAGTGAGAAAACCCAATAGAATCCCTAGGGTCATAAACTTACATATGAAAATAGGGGACATTGAAGTAGAAAGCAGAGCTAGTTGGGAAGAGAATAAGGAGCAGCAAGAGATGGAAAAGGACAGAACAGTTTAGTGGGCTATTAATGTGACTGAAATACCTGTGTACATCTATTGAAATGTCATAATGAATCCATCTATTATATCTAATTATTACATATCAATAAAAGTAATGCAAAGTATAAAGAATTTCTGCCTATGATAATATTTTGAGACAAATAAAAAATAGGATTTACAATATTTGGAAAGATGGCTTTTAAAAAAATGGTGAAAGTCAGGTTATTGTTTGGGAAGCCACTGAGAAAAAGACTAAGAAAATCCACAAATCAGAATCATGGTAGGAAGACAAGCACACTTGTTACGTTTTGTTGCTGTGATAAAACATCGTGAACAAAAACAACTTATATAAGACAAAAAAAACTTAGTTTTGGCTTATGATTCTAGATGGATAAGAGTAAGTGATGGTGGAAAGGAAGCAATGGCAACATATGACCGGCAAGGTTATCTCCTCAACTACAAACAGGAAACATAGAAAGAAAATATAAGTGACTTAAGAATTTAAACATTTTATGTGAAGAAAAATACTCCTCCACTACTGGTAGTAGTACAAGTTGTATAGCCACTTTGAAAATCAATATGGAAGTTTCTCAGAAAATTGGTATTGAATTTACTTCAAGATCTGGATCTGTACCTCTCTTGGGTATATACCCTAAGGAAGCTCAAACATTCCACAAAGACACTTCCCCAGTTATGATCATTACAGTGCTTTTCACAATAATCAGAGCATGGAAACAACCTAGAGACCCCTCAATCAAATAATGAATAAAGAAAATGTACATTTAAAGAATGGAGTATTATTCAGCTGTGGAAAAAATGACATCAAAAAATTTGAAGGGCCAGAACTAGAAAAAATATGATGCTGAGTGAGGTAACCCAGACACAGGAAAAAAAAAACATTGTATGTACTCACTCCTATGAGTATATTAGCTGCAAAATAAAGAGTAATCAAGCTGCAATCCACAGTCCAAGAAAGGTTATATCACAGGGAGAACCCAAAAAGGGACTACTGGAATGTATGGATGGCCCTGGCATGGGGACATAGAAGATCTCCTAGGTAGATTGAGGAACATTGGGGAATGAGAACATGAGGAATTATGTTGGGTGCATGGATGGAGGGGAGAGTAATGAAACAGAGGTGTTAACGGGGAGCATGTTTTGGATCAGGTAGATACCTGGCGCAAGGGAAAATCCCATGAATCTACAAGGGTGAGCCAAGGTAAGACTCAGCAATAATAGATAAGTAGCCTGGGCTGGTCGTATCCTGTAATCAGATTGGTTTCTGTTCCAATTGTCAACAGGGAGCCTTTCTCCAGTGACTGATGGAGACAGACACTGAGATTCACAGGAATGCCCTGGGAAGAGTTTAGGGAATCTTCTTGAAGAGAGGGAGGAAGAATAGTAAAAGTCAGGGGCTCAAGGTCTTGATAAGAAAACCTAAAGAAAAAACTATCCTGGGCTAATAGGAGCTCAAAGGCTGTGAACTGACATGAAATAACATCTAGGAAGCCTGCAGGGGTCTAACCTATGCCCTCTACATATGTGTGACAGTTGTATATCTTGATGTACTTGTGGGACTCCAACTGGCAATAACAGAACCTGTCCCTAATGCTTTGGGTATCTTTCAGTTCTTTATTCCTAATACTGTTTTAACTTGCTCAGCCTTAATACAAGGTGAATAGCTTAGACTTATCTCAACTTAACATGCCATGCTTTGTTGACATACATGATGAGGCCTTACCCTTTCTCAGCAGAAAAAGAGGAGTAGTAGATTAGGGGATCACATGGACAGAGATGTTGGGGAAAGAGTGGGGGAAGATGAGGAAGAGGAACTGCAGTTAAGAGTAAAATAAATGAATAAATTTAACTGGAAAAAGAATTTAATCTTCCAAAGTCCACACTCAATGTTATACTTCTGCTAGCAACTATGTGCCTTATAAATCTTTTGAAACAATGCCATCAACTGGGAAACAAGTGCTCAAATGCTGTTATCTGTGTGGGACATTTCTCATTCAAACTACCACAAATGATCATATCTAGATAACTCCTAGAAAAACTATACACACCAAATGTTTCCAGGATGGTGTGACATGGGGAAAACTATTGTTGTGCCATCTTTGCATTGGCATGTGATAGCAGAAAGACAATTATGTTCAAAATGGTAAAGAGTCTTGGAGCCACAGATCAGTTATACGTAGAGGGATATGATAGGACCAAGAAAAGACTATAGAATATACTAATGTCTATGGATGTAGCCAAGTTATATAACATAGATGTTTTGTGGGTTTGAGCACCTATAAACAGAACATGTTAATAGGTGCATGTATGCCTAGAACTCAAGGTGGGTGCAGGAGGAACAGAGCTTCAAGATCATCCCTGACTATGCAAAGAATTGAAGCCCTGACTAAGCGATATCTTTCCTTGTCTTATAAAATATCTCTAAGCCTCCCTCAGCTTCCATATTTAACATGACACTCACCATTTCCTTTGAGGAACCATTCAAAATAAGTTTAAAATGACTCTGGATTCTTAGCAAGGTTAGTTTTATGCAAGAAAAAATAACCAGACACAAGAACATCTCTAGGATTTCTGATGACAAAGATCACCTTAAATAAAAAAACATAAATGAAGGTCAATATAGTCATTTCAAACCTTTTAACTGACACATATGAAATATCAATCAAATATTGATGAGGATTTTAAAACATTTATTATTTTCATTTAGACAAAATATAAAATGAGTCTACATTTTAGTATTTTAAATATCTATAGTGTGAATGATTTTTATAATTCTATTCGATTTAAAAAATGTAACAGCTAAATGACTGAGGTCACTAATATTGCTTAAAAACCCAACAAAAACAACCACATCAAACCAAGACTGATGCAATTTTTGTAAAGATCAATAAGTTAATGTCATGAAAGACTATCGATCCATTCACTTAGAACATTTTATGCAAACAGACTGATGAGTACTGTGATAAATTTATCTGCAAAATGACAAACTACTTGGTTTCTGCAACTATAACTACAAAATATAACTTTCAAAGTAATCATGATCCAAAGCCAAAAGCCAGTGTGCTATTGCACAAAGACCTACAGTCAACTAAGAAATGCTGAGAATGGGAGAAATGGACTTCCATTTATAAAAGCTTAAAAATTAGTTATCCAAATTCTCAGCTATGAAAAGATACTAGTAATATGGTAAGAATGAGCAGGTAGCAATTAAGTATTTAGTAATATGATGATGATATATATATATATATATATATGTATATATATATTTACACAAATGTAACAACAATCAATGAAAAAAAGACCATAAATTTGAAAGATAGAAAGAAAGGGTATATGGGTCATGTTGGAGGGAGGAAGAGGAAAGGGAAATAATGTATGTGATTACATTATAATCTCAAAATAAAATTAATTAATTAAAATAAATAATTTTAATAAGATAAAATATATAATTGTCTCATTGCTCTTTGTGACATTGTTCTAGAATTCATCTCTATAAGCCTTAATTTCTTCAGCCAGGAGTTTGCTAAATTCATATAAGACACATGCACATAGGTAAAGGGTCCCAATTCATTGTGATATTTTCAAGAGAGTTTGTTTTTCTATGTTTGTCTTTGTAGCTCAAGCATAAAATATTTTAAGGTTCAATGATAGAGCAACTTCTAAAAACCTTTCTTACTTACAAGGAGCTGTAATAAGTTAGAACCTAGGTATCTCTGATCCCTTCTGGAGATCATCAATCAGTTGCACAGTCAATAGCTGTGTCTACTGATCTCAATGGGCATCTAAAAATGGCAAGGCGCAAAAATTGGGAACTTGGGGGTGGGGTGGGAGGGGGTAAGGGGAAATGGGGAGAGAAAAGAGAGAATGGGAGGATGGGGAGAGCTTGGGATGGTTGGGATAATGGAAGGGTGGATATGGGGGCAGGGAAGTATATTGCTTAATTAAGGGAGCCATTTTAGGGTTGGCAAAAACCTGACTCTAGAGGGGCTCCCAGGTGTCCAGGGAGATGTCCCCAGCTAGTTCCTTGGGCAGCTGAGGAGAGGAAACCTGAAATGGCCCTATCTTATAGCCATACTGATGAATATCTTGCATATCACCATAGAACCTTCATCTGGTGATGGATGGAGATAGAGACAGAGACCCACATTGGAGCACTGGACTGAGCTCCCAAGGTCCAGATGAGGAGCAGAAGGAAGAACATGAGCAAGGAAGTCAGGACCACGATTGTTGCACCCACCCAATGAGAGAGGGGAGCTCACCAAGGCCACCTGGACTAGGACTGAAAAAGCATGGGATAAAACCAGACTCTCTGAACATGGCAGACAATGAGGGCTGCTGGGGTTTGATCCTACTGCATGTACTGGCTTTGTGGGAGCCTAGCTTGTTTGGATGCTCACCTTCCTAGACCTGGATGGAGGGGGGAGGACCTTGGACTTTCCACAGGGCAGGGAACCCTGACAGCTCTTTGGACTGGAGAGGGAGGGGGAGATAAGTGGGGGGAGAGGGAGAAGAGTGGGGGGGAGAGTGAGGGAATTGGGAGGTGAGGAAGAGACAGAAATTTTTTCAATAATATATATATATATATATATATATATATATATATATATAATAAAATAAATAAAAATGGCAAGGCATGAGATGAGATATAGACTGTTAAATAAACTCCTTGAAGAGACCATTGGTCCTGTGAGACTGCTTTGAGCGATTCACCAAAGAGCATGGGCTATGTGTAGAATCAGGATTAGCTTAGTGACTGTGATGACAACAAAAGAGTAATATCCACTGTACACTAGAGTTTGAACTCTGCTTGACCTACATATGTAGTTTCTGAATGTGCTAGCTTATTTTTCACTTTCTCTCATATACCTTCACAGGATCACTATGCAGTAATTGATGTCCCGGTACTCTGATGTAATCTGAGGAAGGGAGACATCAACATCACTCAGTGCATGAGAATTCCAGCTTCCCTCCCCCAACTTACATAATCAGAGTACATTTCAGCAAGAGCTCCAGGGCCTGTCTTGGTAAAATATGTTCAATGAGCATTCAATTAAAGTTTTCTCAAACACTTAACACTGATCTTGGCCTTGGAACTGAAAAAAGACTTGGGGAAAAGATGGATGGGAAGGTGGGAGCTGATGAGGCGTGGTCCTTCCCTACTGATTGATAATTCATATCCATATTGACCTTCTATCCAGGGTGAGCCTTCCCAAATGAGAACAGATTGAATCCATTTGGGATTCCCTTTGGTCTGAATCAAGCAGATAATTTCAATCATCCAATTTGTTCCTGAACAAGAAGGAAAAGTGATGGTCACTCATTTCAACAATACTTTTGAAAAAGCCTCAAGTATAATATACAATCATACAATGTACAGTGCAACTGTTTCAAAGAACATAGACCTGAAATTTTCACAATGTCCATATTGCATAAGTACAAAGTATACTCATCCAGCACAATCCGAATGCTTGACTTGGAAAAACTGAGACAGTACTCAGTAACTCTGCCTGCCTACTGAACATTTTCTCCAGTACTAGGCTATCATCATCCTACATTCTAGTGCAATGAACTTGACTATCAGATATTTCACAGGGTTGCAGTCATGGAATCTGTACTTGAACCTGGCTCCTTTCATTTAATATAATGCTGTTTAGATGCATTCATTCTCCAGTGTGTATATAAATGCTACTTCTCTTTAAGGCAGAGAAGACCCCTTGTGTCTACTTACCACACACCCTTGTATTATTTTTAAATGCTTATTTGTCGATGGATATTTTTCTAGTTTTCTTCTTTATCCTGCATTTCACTGCCCTTGACTTTTCCATGTTACTGTTATTGTTGATGTCAGCAACCTAATACTTAGGCAATGTTCCATGCTTCTGCCACCCAACAAACACCCTTCCCACAAAACCCATGATTCCTCTTTTTCATTACTTGGGTTTTGAAACCCTTTCCACTATCTGGACCAAGGTTCATGGTAATTCTTCTGCTTGACATTGTCCAGTGTTGTGGGAATTTGGTCTGATAAGCTAATGAAACTGGGGCATGAAGCCCTGAGGGCATGAGTTTTTCTGGGTATGTGGCCGGATAATAACAGAGGGTGAGGTTCATGTTCTCTCTCTTTGGGATGGTGAGTGAATGAACAGAGCTACTGTTTGGAGTTCCCTTTGGCCCTTTGGAAAGGGGTCACAGTGCAGCAGTAGCGAGTTAGTTCCCTGGCAGTTATAGCACAGTGGTTGGAGATGTGACTTGAAGTTCTCCTCTTGTCCTGCAATCATAGTCCTTGGGTTTGATTTAATAAATGGTAAAACTGTCCCCAAAGTTTCTGTTATACCTGGCTCCCATGTGGTTGTACCCTAAACACCCCTGAAGGGTCCCACTGCCCCACAAGCTTTCCCCCCAACTCCACCACTGCCCGTCAGTTTTGGCAAGCCCTGCCTGTGACTGAACTGCCATTTAGGTACTGTTCCATGCTACCTTCCCCCCACTGGTGCTGGCTGGTTGTACTTGTTTTAACTGTGTCTATACCCACTTTTTAAAATCCCTACTTGGCTAGTGGGAGGACAGACTCGCTCAAAATTGCCCTCCACCAAGCCAGAGAGGCTCACACACTTGGCAGGTTGGGCAATATTGTTAGCGGTTGCTATGGAATCCCAATTATTGTTCATGCTAGGTCCCAGAGACATCTGCAGCACTTACTCCACCAAAATCCTCCTCCCTCACCTCAGTCTCCATGCTGCATTCTGAAGTACCTGTGCTAGGCTATCATGAACACATTGCCGCATAGTACTTGTGTGGTCTAGGCCTTTGTAGCTATTGAGTGTCCTCCCAAATCAGTACTGCTCAGCTTATACAGACACTGGATAGATTTGGGTCCTGTTGCTTAGGATATTTTCTTTGTGCTGATAATTCTCCTAATCCAATGCAATCAAATGGTAACGGACAACTATTATGGTGTAAAGCTTCTGTCTCTAACCAAATTTGTTTGGTTTAAATCATCTGCTGTGGGACATGTATGTAAGTAGTTTTTTTTCCATCCTCCTTCTGGGATCCCTGCAATTCTGCCTAGCAATCACAGGTACCAGGTTGGGGGGTGGCCTGGGTGGAAATTTTATCCAAAGAACAGTCAGGTCCTAAAGCCTGAATCAAAGCACTATATAGGATGTCCCCTAAAGTACTCTGGTGCCTCAACTGCAGCAACTGATGGCTAAATATCATTAATACATCCTAAAATCTTCACAGGAACTATCAATCTGAACATCAGCAGTATCTGCTGGTCAATCAAGATTATTACACTATGGCAGTTCTCCAAAATTTTAAATTACTTGACAAATTTAGACAATAGAATAATAAATAAATTAAAAAATAAAAAAATAAAAGGTTTACAAATTTTAAAACTTTGCCCTGTCACCAGCTGAAAATGTCATGATAGAGGCAATTAGGAATATGTTCATTTGTACTATCGATGTGATGCTAGAAGAGATAAACAACCTTGCTAGGATAAATATATTTATATTAGAAATATGTTCATTTGTACTATCGATGTGATGCTAGAAGAGATAGACAACCTTGCTAGGATGAATATATTTATATTTATTTTAGAAATATGTTCATTTGTACTATCGATGTGATGCTAGAAGCGATAGACAACCTTGCTAGGATGAATATATTTTTAGCTACAATTGTTATTAATCTGTAAATTATAATTAAAAATTGTTTGATGAGAAACTGACTAAAATAATATGTACTTTGCAATATGGTAATGAGAAATTGGATGAAAAAATACAGACCATGGAGAAAGGTTATGAGCAATTGGGAGAAAGGACACTGAGTTTGGAAGATAATATGCACAGATAGTCACTGAGGAAAATAAAACAGACTCAACAGATAAGATAAAACTTTAGAGGTATTTACAAATGGAGAAAATTAGAAACTGACTGATCTTATGAAGGCTTTAGAACAACTCACTGTTTAAAATTCAACCCCTCTTTAAGGCAACTAATAGTAAATTCCAAGCCTTAGAAAAACTTATTAGTACTGTTAAGAGTGCTCCAACACAGATGAAAGAATTAAGAGGTGAACTATGTTAGCATCAACTGATGGAGCTGGAGATGAGTGGTTAAAAGTTGCCTTACCATTAACTTATGGAATTAGAGACGAGCGGCATAAGGTTGTTTGTGCACCAAACATGATTTGTTCAGTTACCATTTATGAACGGCCAGCAAATGACAATTATCCCAAAGATTATGGAGAATGTAAATGGAAACTTATACATATGACGGATTTAAAAAAATATTAAGGAAGTTATAGTTTCCTGCGTGCATTCAGTGTTTGCGAGACAGATATTGAATACATAGTCCTCTCAGAACTAAATTAATCCAAGTGACTTGAATTAATAATTCACAGCAGTATTAGAATATGGTCCTCAGTTAGAATGGAAAAGCTGGTTGAGGCAGATGACTTGAATGGCAAAAAAGCACTAAAGGTTTTGAGATTCCCCAAGATTAAATACTTTGCAAGGGCCATTATGCTGATATAAATAGTCAAGTTACATTCGATGAACACACTTTGTTCCCATGCTGTACAGCAGCCTTAAATGCGTGGGGCAAGATTCAAGAATTAGAAAAGAGAATTAAGTCATATACTAAAGCTATACAAAGCTCAAAGGAACCTTTTATTGATTATTTGCAAAGATTGACTAAAACCATAAACAGAATGATACCAGATTGAGAAATCAGACAGGAAATAATTTGATCTTTGACATTTGTACTTTTTTGATTTTGAGATAGGGTTTCTCTGTACATTTGGAGCCTGTCCTGGAAATTGCTCTGTAGTCCAGGCTGGCCTTGAACTCACAGAGCTCCACTGACCTCTGCCTCCGGAGTTCTCAGATTAAAAGAATGTGCCACCACCACCAGGCTTTGGTTATTGAAAATGAAAATTCGCAATGCAAAAAAAAATAATTAGGGTATTAAAGATTAGATCAGCACTTATGAAGGAATGCATTAAACACAAAGTCAATATTGAGTCTCTTGACTTTGATGAAGTTTGGGTAGGAGGGGTGATTTCCAAAGGCTTAAAGAGAAATCAAAATGTTGAATGTTTTAATTATGGCAAACAGAGATACTTAAAATGTGATTGTAGACAGAAAATTCCTACAAAGAATGTTTCTTCTAATCCAAAAAGAAGGCCCTTGCTTCTGGAGTATGCAGAATGTGTAGCAAAGGCCAACACTGGAACAATGAATGCAGCTCAACAAGAGACAAACAAGGCAAACTTTTACCATCAAGAAATCCCCAGGAATCTCTCACAGGTCCCAATTGAATATGGTACAGTCATTCCCAGTCACTGTGGGAGAAGCTCCTCAACAGAGAAATTATAGGTTCCAGTGCTTATTGTTAAAAAAAATACTGCTCTGGATTATAGAACAGCTTTGGAAGATGAATCAAAATTCTAGGAGAAACTAAACAGCCAATATTTTCTAGACTTCTGATGGAGGAAGGTCATTGGTTAAATAAAAAGAAACTGCTTGGTCCTCATTGGTTAGAAGATAGGTGGGAGGAGTAAACAGAACAGGACGCTGGGAGGAAGAGGAAGTGAGCTACTCCACAGCTCTCCTCTCGGGAGCAGACGCCTTAGAGAGACGCCATGCTCCCCGCTCCAGGGAAGAAGCACACATGAGGCTCCAACCCAGGATGGACTTAGGCTAGAATCTTCTCGGTAAGACCGGTGCTACAGTTTATTAGAAATGGGTTGATCGGGATATAAGAATTAGCAAGTAAGGGCTAGAGCTAATGGGCCAAGCAGTGATTAAAAGAATACAGTGTCCATGTAATTATTTCGGGGCATAAGCTAGCCGAGCAGGTGGCCGGGGTGCTGGGAACGCAGCCCCACTGCCCATATTACTACAAATGGCACCCGACGTGATGGACTAAACCCAATTAAAAAACCTGAGAAGGCTTAAAAAATAAGGGAGAGAGAGTTTAACACAGATTTTTGCTGTTTGTTGGTGGCGTGCTGTAGAGAGATTTCCTGATTCGGCAACAGCAGAAGAAAAAACGCTGTGTCATTTCAAAGCGTGGCTTCCTGGGTCTATGCCTCCAGTGCAAACTCTGGCTTTATGTTTGTGTTCCCACTTGGGATCGGAAGGAGAGTGCTCTGAGACTATGATGATGACTCAGAGCTCCCCACCTGCTCCTGGGCAGAAGGCAGAATCAGGCTTAGGCAGGCGGAAGAGCATGGCAGATTCCTGCCGCCATACAGGGACGTGTTTTCAGACTGCGCAGTGCTCTGCGTGTCAGATTTGGATGTAACTTGGATGAAAAGAATTTCTGTGCTGCACGCTCAGTCTCAGAATTAAAGTGCTGAGTGCTGCTCCTACCTGTCAGCCCCAGAGCTAGCACAAAATGGTACATCCTCCATTTTGAAATTTTCCCGACTCAGCAGCAGGAACAAACCTGTGTTGTTTTAAAATGCCGGCTTTCTGGGCCATCCTGCCAGGGCAAACTCTGACTGTTGGAGGCAGGAGGGCCGGCAACAGAGAGAGGACTTGAGTGTTGTCTGTTGCAGCTTGTTTGATGGCAAGGACCTTGAAACACTGTAGACTTTTGGCACTGAACGTGGCTGCAGCCAGTACCTCAGCCATGAGGCTGAAAGCTAAGGAATGGGCTGGATCCAGCCGTCAAAGCCACGCCTTTAGTCCTACTGAGATTGCTTGGTAAATTAAAGACTCATGTGGTCAGAAAAAGAGAGATATACAGTAAAGAGAGATTCAAAGACAGAGAAAATTTCTGAATGGTTTAAAGTGTGTTAAAAAATATATGCAGACTAAAATTTGAAGTTCTTAAAGCAAAAAACAAAAAAAGGAAGAGAGTTGTTGTGTGTCGTAGTACACACCTTTAATCCCAACACTTGGGAGTTAGAGGGAGATAGACCTCTGTGACTTCAAGGTGTGGTAGCACATGCCTTTAATCCCAGTGCCTAAAAGGCAGAGACAAACAGATCTCTTTGAGTTCAAGTAGTAGCAAACACCTTTAATCCCAATGCCTGGGAGGCAGAGACAAACGGATCTCTGAGAGTTCAAAGACAGCCTGGTCTACAGAGTTATTCCAGGTCAAAGATATACGCTCAAAAAGCAAAAAGTTAATCTAGGAATGTCACAGCTTAGATTCTTAAGCGTCTAGTGATTTAAAGGTGCAAATCAAAAGTGCTCCTGGGTAGTAAAAAATTGCAGATTCACAATAGGACAGATTCAGACCACTAAATGAGTCACACTGTTGGATGAATGTACGTAGGCTTGGGAGAGAGAAGAAAAAGAATATAGAAAATAACGTTAATGTTAAAAAAAGGTAAAGTCTTTAAAGAGACAGAGTACAGATAGTTAAGAGATTAAAAGAAATAAAAAAATAAGCTACATAAAAATGGAAAATTCACAGAGAGTCTGGATTATGTACATTGTGTTTTCTTTAAAATTTTTGACTGTGAAGGAGCTAAGTACAGAGAGACATTTCATTATATGGGTTGCCAAGTGGAACCAGAACGCAGCCTCGCCGCTCCATATTACTACAGACTTCTATACATGATCAGATATCAAAGTTAAGGATATGAAGAAATGACATGAGGAAACTGTATATGATGTCTTTTGGGTACAGGGGCAAATGTGACAATGATTACACCAGAATCATGGCATCCAAATTTGCCTTCTCAGGATGTAGATGCTCAGTTTTAAAGGATTGAAACCTTATCTCATATAAAACAAAGCGTTTAGATGGGTTAAATATATACAGGTAGAGCTGGGCAGTGGTGGTGGCTCACGCCTTTAATCCCAGCACTCAGGAGGCAGAGGCAGGCGGATCCCTGTGAGTTTGAAGCCAGCCTGGTCTACAAGAGCTAGTTCCAGGACAGGAACCAAAAAGCTACAGAGAAACCCTGTTGAAAATCAAAAAAAAAAAACAAACCTTAAATATATACAGCTAGAAGGACACAGAGGAAGATGGATGCCATATGGGGTCATGATTTGTTGTAACAATGGAATACCCAGATTAACATTTCTCCAATCTCAGAAACAGACTATAAACCAACTCAAGTTTCTGGCAAAAATATTAACAGAAAACACAATCACCAATGAGTCAGGCTGTACAAAAACAGGTTATAACATCTGTTGATCTCTCAGAGGTACCAAAAACCATATCTCTATAACAGTTAACTGACAAACCTCCTTGGATTCAGCGATGTCCTTTAACAACAGAGAAACTGAAGGTCTTAGAACAGCTGGTACAGCAGCAGTTAATGCTCAACATCAATCAACCCTTGAAATTGTCCTATATTTGTTACTAAAAAATTGGAAAATGTTGTCTTATTGCTATTGCAAGAACTTCAAGCACTATGTTGAAGAGATATAGAGAGAGTGGACAGCCTTGTCTTGTTCCTGATTTTAGTGGAATGGCTTTGAGTTTCTCTCCATTTAATTTGATATTAACTGTTGGCTTGCTATATGTTGCTTATTATATTTAGGTATGATCCTTGTATTCCCTAACCTCTCGAAAATCTTTATCATAAAGGGGTGTTGAATTTTGTCAAATGCTTTTTCATCATCTAATGAAATGATCATATGGTTTTTTCTTTCAGTTTATTTATATGATGGATTACATTGATAGATTTTCATATATTGAACCAGCCCTGCCTCTCTGGGATGAAGCCTACTTAATTGTAATGGATAACTTTTTAAAGTGTTCTTGGATTCTGTTTGCCAGAATTTTATTGAGAATTTTTGCATCAATGTTCATAAGTAAGATTGGTCTGTAATTCTCTTTCTTCGTTGGGTCTTTGTGTGGTTTTGGAATCAAGGTGACTCTAGCTTCATAAAAAGAGTTTGACAATGACTCTTCTGATTCTATTATGTGAAACATATTAAGGAGTATAGGTATCAGCTCTTCTTGGAAGTTCTGATAAAATTCTACATTAAAACCAACTGGTCCTGGGCTTTTTTTGGTTGGGAGGTTTTTTATGACAGCTTCCGTTTCCTCATGACTAATAGGTCTATTTAAATTGTTTACCTGGTTGATTAATTTTGGTATATACTACTTATCTTTAAAAAAAGTCCATTTCTTTTAAATTTTTGAACTTTGTGGCAAATAGGCTTTTGTAGTAAGACCTAATGATTCTCTGAATTTTCTCAGTGTATGTTGTTATGTTATGAGGACCACGAGGAATGTGCCCACCCACTGAGACAACAAGATTGATCTAATGGAAGCTCACCAAGGCCAGTTGGACTGGAACTGATAGAGCATGTGATCAAACTGGACTCTCTGAATGTGGCTGACCATGGAGGCTGACTGAGAAGCCAAGGACAATGGCACTGGGTTTTGATTCTACTGTATGTATGGCTTTGTGGGAGCCTAGTCTGTTTGTATGCTCACCTTCCTAGACCTGGATGGAGGGGGGGGGACCTTGGACTTCCCAAAGGGCATGGAACCCTGACTGCTCTTTGGACTGGAGAGGGAGGTGGAGGTGTAGTGGGAGGAGGTGAGGTAAGTGGGGAGAGGGGAGGAGGTGGAAATTTTTAATAAAAAAAATACCAAAAAAAATAAAGTAAAAAAAAAGCATTTTCAAACAGGAGCATGATAAAATATAGATGCTACGGGATGCTATGCAAAACTATTTAATCTTATAAATATGTCATTTTAATTCCAGCTAATGGATATGGACACTTTAAAAAATTTAAGAGAACTGAATGTTAATTGATAAATTCTGCCTCAACAAAGTAAGCCATTGCATACAGAATTCTAGACACCATCTTGATTATATATTGTATTAATGAATATATAAAGGGCCTATTTAGATTTTCATTTAGATGTTATATTTAGGATGGAAAATTAGATTAGGTGTGTAATAAACTGCTATTAAATTATAATTAGACGCTGGGGGGTGGTGGCACACACCTTTAATCCCAGTACTCGGGAGGCAGAGGCAGGCAGATCTCTGTGAGTTCGAGGCCAGCCTGGTCTACAAGAGCTAGTTCCAGGACAGGAACCAAAAGCTATGGAGAAACCCTGTCTCGACCCCCCCCCCCAAAAAAAAGAAAGAAAAAATTATAATTAGACATAAATCATTCAGAGTCAAGTTTTTAAAAGTCTTATCAGATAATATAAGCAGAATGGTCATGATAAATAAAAAAACAGTGAGAAGTAGCAATTACTCTGAATTGTATATTAAATATATAAAAATTACATGACTGTATAATATAAAAGATAATTTTGTATATTGTCACAATTTTGAGGTCATTGTTCGATATTTTATATTTTAATACATATATTTTATTTATAAAGCTTGCCTGAAGATCAGAGAGTAAAACATCCATAATGGTCAGTCTTACAGACCAGGTAGTGGTGACATACACCTTTAATCCCAGTAGCTACAATAGTTTGACATAGAAACTGTATAGTTCATGCCTTTAATCCCAGCCCTAGAGAGGAATATATGATGGAGGAAACAGCTCTCAGACACAGTCTCATTCTGAGATTACTGGAGGCAGGATTGCCATTTTTGGACTGGGGTCAAGGTAAGAGTTGACTGTTTTGCTTCCTGTGTCTTCAGGTTGAACACTAATTTCTCTCCCTGAGATTTTTATTAATCATGCTTCACAGTCCTCAAAGTTCTAGCCTTTTTCTCTTGATACTATTTCTTTTATTTACTTTCATCTTTCTCTTTCTTCTATGATTTTTTTCCACACAGAGACAGAACACTGTCAGATTTGCTTTAGGATTCCCTGACATGGCCCTCATGGCTTAACTGATCCTCTATCCATACAAATAAGTTTAGAGGTCTTTCTTTGAGTGAAAATGCACTCTCAAACATCTCTCTATTCTCACAAACTATTTTAAATATCAGATATTATAAAGCAATCCACTCATCACCCAAATGAATGTTGATCAAAGTCCTAAACTGTCTCATACAGTTCACTATCATTCTGACTGTTGGTCCTTACCTGATTTGGGGTAATCAGTATGACTGTGTCTTCATCTCTTATTACAAACTTATCACGATTTTCAAGTATTTCTCTTTTATATCCTAAAGTAGGAAAAGGTATTCCTTCAAACCAAAGGTAGTCAGACATGGCAAAGAACTCTTTGTGGGTGCTGTTAGAATTCCAGCTTTATCCACCTGTTCAGTTTGTAGCAAATCTTGGGAGGCATATTTAATATGCAGGAAAAAGAAATAATTAACAACAAAATCCATTGTCAAATGGCTACTGACATGAAAAATAGATGATGTAACAGTCAAAGGTTGTTGTGTTAAGCAATAGTGAATTTATTCAAAGATTATTCTGCATCATTTGTGAGTCTCAGTTCATGACCCAATACCAGGAACTCAACAACAAGTGTTAGGACATAAAAATGTGTCATAATTTAAAATATCTTCTAATACAATTTAGCTTTTGGGATGGTTTCAAATTTTCAGAAAAGTTATAAAGGTCATACGGCCTGTTGATACATGCAATACATTTTTAAAAGTAGTGTTTTTTTCCTTTTTCCTTGTTTTGCTGATGGTAAGTAATCCGCTTTAATCCACACAGGAGTAAATTCATATGACGAAATCTTTCTTGCTGTAGCAAGGATGACTATCAGACACATGGCTGGATCCATTGATGGGACACAGCAGCTAAGTAGGTCGCAAGCAGCCATCACATGCTTCCTTTGAGATTACCCATGTATAAAGTTTTAACTACCAACTTTGGTGTTCCACATTTTAAGTTAACCATTTTGTTACAGACATTACAGACTTTTAATCCCATCCAATATGCTTAAAAATCTTGAGGTACACAAGTTTTACCTAATAGTCTTAAAAATCTTTTTTTTGATAGTTGACTCCTTTATTAGATCATAATCTTTTTTATTTTTATTTTTTTAGTTGTTGAAAACTCCTCCCCGTTTCCCATTTCCCTCCCACTCCTCCCACACATTGCTCCCTTCCCCCACTCCCCTCCTCCTCTCCCCCTCCCCCCCACTCCATTCCCCCTCCCTCTCGAGAGTGAAGAACAGTCCATATTCCCTGCCCTGCGGGAAGTCCAAGGTCCTCCCACTTCTATCCAGGCCCAGGAAGGTGAGCATCCAAACAGGCTAGGCTCCCACAAAGCCAGTTCATGTATTAGGATAGAAACCTAGTGCCATTGTCCTTGGCTTCTCAGCAGCCTTCATTGTCCACCATGTTCAGAAAGTCCGGTTCCATCCCATGCTTATTCAGTCCCAGTCCCGCTGGCCTTGGTGAGCTCCCAATAGATCAGTTCCACTGTCACAGTGGGTGGGTGCACCCCTCGTGGTCCTGACTTCCTTGCTCATGTTCTCCCTCCTTTTACTCCTCATTTGGATCTTAAGAGCTCAGTCTGGTGCTCCAATTTGGATCTCTGTCTCTATCTCGATCCATCGCCAGATGAAGGTTCTAAGGTGATATGCAAGATATTCATCAGTACGGCTATAGGATAGGGTCATTTCAGGTTCCCTCTCCTCAGTTGCCCAAGGTACTAGCTGGGGACATCTCCATAGACACCTTCGAGTCCCTCTAGAGTCAAGTCTCTTGTCAACCCTAAGACGGTTCCCTTAATTAGGATATATATTTCTCTGCTCCCGTATCTACCCTTTCGTTATCCCAACCATCCCATTCCCCCAAGCTCTCCCCATCCTCCCCTTCTCACGTTTCTGACCCCATTTCCCCTTAGCCCCCTTTGAAGGTTCAAAGAAGCATACTGAACATAAAATAGACTGGACCAAAAAAAAAATCCATCTCCTCGCCATATAATAATCAAAACACAAAACATACAGAATAAAGAAAGAACATTAAGAACTGCAAAGGAAAAAGGTCAAGTTACTTATAAAGGTAAACCTATCAGACTTACACCTGACTTCTTTATGGAAACCATGAAAGCCAGAAGGTCCTGGATAGATGTACTGCAGAAAGTCTTAAAAATCTTGAGATGAGATTTATACTTTAGCAAAAGTTTTAGTTAAACCAAAACAAAAAGATTATGAGATGACTAGTAATAGTTCCTTTTAGAAATAGTCTGTCCCTCTTTTGTTATTTTGCTCTCCTTTTTCTGTCATATAGTCAAATATATATGGGACAGAATTTTTGAAGAAAATATTTAGAAAAGCATAGTTGGGTCTAGATGAGAGGAATCCATAACCCAACTACAGAGACATATTTTAATTGAAGTGTGGTAGCTTAAAATAACCGTGTAGTGCCTGCTGTGGGAACTCCTTTAGCCAATGGCCTTTGAAATGCTGGACTGCTTTGGTCATGGCCTTGGGTACTATAAAAACAGTCTCTTTCTCTTGGCTGCTGGATTTGATTCATGTTTTAGGACTATTGTTCTGTGGAGCAGGGTGGAGCAGCAACTGCATGGGGTCGAGCAGGTACCCCTGACTTGAAAAATCGCCACAGCTGAGTTACATCTTTGACACGTAGGTGCAAATATTTTGGATAGCAACTTGGTGACTTCCTTCTGCCTGCCAGCCTATGCATGCTTTTCCCCCACCTCAATCCCTGCTGTGTCCATCCTACTGGCTGTAATCTCTCCAGCAAATGCTGAGGCCCACCCACCCGTGCTTTGTGCTTGCTAGTCATGAACTCTGAGTTCCCTGATAGTCTGACCACCAAAACCACTCTCCATGTATGGAGTCAAATTAACCACTTTCAATCTGTTAAGCATAATTTAGTATTTAAAGCTGCCAACAACGTGGAACGGAGCACTGCCATGAAAACTGAGCAGGACCGGCGTGTCTCTGTGCCATGTGCACCCACAACCGTGACAACTGCTGGCCAATAAAGATTATTACAACTAGAACAGTTTACTGAACTCTTATAACAGAGGTAAGTTCATTTGATTAATAAATAAATAATTTTTAACATTGAATAATGCAGACAATGTCACCACCCAAGAATTTTATAACATTTTTGCTTATACTATGCATGGGTGATTGTCTGGGTAACCAGTTGTATCTGTCATCTATTGCACATATTGGAAATTACTTGATTGGACTTCCTGTTTATCAAGTAATATCATTTCCCTTCTCAGGTCTTCTGTGTGGTTGAAGACTAGATAGTTGTAGTTTCTTTTCTCTCATCAATTAGCTATGCCACTCCTAATACAAGACCTAGACATTTTAGCATAGATTAATTATTGAAACATTTAGCATATATTTTTTGTTTAACATTGTTTATGCTAGTTGTAATTCTAATTTGTATACTTGATATCTGTTCTTTTTGTATTTAGTGTTACATTGGGTTTGGAACTCTCTTATTTAGACAAAAAGGGGAGGTACTGTGGGAATTCCTTCAGCCAATTCCTTTTGAGATGTTGGACTGCTTTGGGCATGGCCTTATTACTATAGAAATATATGTAAAAACATGCACAGTCTTTCTCCTTCTTGGCTGCTGGATTCAGTTCCTGTTCCCCACACATTCAGAGGTCTGTTGATCTGTGAGTCTATTCCAAAATAAAGAATTCTTTATTATATTCCATTTGAAGCTCATGCGGGAATACTTTATTGAAATCCTCTACATATACCATTATAATTAAAACCCTATAAAACTGAATCTAGTAAACTGAAGGCAAAAAATGTTTAGAGAGATGAAATTTCTGAGCAATGACTATGAAAAGATGAAGCTGTAAGATGAAGCTCAATGACAAATAGACAACAGTAAGTGTGTACATATTCCGTTCTGCTGGGCTACTACTCCTTTGCTATTGATAGGTTTTTGTTCATCCTGGTCCCACAGCCATTCAGTCCAAAAGAAACACTCAGAGGCCTACATTAATTATAAACTGGTTGGCCTATTAGCTCAGGCTTTATTATCAACTAAGTCTTACATTGTACACTAACCCATTATTCTTGTCTGTTAGCCATGTGGATTGGTACCTTTTATCATTGAGGCATTCTCATCTTGCTTCTTCTTGGTCTGGGTGATGACTGTATACTGAGCCTTTCCTCTTCCCAGAATTCTCCTGTTCTTTTCATCTGCCTATATTTCCTGCCTGGTTACTGGACAATCAGCATTATATTAAATCAGTACAAGTAAGAAAACCTTATACAGTACAAGACCATTGTCCCATAGCACACCCCTTTTACTCTTTTCAAAAAAATCCTCTGAATCTAATCTTTTTTGTTTAGCTTTTTTACCTGACCATTATGCATGACAACTTGTAGCCAACATTCTAAACATAAACATCTAAAGATAAACATCCATAATGCATTTTTTTTGGGGGGGGGAATGTGGGCATAGTATTCTAGGCTACTTCCTGCTGATTTGAGCCACTGATAATCTTATGTGGACCTAAAGAAAATTTAGGATTATGGTCAAGCCCTGACTGGAATATTCTGTGAGGGCTGATTATCTCAATCAGCAGTCTTGAGGATGCTCTGCATGTATAATTCAAAGAAAACTCCAACAGAGATCCTCTGAAATACTGGATCATCTGGGCCATCTGCTCCTATTGGATATTTCTCAGGGAGTCTTACTTGATCAACCTGATTTTTCTTAACCCTGAATAAACCCACAACCTCTCATTTCCTGTGAAAACAAAAACAAAACCTCTTCTCCAAAGTAACATTTCTTTTGACTTAAATTTTGAAGTCAAAGCATTTTCAAAATATATATGTTGGATTAATCCAACAGCATTTATAATTATATATTATGTCTTTTGACAGCTGTTGCACCTTCCTTAGCAGTCCAAGAATTCAAAGATGATCATATAACTTACAATATCCAAATTCTCTGTGTATTTTCCATCTTTACACGGTTTTATTTTAAACTCTATTTCTTTTATTTTTACTTTTAATTTTTGGTTTTTTGAGAGAAGGTTTCTCTGTATATCTTTGGGCGTCCTGTAACTCACAGAGATCCACCAATCCCTGCCTCCCAAGTGCTGGGATTGAAGGTGTGTGCCATCAAAATTATTTTGTTTCTTTCTTTTTTCTTCTTTTCTTTCAGGACTTTATTCTTTTTCTTTTCTCTCCCAAGACTAGATATATTTTAAAACACACTGTAAACTGTTTAGATTTTTTTCTAAATCTATCTTTACTGTATATCTCTCTTTTTCTTACCAGATGAGTCTTTAATTTGCTAAGCAATTTGGCTCAGATTAAAGACATGACTTTGATGGATGAATGCACTCCATCCCATAGCTTTCTGAGAGTCTAGCTTCATGGTAAATTTAATGGTGCGAGTCATGCTTATTGCCATAACTCTGTGGAGTTTCAAGGTTGCTGCCACCACCACCAAGAATCATGTTGTTGGCTATTCATAAACACCATTTAAGTGTTTTGTGGCAGGGCTTCTTAAGTGGATTGCAAGGTTTTTGCAGGTAAATATGAGTCAGAAAGCCTCTCTTAAATGAGACACATTCGCCTACTCAAGAAAATGTTGCTACCAAGAAGCTGTCCTAAACTATGATCTTTTGTGTCTAGAATTACTTCCCAAGCTTTCTCAGGTTTTATGTGGATGTAGTTGTCCACATTGGTACCATTTGTTGACAGATTTCTGTCTCGCCCAGTCCTGCAGTCATTCAATCCCAAAGAAACACACAGAGACCTACATTAATTATAAACTGTTGACCTATTAGTTTGGGCTTTCTTATTAACTAATCATTATTAACCCATTATTATTGTCTGTCTTAGCCACATGGCCTGGTATCTTTTATTAGTGAGGCATTCTCATCTTGCTTCCTCTTAGTCTGGGTAATGACTGCAGAATTTGCCTTTCCTCTTCCCAGAATTCTCCTGTTCTCATCACCCCACCTATACTTCCTTCCTGGCTACTGGCCAGTCAGAATTTTAGTAAATGAGTACAAGTGAGAAAACTTTACAGAATGCAAGACCATTGTTCCATAGCACTTTGCTTTCTATCCTCCAAGCAACATCCAACTCCTGGCTGCCACTCTGCAAGAAATTTGATGACAACTCTGAACAAGTTTAGGGCCTTTCAGGTCAGATTCCAGGCTGGAGGCTTTCTAAAAGGCATCTCAAGGGGGAATGAGAGAGTGTGGAACACACTTTTACATGGTTAGGGGTAAAGAATTAAAAAACTGTCATAGCAGCTTTTATTTCTTGGTATCTCTAAGACTCAGAGAGGACTGAATGAGGACAAAACCTATCAGTGGGTCATCAACAAAGTCAGCTGAAGTTGGGGTTACTAACCCCATGAGGAGACTAGTCACCTAGTATCAGGACTTTTGCAGTGGCCCAAAAGGATTCTGTAGGAAAAAAAAGAACAAGTTCAGAGATGAGGTCTCATCTATGGAAAATAACTGAAGAATAGATCCACAGAACCTACAAATATCAAGAGGAGATGAGGGGTTATAGGCAGTTCAAATAGGAAAAAGGGAAAAAAAGGCAGGAGAGGGCATAATAATCTTGTTGGCCTAAGGAAACTGTAAGATTGCAGCTCCAAGGATAAGGTTGGGATAAAAAGAAGGGTATAGTGGTATATTATTTGTATTTTAATAAATTAATTCTGCCTGAAGGTCAGAGGCAAAGCTGAAGCCACTAGAGGTCAGGTAATGGTGAAACACACTATTAATCCGAGGATTTGGGAGACAGAGAGAGATGAACCTCTACGAGTTCAAGGCCATCATGGGCTACAAAAGATAAATGCAAAAACAATTCCAGGTGGTGGTGCCTCACTTTTTTTTTTATCTAAGTACTAAGGAGTCAACCTTTAATTCCAGCACTAGAGGAAATGTAAAATGCTAGGAGGAGAGGTTTAGTTTAATTAGTGTATGGTCTCCCATCCTTGGGCAACTTCTCTAGCAACATGGTTGCCTTACATTTCTGGTTTATAGGTCCACCCAACTTTTGCTCTGGGTTTATATTATTCATGCTACATTTGACAGCCATCTTTTGGGTACAACTTCATGAAAAAGCAGTTTTCCTGAGACTTTTCAGTCACCAACACATGCTAGGGCTACATGTGGGGATCTCCAGCCTCACCCAGATAGGCTTTCTATTCTTTTCTCTTTCTCTTTGTCTTGTAGGTTGCAGGTTCTCATTAAACCGCCTTCTCATACTGCTAGTAAACTAGGTAGCTGCCATTGAATCCAGGCAGGCTTTTACTATTCCATCCAGCAGCAATCAACCTCACATCTTCATTAACATTGTCAGTAGATTTGACAAAACAATTGGAAATTCTTAAAGACAAAGATTAGTTTAAAAATAGTTTTTCCCACATTAAATACTGGGAAAAACATTATAATGGAGGGCTTTGGGTCTCTCTATAATTATATGCTGTAGAACATGAAAATGGAATGATTAAATGAGAGAATATCTAATTTGGATGCGATTTATGTACTATCAATTTAAACATTGTCAGCATTATGATTTTTGTCTTATCACTAAAATAGTTGACTAACCTGACTGCCAAGATACAAGCCTTGTAAAAATCTAATAAAACAGATTACAGAGAGATGCAAACTCACACAGAAGAATTTAATGGAGAACCAATTTCAGAATTGCATTATAAGAATAGAGGGAAACAGTATAAGGTTTTCATACATCCAACCTTAATATATCCAGCAAACTTGTAGGAATTGCCAAATGGCAAGGTTCTATTACAGCTAATTGCAATCCTGTGCAATTTTTAGATTTAAAGAGATTCAATGAAGAAATAGTCTCATATGGCAATGAAAATATGCATTTATTTTGTGAAACAAATGTTAAAATCGTGGTTAATTTGTAATAGAATTATCCCTAATGACTAGAAAGATTCAGTTAGTGGAGTTTTAGAGACTGATACACAATTACAAAGGAGTACCTTGTTCAAAGAAAAGGCTAAGATCCTTGAACAATTGACTAAAGCTAGAGGTAGGGAAATCTTCCAAGATCAAGCTTTTGGAGAAGGAGACTGTGCTACTATAGAAAGTCAGGCTATATATAATTGCCATACTCTGTATTTATGCCATGCACCATCTTTTAATGCTTAGAAAATATTGGAGAATTAGAAAAGAAAATTGAGTTATTTACTAAAGTTATGCAAGGGCCAAAGGAAGCCATTATGGATTTCTTATAAATATTCACTTCAACAGTAAAAAAAATGATAACAAATTCAGAAGCTAGACAAATAATTATTGGTATTCTGGTTTTTGAGAATGTCAATTCTCTATGAAAATGGTAAATAAACCATTAAAGGCAAGGTCAGCACTTTTGGAAAAATGTATTCAAGATACAATTAATATAAAATCCCATGAGCATGATGATACATGGATAGAAGAGATGATATCCAGAGGTTTGAGGAAAAATCAAAAGTCAAAAGTTAAAATTGTAACAAACAAGATCACATAAAAATGGATTATAGACATGATATTCCTAGAAATTTTTTTCTAAGAATAATTCATTAAAAATACTCCTTCCTTCTGGATTATGCAGAAGGTGTGGGAAAGGCAGGGATGAGACTAATAAATTAGATCAATGAGGAATATTCATGGTAATCTTTTGGCATTGGAAAACTGTGAGAACCTCTTACAAGACCCAATGCCAAATTTAATTAAATCATTTCCTGCAATAATAGAGGAGCAGTTAAAGAACCTAATGCCTATTGTAAGAAACTATACTGCTCTGGATAAAAGAACAATTATAGAAGGGTGAATAAAAAATTCAGGCAAAGCCATAAATTGAGCATTTGGGCAAACTTCTATAAATGAACAAAGACCAAAATTGAAAATCTGAATAAATAATGTTGTAATTGAAGGTCTGGTAGAAACACATGCAGATGTAACAATGATTTCATCAGAAATTTGGTATCAAAATTGACCTCTTTGGGATGTAAATGTTTAATTTTTAGGTATTTGAACTTCCTCTCAGGTAAAGCAGAGCATGGAACGTGATGTGGGAGTGATTTCTTTCTAATCTTTGCTTTCATTGGTTAATTAATAAAGAAACTGCCTAGGCCCATTTGATAGGCCAACCCTTAGGTGGGTGGAGTAAACAGAACAGAATGCTGGGAGAAAGAAGCTGAGTCAAGGAGTCGCCATGATTCTCCCACTCCAGACAGCTGCAGGTTAAGATCTTCCCTGGTAAGCCACCTCATGGGCTACACAAATTATTAGAAATGGGTTAGATCAATATGTAAGAGCTAGCCAATAAGAGGCTGGAATTAATGGGCCAGGCAGTGTTTAAAAGAACACAGTTTCCATGTAATTATTTCGGGTAAAGCTAGCCAGGTGGTGGGAAGCAGCCCCACCACTCTTATTTCTACAGGAATGGGTCAAATTTATAGGACCAGATGGACAGAGAATAATATTTAAACTAAATGTGGATAAATTAACAATGAATTTGTTGGGGCATGATTTGTTTTAGTTTAAGAAAAGCTCAGATTAATATCCCTCCAATCTTAGAAACAAACCATAGATTAATGTAGGTTTCTGGGAAAAAAATATTAGAAGTTGTATAAAGAGCAGTCACCAACTATTCAGGTTGTACACAAACATCGCACAAAAGCTCCTGATATGTCAAAGGCACTAACAGCTTTATTTTTAAAATGGATAACAGAAAAACCTGAATGGGTTAAGGAATGGTCTTTCACAAAATAGAAACTGCAAGACTTAGAATACTTAATATAGGGACAAATAGATATTCAATATATCAAAGAATCAACCAGCTCCTAGAATTCTCCTGTATTTGTTGTTGAAAATAAATCTAGTAAATGTAAAATGGTAACAGATTTAAGAGCTGTTAATGAGGTGATTCAGCCAATGGAATCTCAAAAGTCTGCCATTCCTTTGCCTTCTCTGTTGTCTAAAGTAAGGTCTTTTATAGTTATTGATTTAAAAGATTGTTTCCTCACTATACCATTAAAGGAAAAATACAGAAAAATTTGCCTTCATAGTACCTACTTATAATAATTCTCAGCCTGCTAAAAGACATCAATAGAAGATTTTCCCACAGAGAATGTTAAATAATCCCACCCAGTCAATGACAGTGGGTGCTGAAACATTATTTGAGAGTATTCATACTGTTGAAAGTATTAATTGGTCTCTGTCAAAGAGGTATGACAGACTGACTGATAGAATGTCTTACCAGGAAAAGAATATGCATGCTATGAAGATTATGTTCAAGCATGAGACATTATCACTACTGGACAGATCCATACCTAGAAATCCTCAATGAGAATTTTAAGCAGAACACTGGAAAGTACATCCAGATTTTACAAAAGGCAGTGGTAAATAGATTGGAAAGATTGAGGATCTTATTGAATTTGATATTAAGGGAAAAAAGATGCAAAGACAAAATTTAGCCTCACCAGTACATAAAAACCTCTGGGATAGTTTCCCCAAAGCTCTGTCTGCCTTTCTGATGATAACATCAGAAAAAATATCTAGCTCCAAATATCCTATATTTGTCAAGGAATATTCATGGGCACCCATAAGTATGACTGATCTAAAGAAAATTAAACAAGCAATTGTAGTTTACAGACTACATTCATCCTTTGTTAGGGAAATGGTCAAAATGTGGGCTTCCAGTGACAAAGCAATGACACAAGACTGGACTCAGTTAATTTCAACAGTCCCAGAAAATGAACTACAGTTGTTTTGGAGGTGCTATTTTAAGAAAGAAAGTAAAAATTAAAAGCAAAAAGAAAAAGCAAAAGGACTTGATATTTGTCTAGATCAAATTCTAGGCAAATACACTTTACTCTGATCCTCAGGATTGAACTCTTTACAATGAACACACCTTTTCCCTATGTAGCACAGCAATTTTAAAGGCTTGGGACAGGATCCAGGAATTAGGAAAGCTATTTGAATCATTTCCTAGGGTTAAACAGGGTAAGAGAACCTTTTAGTGACTTTTAGAAAACTATCTAGGGCTGTACAAATAGGGGTAACTGACCCAGAAGCAAGATGTATAATAATTGAATCTTTGGCTTATGAGAATGCTAACATAGAATACAAAAGGATCCTTGGGCCTTTAAAGATCATATCAGCATTTATGGATGAATGGGTCTTGCATATAATGAATGTCAAGGCACTTAACTATGGTACTGAAGCTTGGGTAGGAGAAGCAATTTCCAATGAAAAGAGAAGACATCAAAATAACAAATGTTTTAATTGTGGTAGAATGTGTCATTTGAGAATGGATTGTAGACAAGGGATTCCTAGGAATAATATCTCCTCTGGGAATGGCAAGGAATTTACCTTCACATATGTGTAGGAGGTGTGGCAAAAGCCAACATTAGACCAATGAATGAAGGTCAATGAAAGATAAACAAGGCAAGCTGATACAATCAGGAAATGCCATGAGGAGCCTCTTGCAGAACCCCATGATAAACGTGGTCTAATCATCTCCAGTTACTGTGGAGAACATGTCAAACTAGGAAAATCAAAAATTCAATGTCTATTGTAAAAAGCAATACTGATCTGAATGATGGAATAAATGAGGAGAATGAATCAAAAAACTTCAGCAGGACATAAGAAATGTATATTATGGTAGACTTCTATAAATGACAAAAGACCAAAGATAAGTGTGTGTATAAATGGCATTTTTATTGAAGGCTTACTAGACACAGGTGTGGATATAAGTATCATTACTCCAGAAACATGGCATCTGAATTTTCCTCTTCAAGAGGCAGATGCTCAGCTCCTAGGAATTAAACCCTATCTCAGGAAAAACAAAGTACAAGATGGGTTGAATGCTTAGAACCAGAAGGACAGAAAGGAAGACAGAGGTGTAGCTAATATTGCAGTAAATTTCTGGGGCCATGACCTTTTGCAGCAATGGAATACCCAGATTAACATTCAAGCAGCCACAGAAACTTATGTTTCTGGGGAAATATTAGAAGAAATTATAGATGATGGTTGCCAGCCATTCAGCCTGTACAAGAACACAAACAATTGATAAACTCTCAGAGGTACTAATGGCCCTGCCTTTAAAATGGTTAATTGAGACACCAATAAGGATAAACAGTGCCCTCTAGCTGAGGAAAATCTGCAGGCTGGGTTAAACAGTGCCCTGTAGCTGAGGGAAAGCTGCAGGCTTTAGAACAGCTGGTATAAGAGCAAGTAGATGCTTGACATATTGAAGAATCTATCAGCCCTTGAAATTCTTCATTTGTTGTTAAAAAGAAATCTGAAAAATCAAGAATGGTAACAGATCTTAGAGCTATCAACAAGGTTATTCAATCTATGGGCCCTCTACAATCTGAAATTCCTCTGCCTTCTTTGTTACTAAAGGGATGGCTTCTCATAGTTATTGATTTAAAGGATTGTTTCTTTACTATACATTTACAAGAAAAGGATAGAGAAAAGTTTGCTTTCATAGTGCCTACTTAATAATAATTCTCAGCCTACTAGGAGATATCATTGGACTATCCTCCCACAGGGAATGCTCAATAGTCCCACCCTGTGCCACTAATTTGTCAGACAGCCATTGGTAATAATTCATAAGCAATTTCCTATTTCTATAAATCTACCATTACATGGATGACATTTTATTATATGATTCAAATACAGATACTTTAGAAAAAATATTTGAAAAAGTAAAGAGAGCTTTGCCTAAAGAGGGATTACAAATTTCTCCTGAAAAGATTAAAAAAAAGAGAATATGTTAATTTCCTAGGTTACAGAATAGGTTTGCAGAAGATTACAACACAAAAGTCACAAATTAGGAGAGACCGGTTGTGGACTCTTAATGAATTTCAAAGATTGTTGGGAAACGTATCCAATCTATGACCGATGGTTGGAATAACACCTGACATAATAGTTCGTTTTAATAAAATTTTGGATGGTGATAATGACTTAAATAGTCCCAGAGAATTAAGAGCTGAAACAGAAAATGAATTAATAATTGTTGGGGAGAAATTACAGGAGGCACATGTGGATAGGGAGAATCCAAATATTAATTGTATTCTAGTCATATTGCCTTTCAGAATTTCTCCCGCAGAAATTTTAATGCAAAGGGATGATACTATCTTAAAATTGATCTCTTTACCACATAAACCAAGTAAAAAAATAAAAACTTAGATGAAGAAAGTCTCTGAATTAATTATAAAAGATAAAATGAGACTTTGTCAATTAACAGGTATAGACCCAGCAGACATTATAGTGCCTTTCTCTACTGATGAAAAAAAAAGTTATGGGAAGACAATGAAACCTGGCAAAGGACTTTGCTATTTTGGGGAGAAATTAATAGTAATTATCCCCAAAAATGATAGATTTGACCTTATAAAGAGAACTTTGTGGATTATTCCCCAAATTGTACATGATGTATCAATAACTGGAACCATACATTTTATGCAGATAAAAATAATCAGGGAAGGCAGGTTACAAATTAGAAGAATTAAGTAAGGTGGAACAAAGCCCTTATAATTCTGTTTAGAAGGCAGAATTATATGCTATTCTCATGTTACTAAAGGATTTTAAAGAATATCTCAACATAGTTACTCATTCACAATATGCAGAAAGAGTTGTCTTGCATACTGAAACCACTGAATTTATACCAGATGATATGGAATTGATTTTCAGTATTTATCCAGGTGCAAGACATAATCAGTTATAGGCTTTGTCCTATATACATAACACCTATCTGATCTCATACAACTTTGCCAGGTCCTCTAGCACAAGGTAATGCAGAAATTGATCAATTATTGATTGGAAGTGTGTTGCAGACCTCTGAATTTCACAAAAAATCATGTCAATAACAAAAGTTTGAAGAAAGAGTTTCCTATTACATGGCAACAAGCTAAGGAGATTATAAAGTGGTATCCTACTTGCTCTTTCTATAACCAAACACTGTTGCCTGCAGGGAGTAAATGTAAGTAATGAAATCTTGTAGATGGATGTGTTCCATTTTTCAGAATTTGGTAAATTAAAATGTGTACCACAGCATAGACACATATTCAGGGTTTCAATGGGCAACTGCCTTGAGCTCAGAAAAGGCTGATTGAGTAATCACATTTATTGGGAAGTTATGGCCATCATGAGCATTCCTACACAAATAAAGACAGATAATGGTCTGGCATATGTATCTAAGAAAATGAAGTGTAATTTTGCTTATTATTATATAAAACACATTACAGGTACACTCAATAATTCTACAGATCAGGCAGTTATAAAAATTTCAAATCATACTACAAAATAAAATGCTGACCAAACAGAAACAGATGGAAAAATACCCCCCCCCCAGAAACAGATTGCACAATGTGTTGCAGGAGGTCCTCCCACTCCTCCAGCCAATAGCCGCTGAGATACCAGCCCATTGGTGCATGGTCTCTCTCCCTTTAAAAAAGCAGCCACTTCCCTCTCCTCTCTCTCTTCACTTCCTGCTCCGCCGGCGACTAGACTCCTGGTTGCGTTGCGTAGAGGGCTGTTGCCTGGGAGAGTGATCTGTAAGTTTTTTCCCCTTTAAATAAATATCACCCTATTAATCATAATCCCAAATTGGTGTGGCATTGTTTGTGACTTACGCCTTCATTTTGGCGCCCACGTGGACAACTGCTTCCACATAAAGCCTGAGACAGCTTGGGAAGTAATTCTAGAACTAAATGACAGCATTGTGCCTGGTTTCTTGGTAGCAGCAATTTCTTAGTTCTACTCTGCTTGCCAGAGGCAAGCAAGCGCCTCATCTAAGAGAGGCTTCCTGACTCAGCTTTAGCTGCAAAGCCTGCAGCTCATTAAGAGGTCCTGCCACGAAACACTTAAATGGTGTTGATGAAAAGCTAAACACATGCTTTTCGGTTTTCAGCCGTAGCAGGAAAAAAGCTGCGCTGTTTAAAAATGCCAGCTTTCTGGGCCATCCTGCCAGGGCAAACTCTGACTGTTTGAGGCAGGAGGGCCGGCTACCGAGAGAAGACTTGAGTGTTGTCTGTTGTAGCTTGCTGGCTGGCAGGGACCTTGAAACGCCATAGAGGTGTGGCTATAAACATGGCTACAGCCAGTACCTCAGCCATGAGGCTGGAAAGCTAAGGAATGGGCTACATCTAGCCGGCAAAGCCACGGCTTTAGTCCTACTGATATTGCTTGGTACATTAAAGGCTCTTGTGGTCAGAAAAAGAGAGATATACAGTAAAGAGAGATTCAAAGACAGAGAAAATTTCTGAATGGTTTACTGTGTGTTAAAAATAAAAAAAAATATATGCAGACTAAAAGTTAAAATTCTTAAAGTAAACCTCTGTGACTTCAAGGTGTGGTAGCACATGCCTTTAATCCCAGTGCCTAAAAGGCAGAGACAAACAGATATCTGTGAGTTCAAGTAGTAGCAAACACCTTTAATCCCAATGCCTGGGAGGCAGAGACAGGCGGATCTCTGAGAGTTCAAAGACAGCCTGGTCTACAGGGTTATTCCAGGTCAAAAATATGCGCTCAAAAAGCAAAAAGTTAACCTAGGAATGTCACAGCTTAGATTCTTAAGGGCCTAGTGATTTAAAGGTGCAAATCAAAAGTGCTCCTAGATAGTAAAAAATTGCAGATTCACAATAGGACAGATTCAGACCACTAAATGAGTCACACTGTTGGATGAATGTACGTTGGCTTGGGAGAGAGAAGAAAAAGAATATAGAGAATAAAGTTAATGGTTTAAAAAGAAAAAAGTAAAAGAAAAGTCTTTAAAGAGACAGAGTACAGATAGTTATAGATATAAATAAAAATAAGCCGCGTAAAAATGGAAAATTCACAGAGAGTCTGGATTCTTTGTATTATTGTGTTTTCTTTAAAATTTTTGACTGTGAAGGAGCTAAGTACAGAGAGACATTTCATTATATGGGCTGCCCAGTGGAACCAGAACGGATATCATGAGAGTATGATTTCAAATTTTGGATCTAAGGATATGATACTTTGGAAAAGAGATTCTTCTTTTGTTTTCACAGAGGATGAGACTCTATGGATTTCTTCAATTCCGATTTGGTATGATGGACCACGTCCTCCTGAAGGGTTGCTGTGAACATCTTCAGAAAATTGCTTTGCTCAACTGCCAACTGAGATGACCCTGGCACACAGGTTATACCATGAAAGACCTAATTAACAACGCCCCCATTCAGCAGGAAGCAGTTTGGAGAGAAAAAACTGCGCCCATGTTCCCAAATATGGTTTATAAATGTTCTTTTACATTTAAAGGGGGATATGATATAGATATGAATAATTTGCATTAGTATAGATTTTGCTTTATTGATAGAGATTTATGGTCAATTTTGTTATATGTATAAATGTTTCTGATGTAACTTTTACTTGATAACTGTTTTGTTATATGTAATTTTGCTATGTTAAAGTTAAAGCCTTTTTTTGTTTAAACCGAAAAAGGGGAAATGATGGAGGAAGGTCATTGGTTAAATTAAAAGAAACTGCTTGGCTCTCATTGGTTAGGAGAGAGGTGGGAGGAGTAAACAGAACAGAATGCCGGGAGGAAGAGGAAGTGAGGTCAGACTCGACAGCTCTCCACTGGGGAGCAGATGCTTCAGAGAGAGACGCCATGCTACCTGCTCCAGGGAAGACGCACGCTATGAAGCTCCGACCCAGGATGGACTTAGGCTAGAATCTTCCCGGTAAGACCGGTGCTATATAGATGATAAGAAATGGGCTAGTCCAGGTGCGAGAGTTAGCCTAGAAGAGGCTGGGTAGAAATGAGCCAAGCGGTGTTTAAAAGAATACAGTGTCTGTGTAATTATTTTGGGTAAAGCTAGCCATGCAGGCGGCCGGGGTGTTGGGGATGCAGCCCCGCCGCCACTTCCTATTACTACAACAATACTTTATTAGCTTGGATTTTCTTAACACTAATGAGAAAGGAACATCAACTCAGTCTCATTCAGAAGAAACTGAAGGCAGGATCACCACTTCAGTCTGAGGTAGAGGTAAGAGCCAGTGGCTGACTGCTTTGCTTTCCCAAACCCTAATATCTGTTTCTGGGTTTATTATTTGTACCACATTAGGATAAAACTCATTTAAGTTATTTAATCCCAAGTGGTCACTGCTAAACTTATGCATATGTGAGCAACTTTAAATAGATTCAGTATGTTTGATATATAGTATATATATAATATGTATAACATATATTTAATATTTATACCTATATCATATGCATGTAACAATAATTAAGAACAGGGAATCCTGAATTTGGGAAGGAGTTGGGTGACACAGGAGTAGTAAGAGTGGTGAGAAATGAGGGAGAGCTAAAATGATCTAAATACAAATTTTATGTAGGAGAGTCTTAGAATAGTAAGAAATATTAAATTGTAAAATATTTTAAATAAGTCAAACTATAGCTTTAAATTTGATTATAGTTAGAATACTAGTCCTTTTGATTTGGAAAATGATACATGTCACTACTCAAGGCTAACTTCCTTAAAGAGCAATAATTCTAGGTGGTGACCCACTCTGGGTTAATGACAGCTTTCTTAGATACATGTTTGAGTGAGGCCAGGTATGCCTTGATGTTGAACTAATTAGACAGGAAGTGTGAAACAGGTAGTGTTTCCTGCTTCAGTTTCCTGAGTGTGAGATAGATTGATGGATGTATGAGAAAATGGGTAGTTAGATAGTGTGGTGGTTTGAATGAAAATAGCACCCATAAGCTCATAGGTCATGACAGAATTGGAAAGTGTGGATCCAACCCAAGATCAAGAAGTGTTCTTGTGGGACTATATTCAGCTTTGTAGAAGGTAGTATGTCACTTAGAATGAGACTGGCGTTTCCAAAGCCTAAGCTATGTCTATGGCACTGTCTCTTACTACTGCCTGATGATTCTTATGTAGAACTCTTGGTTACTTCTTCAGTACCATGTCTGCTTACATGTCACAATGCTTCATGCCTTGATTATAATAGACTAAACCTCTGAAACTGTAAGGCAGTACTCATAAAATTATTCTGTTCATAAAAGCTGTCATGGTATCTCTTCACAGCATGGAAACCCTAGCTAATACAGAAGTTTGTTCCAGGGACTGGGTTATTGCACTGATTTAACTGACAATCTTTTCATTTGCAGGAATATAGACATTGGGACTTTCAACTAGAAAAAGACTTGAATAGTTTAAGTCTGGATTAATGGGAGATACCAGTAGACACAGGGAAGACAGTGCTTCTGAGGGTAAAATGAACTGTGGGGTTCTGTCTCAGGAAGTTTCAGAGAATTATATTTGTATGTTGCCTAGAAATCATTCTTGTAATATGTTGGCAGAGAATTTAGCTGTTTTCTGCCCAAACATTTATCTGAGACTAAATTGAAGAATTAAAGGGGCTAAACTGAAGATAATGAACAAGTTTAACAGAGGAGATTTCAAAACAGTGTTGACTGTATTGTGTGGTTATTAGTGGCCAGTATTATTCAAATGATGATAGGAATGGAAAGGAGTGAGATGAGCCAGTAAAAATGTAAATTGTACATTGTGTTAATTAAAACAGGCACCAAGAATGTTAAACCACTTGAGAAAAAGTCTAATGCTATTTGGAATAATTGGAGTCATGACCTCAGAGAAACACCCCATCCAGACAAGCTTCAAACTTGTAAAAGGTATTAAAGAAAAGTAAAAGACCAGGCATGGTGGTACAATGTTTAATTAATCCCAGGACCTGGGAGCAGAGACAGGTGGATCTATGAATTCAAGGTCAATCTGATTCACAGAGAAAGTTCCGGGAAAATCAAATCTAGGCAGTGAAGGAACAGTTGAAAACAGGAGGCTGATGCACATGTAATTGAACAAAAGTGTCATATTTCAGCTGAAATAGGAAGCAGAACTTGTCAGCTTGGCCACGTGTAGGTTTTGGCTTTAGGGTTAAGGATACCAGAATGGGTTTATGAAATCTTCCTCTAAGACCAGGGATAAGTTTCAGAGACAAGATATGTGTCAGGGATGACCCTGAATGGAAAACCATAGCAGACATATGTGAAGCTATGAAGGAAAATCCTAGAATGTCTTGGCCATCCCAAGATGATAGCGAAGCTGGAGTCCTGGGATTCCTGCCAAGGAAAGCTGATAGCACAGAAGCTCAACCAGTCCAAAAGACAGAAAAACATGTTGCAGTATTAAAAGAGCGTCTGAAGATCTCTTTCACCTCAGAAGTGGAGATATAGTGTTTACAGCTTTCCCAGTTTGTTTTCAGTCTTATTTCAATCCTGTATTTTCTTACTATATTCCCTTTCTTACCTTTTGGAAGGGTATTATACTTCATGTGCTATTATATGTTTTAAGTATATGGTATATTTTTTTTTTGTTTTGATTTTACAGGGGATTAGAAAGATTGCCATGAGTCTCAGAAGAGATTTTGGATTTCAGACTTTTAAACAGTCTTGAGACTGACAGATTATGGGAATTTTCAAAAAATGGACTGAATGACTTTTGAGTTATTTTATGGCTACAAGCTTACAGGGGCAAGTGAGGGAGTGTAATGTGGTGGTTGGAATAAAAATAACACACATTGGTTCATAAGGAGTGCACTATTGGGGCTGCTTCTTTGGAGGAATTGTTTTACTGGGGTTGTGCATAGAGGCATAGTGCCAAGATCCCTGTGACAATTTCTCTTCCTACTATCTGTCATTCCAGATGTAGAATAAAGCTACCTTGCCAACACCATGTCTGCTTGCATGCTACCATGATTCCCAGCACAAACATAATGAACTAAACCTTTGAAAAGCAAGCTGGTCCTAATTAAATGTGGTTAAGAGTTACTATGGTCATGGTGTCACTTCACAGAAATAAAACTTTAATTGAGACATAGAGAGATAGTGGTTACATAGATGGTAGATAGATAGATAGATAGATAGATAGATAGATAGATAGATAGATAGATAGATAGATAGATGGATGATATAGATGATAGGTAAATAATCAAAAAGACAGATAGATGAATATATAAAATGTTATTTTACCAATTGTCTGTTATGTATCTTAACCTGATTTTATAAATAGGTTATTGTCTCTGTTACTTTTCTATTTCTGAGCTAAAAGAACAAGTACAAACTGGCTTACAAAGAAAGCACTTAATATGATCCATATATTCAGAGACGTCGAGTCTCTGGTGGCATACAGTAATTAGAGCTGAGAGCTCACAGCTTGGTTCATAACCACTGGCAGAGAGAGAGAGAGAAAACTGAATGCCACACAGGTCTTTTGAAACCTAAAAGTTTAACCACCATGGTACTTTTCCTAGAAAGCAACAACTCCCTATCTTTCTAAATTACAGCTCAAAGGCACAGAAAATATATTCAAAAAATCATAAAATAAAACTTTCCCAACATAAAAGAACGATATCCTTATGAAGGTACAAGAAGCTTACATAGCACCAAATAGACTAGATTAAAAAAGCCTTATCACCATATAATAATTAAAGTGCAGTACATGCAGAATAAAGAATGAATATTAAGAGCTTCCAAGGAAAATCACCAAGTAAATCAAAGTAGACCTATCAGAATTACATCTGTCTTCTCAATGGAAAACATTAAAGCCTGGGCAGATGTGGTGCAGATACTAAGAGGTCACAGATGCACAGACTACTATACCCAGCTAATCTTTTAATCACCATCAAAGGAAGAAACAAGATATTCCAAGACAAAATTAAATTTAAATAATACCTTTCCATAAATCCAGATCTACAGAAAGTACTAGAAGGAAAACTTCAACCCAAGGAAGCTCACTGCACACACAAAAACAAGGAAACAGATAACTTCACAGCAATAAAGCACTAAGAAGGGAAACTCACACACTACCGCTGAAAAACAACAGAAACTATCAATCACTGGTCATTCATATATCTTACTATCAGTGGACTCAATTCACCTAAAAAAAGAGACACAGGCTAAGAGAGTGAATATGAAAGCAGGATCCAGTCTTCTGTTGTACACAAGAAACACACCTCAACCTCAAAGCCAGATATCACCTCAGAGTAAAGGGTTGGGAAAAGATTTTCCGATCAAAAGGACCTAAAAAACAAGCAGGTGTAGCTATCCTAATATCTAACAAATTAGACTTCAAACTAAAATCATTCAAAAGTGACAGAGAAGGACACTTTATACTCACAACAGGACTAATCAATCATGATAAAGTTCAATCCTGAATATCTATGTACCAAATACAAGAGTACCCATACTGTGGGAACATATTCTGCTCCTTCAGCCAATAGCCTTTAAGATACCCACCCATTTGGGCTTGGTCTCTTATACTATAAAAGCAGCAGTAACCATGTGCCTGCTCTCTTGCTTCCAGCTCCCAGTTCTGGCTGCTAAACTCTGTTCCTGTTTGGGTAGAGAACTGTTGCCTAAAACAGTGATCTGAGGTTTTCCCAGTAAATAAATAACCCTTTTATTCTTCATAATTCTGAACTGGAGTGGGATTGTTTTGTGACTTATGCCATCATTTGGCACCCGAACATTTGGTTTTAGAGCTGCCCCCCCCCCCCCCCCCCCCCGCTCTGCTACCCACTACCATCTTGGAGTGTGCCTGACTAGGTGTGAGCCCTCCCTCAGCTGGCCACGGCCTATGCATGGAGTAATCAGTTCATTTGAATATAGAATTCTCACCAAGCAGCAGCTTTTATTGCTGCAGATCTGCTGTGGTTCTTTATATCATCTCATTACTTGCCTCAGAGCAGCTTCCAGTCCCCACATGTTAACTCCAGTGTCTGTGTCAAACCACATGCACACTGAATGGAAATTCAGATGGGATATGGGCTTTCTTTTTTTTTTTAAATTTATTTATTAAGAATTTCTGCCTCCTCCCCGCCACCGCCTCCCATTTCCCTCCCCCTCCCCCGAACAAGTCCCCGTCCCTCATCCGCTCGAAGAGCAATCAGGGTTCCCTGACCTGTGGGAAGTCCAAGGACCGCCCACCTCTATCCAGGTCTAGTAAGGTAAGCATCCAAACTGCCTAGGCTTCCACAAAGCCAGTACGTGCAGTAGGATCAAAAACCCACTGCCATTGTTCTTGAGTTCTCAGTATTCCTCATTTTCCGCTATGCTCAGCTAGTCCGGATTTATCCCATGCTTTTTCAGACCCAGGCCATCTGGCCTTGGTGAGTTCCCGATAGAACATCCCCATTGTCTCAGTGTGTGGCAGTAAAAAACAAGGACTTCTTGAATTTTGCATACAAATGGATGGAAATAGAAAACACTATCCTGAGTGAGGTAAGCCAGACCCAAAAAGAGGAACATGGGATGTACTCACTCATATTTGGTTTCTAGCCATGAATAAAGGACATTGAGCTTATAATTCATGTTCCTAGAGAAGCTAAATAAGAAGGTGAATCCAAAGACAAACACATAGGCATCCTCCGAATATTAACCTTCATCAGGTGATGAAAGGAGACAAAGACAGAGACCCACGTTGGAGCACCGGACAGAAATCTCAAGGTCCAAATCAGGAGCAGAAGGAGAGGGAGCATGAGCAAGGAACTCAGGACCGCGAGGGGTGCACCCACACACTGAGACAATGGGGATATGGGCTTTCCTGGGTACCTGCTGTTATCTTGTTATCCCTGTTCTCCTATGGCTGCCGACCAATCAGGGCCCACTGTGGTATGCACACTTTGTGATTTCTAATAATAATTATATTTTTGGTTTAAGCGTATCTTTCAGCATTTCACACTAAAATCAGATTTATAACAGTCACTTGACTCCAGGTGTGTCGCTAGGCCCAGCTGGGTTAGTTTTGTAGGTGGCATGTGACACCTACTGGCAGGAAATGGTTATTGCACCTAATCCAGCTAATTGAACCACAGGTAAGACTTAATATCCTAAATATAGAATAGTATGCTAATTTATTTTTATGCATACTCATATTAGCATTTCAGTTGTATTATATATTTTTTATTATTGAAAAAAATTTCCTTTTCCTCCCTGCCTCCCATTTCCCTCCCCCTCCCCCAACTCCTGTCCTTCTCCTTTCACTCCTCTCCCCTTCCCCCCACTCCTTTCCTCCTCCCTCTCCACAGTCCGAAGAGCAGTCAGGGTTCCCTGCCCTGTGGGCAGTCCAAGGTCCTCCCCCTCCATCCATGTCTAGGAAGGTGAGCATCCAAACTGGCTAGGCGCCCACAAAGCCAGTTCATGCAGTAGGATCAAAACCCAGTGCCATTGTCCTTGGCTTCTCATCAGCCCTCATTGTCTGCCATGTTCAGAGAGTCTCGTTTTATCCCATGCTTTTTTAGTCCCGTTCCTGCTGGCCTTGGTGAGCTGAACCAAACTGAAGTCTGATTGTACCAGACTTTCTTTTGGATCGTCAACCTGTGCTCAACTCATGACACTAAGAGTTACTGTTTATGAATTCTCAACCCTAGTTTAGTTCTTATTTTAAACTGCTTCTCTGTATCTACATTTTTGCATTGAGTCTATTTACTTTTCTTTCCCTCTTTTTTATTTCTTCTTTCCTTTCTTTCTTTCTATTTCACTGATTCTATTGTCTGACTGGTGGCTGACTGGTTTCTGCCCAGGGTATTTCCCTCTTTCTCCTTCATTCACTCCTCCTTTGTTCAAGCCTACTTTTTCCATTTATTCTCTCTGTCTTCCTGTCCCATCTATCTATCTCCTTCCTATGCATGGCCATAGCTTTTTATTAAACTAAACAGGTGCCTTAGGCAAACTAGGTGAAAAATGCTGTAAAACTTTACATAAGTAAACAAATGCAGCACAAACAAATGTAACATACTTTAGATGTCCCGCGCTACCGTCTTGCCAGCAAGAATGACGCGGCACACTCAGGATCCTTCTGCAGAAAAGCTTTAATGCATCTTGAGAGGGAGAGCATAAGCTTACAGAGCGGAGACCCCAGGGGAAGAAAACCCAGCCCTTAAATAGGTTAATGGTCCTCGCCTAGGACGTGTCATTCCCTGACTGGCTGCAGCTCGTCAGCCCTTATGACGCCGCGGGAGAGGCAGAGAGCTAGGGATGGAAATTTACCACACACATGCGCGCTAACTTACTTATGGGTTTGGCGCTAACGGATGCAGGCACCATCCTGTAATGGAGTATCATCTCCCCCTTTTTATTATTATAAGCGACTAGGCATCCCCAAATCCATGAGGGTAGAGACAGTGGTTGTACTTCCCAGGCACAGAACATGTAAGACGTGTACTAAAACTATCTCTAGATTCAACTGAACCCGGGATGCTTTTGACCTGTCCTCTGCTGTTTTTCTGGGAAAGGGAAAGTAAGGCAGGAAACCCTTATGCAGGACAACATGTCTCTCAGAGAGGGTACCATAACGGCTCTCTGTGTGGTGCTCTCAGCTCAACACCCCTCCTGGGGGCCAAACCGAACACTCTACCCTGTGCAATGAACCTAAGTTCCGGGTGTGCAAGAGCTATTCAGCCAGCGGCCTATTGCTTGAGCATAGTTAGCCAGATATCAGTGGAAGCCCCTTGTTCTAGGGTGACCAGGGCCTGTGTGATAACCACCTTGTCTCTCTAGTTTTGGGTTCTGAGCCTACAGACCAGCCAGAGGAGAAACACTATTTCACAGCAAATGACCATACCAAACAGTCCCACCCCCACCCACTCCTTGAAGTAAGAAACAGCAGAGGAAATCCAGGACGACAGCCCTTCCGTGAAGGACAGGTCAAGACGGGTAGAGTTGATCTGGACGATGACGGCCCTCAATTCGCGAAGCGTCCATTCAAACTCAAAGGTCCAGTTCTATAAAATGAACTGTGAAAGGCTTTTAGACAAATTAGCTGCTTTAGTAAAATTTTCATATAATGGACCACAAGCATCTGCGGAAAACGCTCTTTTATTGGTTTGAGAGCCTCCTGTACATATAGTTGGCACATAGTAGGGCTATTGGCCATACTCTGGGGCAAAATCTTCCATTGAAATCGCTTATCAGGCTCCATTTTCATTATCAGATGTCTCTAGTGAGGGGAGGATTCTGCCCTTCATATCTCTCACCGAGCGACATAGCTCAGCCTTTGCCACAACGGGAACAAAGAGTAGGGGGAGCCCTCTCTGTTGACTTGCAGTCCTTTTTTAGGTGTCCTGGCTTTCCACATTTAAAACAGACTCTTTTACCAGGCCCCTTAAAGGGGCACTTCTGAGATTGTAAAATAGCAACGGCCAGTCCTGCATTGGTAAGAGGTCCTCCAAGTTCCCTACAAACTCTAAGCCAATCTTGTAGCCCTTTATTTTTTCTAGGGGCTATAGCCGCGCGACATTCTTGGGTGGCCTGCTCAAAAATAAGTTGCTCAATAAGAGGCACGGCTGTTTCAGGGTTGCCAAAAATGCGCCCTGCCGCCTCTGTCATTCGTGCCACAAAATCTGAAAAAGGCTCCTGGGTTCCTTGAATAATCTTAGTGAGTTGGTTATTTACTTCTCCTTTTCTGGAAAGTGCTTTCCACGCCCTAATGGCTGTATCAGCAATTTGCCGATATGCACCCCAATGATAATCTGTTTGATTGGCGGCAAATCGACCTTGGCCAGTCAAGAGATTGAACTTTCATTGTTGCTGTTCTGGAGTCAAGGCCATAGCATTAGCCCTGGCCTGCTCCTGAGCTGCCTCATGCCAAAGGGCTTTCCATTCCAAATATTGGCCCATGCTGACAAGTGATGCCTTTGTAACCATCTGCCAGTCAGCTGGGGTCATGGCAGTCATAGCCAGCCTATCCAATTGAGCTAGAGTGAAATTAGCTGTTACTCCATATTTTCGGACTGACTCTGCCAATTCTTTTATCTGATTGTACTCTACAGGTGCGTGCACCTGTCCTCCCTTTGCTCCTTCAAAGACAGGGTAGGCGAGGCGTAGCTTTCTCTTTACCTTTTCTGGGAGGAAGGAGAAGGCCTTCGGATGTACCTCATAAGGAGGGGGCACCGAAGGGGCCACCGGCAAGGGGGCCACATAGAGCTGCTGTTTTTTGACCTCTTTGTTACTCTGGGGATAATCATCAGGATGATATCTCTCCTCCTCTTACCTAGCCACTTCCTCCTTTAAGGCAGCTTCTTCCTCCTGATCTAAACCTTCATCTTCTGAACTTTCAGAGTTGTCAGAATTATTAGTAGAACTATCAATATTTAAAGCCTCAAGTTCCCGTAAAGGGTAGACATTAGTATTAGTATTCCTTTTTTTTCCTCTTTATTACAGGTGTGGGACCTTTAGGGTCCAATGCAGACACCCCCTTGTCCTTAGACATACGGGGGGGGGCTATTTTTCTTAACTGGGACTGTTTTTTTTTGGGGGGCGCGCCCAACCTCTCACTACGCTCAGTTTCTGACATGCTATCCTGAACTTCTTCTAAGACACCTCGCCTTCAGCTACGACCGCCTGACAGGCTTCATCCTCCAAACAGTTCTTAACAAGTTTCCAGATGGCCTTGGTCCCTTGTCTTAGGTCTCCTTCGACTAGTTTTTTATCAAGGTCTCTACCCAATTTATTCCATGAGGCATGAGTCAAAGATCCGGAGCAGATGTACCAAGGAGCTACCCGATCGATTTCCTTAACAAAATTTTTCAGTGTCCAATGAGCGATCTTTATATCTCTTTGTTTCAGCACCGACTCTAAGGTCGTAATGACAGATTGTGAGGAGCCCACGACGGCGAGCAGGCACCTGTGGCTTATCTACGTCCGCCTTACAAGTGCGAAGAAAACAAAAGTACAGTCCGTGCGGGGCTCTTTTATCTACAAGAGGCTGAAGCGCGCACCAAGGTACTGCCGCTTATCTACGTCGGACTTAACGCACCTAGCACTTATAACGGTTGAAGCAAAGCATTCCCAAAATAAGGATCAAAAGTGCTCCCAGAATAATCATCAAGGCTTCCACGCTACCCTCCCAAGGCGGTGAAAGGTCCAATCTGAAATCCAGAAAAGACATACCTCTCTGAGCGTACCTACCTGCAGTTCTGAATCCTCCTTGAATCCAAGGGGTCTCCGGCGGTGCTGACGATGTTGGGTTCCCGGGTTTTTGGCACCAGATGTCCTGCGCTAACGTCTTGCCAGCAAGAACGATGTGGCACACTCAGGATCCTTCTGCAGAAAAGCTTTAATGCATCTTGAGAGGGAGAGCATAAGCTTACAGAGCGGAGACCCCAGGGGAAGAAAACCCAGCCCTTAAATAGGTTAATGGTCCTCGCCTAGGACGTGTCATTCCCTGACTGGCTGCAGCTCGTCAGCCCTTATGACACCACGGGAGAGGCAGAGAGCTAGGGATGGAAATTTACCACGCACATGCGCGCTAACTTACTTATCGGTTTGGTGCTAACGGATGCAGGCGCCATCCTGTAATGGAGTATGTGGGGGTGGCTCCCCACATTTAGACAAAGCAATATTCCACAGCATAAACAAATATGACTCATCTTTACCTAGTTAATGTAATATTGCACAACATTTCTCCCATTTTGTCTAAATAAAAAGGGGTCTTAACTTGAAAATAGTAAAAATGTATGCAATAAAACAAGCTATCAAGTAAGTGTTACATTCAAAATATCCAGTCAATTTGTATTTTCAAGTTCAGAGAAAATACTGCATTATTTACCTTGTATTGGTGAATCCAAAGTAATGTATTTAATTTCTGTTCTATCATAATTAAGGAAAATTATAGTTATAACTAGTCCTCAACTCCATGAAAGACCCCAAAAATGATATAATATTACCTGAATAAATAGGAAGTGCTATGCAAGTCAGTTTCAAAAGTCTAGAAATGACAATCATCTGGCTGCCTGGACACTTACTCCATGTTCCTCTGAAATAGACATCTGTCTCTGGCCTACAGTCCAAGATCATCTGGTAGATTTTCTATGAAACAGGAATTTTGAAGGATTTACCACCTTGATTTGATAAAGTTGTCAGTTGCTTTCCTCTGTGCCTTCAGAATGTCTGGTAGACTGTAACACCCAATTCTGTGTGCAAGGGCCTGGAGATTGAAAGAACACACAAAGAGACCTGGGTCATTCGTAAGGAGATCAGCCGAATGCCCTTTATTCAACCTTGGGGAAATCCTTACGTACTTAGCTGCTGCACAAGGATTTCCACCCAGGCAGGTGGGAAATTACCATCAACAATGCCCTACAGCTAATCACCAGGCGGGGCAGGGGGAGCACAGGAACAAACAGAAGGCTTTAGTTAGCTGACCAGAAACTGTCCTCAAGATGAACCCCAGGAACAAGGGTAGACCCGGGCCTTACAGTAGACTTTTCTATAAAGCAGAAATTTTGAAAGACTGCCCACTTTATGTTGGCAAGTTTCAGGAGACTTTTTCTTTTGTGTCCTACTTGCTAAGTTTGGATGGTATGCTGTTAGCACTCGAGGCAAGAGCAATTTCTTCCCCAAATTACTAGTTCGCCATAAGGAAACCAAGCTCAAGTGGAGGTTCTTTGATGCCCACCATTCCTTTATGAAGTACATTGGTGTTGCCAGCAGTGTCTCATTCTCACAAAAAGTCCTACGTTGACAAAACATTTTAAATGCCATATTCTATAGGTATTGGAAGTATTTGAGGGCCATAAATCTACCTAAAATGTATCTCCATAAAAATTTGAAAACATACCTAACATGAATATAAGGTTGATTGTTATAGATGACTAACTACTGAACCGTGTTTCTTAATTTACTTGAATGGTTTACAATAATAACTTCCTTTCTCTAGTGCAATGACTTTTATCATTTGTATTTTGTTAGAAAGACATCATCTTTTTAATGTTATTTTTATTTATTCTATTTGCATTTTACATCATGTACTTTGATCCTATTCATTTCCCCACCACCTTGTATTATCTCTCTGCCTCTGTACCTCTCCAAATAAAACAAAAGTTAAAAGAAAAAGGAAAAACCAGAGAGAAAACCCAACAAACTTTCTTTAAGGAGGGAAAAATTATCATGGAAGCTCTAGTGGGACACAGTGAGTCACAGAGAAACCCCTTTGTATATTTATCTTTTGGTGAAAGTGTTCATTCCAAGAGTCATTGGTCTAGTAGGAGTGCTTTGGATTCTACTGTACTTTTGATTCTGGACCATCACTGGGACTTTTCTTAGATATCCTGTTGTTGTCCAGTGTTTTGGAGATCCTGAAGCTTTGGGTCTGTGAGTAAGGTCCCTTCACATCTTCCAATAGATCAAAGATGATGTAGATATTGGAAATTTTATGGGCCACAGGGAGGGGCAACTCTCCCCTGCCCATGTTGCCACAAGAGAGATGAGTAATGGGACAGTTCTGCCACGCTCACAACTTCAGGCCTGGCTTACCTATACATCTGCTAACATAGTTGGCTCTCAGGTGCTATCTTTCTGAGGTACAGGGCCTGTTCTCCTGAGTGCTGCAGCTGGTGGAGTCAGGAACAACTATCTCACTCTTATGACCACAGAGAGAGCTCTCCCACCTGCCTGAGGTATTGATAAGCATGGAGGAAGTGCTTCTCTTCCCAGGCCATGCTGTCCTATGGCAGATGAGAGGCCGATCTAGATCTCCCATTCTCTCTACTTCAGACCTGGCTTACACACACCTCCACAACAGGTTTGCTTCTTTTGTTTTACTCAGGAAGGTTTCAGAGTCTGCTCTTCTGAGTATTGTAGCTGGTCACAGGCATGGACAGCTCTCCTACTCTTGTGGCAAGGGCCAGTTTTTCTCATCTGTCTTGGGCATTGATGGGTGGGAGGTAAAGGACATTGTTATCCTGCCTATGCTACCACAAAACAGATGAATAACGGTAACAGCTCTCCCATGCTCACCTCCTTGTTTCTGGCTCACCCATTTTTGCATCAACAGACTTGGCTCTATTATGTTGCACAGGAGTTATACAGGGTTAGATTTCTGAGCGTTACAGCTTGTGGGGTCAGGGATACATCTCCCACTCTTGTTACCACAGATCAACTCTCCCACCTTCCTTAGGCATTGATAAATAGGAAATAATATTAGCTTTTAAGGATTACCTTACATTTCTATAAGAACTGCAGAGGTACAATAATTCAAACAAGAGTATAAATATATATACAGTCTTTTGTAACAAAAATAAGAATAAATATGTATAATACACAAAAATAATTTAAACAAGAGTAAAGACATATAGGTTGTATTAAAATAAAAATAACTTCATTTGTATTAATATACAAAAACCCCTAAAATGTTCAGAGTTCAGTTTTATCCCATGCTTATTCAGTCCCAGTCCAGATGGCCTTGGTGAGCTCCCAATAGATCAGCCCCACTGTCACAGAGAGTTCGATACTACTGCATGAACTAGCTTTGTGGGAGCCTAGCCTGTTTGGATGCTCACCTTCCTGGACCTGGATGGAGGGGGGAGGACCTTGGACTTCCCACAGGGCAGGGAATCCGGACTGTTCTTCAGAGGGAGGGGGAATGGAGTGGGGGAAGGGGAGAGGAGTGAGGAGAGTGGGAGAGGAATGGGGAGAGGGGGAAAGGATAGGGGGAAGTGGGAGGGAAATGGGAGGCAGGGAGGAGGCAGAAAGTTTTTCAACAAAAAATTTTTTAAAAAATCCCTAAAATGAATAGAAACATATATACAAAATGTTATAACAAAACAACCTTAAGGTTGAATCAATGTACAAAATTCATACCAACTTAAAATATTTCTTATTAATAATTGCTTTTCTTCTAAAGGTAGATTTTCTAATCTACTTTTATCCTATCTTCCCGTATCTCCCTCTTTTCTTTTCAGAAAGAGATACTTGAACCAAACCCCATACTCATCTTCCACCTTCATCATGACCAGTATCCATTTACAAGCAAACACCCTAAATGATGACAAACATCCATAACTCTCTGATTGATTAAAACCACCATCTTGAAATGTGGGTGTTGTGTTCTCTAAACTGCTTTCCATTGCTTATGGTCAGTGCCATCTTCAGAGAACCTGATAAAATTGAGATAACGGTCAACTCCTGGAAAAACTAGGCATGATATTTGTTGTCCAATCTCTTTGAAATGGGAAAGTTCAAGGCTTATCTGAATTCCTGAATAAAATGTCTGTGAGGGGGGCTGGAGAGATGGCTCAGTGGTTAAGAGCATTGCCTGCTCTTCCAAAGGTCCTGAATTCAATTCCCAGCAACCACATGGTAGCTCACAACCATCTGTAATGGGGTCTGGTGCCCTCTTCTGGCCTGCAGGCATACACACAGACAGAATATTGTATACATAGTAAATAAATAAATAAATAAATATTTTAAAAAAATGTCTGTGAGGCTGGACCATATGATCCAGTAAGCTTTAATCTTTTCTGGATGCAGAATTCTGAGCAAGTTGAAACAGAGGGTCTCTGAGAATCTAAATTACCTGGGATACTTTCTTTTATTGTTGACTGAGACCCCTGCACTAAAACCACACAAACATTCAAAGGTGACATATTTATCTGCATTAACACATGGAAAGATTTGTGCTGTTCACATTGTACGCAAGCCAGCCAAATCAACACAAGCTTTAACTTCGCAGCTTCTCACAGTGACCTTTGTACTAGACCGCCATTCAGGGATATGCCTGACACATACCTGGCCTTAGAGGCTTCATTCCATAACTTTTCTTCTTCTTTATTTAAATCTAAAGCTAGAACCACATGGCCAAAGTTGCTAAGTTCTCTTGATTATTGAAGCTGAAACATGGGCCCTTTTTCTAATTACATATTCACCAGCTATCTGTTATTCTTTACTCCCTAAGTTTGGCTGTCTTTGAACTTTTCCTTTAGAGGAGGTTGGCTTCAAACTCAGATATCTGCTGGACTCTGCCTTCCCAATGCTAGTATTAAAGATGTGCCCACCACACCTGACTCGAAGCTTTTTACTAGTTTCCTTTTCACAAGTAGAAAAGTTAGCTGGGTGAGATCTTGAACTGAAGTCACTACTCCCATTTTTCCATTTCTTAAACTATTTATCTTCTTGAACATAGGGTTTAGCTGCATTCCACATTCTGATACTATTTTTCTCCTCAAAATTTATGTTTTGATATTTACCCTTCTCAGGTGGTCCTTTTCATTATATGTCCTCACTAGAGTTATCACTGAAAACCTCATAACAGAATCTATAGTAGGCCATTTTGAAATTGCATTTGCTAGTAGAATTCATCAAAAAATTTGCACCTTAGTCTCAGGTAGACTTTTTGGACAAGGGCAAAAAGTGACCACTTTCTTCACCAAAACATAACAAGAATAATCTCTATGAAACATGCTAAACTTCTTCTCCTCTGATATCTGGAGTGAGCCTCCTATAATCCAAATAAGTCTTATTATGATTGTATTCTATGCTCCCTCTAGTATAGATCATTAAGCAGCACTTAAAGCATTCCACTGCTTTCATAACCCAAAGTATTAAAGTAAAAATTCCTCCAAACAAAATCATGATCAGGACTATCTCAAAAATACCTCAGTACCAAGTTCCCTCTTAGTTTGGGTTTTATTGCTATGAAGAGACACCACAAACACAGCAACCCTTATAAGGAAAACATTTAATTGAGGGGAGTTACTTACATTTTCAGAAATTCAGTCCATTGGCATAATGGCAGGGAGCATTGACATCATGCATGAAGATGTGGTGCTTAAGGAATAGCTGAGAGTTTTACATCTTGTAGGCAACAGAAAATCAACAAATGTTACACTGAGGGAAGTTTGAGTAAAAGAGACTGCAAAGTATGCCCCCACAGTGACACACTTCCTCCAATAAAGCCACACCTCCTAATAATGCCATTCCCTTTAGGGGACATTTTCTTCCAAATCAGCATAGAGAGTTAGTGCTGAAGAATAGCTCTTTCCAGGTTGTGAAAGAAATATGAAGCCTCAGAGCAATCTCTTAAATTACCATGAAGATGATTCTTATTGCTGAGAAAAAGCAGAGACAGAGACAGGCTGTACTCTCAAGATGTGTCTGATTGCCCTGGGGCATTCTTGTGCTTTGGAAAGGATGCTAAATTCTAATGTTTTTGTTTATGTCAATATATCTTTGTTTGTTTGTTGATATTTGTGTGCTGTGTATGCATTTTCACACATGTGATGCATTCATATATAGATGCACATATATTTGTGTGTATATGTTTGATGAAGCCCTACTTCGGAGATTAGTATTGTTCTCCATCAGGTCCAATTAACATTTGAAAATAGGGACTCTCACTGAACCCAGAGCATGGTGATTATATTTCTTCTATCTAGCCTGTCTCTGCCTCCCCAGAGCTGAGATCTGAGGTAGTTGCAACATCTGTCCTGCTTTAATGTAGTTATATACTCACAACTCCAATTCTCATGCTTTGGCAGTAAATGTTCTATTAAATGAACAGTTTTTCTAGTCCTTAATTATATTTTTGTACAGTTGCAAAACTCAAAGACAAAGTATAACATTCTATCATGGCATTTTCAAACACAATTTGTTTCTGTTGTTTCCCTTTGATCACTTATCCTACTGTACCTTTCACTAATTTCAATTTTCATGACTCACACATCATATTTCTTCTCCTCCCACCTCACCTTTTCGTCTTTCAATGGACCCTTTTTAGTTTCATAACCCATATCCACACTCACCTAAATAGAAAGATACACAAGCATTTAAACCTCAACTTCCCATATATAATGGATATTCTTTTTTGTCAACTAGACTACATCTGGAATCACTTAAAAACCAAAAAAACAAAATATGAAGGGCACACATTGAGAGGGGTTTTTGATTAACTTGAAGTAGGAAGATCCACTTCTAATCTGGATCTTGAAGTATGAAAACATACTATTAATTCAGAACATTTGAGCTAGAGAAAACCCACCTCTAATCTGGGCCACACCTTCCGCTGGAAGTTTATCTAAGGACATAGAAAATTATTCTTTTGTTATTTGCCTGATTAATTTTGCCTTGCTAGAACATCCGTTCCTTCACTGACATTAATTCTTTGTGATTCCAGCATATACTGAAGACCACCTGAGACATCCAGATTTGACACATGAACAACTACTAGATTCTTAAACATTCAATTCACAACTAGACATTGTTTAATAACCTGTAAATCATTCTAACGAATTAGTTAGAAGTTAGTACAGCTTAGGAGGAAATCATCTTCATAATAATTCGCAGATAAAAATGCCTAATAAAACAGAATGTTTCAAAAAGGTGATCATACTGTATTAATTGCAAGGTATCAGAAAAAAATGGCAGCAGTAAACTTGCAAAGACACAACAGTAGTAACAAATATTCCTCTTGCATCTTTGCCTATCTGAGATTTATTCATCACGATTTTGCTTCCTGGTAGGCTGATGCCCTGGAGTCAATTGTCACCTGCTGCTCCTTTGTCATGGCTACCAGCAGACTACACATCAGCAGCTCTCCAGGAATTCTCCAGGCTTCCAGAACTAATTTGGGACTGTTGAGACATTCAGCTTCATGAATTAAGAAATTAGTGAATTCTTAGCTTCCAATGTGATTTAATCATTGCTGGACTACCAGGATCACATACTCTAAGACAGTCTAGTAAATCTCATATATACATGTAAAAATATATTGAAGAATATATTTATATATCTAATCCTGTTATTCTTTTGTCCTTTGGTCATATGACACCAAAGAGGGTCTGCACAAGTTAATTTTTTTTAAGCAGTCCTGATACCTCATTCTCTTTCTTTTTCTTTTCTTTTCTTTTCTTTCTTTTTTTTTTTTGGTTTTTCGAGACAAGGTTTCTCTGTAGCTTTTGGAGCCTGTCCTGGAACTAGCTCTTATAGACCAGGCTGGCCTCGAACTTTCAGAGATCCGCCTGCCTCTGCCTCCCGAGTGCTGGGATTAAAGGCGTGCGCCACCACTGCCCGGCTCTGATACCTCATTCTTTTAGTACTTTTCCACACCATTCTTTGCCATCACTATTAGGCCCTATGAGGGCAAAGATAATTCCAGTCAATCTAACTTTGTTGCTGTGTATGCCATATATGGCCCTCAAACTCATATGCCACATAATCACCTGAGCATATAGTGGAAATAGTCTTGTATTCTGATTTGCTCCCAACTCCTCTAGCTCACCAAATTCCCCCTTAGAAATTTTGTTGACCTTTCAAAGTTTACATGTTCCTCAGTAAGTACAGGGATAGGTATTTGTATCAAAACTTCCAGGGCATAAGGAAATGTTTACACTGATGAAATGGCAAACTTACCTAATTGCTGCTGGGAGATGACATGCTGCAAGATATGAGAGTCAGAAGGTTAGTAAGGGATAGTGTCCCAGTGTGACTTAAACCACAAGGGTAGATCACCATCACGAAAGGATTCAATCATCAGTATCTGCACCAAACTGTAAGGTAAGGAAGACCTTTAAGTAGGACCAGATAAGGAGCTCAAGAATCTCTTGGAGATGTTTAGAATCAGTACTCCTGGAAGAAATCATTAAGGATTGATAAGAAATTTTCCAGCAATCCATTATTCCCAGGTTGTATTGTATTAAAAGCCCCCCAAACATGTAGCATGCAGAGATCAAAGCCGAAAGTGAAATAAGACACAACAGTGCTCACAAAATGTGGTTCATCTCTGTTGGATCTTTGTCACACAGCTCTGCTGGATTTATGACTTTTGCCATTACATCAGATATGGCTGCACCAGAAACTGAGCATTAGCCTGTTGATAAACTGTTTCATGCAGCATGACCAAAAAAAAGAGAAACAAGGGATGCAAGGAAATGTCCAAGGATCTTGGTGAACAATCACAGTGAATTGAGACCTGAACAGACTTGGAAAAATGTTTTATTGATTATTACACAAAAGGTATTTTTAGCAAGTTAACTTCCACATACTACAACCTTTGATCTGATCTAGAAGTTGTCTGAAGGAGCATATTACCTAAGCAAATCTCGGGCATTACAGTACTTCCTGGTATGCCAGGAATGTCTTGGGACTGAAGTCATGCAAAGACTCTGAAGCTCCTATAGGAAAAGTAACTCCATAAAACTAAGATAATATTCACTGCTTCTTTGCAAAAAAAAAATCTTTAAAGTCTATGTGTCCATCACTCTGAAATAAATACCAAGTACAATGGCTCTACTAGATTTCCCACTCTATTTCCCCTTTTCTTTAAGTTTTTTAAATAAACTAAGAATTATAATATGTTGAAGATTATTTAGCCATACAGTGAATAAAGCCTTTTCTATCATGCTGAATCATGATATTGCACAAATAATCCAGAATATATGTAAAAGGCAGTAAAGTTATTAATTCAAAAACAAGTATAACAATGCATAGAACAAAAAAATCTATTAAAATGGTGCATAGGATTGAAAGAAGCTAAAATAGCTGCAAGACTGTCCGTAACATCCATTCCTGTCACATCAGAAAACCTTTTTATAAAATTTCTTTAATTTCAACTATTTGAGAAGAATTAGGCTGTTCCATCAAATACATTTTAACCTTTTTGAAGTCATATTTGGTATCATTAAAATTCAAATGTGTAATACAATAATATCTAACATTCCAATCACCTTTAATTTATTCCCTCAAAATTGCCAACAGATATCTCAAATTAGCTATCTCACTATCTGTTTTAGAACTTGGGCCAAAGTTCTGCAAAATGCTAACGCCAGTCTCTCGTGAACTTAGGACTTTGAATTTCCTTATGTAAGGGCAATAAAGTTGTAACAGCATTGGCAGTTATGTAACAATTCTCAAAGCTATACTAATAATCAGCCCAATCATCTGATGACTTCTTAATAAATATTCTTTTAGCATGTATCTGAGCTAGAATCATCACAGGAGAGTCTTGCCATGGCCTCTACCATTTCACTGTCTCCAGAATGGTGGTCTTGCTTTAAACAAAAAAAGACAAGATCTCCTGAGTAAATTGGGGGCATAGGGACTTTGGGAGAGGGTTGAAGAGGAGAGGAAAAGCAGGGAGGGGAGCAGAGAAAAATGTGGAGCTCAATAAAAATCAATTTAAAAATGGATTAGATTTGAAATAGCGCAGCAGGGGCTTGAGAGCAAAGCAAACATGTGAGAGTGGCCCTACTGTGAAACAAGGAAAATAAAGTAGGAGTCCGTCCATACAAGAGTGGCTGCCCCAATACTGGCTGCTGGGAAATATCTCAAAGGTCCTTTCTATCCTGGCTGTGATTCAGTGGATTTGGACAAGTATTAGTCCAATTTAATTTATTGTTTTACTAAAAAAAATTTCTATTTGTTAGAATAATAAAAAATAAAGAACGTACAAGCTCTCGTTGGGTGGCAGTGGCAGTGGTGCACATATTTAGTCTCCAAACTTGAGAGGAAGAAGCAGGAGGATCTCTGTGAGTTTGATGCCAGCCTGGTGTACAAGACCTAGTTCTAGGACAGCCAAGACTGCTATACAGTGAAACCCTGTCACATAAAACCAAAAAGAAAAAGGAATGTACAAACTTTCAGAAATGACATTTAAAGATTTACTAGTAGTAACACAGGTATGAGGGTTGCAAGGACAGCAGGGCCCTTTGTTCCATCCTAGCCACCCAGCTAGCTTACACCTGAAATAACCACACAGAAACTGTATTTATTAAATTGCTGTTTTGCCCACTAGCTTTAGTTTCTTATTGGCTAATACTTACATTTTAATTTAACCCATTTCTATTAATCTATGTATTGCCACGTGACTGTGGCTTACCAGCAAGATTTTAACCAGTGTCTGTCTCAGGCAGGAGATCCATGGCATGTCTCACTCTGCCCTTCTTCCCAGCATTTAGCTCTGTCTACTCAGCCTACCTAGGTTCTTCCCTATTGACTAGGCCAAGGCAGTTTCTTTATTCATCATTCAATGAAAGCAAAACATAAACAGAAGGAACTCCTACACCATATGAAGAGTACAGAATTCACAAGACTATAGTAAGGGTGGTGATGCACAGGAAATTTTAGTAATAAACAAGGTAATGATAAGGGGTGACTTTGATTTAAGCTAAAGGACAAAGTAAGCTTATTATCATTAATGTTTAACCTTCCTTTCCATGCTTCAAGAGGGTAAAAGGCATTTCCCAGTTTCCACAAATTAGTCTAACTCGTTTACCAAATTACAGGAGAGGATTTGATATCCCAATGTCAAGTAATTGAATAGATTCATTAGAATTATAATTAATCCTCACAGTTTCATTAGAATGATGTCATTTCTACTTTAAACCTAAGTGAGAACATTTTCCTCAAGGGAAGCCATGTGGGCTCCAATCAATAGCTTCTCTATGGAAGATATTAATAAATACTCAAGGGCTCTAAATTTTAAATTGTTGCTAATGTATTCAGACAGATTCATTGTTGGTAACCCCCATCTCACAAGAAGGCAGATTTATGGAACTGTTCATCTCTTTTATCCTAAAACCAGATGCAGGAAGCATATGAAATTTATGAATATCCTGGATAGTATTATGATTAACTATACATAACTACACTTGAAAAGTTATATTTAGACATTAGTTTCCATTACCCATACAACTAGGAATTCTTTGAACTTCCGCAGTATAATTCATGATTTCTTCTACCTCCTCCTTAGACTTATCAGGTTCTAAGTCATCATAAGGATCATTTATTGAAGAAGATTCATTAACCACTATAGGTGTATCTGTATCTCCACAACTTACTCTTTTGTTAATTTTGAGGTTTAATATGCACAATTGGTCCCTGTTACCTGAAAATAACCACAGATTGCATAGCAAGGAACAAAACTGGAGTATTCAAAAGTTTCCCAACCAGTCAAACTATCCTGTCTCCTTCATAAGACAGTATCTTAAGTTGTCCCCATTAGGAGGATCAGCTGTCTGTTTCAAGGGCTTTCTGTATCTATTCTTTCCAAAAGTCACATCATTCATGTCAGCAGCCAAAGCATTCAAGAGACTTCTCTTGTTCTTGCTGAACTTTTTTTAAAATAAATTTTGATGTATCCACAACATCAATTTTGATTATCTCTTACAGAAACTAGCATAACCTCAGCCCCATTGTAACCCCTTCTCTGGTTTTGATTTTGATGCGGAAACATACTTGTAGTACAGAGCCTGAACCAATTCAGCATTTTTTCACAATGCAATGCCTTTCAGTAGTTGTTGTACCTGATTCATTAACATTTAAAAATTTAAAAGTTAGCAATGCATTGTGTAATCTATTCACTGGACGTTTTATACCCCCTTTTGTTTTATATGCATCTCTTTGAGTGTGATTAGATCTTTCAACAATGCCTTGTCCTTGATTATACGGCATCCCTGTAATGAGTTTTATCTTTTATCATGCAAAAAATGTTTCATTTTCCTGGAAACATAAGCAGGAGCATTATCACTTTTAATTTGTATCAATATGCCCATTATAGCTATTGCCTCTAATAAATGTGTAATTATAGAATCAGCCTTTTTAGAACACAAATGAGATGGCCATTAAAATTCAGGACATGTATCAATAGTGTGATTTATATATTTAGTTTTCCAAATTCTGCTAAATGAAATATACCCATTTGCCAAATTTCATTTCTTTTTTAAATTTTTTATTGACTTTATTGAGCTATATATTTTTCTCTGCTTCTCTCCCTTCCTTTCCCCTCCTCTTCTATCCCTTTCCATTGTCCCCATGCTCCCAATTTACTCAGGAGATCTTGTATTTTTTAATTCCCACGTAAATTCAATCCATTTATGTCTCTCTTAGTGTCCTTTTTGTGGTCTAGGTTCTCTGGGATTGTGAATTGTAGGCTTGTTTTTCTTTGCTGTATGTCTAATAGCCATTAAATTTTATTTCTTTATGTACCTTTAGTGTTCTGGCTGGGGAAGAAACAGGCTCACTCTAGGATGATTTTAGCCTTTTTGGCTGCAGGGGACTTAGCTTCTGGTGAACTGAATGGTCATGCCTTTGAAAAAGACAATTTTATTGTTATACAATTTGCAAGTAAATTTCTGCATACCAAAACTTCATATCTGAAATTCCACAAAGGAAACATATGTCAAAGCAGTTCTAAGTCACAGAACTTCTCTGTTTTTACAGTTGTTCTGCAACTAACTTGCCATAGGGTTTGAATCTCTTGGAAAGCACTCAGATAAGATTCACATACTTCAAATAGAAGATAGAAGTCACAAAAGGCAAACCAAAGCCCATGTTCTAGCACTCCAGAATCAAACCACCTGCAAAAGCCCTAGGGGCTCTACCACTACATTAAGGATTGTTACCCATAGCAAAGGAATTTGATTACACAAAAAAGGCTTACACAAGTAAGGCTTTTTAATAATTTGTTGAGTTTGTTGCCAGCTAATGCAAAATTTTGTCTTTAATCACTTACTGTTAATATATTTTTGTAAAATTATGAAGCTTCCAACACATTTTCTATTAGTATTTAATAAATTTCTTCATCTCATTTTGCTCATGGCCCAGGAAAACTATCCTGAAACCAAATGAGGGTTGTACAGAGGATTAATTCCTGTCTTAAATTGTTTGTTGTAGTTGCATAAATAGTAGCACTAATTCTATAATGTTAATGCTAGTTAACAGAAAGAAGTATAAGAGTTTTTGGATGGAGCACCGGACAGAAATCTCAAGGTCCAAATCAGGAGCAGAAGGAGAGGGAGCATGAGCAAGGAACTCAGGACCGCGAGGGGTGCACCCACACACTGAGACAATGGGGATGTTCTATCGGGAACTCACCAAGGCCAGCTGGCCTGGGTCTGAAAAAGCATGGAATAAATCCGGACTAGCTGAACATAGCGGAAAATGAGGAATACTGAGAACTCAAGAACAATGGCAGTGGGGTTTTGATCCTACTGCACGTACTGGCTTTGGGGGAGCCTAGGCAGTTTGGATGCTCACCTTACTAGACCTGGATAGAGGTGGGCGGTCCTTGGGCTTCCCACAGGTCAGGGAACCCTGATTGCTCTTCGAGCAGATGAGGGAGGGGGACTTGATGGGGGAGGGGGAGGGAAATGGGAGGCGGTGGCGGGGAGGAGGCAGAAATCCTTAATAAATAAATAAATTTAAAAAAAAAAGAGTTTTTGGGATCTCTGTGAGTTCGAGACCAGCCTGGTCTACAAGAGCTAGTTCCAGGACAGGCTCCAAAACCACAGAGAAACCCTGTCTCGAAAAACCAAAAAAAAAAAAAAAAAAAAAGAGTTTTTGGATGTAACACAACCTTTTCTCCATATTGAAAATAAGTAATTATAGTAAGATTCATTAAAGTCTAATAAAACTCATAGAATGGCATATAACTATGATTTCTGGGATGAGGATATAGACTTTGAATTAATTTACTTATGTTTCTTGTTTTATAAACAGACATTCTTCACTTATTTGCATTGCTATAAAGTATAGGATGCCCAGAAATAGTTTGGGAAGAATTAATTCTGTTATTTCTATAAATTAAAGTCTTTACTTTTGGGATATTTGGTGTTGATTTCTCATAAATAATTACTGCAAGATGTTTGCAAATCATTGATAATTACCCACATTTGTATAATTTCAGCATTAATATAGGGTAAAAACATCTCAACTGGATACACTCCTGACAAACTACTAAATCTTATTGTTCCCTTTATAATTATTTCTGAAACCTTTTCTGTGTAGTTTTTTTTTCACTCTTTACTCTGTAGATTAAAAATTCATTCTAAAATATTGTCCATCCTTTGCATGATAATTCCTGTATGGGAATGGGAAAAGTACCTAAAATACATTCAAGTTTAGGATCTCATCCATCCAGATATGCCTTTCGTAGCCTTTCTTTCCACATGGATCAGTTATCTTTATGCTTCAGCCTTCAGTCTAGACTATTTAAATCAGAAATGTCTTATATAGTTCAGAATAAATCCTTAAATACCATGAAATATTTTAAATAAATTTTGTGACTCTTGAGTTGTCAATCCAATAGTGGGTTGTAGCCAATTCCTGTCTCCCAGTAATATTTGAAAATAAATTAGAGTGTGCAATTTTTCTCCTCTGATCAGAACCTTTTGCGTTGAATTTCCTGTTGACTTAATTTAAATTATAAATAGTTTATAGAATTCTCCTTTCTGCATCTTCTCAGGTGTAATCTACATTCCCCAACAAAGTAAAATCTATTTTACTTCTTTAAACATTATTTATAAGGTATCTGTCTCAGAAGCAGCAAATAAAATATCATCCATATAAATAATGGATTGATAAAATTGCTTATGAACCTATTCCAGTGGTTGATACAGGAAATATTGATATTAATTTGGATCATTTAATATACTGAGAAGAAAAAACTCCATCAATAGCTATTTTCAGGTATATATTTAAGACAGGTAGGCACTGTAAAAGCATATCTCTATCTCATTCTTGTAACAGGATATTGAAGAAACAGCCTTTTAATCCAACAAGTATAATATGTAAATCATTGGTCAATATGAAAAGTAAAGGAATTCTAGGCTGCAAAGATACTATAGATTGAATCACCTTATTTATAGCTTTTAAATAGGTTAATATTCTCTATTTTCCAGATTTCTTTTTTATTACAAATAGAGAATTACAAGAACTAATAGTTTTCTCATTAAGGATAGCATCTCACTGTACCTTTACAAGTGCCTGAAATCTGTCTTTAGTTAGTGTCCACTGCTCGACCCAAACAAGCTTACTAATTAACCATTTTAAGAGTATGACAGTGGCTGTTCTAGCAGTGGCCCCTACTCCAAATTTGAATAGTCAGTTCCTGGTTCATTCTATGGCTGGAAAACCTGTATAGCCTGTGATTTTCTTTGACAATTTTTTCTATTTTCTTTTCCAGGAATGTATCTCAGTTTTAATATCTTTCTATACACTAATCCTGAAATTGAAAGAATATCATCTTGAGCCACCCAATATTGTAACAAGTCTCTCTTCCCATAGGTTTATAGATGTATCAGCTATATAAGGTTTTAACTAGCCTTCTCACTTCTAGACCCTATGCATTTATTCCATTTTAAACTTTGTATCTTCCTCTGAGAAAACATCCTCCTCAACCGACTAACAATTCCTAGCCAAAACATTTTCCTTCGTATCTCCTTATTGCAAAATGGATGGAGCATTCTCTTACTCTTCACTCTTTGCAGCAGCTCCAAAGCATTGGAAATTAAATAAAGACCAAACCTCAAACAGTATAGCTTCTCTTTGAGAAATTTCCCCAAAGTTCTCAATACTTTCCACATCGTCAATTTTAATTGAACATGAGGAGCTGCCTGAAACCCATAGCAATGTCGCTTAAATAGCATTAAAACTTTGGTAAGCTGTTTTTCTTTCACTTTCACTCCACTTCCTTTTAACAAGCATTTTAGCAACTGCACATATTGCTGCTCCTGAGATAAGAAATTCTTCACATCTCTGCCCAATCTCGGAGTCTCACTGAGCTGTGAATGTATTTAACCTCTAGTCCTGGACTATCTGTACACTTGATTTCTTTGAGCCCCATGGGGTACATGCCCATGTTTCATGTTGTTTCATGTGAGATGATGGAACAAAGAGAGACTTGAGGATACAATGCAACTTTGAAGGAACAAGGGCACAAACACAGTGGATTAAACACTGAGCATCCTTGGAGAAGTATTTTAGTAATTGTTACCCAAAATGTATTTTTAGCAAGTCAACTTCCACATACCCGAACTTTGATCTGACGTAGGAGTTATCAGGAGAAACATAAAACCCAATCAATTCTCAGCTATTACAAATCTTCTTAGTTTGCCAAGAATGTCTTGTGACTAAAGTCTTGCAAAACATCTGAAGCTCTGACAGGAAAAGCAACTCCATAAAACTCAGATTACTATCACTGCTTATTTGCAAAAGGTTGCTTCCAAGATTAGATGTGTCATTACCCTTGAGTTTACCCAAGGCACAATGACTCTGCTAAATTTGCCACAGTAGCCTGTATATCTGTTGTGATGTGACTACTTTCTTTAGGATCCTATGCCTTGACTTTCCCACAATAATATGCTGTATCCTGAAACTATAAACCCAACACACTCTTCCTCCTGTAGGTTACTTTTCTCAGGATATATTATCACTGCACAGGATATGAAAATGAAGGAGGTTGCTTGATCTTTATTAACTCCCACCCTCAGTCCAAAGCACTTGGAGGACTATAAGACTGATGCTACCAGATAGCAACTAAAATGAGTACTTTTAACAGGGCCTTAACTTAGACATCAGAAAAGGGGGGAAGAGTGCATGTGTTTATAAAGATGGGCACAGACAGAAAGGGAAAAACTGAGTTGAGAAAGGTTTGTGTGCTATTGTTCTTCTCATTCAAAGGGCTAGCTGGCTGGAAATTAGATGGAAGCAGGCTTTAGGGCATAAACTTGCTTTCTTTTCACATTGGTGGCCCTCAGAATACTACACAATGGAACTCTTTTGTTATAATGCCTGATCATGGGCAATTTGTGTTTAGAGGCTGTGTAGGTTACTTGTGGCCACACAGCTAAAAACGGTTTAGTAGTTTGTGCTAAGACAGTAAGGAAGAGCACGACTGTCGCCAGAGCTGGCAAGGCCTGGGTATGAGCTTGGAAGGTTCTCAGCTATTGCCTAGTGAATTTACTCAGTTATTGCAGAAAACAGCCAAAGGTTGTTGTATTAAGTAATTGCTAACTAACTCAGAAATCATTCTTCAGCATTTGTGAGCCTGAGTTCCTGACCCCAAACTAGAAACTCAATAAAAAGTACAAAGACATAGAAATGGAACATAATTTAAAATGTTTTCCAATAAAATTTTGCTTTCAGAATGGTTTCCTATATTCTTAATTATTATAGAGATCATGCAAAATGCTGTCATGTGCAATTATTTTTATTACACTGGTACTTGATTTTGAGAAACTCATAATGCCTTAGCTGCACTGTATGACTCCCTCCTCCCCTCTCCCAATCCAACATCTCCCATCCTTTCCTATATTTATGATTTTTTCTTTAATTTTCATGGCTACATATATGATTCTTTCTCTTTCAGTAGCTAATGCCCTTATGTATACCTTTATGTATGGGTAAGATCATGTAGAATTTCCTCACCCTTATTTGTATACCAGTTGGTGACATTACATTGGTGGTTTGGGTATATATACTGTTGAGTGTCCATAAGTGTACTTCCTTGTCAGGTCTAGGGGATATATTCTATCAATAGAGAACATGGATGTCTGGGGGCTTTCTGTCCCCTTTTCTGTAGATTCCCCAAGGCTTAGGCTGAAAGGATTCATTGCAGATGTAACAGTTGGGGTTTGGCATCTTACAGTCAATCACCACCTGCATTTTGACCAGCTGCAGGACCTTGTGAGAGTCTTCATATATTGCAAAAAGAAGTTTCTTTGATGAAGGGTGAGAACTATATTAACCTGTGTGTATAATGATAGGTATTTAGAAATCAGTAGAAAGTATTCTGGTTTAGTTAGCTGTCAGTAGTTAGTTCAATACATGTATCTATCTATGCCCTTTTCAGGCCCAAGTAGTTGTCTATGTTTACAGAAGTAGACATGGCTACCCCCTTGTTGAGTGGATCTTAAGTTTAATTTGATAGTACTTGAAGCACCAACATGAAAGTCTGACTATTGCACCATGGTGGACGTTTTGACCATTCAGTAATTGTTGTGGCTCACAGATATCACATCTGGATATATAGAGTGACTACTACTCTTTCTTGGCAGCTTATCTCTCTATGAAATCCACTTCTCAGAGAAGAGGTTCTAGGTCAGTTTCAGTTAAAATTTCCCAATTTCTGTGTCTGAAATGTTTTGAAATGCTTCTACAACAGAGTAGTAGCTTCAAGTTCTATGAGCCAATAAAGTACAATAATAGATGATACTGTTTTGGAGGTCTCTTGAGCTACCCTGACCAGCAACTGAGAAGATGTTTCCCATGCATGATACTGGGTTTTTCTTAAATATGATATTACACATGGGGGGGGGAAGTATTTTCACTATAAATGCCATAACATCTTTAAAATATATGTTAATATATACACATATACATCTATATTATATGTGATTTTAGGTAAATATGAGATAAGGTGATTCTCTACAAATATATATATATATATTCATATGTATGCATGTGTATGTATATGTATATATGACCAACATTTCCTATAATTAATATTAAAGATCTTTTGAAAAGCCATATGAAATGTACTATTTTAGAAGCTTACTAAAATAATTAAAATTGCATTATGACATATAAGGGAGACAATCCTCCAACTCAAAATAACATATTACCAGTAAAATCTCAAGTACCAGGAACTGGCTATATCTTGTGAATTGTTGGCCAAAGGAGTTCTAGAGAATGCCAACAAAACATTATAGGCTATTGCCAACACTATTGGTTACTGAAGAGAAACAACCTTTATCATTGAAGATGGAGAAACAAAACTTGTATCCAAGCTTTTTCTCCACTGATTTTCATCAATAATGCTGGAAGGTACTGTGCACACTACAGAAGGAGAAAGCAATCATCAGTCTCACACATTTAAAAATCCTGTTACCTACAACAGTGACCTAATTGTGAGATATATTGGTGCAAAAACATCATAAACATTATGGGTGTAATCAACAACTTTCTAATTGTATTTAAATCCAACTCCATCAGCTGGAACCCACACCTGACACTGATAATGAATGGTGAAGCTAAGGCCCTAGGTGTCATACAGTTGTGGCATACATCTTTAATGCCAGGATTTGTGAGACAGAAGCAGATGGATCTCTGTGAGTTCCAGAGCCTCCCTGGAATTACTTCCAGCTGTCATGGGGGTGACGTTCTTTCTGGGGGATCCTGTGAAAGTAAGATGATGGTTAAATTTCAGGATCAATGTCTTTTAAAATTGCAAATAGTCTCTGAGTATTTTGTGGAGATCTGGTCAGAATGTTGTACAAGATGTGCACCATTTCAGCTAACCAAGTTGGGATCGTCTTGTGCAGCTGGTACCCAAAACAGGTCTTGTAGTAGCGCTATCAGTATCATGACGTCATATAAACCAGGTAGAGTTGTTGTTGTGGGGCCCCATCTTCTTCCTGGAAACTTCAAATGTCACTTCAGGAAAAACTCATTGTTCATTGTGAAAAACTTAAACATTAATCATATAGACATATATAGACATATATATACATATATATATTCAATGAAAGGCATGATAGATATATTCAATGAAAAGTATGATAGATATGAAGAAAGGCAAAGATGTTTTCTAAACTCATATTTCTTTCTGTCCCATATCATGACTCTTGACATGAGACAGAAACTCCAGAAACTCTGGGTTTTTCTCTTACCAACAGGCTTGGAATTGGAGAGGGACTGAGCCAGAGTCCAACTTCAAAACCAGCTCTACATATTTATAAAGAAATGCTTAATAAGACATATATATATATATATATATATATATATATATATATAAAATTAATACTTACAAAATGTGTCCATCAATCAGTAATTAAATATTCAGGGTTCCTTAATTTCTTTGAAGATGAGTATTTTCCTGTGGAGATAAGAAAAGAACCCTGCCTCCAACCTATCTGTATTTCTTACCATCAGTATGCTCGCCATCCTTATGAAAGAATTGTTATTTATCTTTTCCAAGTGGCTTCTCTTCTTCAAACCAAACCTTTATTAATTTTGACGGTATCCACAATTTTTCCTCACCTGTGGAGATAAGAGCAAAACCCCTTCCCCAACGCAGCACATCTCCTGGCTTCCATTGTGAGGTCAGCACATCCTTGAAATAAACTGGTTGATTTAGTTCAGTAGACTTTTCCATTATCCAATCCCCCAAAATGTAACGGCGTAAATGAATGCAGACAGATTGTAATATATATATATATATATATATATATATATATATATATATATATATCTTTAATGGAGAAATAGACTTACAGAACCACCGTTCCCGCGGAGACCAGGAAAGCAGAAGCAAGCACTGCGAGCACACTCGCCAGATTTATAGGTAAACATTAGCCTGAGGCGAACACGCCCCCTAAGGGTGCAAGATCAGTGCAGAAACAAATCAGGTAGTGGTGGCTCACAACATTAATCCCAGTACTAGAGAGTTACACACCTTTACTCATCATTAGAGGGAATGTGAAATAGGAGAAGAGACAAGCTCAATCTGTTTAGTCTGTTTAGTCTGCACAGTCTGTGGTTATCCAGCCTTGGTAGAGGTAAGACTTCTCTAGTAGCTTGACTAATTTGCTTTCCTGGTCTTCAGGTTGAACCCCAATATCTAACTCTGGGTTTTTATTATTTGTGCTGTATTTGATTCCCAGTGTTTGGGGTATGAAGTCATGTTAAAACCATTTGCTTCAGGCTTTTTAACCACCATCACAAGCCAGGGCTTCATGTCAGCTCCAGTCCCACCTGGCTAGGCCTTCTTTTCTTTTTTCAGCATTATGATTTTGCCTTATCACTAAAAGTCAATTAATCTGAGTGCTAAAATACAGGCCTTGGAAAATATAATAAAACAGATCACAGAGAGGTATGAATCCAGACAGAAGAATTTAATGGAAGGCCAACTTTAGCCTTGCATTATAAGATTAGAGAGGAATAGCCTAACGTTTTCAGACAACCAACCATAATATATCTTGTAATCTTACAGGAATTGCCAAATGGCAAAGGCTCTGTTACAGTTAACTGGACTCCTGTGCTGTTGTTAGATTTACAGATATTCAAGGAAGCAGTAGTCTCATATGGCATGCCGTCAACTTTTGTGAAGCAAGTGTTAAACCTGCAGTCAATTTGTAATAGAATTATCCATTATGACTGGAAATATTTGGTTAATGTAGTTTGAGAGACTGGTACACAATTTCAATGGAGTATCTGGTTCAAAGAAGAGACTAAGATTATTGAACCATGGAATAAAGCCAGAAGTCAGGAATCTGCCTTATCTTGTTATAGTTTTCCTTGTTTACCAGATGTAGAAAGTAAGTTATGGAAGAAAATAGATTATGTACAAGACTTTGGACTCACCAAGATAGGATAGATAAGGAGTATTTCCCTGAATTTATCAAATGCAAATGGACTAGAAATTGTTGTTGTACTTATTGCCTGTATATATTGTATATAGTTATTGTACTTACTGTATGTAGTTTTCCTTATACTAGTTATAACCTTTTTTATTTTAGACAAGAAGGGAGAAATACACTCGTTATTGATGTTTTAATAAATAAAACTTGCCTAAAGATCAGACTGGCAAAGTTAAGCCCCTAGAGGTCACCCAATGGTGGCACACACCTTTAATACCAGGCTTGGGTATTAAAGATGGATCTCTGTCAGTTCAAGGCCACCCTGGGCTACACAAGATCAAATGCAGAAACAAATCCAGGAGATGGTTGTTACACCTTTCATTACAGTACTAAGGAGTCACCCACCTGTAATTCTAGCACTAGAGGGAATGTAAAATGGAAGTAGAGAGTCTTAGTATGTTTAGTCTGCTTTGTCTGAGGTCAACCAGCCTTGGTAGAGGTAAGACTTCTCTAGTGCCTTGGCTGCTTTGCTTTTCTAATCTTCAGGTTGAACCCCAATATCTGGCTCTGAGTTTTATTATTCCTGTTATATTGGAAAGAGGGCTAAATAATACTAAGGATGTTTGAAAAAACATAGGGAATCATATTCTATCAAAGAGAGTCACTGTGGGCACCCACACTAAATTAGTCAGCAAAATGGCACCAGGTGGTATTCAAATAAAAATGAGGAAATTCTACATGGTCTTATCCCCATATGAAGAAATACATCAGGTCAATGACTGCTAAAAGAGAAAGAATCAGCTGCCTCAGGAGGGGAAATCCCATATTGGCCGTACAATCAAAAGTGCTCATACAATCAAAAGTGCTCAGTTTAGGATACATTCACATACATACAGAACTAAATGGAATCCATAGGTTATATGTATATTTTACCATGTGCAAATAGCAATGAAAATTAAGGAACACATCATAAATGTGGAAAATGGGGGGATGAACGAAGGAGAAGAGGGAGATGGTGAAAGTCATATAGTGCAGCTAAGGAACATGAAAATTCTCAAAAAACAACCACTATTTTTTTTAAAAAATTGCAAATGACAACATTTTGTATAATCTCTGTAATTTTTCTGCACATTTGAAAGCATTCTTAAAGCTAAATTATATTTAAAAAACATTTTAAATTAATCCCCATTTCTATGTCCTGGTGCTTGTTATTGATTTTCTAGTGTGGAGTCATGAACTCAAGCTCAGATATGCTAAAGAATGATCTCTGAATGAGTTCACAGTTGCTTAATACAATAACCTTTGACCGGTTGTTACAATATCTCTTTCTTCCTATCAGTAGCTAGTTTTACAATAAACTATGGGTGTTAATAATTTATTTTCCCACACTATAAATTTTAGTTCTCAAGATTTGCTAGAAGCTGAACAGGTAGTTAAGTCTGGAATCATAAGAGCATCTACAAAAATTCTTTGCCATGTCAGACTACCTTTGGTTTGAAGGGATGCCTTTCCCTGGTTTGGGTTATACAAAAGAATTACTTGAAGAAATCCGTGATAAATTTGTGGTGAGAGATGAAGACACAGTCATACTGACTTACCCCAAATCAGGTAAGGAGTTAGTGAGAATGATCCTAAACTATATAAGGAAGGTTAGAACTTGATCCTCATTAATTTAGGCAATGAATGAAATGCTCTCTATATCTGATTATCTAATGTTTAAAATAATTTGTGGGCATGAAGAGCTATGTGTCAGCAGATTTACACTCAGAGAAAGAACTCTTGCTTGATCTGTGTGGTCAGAGGATCAGTTAAACCATGAGAGCAATGGCAGTGAAACCTAAGGCAGACTCTGGCATTGTGTCTCTGTGTGGAAGAGGGAGAAAGATGAGAATTAACAAAAGAAAGAGCATCAGAAGAAAAAAAAGGCCCGGATATAAGAATATGTGGTGGAGACTACAGTGTCATGCAGGTGAATCACCATGCTTGTTGTCCAGACAGTGTAAAGAGTCTTAAATCTCAAGGAACCAAAAGGAGGCATCATGGGTTTTGGGGAAGGGATGCTTGCAGAGTGGAAGAAGCACTGAACTTTGAGTATGTATTAGGTTGCTAACATGAAAAATACAATAATATAGAAAACCAAGGGCAGCAGAATGCAGGAAACGATTCAGACAGTAACCAGAGAAGAAAGTTGGAAAAATATCCACTGACAGATGAGCATTTAAACACAAATACTAGTGTGTGTGGTAAATAGACAAAAAGGGATTTACTTATCTTAAAAAGAAGGTGTATACATACACACACTGCAGCATGGATGCATTTCAATGGCATTGCATTTTAAAAAAAGGGAGTCAGTCTCAAGGACAGATTTCATGACTGCATCCTTTTGAAATATATAGACTACTCAAATTCACTGCACCCAAATGGAGAATGGTGATGGCTTAGAACTGCAAGAGATGTTCAGTAGGCAAGTAGAGTATATTGAGTATAGTCTTAGTTTTTCCATGTAAAACATTGGGAATTGCTGGATAAATATGTTTTGTACTTACACCATATGTACATGGTGAGCAAAACAGATCTGTGGCTTGGAAATGCTGCACTGTTAATTGTATGGTTGTGTATTCTATTTGAGTCTTTTTCACAAGTACTTTAGAAATGAGTGACCATCACTTCTTTTCAGGAACTAACTGGCTAATTGAGATGATCTGCTTGATTCAGACTAAAGGGAATCCCAAGTGGATCCAATCTGTTCCCATTTGGGAACGCTCACCCTGGATAGACAATGAAGAAGGATATCAGTTATTAATCAACAGGAAAGGACCACGCCTCATCACCTCCCACCTTCCCTTCCATATTTTTCCCAGGTCTTTCTTCAGTTCCAATGCCAAGGTCAGTGTCCAGAGGTTGAGAAATTCTTTTTTTAATTGATTTTTATTGAGCTCTACATTTTTCTCTGTTCCCCTCCCTGCCTCTCCCCTTCAAACCTCCCACAAGGTCCCCATGCTCCAAATTTACTTAGGAGATTTTGTCTTTTTCTACTTTCCATGTAGATTAGATCAATGTAAGTCTCTTTTAGTGTCCTCGTTGTTGTATAAGTTCTCTGGGATTGTGGGCTGGTTTTCTTTGCTTTATGTTTAAAAACCATCTATGAGTGAGTACATGTGATAATTGTCATTCTGTGTCTGGGTTACCTCACTCAAAATAATGTTTTCTAGCTCCATCCATTTTCCTGCAAAATTCAAGATGTCATTTTTTTTTCTGCTTGTAGTACATTGTGTAAATGTACCACATTTTCCTTATCCATTCTTCAGTCAAGGGGCATTTAGAAATTCTTGATCAAAGGTTCACTGAACCTAGTATACCATGACAGGCTCTGCAGCTCTTGCTAAAATACACTCTGATTTTATAGATTAGGGGAGGAAACTGAGATTTCCAAGCATTAGGTGATGCTGATGTGTCCCCTACTCAGACTGTATCAGAGTAAAAGGATGTCAACCACCACACAGAGATCCTGGGCAGATATATGAGAAAAATGAAGTATCACAGTAGAACTTTTAGGAGCTACATATACAGGCCAAGCAGAGTTAAAATCTTAATGTATAGTGATTATTACTCTTTTGCTGTCATGAAAGTCAATTAGCCAATTTTGATTCCACAAATACCCCATGCACAGTGGGTGAATTAACCAAGGCAGAGTTGCTCATGGAGGAAGCAGTCTGAACAGGCACCAAAGTTCTAACCATGGAGATGGTTCAACAATTATGGCTCATCTCTACCCATTATGTCTTTCTGGTCTAGCTGTTCACTGAGATCAGTAACCATAGGAATCATCACCCATGTCCCTGTTAGAGGAACTCCAGTAGATATCAGAGATATCCATGTTTTGATCATTAATTGTGGTTACACACACACACACACATTATATGTTATATGTGTGTGTATACATATACATATGCATACACATACACACACATACATACATACATATATGTATATTCCTAAACACTTAAGTACAACCTGATCAGTCTGTACAATGTTCCTTGAATGTACATTTTCAGGACTGAGCATTTGTTATTGTATACCCAGTTGTTATGATCTTCCCAGTGGAAATTATTTTCTCTAACTCTCTGCATTTCTTAGTTGCCTGTAGGTCTTTTTTTTTTCACCATCGTGGAATGACACATTGGCATTAAGCTCTGCACCATGATTTTTTGAGAGGTATATTTGGTAGTTACAGTTACAGAAACCAATAGGTTTGTCATGTTGCAGATAGATTTAGCACAGTACTCATCACTTTATATATGTAAGATGCCCTTTTCTAGTGGATAGATGGCTCCTTACCCTGAAAGACGTTGATCTTTACAACTTTAGAATCAGTCTTGGATTATTATTATTGTTGTTGTTTTGTTTTCTACAGTATTAGTCACCTTAGTCAATTGGCTATTACATTTTTCAAAGCATATAAAATTATCAAGAGGATTCTGACTACATATATTTTTATTATGTATATAAAAATAATAAATGTTTAAAAAAATAATAAATGTTTTAGAAACCTCATGGATATATGTTTGGGATTTCATAATAATTTTACCAGTTAAAAAGTGGTGAATGACTATAGTGACCTTCATGTACATGTTTTTCTATTTTAGATGATCTATGTCATCAGAAATCCCAGAGATGTACTTGTGTCTGGTTATTTTTTCTGGTGTAAGACAAATCTCGTTAAGAATCCAGAGTCACTGAGTACTTACTTTGAATGGTTCCTCAAAGGAAATGGTGAGTGTCCCATTAAATATAGGAACTGGGTAAGGCTCAGGGACATTTTTCAAAGACAAGGTGAGCTATAGATTAGGCTGGACTTGAACTTCCTATATAGCTGAGGAAGACCTTGAAACTCTTCTCTTCCTGCATCTTCCTCTTGTGTTCTTAGACTACAAGCACTTACTACCATGTTCTGTTTATTTTATATTGGAGTTCAAACCCAAATGTCATGTAAGTTATTTTACTTAGATACATCTTTAGCCTTTAGTATATTATGTAGTCTTCATCTCTCTTGATCATATATTTCTACAATCAACAAATCTGTGCATTCAAGTTTCATGACCATTTCAAATATAATTGTGAAGTCTTCCTGTTCTCACACATCATTGCATAACAGTGCACAGCAACATCTTGCCCCATGGCCGACTATTCTGGCAACATTTGGAATTCTTTCTAGTACTAATGTAGATATTATCATTTTTGGTGGTTTGAATGACAAATGCTCCAAACACTATTTCAAAGCATCAATTGCAATATTTTAGATGACTTATGAGGAACAGCCTTGCTGGTGGAAGTATATTCTGAGTGTGGGCTTTGAGAGGTTAAATACTTAAACTACTTCTAGTTTCTTCCTTCTGTTTCATGATTGTAGTTAAGGAGATGACTCAGAGCTCCCAGTTTCTATAGCCCTGCCTGCCACTTTTCTGCAAGTACCTACTTTACCCCATCTTTTATTTTAATTCTCTAAGCATATAAGCCAAAAATAAGATGTCTCTTCCTTAAGTTCCTTTTGTTCATAGTATTTTATCAGAGCAACAGAAAAATAACACGTGGTTTTATTCCTACAACTCTTCTTATTTGTGGATTTTCTTGTTTTTTTTCACGTCTTCCCATATATTAGCCTGACCATACACCATTTTGTTAATATGCAACTTTCCAAATATTTTAAGTCACATTTTCTTATTTGTCTCAAATGTTTTTCATAGGCAGGGGTTCTTTATACTTTATCCTTTTATAACTTTTGTTGGAATATATCAATTATATACAATAATGTTTTTCATAAATTATATTTCTACACATGTATGTATTTTGACCACAATAATGACACACTAATCCATCTTGTCCTGTTTCTATATTTGCATAACCTTTTCCTCTTTTCAACTATTTCTCCTTTCTACTTTCATGTTCCTTTTCTTCATGTGTGTGTGTTGTGACACAGTTAGCTATTGTGGTTGCTATAGGCACACAAGTGAGGAGTCATTTACAGAAACATGGACACCTTAACATAACTACTCTACTGAAAAAGTACTTCCCTTCTACCAGCAACCACTAACTACATATAGATCCTTAAGAGGGGTTCTCATGAACACTGGCACCCAAGTTTGCTTAACTGCTTATAAATCCAAAGGGAAGGTGTAGAATCTTAGAAGTATTTGTTATCTCCTTGATAGAATATTAAAGAACCCAGTCTTGTGTGGGTTGTGTGAAATAATCACTGCTACTATGAGTTAAAGTGTGCTATGGCCATGTTATGTCTAGAAGACAGCATTCCACACCACTCAATCTTTAAGCTCTTATATCATTACTGTATCTTCTTCATCCATGATTCTTAACCCTTTATTGGGTTATTCATTTATGATGATCATTAAAAAGGCACTTATTCTCAGCACTTGGACCAGTTTTGAGTTTGCAAAATTATTTCTGGCCACTATAAGAAGAATCACCTTTGACCATGCTGATAATAGTGATACATAAGAAGAAACACGTCTACTTAGAAGACAAGTTAATGTGCATGTCATGTCCATTTCACAGAAAACAGTGATGGCTTCTGCACTAGGACCTATTTCTTAGCATGGAGATTCACCTATATTGACTGTACCAAATGTTAACTCTTCTCAATCCAAAAATTATTGGCTACTCTGATACTACAACTGCCATTATTGCACCATTTGGCATACCTTGTAAGGGTATTTAAGTATAGATCACAGTTTCCATAGCTGAGTAATACTACTGACAACAATCTCCCACTAAGAACCTTCATAATTCCTTCTGGTACTATGAAGACTATTCAGCAGAAAGGTATGTTTCAGCCCATTCCCAGCTTGCTCTCTTTATGTACTGTAACAAGCATATGTGGATGTTTATAGAAATATGGTCTTACCAGCTCATTTTTTAGTGGGGGGCAACTGACAACAGTGACAATTGCCTTTATTATTTGGATACTCAGACCCTTCATAGGGAGCAACTCCTAGGATGGTATCCCAACACCAGCAATGAAGTTTTCTATGATTTCTATGATTACTGGGAGCAGTATTGTCCACTCACACAAAGTGCTTTGATTTAAACTTTCTAATATTTTTAAATGATCTTACAAACTAATATGAAACATGATCAATAAAAATTCTGAGAGAGAAATTGTAGTTCAACATAAAGATCTGAAAAGCAAAGCAGGCAGCCACTAGGTCTACCTTGATCTCAGTCCGAAATGGCAATCATGCCTCCAGGAATTTCTGACCGCTGTTTCCTACCATTTTATAATCCTCTCAAGGACTGTAATTAAAGGCATTCACCACTGGGATTAAAGGAATGCACTGCATAGTTTGTATTGCAACTAGTGTGGCTCCCGGGATTAAAGGTGCATGTTATTGTGGCTACTGGGATTAAAGGTTTATGTCATTTCTGGCTGTCCAGAGTGGCAATCCCCAGGCAAACTTTATTGAAATACAAGTGAAATGGCACTACACTAATGAGTTTCTGTAAGGAACTTTCATATATTCTTGGTTTTGGTTAATTCTACCCCTCATATTTCCATATCTCTCTCTCTCTCTCTCTCTCTCTCTCTCTCTATATATATATATATATATATATATATATATATATATATATATATATATATATATATATATATATATTCTTTGTATAAACACATTCAATCTCATATTTCCTCCCTTCACATTTATACCATATATATTCTGGAATTTCTCTTTCCTTGATGTATCTGTTTTTCTTGTTGTCCTTTTAATGGCCCATTTCTAGTGTCCTGTTCTTTATAAGCACAAGTTAAACACACTAGTAATTTGGCTATAAGCCAGGGGTTGTGGGCACATGCCTTTAATCCCAACACTTGGGAAGAAGAGGCAAATGTATCTCTGTGAGTTTGAGGCCAGCCTGGTCTACATAGTGAGTTCTAGAATAGCCTCCAAAGCTACAAAGAGAAACCCCATCTTGAAAAAAAAAGGAAATTGGCTATGATAGTGTTTGTCAATCTATGACAAGGTTACCTCATTAGGTAAATTTTTTAGTTCCATCTATATTACTCAGAATTTCATTTTTAAAACTGAATGAAATTTTATTGTATATACCTATTACAATTTCATTATCTATTTTCAATTGATGGTCATGTAGTTTGAATCTGTTTCCTATTGGTTAGAGAGCTGCAATGAGGACTGATGTTTGAGTACTTTTGCACTTGCATATACCTAAGTATATCATAAAATATACCTAATTAGTATGAGTATATACTTAACACCTGATAGCTGAGTCTTATGGAACTTGTGTTTTCAGCTTGCTAAAAAGAAAATCCCACAGTAATTTCAATATAAACTGTGTCAGTTTCCCTCACAGTCCTGAGTTCCTTGCTCGTGCTCTCTCTCCTTCTGCTCCTGAATTGGACCTTGAGATTTCAGTCCGGTGCTCCAATGTGGGTCTCTGTCTCTGTCTCCTTTCATTGCCTGATGAAAGTTAATATCCAGGAGGATGCCTATATGTTTTTCTTTGGGTTCACCTTCTTACTTAGCTTCTCTAGGAACATGAATTATAAGCCCAATGTCCTATATTTATGGCTAAAAACCAATTATGAGTCAGTACATCCCATGTTCATCTTTTTGGGTCTGGGTTACCTCACTCAGGATAGTGTTTTCTATTTCCATCCATTTGCTTGCAAAATTCAAGTAGTCATTTTTTTTTTTACCACTGAGTAGTACTCTAATATGTACATATTCCACACTTCATTCATTCTTCCATTGAAGGGCATCTAGGTTGTTTCCAGGTTCTGGCTATTACAAATAATGCTGCTATGAACATAGTTGAACAAATGCTTTTTCGTATGATAGGGCCTCTCTTGGGTATATTCCCAATAGTGGTATTGCTGGGTCCAGGGATAAGTTAATCCCAAATTTCCTGAGAAACCGCCACACTGCTTTCCATAGTGGTTGTACAAGTTTGCATTCCCACCAGCAATGGGTGAGTGTACCCCTTACTCGACATCCTCTCCAGCAAAGGCTATCATTGGTGATATGATTTTAGCCATTCTGACAGGTGTAAGATGGTATCCCAAAGTTGTTTTGATTTGCATTTTCCTGATTGCTAAGGAGGTTGAGGATGGCCTTAAGTGTCTTTTGGCCATTTGAACTTCTTCTGTTGAGAATTCTCTGTTCAGTTCAGTGCCCCATTTTTTAAAAATATTTATTTATTATGTATACAATTTTCTGTCTGTGTGTATCTCTGCAGGCCAGAAGAGGGCACCAGACCTCGTTACAGATCGTTGTGAGCCAATATGTGGTTGTTGAGAATTGAACTCAGGACCTTTGGAAGGGCAGGCAATACTCTTAACCACTGAGCCATCTCTCCAGCCCCTAGTGCCCTATTTTTTAATTGGGTTAATTAGCATTTTGATGTCTAGTTTCTTGAGCTCTTTATATATTTTGGAGATCAGACCTTTGTCTGTTGCGGAGTTGGTGAAGATCTTTTCCCAGTCAGTGGGTTGCCTTTTTGTCTTAGGGACAGTGTCCTTTGCTTTACAGAAGCTTCTCAGTTTCAGGGGGTCCCATTTATTCAATGTTGCCCTTAATGTCTGTGCTGCTGGGGTTATACGTAGGAAGTGGTCTCCTGTGCCCATGTGTTTTAGAGTACTTCCCACTTTCTCTTCTATCAGGTTCAGTGTGTTCAGACTGATATTGAGGTCTTTAATCCATTTAGAATTGAGTTTTGTGCATGGTGATAGATATGGATCTATTTTCATTCTTCTACAGGTTGACATCCAGTTATGCCAGCACCATTTGTTGAAGATGCTCTCTTTCTTCCATTGTATACTTTTAGCTCCTTTATCAAAAATCAGGTGTTCATAGGTTTGTGGATTAATATCCAGGTCTTCTACTTAATTCCCTTGATCGACTTCTCTGTTTTTATGCCAATACCAAGCTGTTTTCTATACTGAGGCTCTGTAATAGAGTTTGAAGTCATGGATGGTAATTCTTCCAGACGTTCCTTTATTGTATAAGATTGTTTTGGCTATCCTGGGTTTTTTGTTTTTCCATATAGCCTTGATTATTGTCCTCTCAAAGTCTGTGAAGAATTCTGATGGGATTTTGATGGGGATTGAATCTATAGATTGCTTTTGGTAGAATTGCCATTTTTACTATGTTGATCCTTCCAATCCAGGAGCAAGGGAGATCCTTCCATTTTCTGGTATCCTTTTCAATTTCTTTCTTCAAAGACTTAAAGTTCTTTTCAAATAGATCTTTTACTTCCTTGGTCAGTTGCCCCAAAATATTTTATGCTATTTGTGGCTATCGTGAAAGGTGATGCTTCTCTGAATTCTCTCTCTGCATCCTTATCCTTAGTGTGTAGGGGGGCAACTGATATTTTGGAGTTGATCTTGTATCCTGCCACATCACTAAAGGTGTTTATCAGCTGTAGGAGTTCTTTGGTAGAGTTTTTGTGGTCGTTTATGTATACTATCATATCATCTGCAAATAACGAAAGTTTAACTTCTTCCTTTCTAATTCAAATCCCCTTGATCTCCTTATGTTGTCTTATTGCTATTGTTAGAACTTCAAGTACTATATTGAAGAGGTATGGAGGGCGTTGACGGCCTTGTCGTGTTCCTGATTTTAGTGGGATGGCTTTGTGTATCTCTCCATTTAATTTGATGTTAGATGTCAGCTTGCTGTAAATAGCTTTTATTATATTTAGTTATGACCCTTGTATCCCTAATCTCTCCAAGACCTTTATCATAAAGGGTTGTTGAATTTTGTCAAATGCCTTTTCAGCATCTAATGAAATGATCATATGGTATTTTTTTCCTTCAGTTTATTTATATGATGGATTACAATGATAGATTTTCATATGTTGAACCAGCCCTGCATCTCTGGGATGAAGCCTACTTGATCATGATGGATATTTTTTCTAATGTGTTCTTGGATTCAGTTTGCCCTTATTTTATTGAGGATTTTTGCATCAATGTTCATGAGTGAGATAGGCCTGTAATTCTCTTTCTTGGTTGGTTCTTTTTATGGTTTTGGTATCAGGGTAACTGTAGCTTCATAAAAGGAATTTTGCAATGACTCTTCTGTTTCTATATTGTGAAATCCATTAAGGGGTATAGGTATTAGGTCTTCTTGGAAGTTCTGGTAGAATTCTGCATTGAAACCATCTGGTCCTGGCCTTTTTTTTGGAAGGGAGGTTTTTGATGACAGTTTCTAATTCTTCGCGACTAACAGGTCTATTTAGATTGTTCACCTGGTCTTGGTTTAACTTTGGTATATGGTACTTATCTTAAAAAATGTCCATTCTTTTGCATTTTCTAGTTTTGTGGCATACAGGCTTTTGTAGTAAGATCTAATGATTCTCTGAATTTTCTCTGTGTCTGTGGTTATGGCCCCCTTTTCATTTCTGATCTTATTTATTTGCGTGTTCTCTTTCTCTCATTTAATTAGTTTGGATAGGGGTTTGTCGATCTTGTTGATTTTCTCCAAGAACCAACTTTTTGTTTTATCGATTCTTTGGATTGTTTTCTGTGTTTCTATTTTGTTGATTTCAGCCCTCAGTTTGATTATTTCCAGTCTTCTACTCCTTCTGGGTGAGTCTGCTTCTTTTTTTTTAGAGCTTTCAGGTGTGCTGTTAATTCTCTAATGTGTGCTTTCTCTGTTTTTTTTAAATGTGGGCACTTAGTGCTATGAACTTTCCTCTTAGCACTGCTTTCATGGTGTCCCATAGGTTTAAGTAAAGAAACAGCAGTATAGCAAAAGACATTCTAGGGCCAAAGCCCTTGGGGCCCTCCTTATCTCTTATTCAACAATCAGAGCTTTGCTTGTTGGTGAACCAATATCCTGAACCTCTACTGCCACAGGTGCTTCTCTGACATGGCTACAAGCAAATGTCACACTGAATACTTTAAATATTGGTTTGATTTTTCTTAGTAAAAATTTGCAGAAAAGTGAAGAATATCAGACAAACCTCACCTTCGTTCTTTGTAATCAATACTTTTCTCCCCACCAGTGGCATATGGATCATGGTTTAACCATACTTGTGCCTGGATGTCCATGAGAAAAATGGACAACTTTTTGGTACTGAGCTATGAAGACATGAAAAAGGTAACTAGCATTCTCAAAGCAGCCACACAATCTTCAGCAACCAACCCTGTGCAACACCTCATATTCCTCAATTTCCTCACTCCACCTACTCTGTCAGTGTCAAGCTCATGAGGTACAGAGGGTTCTGCATGGTGGAACAGAATAAATTGGAGATTTCAAAATATTATTAGAAAATATCTAAAATTTTTCAAAATTAAGTAATGACATACATCTAAATAGGTTGATATGCCATTACCTTATTTGATCATTGCAGATTTTATTTGATTGAAACGCACAAGTGAATGTTATAAACATGTTTAAATACTATGTGTGTCTCTCAAATAGCTCTTATTTTAGAAACTAGAAAATATTCCTGGAAGGGTGTCACATAATTGTAAACCTAGTACTGGGAAACAGAGACAGATTCAGGGATCATCTTTGGATGTTGGGTTTGAGGTTAACCTTGGTTATAAGAGACATTGTTTCTAAAGACCATTGATAGAAATATTTTTAAGCTATAAGTGAAAGGTAATTGTTTATGTATTACATATAAAGATAACAATTGTACTTTTACTGAGCAAGAAAAAATTACACTGATCACAATCTCTATGGGAGAAAACATTTGACCACCCTTAGTAGTGTTCAAAAACTTATCTAAGGTGGAGAAGAAGCAGTCTTACAGCCACTTTTTACCTATAGAAATAGACTCTGGTGATGATGAAGGTTACTGATAGTTCTAGCTTCTTCGGTTTTGTTAAATTTTTTTCTTATTTTTATTATTCAAATCAATTTTTAAAATTTAATCATATTTTGATCATACTTTTTCCCTTTCACAATTCCTTCCAAATATTCTCTACCTCTTTACCCACCTAACCGTAAGATCCTTCTAAAAAAACAACAAACAAAAAACAATAAAACAAATCTCCCCTCACAAAATAAAGCAATACCTTACAAGAAAAAAATATAAAACCAGAGAACTATAACCAAATACATGCACCCATACACATACACACAAACTGTGGAGTCTATTATCTCTTCATCAACTACTCCTAAATATGAAGACTTCCCTGAAGTGGTTGATATATACAGTGCTACAGCATTGCAGAAAACTGATTTTCCCATTCCAAGAAGATATAAATGACAGTACAGATGTTAACCTTTACCTGGTGGCTAAATTTTCGTTTATTCATTTTTTTTGAAAAATATAACAAGTGAAATACAATATGAAGAAACAATAGTATCACCTCAGAGTTTAAACAAGGCAAACCAACAGAATGAAAACAACTTAGAGAAGGCACAAGCAAAGACTAACATGTTTACACACGTGAGTTCAGGAAGCTCACAAAAACACCAAAATTAAAGCACTAATATATAAGCAAAGGACTGGTGCAGTCTGATGTGATACTTTGCACGCTGCTAGAGTCTGTGGGTTCATATGAACTTAACCTATGTTGATGAGGAATGCCTTGTTTTCTTGGCGTCTTCCCTCCTGTCTGGCTCTCACACCCTTTCTTTCTTTCTTTCTTTCTTTCTTTCTTTCTTTCTTTCTTTCTTTCTTTCTTTCTTTCTTTCTTTCTTTCTTCCTTCCTTCCTTCCTTCCTTCCTTCCTTCCTTCCTTCCTTCCTTCCTTCCCCCTTCCTCCTCCTCCTCCTCCTTTTCCTTTTCCTCCTCCTTCTCTCCCCTTCTCCTCCTCCTTCTTCTTCTTCCTTTTCTCTAAGCTCTAAAGGGAGAGTTTTGGTGGATACTTACCATGTATGGCTGGTTGTTCAAAAGTATCTCAGTCTCTGTACTGTCTGTCTATGGATATCTATATTTGTTCCCAACTGCATTGGGAGAAAGCTTCTATAAAGCTGTCTGAATAAGCACTAATCTGAGTATACCAAAATATCTTTAGGAGTCATGCTGTCACTAAATTTTTAGACCAGTATTATTTGGCTTTACCCCTAGTTTCCCAGGTTATCTAGTCTCTGCTCATCAAAGCACTGTCAGGTATGGGTTCTGTCTTGAGAAGCAATCTTTAAATGAAGTCAGTTACTGGCTGGTTATTCCCATGAGCTTTGTGACACCATTGCACTCGTATATCTTGCAGTTAGAACACCATTGTAGATCAAAGGATTTTTGGCTGGTTTCATGTTTATATTTCTTTTTTTAGTAGCATGCAGAATACATTCCTGTAAGAACGATGCTGGAAAGTGTGAGTGAAAGGTTTATGTAGTCATCAGTCCAGCATCTCCATATTCAATGAGTTGTAAAGGTATTGTCTTCAGCCATGTGAACTTGCTGTCAGTTTTTTTGAAAACAACCTATAATCTCAGCGATAGCCTATGTTGTTTAGGGGTTCTCAGGGGATAACTTTGGCAAACAAATCAATTAGATCTAACCCAATCTCAGTACTGGATGCTTCCTTTGGTGATAAGAGATGGCCATTTGGGACCATCTCACCCAATACAAGTTTATATCCTTTAGATTTCCTTCGTGTGTGTGTGTGTGTGTGTGTGTGTGTGTGTGTGTGTGTGTACATACATACATATTTTAGGAAGTTTCTGTTGTAATAGGCTGTATATATGTTTTATGAATTGTTCCTTAACTTTAGCAGTCTAATTCCATACTCTGTTCCTCAAGTCTCTCTCCTTTCTCCCTTCCCACTTGATCTTCCCATTCTAGCCCTTAACTATCCATCCATAGTTTATCCTCTATGTTTAGATTTTTTATTATTTTGTGATAAGGGGATTTTCTTTACCTCTCCAATCTATTTGGTGTTCTGTAGGCTACTTTTACTTTGATAGGTATCTACTTCTTTAAGCAGGAAAATTTTCTTCTATGATTTTGTTGAAAATGTCTTCTGTGCCTTTGACCTGGGTTTTATTTCAACCTCCACTATTAAGTTATTAGGTTTGGATTTTTCATAGTGTAACAAATATTCTGATTGCTTTGTGATGGGAGCTTTTAGGTTTAACTTTTCCTTTAACAAATGTATCTATTTCTTCTATGTTGTCTTCAATGCCTGAGATTCTCTTGTTTTTCTCTTATAGTCTGTTCATGAAGCTCACCTATGAGGTTCCTGTTGTGTTCCTAGGGTTTTTTTCCAGATTTTCTTCACTCTGGGTTTTCTTGATTAATTCTGTGTCTACTTTTACGCCTTGAATTTTTTTATATTATTCCACTGTTGGTATTTTCATAGATTTCTTTGGACAATTTGTTCATTTCATCTTTTAGGATCTCTATCATCACCATACAGGCTATTTAAAGGTTTCTACTTGTTCTACAGCTATGTTGGAAAACTAGGAGCCTGCTGTAGTAGGGTGACTGGGCTCTAGTGGAGACATTCTGTCCTGGATATTATTAATTGTGTTTTTAGGGTGTTGCATAGCAGCTGGTATCGGGAAAATTGAAATTATAGGTGATGATATCTGGTCCTGTCTTTGTTCAGTTGGTGATTCTTTCCTTATTTTTTGTTGCCCTGACTGGTACTTAGGAGAGTGTTGTTGCTGTGTGTTGCCTGGTAGGACATTTTTTCTGGGATCCTAATAAGTGTGGCCCCTGGAGATTCCAGGTAAAATGTGTTTCTAGATATGGAAAGATGGCTCTTAGGAATGGAGATGGGCTAGGAGGGGGCAGAAAAATTAAGTTCACAGGAGAGAAGACATCTGAGTTTTCCATGAGATCTGCTTAGTTAGTCACTGGGGAAGAACACTGACAGGCTACAACAGAAGTTTTGTTATAAAGCTGTGAGTGAGACTGGGCTTTAGACTTGGAAGGATGGAGGGAGAGATGAAGATCTGTAGTTAACCTACTTGCTTTTCTAGTTAGAGTGGCCTATGCCTTCTTAGGGGGTGTCTTCAGGATTTTAGGGCTAGAAGAAAGCAATGGATAGGGAGAATAAACTTTGGAGTATAAGACTGAAGACACTCACTTGCAAATGGGGCATTTGAGGGAGGTCAGCTGCTTAAGGTGTTAAACATAAAGCTGGGAATGAGATTTAAAAACTGGATTTGGAAAAGTAAATGGAGAGATGAAAATCAGGATTTAACCTATGTGCTTCCTTGCCCAACTTGAGCTGTGGTTTCCTAGGGATGCTTGATGGAGTTGGGGTGTGGGACAAAGCAATCTGTTGGGGGTAGAGCTGTTACGAGGTGTCTGTGAGTTCCACTAGAGATGTAGTTCACTAATGCGGGTGTTCTGTTGTGGAGCTGGGGATCAGACAGGATCTTTGGACTCAAATGAATGAAGAGGAAATAAAGATTTCTAGTTATCTTAGTTCTTCCATGGCCAGAGTAGTCTCTGGTTTCCCAAAGAAGGCCTGTTGGAGTTGGGTTTTGGGATGGTGCAATGAGTTGGAGGAATAAGTTTAAAAGAAGATCCTTTGGATCCATTCTAGATGGGGGTGTTGCCATGGATTTTCTGTGACATTACTGGGGATGAGACTAGGGATTTATATGTGTAGGAGGACAGGGAATGTTCAAGATCTTCAGTCAGTCTACTTAACTTCCCTGGCAGGAATCATCAAAACAATTTTTAATGAAAAATATTTAGGAGCAACAAACCAGGAAAATTAGATTATTCAAAAGGAACTTGATCTTGTTTTTCTTCAAGGAACAGAAAATTTCCTTGCAAATAGCAAAAACAAAAACTTCTTTGCCTTTTGTCAAATCATTTTTCACTTAATAAAATTCAGTATTCCCCAGAAATCTTCATACTAAGCTGTCTGTGCTTTGTGGTAGTTCAGTTTCCCATAAATCTGTCCACCCATTCAATACATTATATTTTATTACCATCATGGTTGTTTACCTTCCCATGATATGTTGATTTAATTGGTAATAAAACATGTAATAACTATTTTGAGCCAATAGTACCTTTACGGGCCCAGGAAAGGGGCTAGAATTCAAAGCAAAGTCTTCAGTATTCCGAGATTCTGTCTTGTTATGACAATCTCCTACGATTAAGGCAGTTGTGCTATTGCACAGCTATAGTTCTAGTATATGGGTATCTGATGTAGGAAAATGGTGAATATGATGCCCATCTGAGTTATAGCCCAAGATCATACCTAAAAACAAAATAGTATCTCCAAAAATACCCCCCGTGATAATTATTTTTATTTATTTATTTTATTTTTTATAAATTTATTTATTTATTAAAGATTTCTGTCTCTTCCCCGCCACCGCCTCCCATTTCCCTCCCCCTTCCCCAATCAAGTTCCTCTCCCTCGTCAGCCCAAAGAGCAATCAGGGTTTCCTGCCCTGTGGGAAGTCCAAGGAACCCCCACCTCCATCCAGGTCTAGTAAGGTGAGCATCCAAACTGCCTAGGCTTTCACAAGGCCAGTGCGTACAGTAGGATCAGAAACCCATTGCCATTGTTATGCAAGTATTGTAAAGCTTTGTCATTCTCAGTTTCCCATAGGAGACATTATTGCATGGTGTAAACGTTAACCTCTCTCAAATTATTTGTGCACATTGCCATCAATCCAACTTATCATTGTCTACAAATACTTTTAGAAGTTACTTTAAACATCTTAGGGCAGGTTGGTTATGGTGGTGCACACCTTTAATGCCAGAACTTAGTAAAATCATGTAGGTTGATCTCTGACCTCTTTGAACTTGATGTCAATCTAGTCTACATAGCAAATTTAATACACCAAGGCAGAGCTCTGTAGTGAGACCTTGTCTCAAGAAAAAGACATCCCAGTTCATTTAGTAGGCATGTTGGCACACACGTGTGAACACACAGAGATGGAAGCAGAAGGATCAGATATTCATGGTCCTCATCTATTACCAAGTAAGTTTGAGTATAGCCTTAATTATATGAGATCCTCTCTCTAACGCCCTCTCCTCTATAGAAGAAATTCTAACCTCTGTCTTTTAGGGCCAGAGATCAACAAGTCCATACAATATATAAATGCTGTGCGTAACTCCTGTTCTTTCTACATGGCCTGTTTCTTTCCTAAACTTTCAATGTTTTCTCATTTCTTTCTTCATGTTCCTTTTTTCCATCCGCCATCTATATTTCCTTTCTGTGTATCTATTCTGTCAGTGTTTTCTGTTTATTACCCTCATTTTGGTTTCCTCTTCTTTTAGGACACAAGGAAAATCATAGAGAAGATCTGTGACTTCCTAGGAAAGAAATTAGAGCCAGATGAACTCGATCTGGTCCTCAAGTACAGCTCCTTCCAAGCAATGAAAGAAAATAAAATGTCCAATTTTAGCCTCATCACGGAAGATGACGTTACTAACGGATTGGTCCTCCTGAGAAAAGGTGAAGAAATTTTCTAGCTTCAAAATATGTCAGAACAGCCGGGCAGTGGTGGCGCATGCCTTTAATCTCAGCACTTGGGAGGCAGAGGCAAGTGGATCTCTGTGAGTTCGAGACCAGCCTGGTCTACAAGAGCTAGTTCCAGGACAGGCTCCAAAACCACAGAGAAACCCTGTCTCAAAAAACCAAAAAAAAAAAAAGTCAGAACAAGTAGAGGTCTTGTTGCTCCAATAAGACTCTAAGGAATACTTGGGAACGTTTCAGAACTCATTGTTCATTACATCATGTTTTTTCACAGACCATACTGGGGAATATTTTGGTGGTGAATATGTGGTCCTCAGGAACTCTGAAAAAACCGATTTTTTTCTGGAAGTACATATTAGGATTGCAGATGGTTGTGTGCAATACCAATACCCTCATTGTGAAACAAAAGTGTAGATATGTTGCAATGAGGCTTTGTAAGCCTCTGTGTATCTTATACCTCAACTCTAAAGAAAATGTTTAATACAGAGATCAAAGATATATCTAGGATGATGGCCACAGAAAACACTTCCATTAATGGCTGAAGAAGATGTTTAACATGCTAAGATTGCTGAAACACTCCCATCTGAGAATAGGTCTCATAAAGACTAAGCAAATTATTCACACAAGTGTTATAGTCTGAAGCAATTTGCCAATCTAAATTTGAATTGCTTTAGGCTTGGGAATACTCAGTTTATTCTAAACTGTCTCCCCTGGAATGGGATTAGCCAGCTTCTCTACATCTGGATATCCTGTCTGTGTGGGGAAGACTGTGGTTATGGTTTCATAGTTGTAAACTTGAGGAGTAACTTTGCCAGAGTGAATCACACCTGGAGTATCATCTACATTTAATTAGCAGATAATAGGTGATATGAGACTCAGGTTTAAAGAAGCATAAGTCAGATGTCAGTTCTTTGGGGATGAGTAAAGAACTTGGGTATAATCTGGCAGTGGTGGTGCATGCCTTTAATCCCAGCACTTAGGAGGCAGATGCAAGTGAATCTCTAAGCTTGAACCCAGTCTGGTCTACAGAGTTAGTTCCAGGACATCTAGGGCTGTTACACAGAGAAACCCTGACTTGAAAAAAAAGAAATTTGGGTATATATGTAGGAAGTGAAGAATAATGGATTGAATAATCTTCTCCCAGTAATTTGCATGCTTCAGCCTTAACCTTCAGTTCTCCTCCATCACACAGTGTGAGGTTTAGATCTTATAAGGACATCAGGGATAGATAGATAGATAGATAGATAGATAGATAGATAGATAGATAGATAGATAAGTTTAAGTGGTTAACAGGTTTCATTTAATCCATTACTCCTGGTGTCCTTACAAGAGAGAGTTTGGACTCAGTTTTGACAACAAAAACATGTCTCCTCAAGAATTTGGTCATCTATACACTGAAGACTGAGGCCTCTGGAAGAATCCACTGCTTTTGAAAGATAATATCCCATTCCTGTGTGCTGTACTCTGTGGAGACAGAGTTCTCTGAACTAGAAATGAAGGTCTTACATAAGAATTCTCTCATTTCCTATATCAGATTGTTCCCCTTTTAATCTTGAAATTATGAACAGATCAAATATTAATTCTAAAATTAATTCATTACTTACCATTATGTACCTAATTCCCTAGATCATAATACATGAAAAGCTGTGTTAAGTGTTATGCTGGCCTTAACCTGGAGGAATTCTGTAGACCTGTTTTCATTGTCCTTTAGTTGCATTTCTCGGGACATATAAAATACCTTCTCTTGCCTCTGAAGAGCTGGTCCTTACCTGAGAGACTAAACCATTTGACCGAGTGGGGTTAATCTGGTTTTAAACATCAAGCCATAATTTTCCACAAACAATTTTGTTGATTATGGCTCTATATTTAGATACTGCAGGAAATAAAGACCAGGAAGATTACCATCCTTGTTCACTGGTTAGTTGACAGAACTTTTATAAAGACATTGTCACAATCAAAATATGTGATAAAAAGTCTTCTGACAAACTTCAAATATTTTAGATTTTTCCATGACAGAGTTCTTGAGTCATTAATAATTTTCACTGGTGTCCTGAGAAGACATTAATCTGAGACACAGAGGGAAGAAGACCTAGGGAGAAGCCCACTATCTACAGGCCAATAAGAACCAAGGGATGGTCTGGATAGCAACCTTTTGTGATACCTGCAGTCTCCAGATCTATGAGCAAACTTCTTTCCAACAAGAGTTAAGTCACCACACATAGCTAGCCAGAGATTGAGGGAATTTTCAGAAAGAACAAATAAAGAGAAATGTATGCTTGTTAAGTGTACAGGATATTGGCAAAGTTGGACTCAGAACTTCATGTGTGTATCTGCAAAGACATGCTTCTCTCATCTGGACTGATACATTCCAGTGGGCACCATATTGAATTTTCTGAGATTCAGGTAGCTCAGCATCTAATCTGGCTTATCAGGCATCAGACATGCTTTGGGAAACAATAACAAAGTTTGCTCTAGTAATGAAGATAATGATGAAGCTGAGAGTGGCAATGGATGCTGAAAGATTCCCATTATAACAGATTATGGTCACATCAATCAATGAAATATTATTTGAATATGGTATACCAATAATTATGATTTAATTAAGAATATTTTATATTTTCTTTAATAATACTACTGTAAATTAAAGTTACCTTACATGATAAATAAGGAATGGAAGGTAATAAGGTAAAGCATGACTTCTATTGTCAATCTTTTTGGCTTCAAATTCACATTCATCATTATCACACTGGGTAACATCTCAAAGACTAATTTTTTTTCTCATGAACAAAATGAGGATAAGACCAGTATCTTCCTCACTAATTCATGAATGCTTTTGTTAGTTCCATACTGAGTATATGGTATTAAATGATATGATTTGATAAATGAAGCTTTTGGTGATATAAGTTTCTTTTTCAAATATATTAGATATTAGATAAATTAGTTATTTCAGGCTTATCTTATTTCAGGGTTTATCTTCCTGTTGTACATGTGAATGACTGAGTGTGGTCATATACAAAAAGAAAATGTGCCAAAGTATTACAGCTATGAAATAAAATAGAACAAGAATGAGGACTACAGAATTCTACTTGGAAGGAAGATAGGAAGAAGTGGTCACAGTGACATAAATAAGGAAAAATGTACTAAAAGCAACTATATGGAACACATCAACACTTTAGGGTGGAGGAACATACAATACAATGGAATGTGAGCAGTTGGATAATATGGCATCTCAAATGTCAAAATTAAAGGTATACTAGAATGGAGTGATGAATCATGTAAGTATTCATGCATTATCAAACACCAAACTGACTGAAGACAGTAATCTTGAAATGTTCTTGGCTTGCAGTATCTGGGTATCCTGCATCAGATGGAAGCATTAAATAATTTGAATGTAGCTCCCAACAGTGTGTTTCTCAAGTTCAAAGAGATCTAATGTAGTAGGAGCAGCAGGCTGCTTCCCGCCACCCAGCTAGCTTTTTATACCCAAAATAATTACACAGAAACTGTACTTTTTAAACACTGCTCGGCCCATTAGTTCTAGCCTCTTATTGGCTAACTCTCATGTCTTGATTAACCCATTTCTATTAATGTGTGTAACACCACGAGGTGGTGGCTTACCGGGAAGGATCTTAACCTGTGTCCATCTTGGAGAGGAGAGCTATAGAGTCTGCCTGACTCTGCTTCTTTCTCCCAGCATTCTGTTCAGTCTACTCCACCTACCTATGTTCTGACCTATTAGGCCAAGTAGTTTCTTTATTAATTAACCAATGAAACAACAGATAGATAGAAGATCCACCTACATCAATCTGATGCCTCAAATCTCTGTAGACACCTGCATTCACTTGCGCCTATACACACATAATTAAAATTAATGTTAAAAGATGTTTTAAAGTTGATTGCATGCTTTGCAGAATTTTTACACTTAATACTAAAACTTAGAAAGAACAATTGAAGTCTGCTTCGAAAATTGAGATAAGAAACTTTTTTGGGTTGGATAGTGTGATGGAAGCAGAAATAACTGGAAGCACTAATAATCTGGACATAGAGAAGTTAGAGCTATTGTTGATGTTGTTAACTTGTGTCATTGATAGGTTGGGATAAGAGAAGGTGAGACATTATTTCTGTAGAGGTAAAAGTCTGATGCACATTATTTCAAGGAATAAGAAGTGTGCTCCACAGAGTTACTGGTGGTTCCACTTTATTAACTATGGGGTCCTTGTCAAGCAGATGGTAACAGCATGTGAAGGAGTGAGAACCGTATTAAGAACATCATTAACTCATCTATGTGTTTGCTTCACATTTTCCAGGCATGACTGGGGACTGGAAGAATCACTTTACAGTAGCCCAAGCTGAAGCTTTCAATAAGAAATTCCAAGAGAAAATGGCTGGTTTCCCTCCAGGGTTGTTCCCATGGGAATAAGTTCTTAAAACTTTTAAATAATGTAAGGACAGTGGGGTTTATCTTCCTGTTGTTGTACATGTGAATGACTGAGTGTGGTCATATAATAAATAATGTTACTGTATTTTGGAGTATTTTTTAATAATTGGTAGTAGCAGTAGTAGTGGAGTAATGGAGTAGTGGCAGCTATATTGTGTGTGTGTGTGTGTGTGTGTGTGTGTGTGTGTGTGTACACAAATTTCTATGTGTAGTGTCTTTAAAGGCCAGAATATTGCATTGGTTCTCATGAAGTTGCAGTTACATGATGCAGTAACTCAGTTGCTTTGAGTACTAGGAACTGAATTCGGATACTAAATAAGGAAATAGCTCTTGAACTATGAGTCATCTCTCCAGACCTAATCATGCTTGAGCCATCAAATATTTGATTTGTTTTTATTATTACTGGTTTGTTATACTTTATCAGCTAACTCCAATTTTCTTTATGGAATTCTAGCTTTAAAACAATCATTGTAGTCAGGCGGTGGTGGTGCACGCCTTTAATCTCAGCACTTGGGAGGCAGAGGCAGGCTGATCTCTGTGAATTTGAGGCCAGCCTGGTCTACAAGAGCTAGTTCTGGGCCGGGCTCCAAAGCTACAGAGAAACCCTGTCTCAGAAAAAACAAAAGATAGATAGATGATAGATAGATAGACAGATGATGGATGACAAAAATCCTTGTAATATTATAAAAATAATAAAAGCTACATGAAAATATAAGTGATTTTTACTCTGGGATATTTAGGTTAAAAAAATAAATAAATTATATTTATAGAGAATTTAAAACTTCATTCATATAGCCTATGATGTAAGAAATTTATAAAATTACATTTATGTTCAGTATTTTTTACCTGTTTATCACTTTTTCCCCTTTTCAGTAATTTTTAGTGGGTGTGTAGAGGTAGGCTGCTTGTATGTTCCTGGCTGCCCAGAAGTGAAATGATCACACAGAAACTATACTAATTAAAACACTTCTTTGCCCAATAGCTAATGCATATTTCTAGCTCACTCTTATCTCTTAAATTAACCTGTTTCTGTTATTTTATATTTTACCATGAGGCTCATAGCCTACCTGGAAGTTTCCAGGTGGAGGCTTGCATCTTTTTCTTCTGGCAGCTCCATGGCTTCTCTCGAGTCTGCCTTCTTTCTCCCAGCATTCAGTTTAGTCTTCCCCACCTAACTCTTCTCTGCCCTATCACAGATCAATGCATATTTTTTATTCATTAACCAATAAAAGCAATACATATACAGAAGAACTTCCTATATCATCTACCCATTTATTTCTAAATAAGAAAGAAGGTTTTAAGTTTAAGATAATAAAATTACATATAACAAAACAGGTATCAAGCAAGTATTACAGTTACAATATTTATATCTACTTTATCTTTTATCACAACTAAGGAAAGCTATAATTATAACTATCTATTCTTCAACTCCATCAAAGACTCCAGAAGAATATAGTATTACCTAAGTAAACAGGGAGTACATTGTAAGCAAGTTCCAAAACTCTAGAATTGACAGAGACATCTTGCTGCCTGGACAGTCACCCACAGTTCTTCTATACTCTTGTGGCATCTTCAGCCTACAGACCCATATTATCTGGCAGACTTTTCCATGAAGCAGGAAATTTCAAAGACAGTTTCGTCTGCATTGGTAGCTTGTCAGTCACTTTCTTCTGTTTCCTGAAGACAAGGGGTAGCAGAGACAGAGCAAGAAAGAGAAGGGAGCCATATGGGCATCTATCTTCCTTTTAAAATCTCCATTGAGAAATTAGGTGTAATTATAATATGTTTGCCTTTAAGTATTACTTGGTATTTTTACATTTAAGCTTTCAATATAATTTCTCTTTTATGTTTAGTATTTTGAATATTATATGCCAAGGAAACATACTTTTTTGTTCCAGACTGCTTGGTGTCCTGTATGCTTTTTGTAATTTTATTGGCATCTCCTTATTTTTCTATGATTTTGTTGAAAATATTTCCTGTACTTTGATTTGGGTTTCTTCTTTTTCCTCTATTTCCATTATTCTTAGTTTTGATTCTTTCATGGTGACCCAGATATCCTGGGTGTTTTGTGTCAGGAGAATTTTAGATTTAAAATTTCTGACTTTTATAACCCTTTCATCTACAATGTCTTCCATGTTTGAGAGTCTCTGTTCTATTTCTTGTATCCCAATGGTAAAATAGCATCTGCAGTCGCGTTTAAATTCCTGAAATATATTTTTATAGATTTCTTTTAGTTTCGGTTTCCTTATAGATCCTATTTTCATTTTCAGATTTTGAACAGTTTTATTCCTTTCCTATCACTGTTTCTCCTTTCAAAGATTTCTTTAAGGAATGTATTCATGTCCTCTTTAACAAACTATCATGTTTATAAAGGCTGTTTTAAGGGTTTTTCCTTTTGCTTTAACTATGTTGGGTTTTTCTGGGTATTGTGCAAGAGAATTTCTGTGAACTAGTGCAGGCATATTGTCCTGGCTGTATTATTGTGCTTTTACATGAGCATCTGGGCATCTGGGATTGGGAAGATGGCAGCTAAAGGTGCTTACTTCTACTCTTGTATTTTTCGAGTAATTTTTTTGGTTTCTATTTCCTCTCTGTTTCATAGAAAAATGTTGTGTCCATGTGTTGCCAGTAGGAAAATATTTTGAGGCTCTTATAGTTATAGTCACTGGGGATTCTGGGTAAAATGTATGTGTAACTGTTATAACCAGAAACTTAGTAATGTGGAGGTCTGGCGTCAGTGATATGACTTCACAAGAGGAAGGAAAGCACTGTGTTCCACCAGGATGTACTTGGATACTCTCCTAGGTACAGGGTAGTGAGGAAATGTCACAACAGAAGGCTTGCTTAAGAGCTGTGGGTGAGACTCGGGGACTGATTTGGAAAAATTGAAGGAGAGGTAAAGATCTGCAGTTTAGCTACTTGCTTCCCTGGTACAGAGTGGCCTTTAGGTTCCTAGAGTTTGGGTCTGGTAAAAAGACAAAGAGTGGTGGAAATAAATTTTGGAAGGGATGATTTGCATGATCCACTGCAAATGGATGAAGGAGTGGAAGGAGAGTTGAAGCACATGTTCTTCTGATGAGAGAGAGTAAGTTTGGTGAACCCTATTTCGAGGAGCAAAGGGAGAGGTAAAGATCTGCAATTAGGCCTTGTGATTCCCTTCCCAGTATGGTTTGTGGATTCCCAGCAAGTGCCTCCCAAATTAGTGGGTTGGTACAAAGTAACAAATCATGGGTGCAATGTTAGGAAGTGAAGATATGTGGCATTCAAGGAGATGAGGTTTAGGAGGTCCCATTTATTCAATGCTGCCCTTATTGTCTGTGCTGCTGGGGTTATACATAGGAAGCGATCACCTGTGCCCATCTGTTGTAGGGTACTTCCCACTTTCTTTTCTATCAGGTTCAGTGTGTTCAGACTGATATTGAGGTCTTTAATCCATTTGGACTTGAGTTTTGTGCATGGTGATAGATATGGATCTATTTTCATGCTTCTACAGGTTGACATTCAGTTATGTCAGCACCATTTGTTGAAGATGTTTTTTTTCATCCATTGTATACTTTTAGCTCCTTTGTCGAAAATCGGGTGTTCATAGGATTGAGGGTTAAAATCCGGATTTTCTATTTGATTCCATTGGTCAACATCTCTGTTTTTGTGCCAATAACAAGCTGTTTTCATTAATGTAGCTCTGTAATAGAGTCTGAAGTCAGGGATGGTAATGCCCCCGGAAGTACCTTTATTGTATTGGATTGTTTTGGCTATCCTGGGTTTTTTGTTTTTCCAAATAAAGATGATTATTGTTCTCTCAAGGTCTATGAAGAATTTTGTTGGGATTTTGATGGGGAATGCATTGAATCTATAGATTGCTTTTGGTAGAATTGCCATTTTAACTATGTTGATCCTCCCAATCCAAGAGCAAGGGAGATCCTTCTGTTTTCTGGTATCCTCTTCAATTTCTTTCTTTATTTTCTTTCTTTATTTATTATTAAAGATTTCTGTCTCTTCCCCGCCACCGCCTCCCATTTCCCTCTCGCTCCCCCAATCAAGTCCCCCTCCTTCGTCAGCCCAAAGAGAAATCAGGGTTCCCTGCCCTGTAGGAAGTCCAATGACCACCCACATTCATTGAGGTCTAGTAAAGTGAGCATCCAAACTGCCTAGGCTCCCACAAAGCCAGTAAGTGCAGTAGGATCAAATACCATCTTACACCTGTCAGAATGGCTAAAATCAAAAACACCAATGATAGCCTTTGCTGGAGAGGTTGTGGAGAAAGGGGTACAGTAATCCATTGCTGGTGGGAATGCAAACTTGTGCAACCACTTTGGAAAGCAGTGTTTCGGTTTCTGAGGAAATTGAGGATCAACCTACCCCTGGACCCAGCAATACCACTCTTGGGAATATACCCAAGAGATGCCCTATCATACAACAAAAGTATATGACCAACTATGTTCATAGTAGCATTGTTTTTAATAGCCAGAACCTGGAAACAACCTAAATGCCCTTCAATGGAAGAATGGATGAAGAAAGTATGGAATATATACATATTAGAGTACTACTCAGCAGTAAAAAACAAGGACTTCAATTTCTTTCTTTAAAGCCTTAAAGTTCTTGTCAAATAGATCTTTCACTTCCTTGGTTAGAGTTACCCCAAGATATTTTATGCTATTTGTGGCTATCGTGAAAGGTGATGCTTCTCTAATTTCCCTCTCTGTTTCCTTATCCTTAGTGTATAGGAAGGCCACCGATTTTTTGGAGTTCATCTTGTATCCTGCCACATTACTAAAGTTGTTTATCAGCTGTAGGAGATCTTTGGTGGAGTTTTTGGGGTTGCTTATGTACACTATCATATCATCTACAAATAACAAAAGTTTGACTTCTTCCTTTCCAATTCGAATCCCCTTGATCTCTTTATGCTGTCTTATTGCTATTGCTAGAACTTCAAGCACTATATTGAAGAGGTATGGATAGAGTGGACAGCCTTGTCTTGTTCCTGATTTTAGTAGGATGGCTTTGAGTTTCTCTCCATTTAATTTAATATTAGCTTGCTGCATATTGCTTTTATTATATTTAGGAATGAACCTTGTATCCCTAGTCTCCCCGAGACCTTTATCATAAAGGGGTGTTGAATTTTGTCAAATGCTTTTTCAACATCTAATGAAATGATCATATGGTATCTTTTTCCTTCAGTTTATTTATATGATGGATTACATTGATAGATTTTCATATGTTGAACTAGCCCAGCCTCTCTGGGATGAGGCCTAATTGATCATAATGGATAATTTTTCTAATGTGTTCTTGGATTTGGTTTGCCAGTACTTTATTGAGAATGTTTGGGTCGATGTTCATGAGTGAGATTGGCCTGTAATTCTCTTTACTGGTTGAGTCTTTGTGTGGTTTTGGTATCAGGGTGACTGTAACTTCATAAAAGGTGTTTGGCAATGACTCTTCTGTTTCTATTTTGTGAAATACATTAAGGAGTATAGATATTAGCTCTTCTTGGAAGTTCTGGTAGAATTCAGCATTGAAACCATCTGGTCCAGGGCTTTTCTGGTAGGGAAGTTTCTGATGACAGCTTCTAATTCCTCGTTACTTACAGGTCTATTTAAACTGTTCACCTGTTCTTGATTTAATTTTGGTATATAGTACTTATCTTTAAAAATGTCCATTTCTTTCAAATTTTCCAATTTTGTGGCATACAGGCTTTTGTAATAAGATCTAATGATTCTCTGAATTCCCTCTGCATCTCTTGTTATGTTTTCCTTTCATTTCTGATCTTGTTAATTTGCATGTTCTCTCTCTGCTGTTTGATTAGTTTGGATAGGGGTTTGTCAATCTTGCTGATTTTCCCCAAGAACCAGCTTTTTGTTTCATTGATTCTTTAGATTGTTTTATGTGTTTCTATTTTGTTGATTTCAGCCCTCAGTTTGATTATTTCCAGTCTTCTACTCCCCCTGCATAAGTCTGCTTCATTTTATCTAGGGCTTTCAGGTGGGCTATTAAGTCTCTAATGTGTGTTTTCTCCATTTTCTTTATGTGGGCACTTAGTGCTATGAACTTTTCTCTTAGCACTGCATTCATAGTGTCCTATAGGTTTGGGTATGATGTGTCTTTATTTTCATTGAATTCAAGGAAGACTTCAATTTCTTTCTTTATCTCTTCCTTGACCCAGGGGTGGTTCAGTAGTTGACTGTTCAATTTCCACGAGTTTGTAGGTTTTCTAGGGTTAGAATTGTTGTTAAATTCTGACTTTATTCCATGGTGATCCGATAGTACACGGGTGTTTACTACAATTTCTTTGTATCTATGTATGCTGGTTTTGTTACCAATTATGTGTTCAATTTTTGAGAAGGTTCCATGCGATGCTGAGAAGAAGGTATATTCTTTTCTGTTTGGGTGGAATGTTCTATAGACGTCTGTTAAGTTCATTTGGTTCATTACATCTGATAGTTCTCTTATTTCTCTGTTAAGTTTTCTGTCGGTTGACTTGTCAATTGGTGAGAGCGTAGTGTTGAAATCTCCTACTATTAGAGTGTGGGGTTTGATGTATGCTTTGAGTTCTAGTAATGTTTCTTTTACATATGTGGGTGCTTTTATATTAGGTGCATAGATATTCAGGATAGAAACTTCCTCCTGATGAATTTTTCCTGTTATGAGTATAAAGTGTCCATCTCCATCTCTTCTGATTGATTTTAGTTTAAAATCAATTTTGTTAGATATTAGTATAGACACACCTGCTTGTTTCTTTGGTCCATTTGATTGGAAAACCTTTTACCAACCCTTTATTCTGAGGTAGTGTCTGTCTTTGAGTTTGAGGTGTGTTCTTGTAAACAGCAGAATGTTGGATCCTGATTTCATATCCATTCCCTTAACCTGTGTCTTTCTATAGGTGAATTGAGTCCAGTGATATTAGTGACCAGTTGTTGTTAGCTCTGGTTATTTTTTTTTGTGGTAGAGTTTTTGTGTTTCCCTTCTTTGAGCTGTGCTGGTGGAGGGTTGTCAGATGCTTGTGTTATTATGGGTGTTGTTGGCTTCCTTGGTTTGTGATTTTCCTTCTAGTATTTTCTGTAAGGCTGGGTTTGTGGCAACATATTGTTTAAATTTGTTTTTGTCCTGGAATATCTTGTTTTTTCCATCAATGGTGAATGCAAACTTTGCTGGGTATAGTAGTCTGGGCTTGCATCCATGTTCTCTTACTGTCTGTAGCACATCGATCCATGACCTTCTGGCTTTCATGGTTTCCATTGAGAAGTCAGGTGTAATTCTGATAGGTTTCCCTTTATATGTTACTTGACCTTTTTCCTTTGCAAATCTTTGTTCTTTATTCAGTATGTTTTGTGTTTTGATTATTATATGGCGTGGGGATGCTTTCTTTTGATCCAGTCTATTTGGTGTTCTGTATGCTTCTTATAACCTTCATAGGAGTATCCTTCTTTAGGTTGAGAAAGTTTTCTTCTATAATTTTGTTGAATATATTTTCTGGGTCTTTGAGCTGTAATTCTTCTCTTTCTTCTACCCTTATTATTCTTAGGTTTGGTGTTTTATTGGTGTCCCAGATTTCCTGAATGTTTTGTGACGAGAATTTGTTGGATTTTCTGTTTTCTTTGATCAGTGCGTTTATTTTCTCTATGGTATCTTCAGTGTCTGAGATTCTTTCTTCTATCTCTTGTATTCTTTTCGTAGTACTTGTCTCTGTAGTTCCTGTTTGCTTACCCAGAATTTCCATATCCATCCTTCCCTTGGATTGTGTTTTCATTACTTCCATTTCATTTTTCAAGTCTTGAACTGTTTCCCTTACCTGTTTGATTGATTTTTCTTGTTTTTCTTGGGTATCTTTGAGAGATATATTCATTTCATCTACCTTTTTGTTTGTCATCTCCATGTCTTTATGGCAATTTATTAACCTCCTGTTTAAGGTCCTCAATTATTTTCATAAAGTTCCATTTAAAGTTGATTTTCTCTATCTCTTCTGGAGTAGGGTGTTCAATTCTTATTGTTTTGGAATCCCTGGATTCTGGTGATACCATGTTGCCTTTCAGGTTGTTGGAGGAATTCTTGCATTGCCGCCTGCCCACATCTTCCTTCAAATGGAGTCAGGAGAGTCTTGGTGTCTTGGTCCAGTCTTTGCTGTGACTGACTCTCTGGGTGGATCTCCTCAGTGCAGAAGCAGGAACTGTTCCTGTCTGTCTGGATGGAACTTCTCAGCATTGAAACAGGGATGCCTGGTATCCCTAGGGCACCGTGGACAAAAAGGCAAACGTGGGGGCAAGGCGTTGTCTAGTAGAACACAGCATACCCTGCAGCACAAGCTGAAGGTGCCCGCACTCCCTTGCAGGGACCTTCAGGCCTGCCTGGGAGGCAGACACTCACCCCCTCTTGTTCTGACCTTCTTTCATAATGAGTAGTGATATGGAAGTGCAAGCCAAGTTTCCTCTATAACTGTATCCTCCACATGTTGCTTTGGAAATGGTAATTCAGTACAGAAATGATGCCCATAATTGTGAAAAAACTTTCTTTAGCAGATGATACTCTTGAAAATATTACTTTTCATGCATGCTGGAAAACTGAAAAAAAATAAGCTTAGATAAAAGCTCAAACAAAAAAAAATATTTAGTGACATTACAAGAGAAATTCACTAAACTAAGGAAACCAATGTACATCCAACACCAATAGACATTTTGTCCCCAGAAAAAAATAACCATAGAAGAAATTCTATATGATGTATTTGCATTAAGATTAGAAGTCTACATAGCAAGGAAGACATGGTAAAATTTAATGGAAAAACAACTTATTTGAAAAGGTAAGTCAAATGAATGATATCAGATTTCTTAGTAAAAACACTAAAGCTGAGTAGAGTATGGAATCATTTATTGCAAAAATAAAAGGAAAAATGAGTGCACACCAAAGCAGAGTTATCCTTTAAAGTCAGAGAATGGTAGACCTTCCATGATAAACACACTCTGAAGCACCACCACAAATAAAGTAGACGAGCAATAATATTAGATGGGCCCTATTCAGTGTAGGGGGAAGAAAACATTTAAGTATGAGAGCTCTGGAAAAAACAAGTTTCATCAAAGGAATTCAGAAAAAATTATATATATATATATATATATATATGTGTGTGTGTATGCATTTATCATATATGTGTATATATGTATATAAATACATGTGATAAATCATATATACATATATATGGGAAAACATGTATACATATACATGTAGAATACATATACTTACAAATGTGTATATGTATGTGTGTATGTGTGTGTGTGTGTGTGTGTGTGTGTGTGTGTGTGTGTATAGACAAGGTAATAGTGACAAGGCCTGGAGAACTTGAGATCCTGTGATCATATGAGAATTGTTTCCATTTTGATATCACTGTTTTCCCTGTCACATGGTGATTTGTGTAGCATTTGCACAGCTTCAGGTTTGTGTTTCCTGCTCATAAGCCCTGGCATCCTTGATTTAAAAAAAAAACTCTCCCTGTGTACAGAATTGAGTTAATTGCTCTTACATAAAGAGCAAAGCATATTTGTCAGTATTTAATGAGGCACCAATGTGAGGAACCAAAGTGGCACAGGATTGCTCGTGCTGTAGCCAATCATGTCTCACTGCCACATGGCTGCAACCGCAACACCTGCTGGCCACTGAAGATCATTAAATCTATAATAATTTACTGAAATCTCATAATGAATGTATATATTTGGTTAATAAATAAATCAATAAACTTTAAAGTTATATAATTGCAGACAATATTAATCGAGGAATTTAAGTCCAGGAATATAAATCCAGGAAGTTAATAACATTTTGTTTATACTATGGATGGTATTCTGCAAGGCATATATGGTTTTTCTGATACATCCATTTATTGAATATTGGGATTTAGTTTTCTTTTTCATATTATATCCTTATGAAAATGGTTTGATAACAAAGCCAAGAATCAGGCACTTTTAGATATGATACAGCTTTTACAGATGAATAATAAAGTGCTAGGTGACAGGATTAATATTAATAATAATTAATATCATTGAAAATCAAAAGTTAGCTGAAAAAATTAATGCCATTGAAAATGATAACATTAATTTGACAGACAAAATTCGGTCCATGTCGAAGGGAACTGAGATATTATCTGAAAGTATTCATACTGGTGAATTTGACAATCAAAATCTGTTAAAGCTTTATGATAGGTTAGCAGTTAAAGTATCTCTCCAGGAAGACAATCTGCAGGCTATCTTAATAATAAACAAGGATGAGATGTTAGATTTAAAGGAAAAACTTCATACACTGAAATCACATGAGCAGAATAAGTACCAGAGGCCAGGTGCCTAAAAGAAACCACCAGAAATATATTCAGGCCAAGAGATTCAGGATTTACAAAAGACAGTAATACAAAGATTTAAAATGATTGAGGAAATTATCAGAGCTGGTGGGCAGTGAGAGAAGGTAAAAGAACAGAGTTTAACATTGCCAGTATGTGTCAGAATCACAGATGGTTTATACAGGATTTTAGCTTCTTACACTGTAATCACCTCTGAAAAAGCATCAAGTTCTAAATGCCCAAAAGGATCCAAAGAATGTAGAAGGATACCTATAGGCATGTATGATCTAAAAGAAATTAAGCAAGCAGTAACATCTCATGTCTTGTATTCACCATTTGTTAAGGAGATGGTAAAGACATGGGCTTCCAGCAATAAGGCTACCCCACACAATTGCCTTCAATTATTTTCAGCAGTCCTGGAAAATGGGCCACAATTCCTGTGGAAATCCTATTGGTGAGGAAGCAAAAATTTAGAATGACAGTGAAAAGCAAAAGAAAAACAAACTTGAGGCTTCCCAAGATCAAATTCTTGTCAAGGGAACTTATGCTGACCCATAGATTCAACCAGGAACAAATCTTGTCCCTATGCCAGAAAGTAGCCTTAAATGTTTGAGACAGGATTCAGGAACTAGGAAAATAAATTGAATCATATATTATGGTTAAACAGGGTCAAAAAGAACCCTTTAGTAACTTTTTATAAAGACTAACTAAGGCTGTACAAATAGGAGTAAGAGACCAAAACTGGAGGAATACTTATTAAATCTCTGGCTTTTGAAAATGTCAACTTACAATGCAAAAATATTCATGAACCTTTAAAGGTTAGATCACCACCAATGGCTGAGTATATCCTGCATACAATGACCATTGAGATATTTGAATATAATATTAAACCTTGGGTAGGAGAAGCAATTTCCAAAGGTATGAAGAGACATCAAAATGCCAAATGGTTTAACTGTGGTAGAATAGGAAATCTGAGAAGGGATTGTAGACAAGGCATTCCTAGAAATAATGTCTTCTCTGGGAATGGCAATAATAAAAGGTGTCAACCTTCTGGATTAGGTAGGAGATGTGGCAAATGCCAAAATTGGACCAATCAGGAAACACCCTGCAGGGCCTCTTGCAAGCCCCAAATCAATCATGTTCCAGTCATTCCCAGTCATTATGGAGGGTCTCTCTCACCAGAAAAATTAAAAAATTCATTGTGGCTGTAAATAACCATACCATTATGGATGATGGATTAAACATGGAGGATGAATCATAAATTCCAAAAGGAAATAGGAAGCATATATTTTGGCAACTTCTATAAATGATCAAAGACCAAAGCTAAGAGTGCCTATAAATAACATTAGTTGAGGGATTCCTAGACACAGGTGGAGCAGTCAATATCATTACTCCAGAAACTTGGCATCTGAATTGGCCTCTTCAAGATGTAGATGGTCAATTCCTAGCATTGAAACCCTATCTCAAGTGAAACAAAGCACAAGATGGGTTGAATGCACAGTGCTAGATGGGCAGAGAGGAAGTCTGAGGCCATATGTGCCTAATAACGCAGTGAATTTATGGTGTCATGACCTGCTGCAGCAATGGAATACCCAGATTAACATTCCTGAAGTCCCAACAACTCATGTTTCTGGTAAGGATATTATAAGGTACTATACACAAAGGTCATCAGCCATTCAGGCTGTACAAGAACATGAAGCAACTGGCAAACATTTAGAGGTACCAGTGGACCTACATTTAAAATGGTTAACTGAAAAACCTATGTGGGTTAAACAATGGCCTTTGACAGAAGACAAACTGCAGGCTTTAGAACAACTACTACAAGAGCAACTAGACAGTCAGCATATTGAAGAATAAACCAAGGCTGGAATTGTCCTATATTTGTTGTTAAAAAGAAATCTGGAAAATGGAGAATGGTGACAGATCTAAGAGCTGTCAACAAAGTAATTAAACCTATCGGCCCTCTACAACAGGAATACCTCTGTCTTCTCTGTTACCAAAAGGATGGCCTATTATACTTATTAATCTAAAATATTGTTTCTTTACTATACCTTTACAAGAAAAGGATAGGAAAAATTTGCCTTCGCCATGCCTACTTATAATAATTCTCAGCCTACAAGGGTGGACCATCCTACCACAAGAAAGACTCAGTAGACCCATCATGTGCCAATACTTTGTAAGTCAGCTGTTAGAAATAATACATAAACAATTTCCTAAATCTGTAATTTACTATTACATGGATGACATTTTGATATCTGATTCAAATATAAATATTTTAGAAAGAATGTGTGAAAAAGTAAAGTAAGTTTAACCTAAATGGGGATTACAAATTGATCCAAAAGTAATACAACGAGGAGATTCTGTCAATTACTTAGGTTATAAAAATAGGTTTACAGTAAATTAGAACACAAAAGGCACAAATTAGGAGAGAACGATTGCAGACTTAATGATTTTCAACGATTGTTAGGAGACATTTCCAGTCTATGATTGGCTTCAGGGATAACACCTGATCTAATAATTCATTTAAAAAAAACCTTAGATGGTAACAAAGACTTAAATAGTGCCATGAAATTAACAGCTGAAGCTAAAAAACTATCTAACTGTCATTGAAGAGAAATTATATTAGGCATATGAGGATAAGTTGACTCCAAATTTTAATTGCATTCTAGTCATATTGCCTTCTAGAAATTTCCCTACAGGAATTTTAATACAGAGGAAAGGTATTATCTTAGAATGGATCTTTTCCCCACATAAACCAAGTAAAAAATTAAAAACTTATATGGAAAACGTCTCTGAATTAACTATAAGAGGAAACTGAGATTTTGTCAATTAGCAGAAATAGACCCAGCAGAGATTATAGTGTACATTACTGCTGATGAAATTATAAAGTCATGGAAAGACAATGAACCCTGGCAAAGAGCTTGTGTTAATTTTTAGGAGATATTAATAACAGTTTTCCCAAAAGTAATAGAATCAACCTTATTAAGAGAACTACTTGGAACCTTTACTGAATTGTACACACCAAACCAATAACTGGAACCTGTACAATCTATACCGATGCAAATAAATCAGGAAAGGCAGGTTACAAATCAGAATATATAAGTAAGGTGAATCAAAGCCCTTATAATTCTGTCCAAAAAGCACAATTATATTCTATTCTCTTGGTACTAAGGGATTTTGAAGAATGGCTAAATATAGCTACTGATTTGCAATATGCAGAAAGAGTCATCTTGCATATTGAAACTGCTGAATTTATATTGGATGATACAGAATTGATTTCATTATTGATTTACGTTCAAAATATAATTGGGAACAGGCTTAGTCCCATATACATAACATACATCCTATCCCATATGGGTCTGCCAGGTCCTCTAGCACAAGTTAATGCAGAAATTGACTGATTATTGTTTGGAAGTGTGATGAAGGTCTTAGAATTTCATAAATAAAACATCATGTCAATAGCAAAGGTTTTTAAAAAGAGTTTTCTATAACATGGCAACAAGCTAAGGAGATTATAAAGAAATGTCCTGCTTGCTCTTTCTATAACCAAACACCACTACCCACAGGGAGTAACCCAAAGCGTGCTCAAAAGAATAAAATCTGGCAGATGGATATGTTACAATTTGCTGATTTGGGAAAATTAAAATATATACACCACACCATTGGAACTTATTCACATTTACAATGGGCAACTTCCTTGAGGTCAGAAAGAGCTGCTTCAGTAATCATGCACTTATTAGAATCTATGGCTACCACATCAACTCAAGTGTCGTCTGCATGACATGACATACATCAGTATGTCAGACGGGAGGTACATGACCTATGGGACTAGGCTTTCTGGAGGTCAATGGCAGATGGCCCAGTATTGGCTGCCGATGAGGCATAGACAGGTTTCTAGATTAGCTGGCTATATGAGATATGGGCTTTGCACAATCTGTTTTAATAATGATATTCTTTATATCTACAAAACAAGGATTATCTCTTCAGGAACAGCTCTGGGATAGGGAAGCACAGTATGAGAATGTATAAGACTCCAACAAAACAGTTGTCATACATGGGGGTGTATGATGAGCAAGAGAATAGATGTATTCATGTTGATGGAGAAAGACTGTTATATTATATTTTGAATTTTATGGATAGGATTGCTAGATCCCGACTCCCATAGTGTCTGCTGCATAAGAAGTTACAAAAAAGTATATTTTGGCAGGTGCAGAGAGCTGTCAGGCATATTTTGTCACTAGATGAGATAAAGAAAAGGTTAGCCTGGCAAAATTGGGATCTTGGGGGTGGGGTGGGATGGGGGTAAGGGGAGATGGGGAAAGAAAAATGAGAAGGGGAGGATGGGGGGAGCTTGGGGAAATGGGATGGTTGGGATAAAGGAAGGGTGGATATGGAAGCAGAGAAGTATATATCTTAATTAAGGAAGCCATCTTACGGTTGGCAAGAGATTTGAACCTAGAGGGGCTCCAAGGTGCCCAGGGCGATGTCCCCAGTTAGTTCCTCGGGCAGCTGAGGATAAAGAACCTGAAATGGCCCGATCCTATAGCCATACTGATGAATATCTTGCATATCACCATAGAACCTTCATCTGGCGATGGATGGAGATAGAGACAGAGACCCACATTGGAGCAATGGACTGAGATCCCAAGATCCAAATGAGGAGCAGAAGGAGGGAGAACATGAGCAAGGAAGTCAGGACCGCGAGGGGTGCACCCACCCACTGAGACAGTGGGGCTGATCTATTGGGAGCTCACCAAGGCCAGCTGGACTGTGACTGAAAAAGCATGGGATAAAACCAGACTCTCTGAACATGGTGGACAATGACGGCTGATGAGAAGCCAAGGACAATGGCACTGAGTTTTGATCCTACTTCATGTTCTGGCTTTGTGGGTGCCTAGCCAGTTTGGATGCTCACCTTCCTAGACCTGGATGGAGGGGGAGGACCTAGGACATTCCACAGGACAGGGAACCCAGATGGCTCTTTGGACTGGAGAGGGAGGGAGAGAAGTTGGGGGAGGGGGAGAGGAGTGGGAGGAGGGGAAAGGAAATGGGAGGCTGGGAGGAGGCAGAATTTTTTTTCAATAAAAAAATTAAAAATTTTAAAAAAAGGAAAGGGTTAGAAAGAGGAGCTCTCTATTCTTAGATAAGATGAAACCACTTGTCTGAGGTTTACATTCCCAGGGACAAGAGTTCCTCTTCAAAGGATTTGTTTTATGTCTAACACCTGTTCCTGATAATATGCTCTTCTTAGAAATCACTGATGTGACTAAAAGAAGCTTTCATACTGTGCCAACAGATGATACATGACCTTCTGATTTGTTCTTTGTTTGAATACTATATAATGAAAACATGAATTTAGTAAAATTGCAGCAGATTCCAACCGCTCTTTTGTGTGTTGTGTCTGTCTGTCACTGCCGACTTTGTGCCTTCCTGAGTACCAAGACCCTGCTTCTCCCATGGTCTAGGTGAGCCCGTCCATGGTAGGTGGCGCTCAAACAGGGACTTTTGGACAGGTAATTTCTCTCTTTTCTTTTCAAGGTAATGAGTAGGCTCTTGCCAGGACTCTGCAGTTCCACTGATAAAGGATCATCAGTTAAGTGCAAGTAATCTTGAACTTAACCATGAGGTTCACTGAGTCAAAGCAGGAAGGAATGTTTTACTCAGTATTTAAACATATGTTGACAAGTAGAGGACTGAAAGTATCAGAGCAGTCTTTAGGGGATTTCTTCACCTTCATTAAGATGAGGTTGTGGTTCCCTGTGGGTGGTTCACTCACGTTACCAGATTGGATAACCTCTAATGCTGTCTTAGCATGGAGAAAATTATCCTCACCTGGAACCAAGGGAACTACCCTCTCAGGGATAAAGCAAACGAATGAGGAATCTTCTTAGGATCTTATCTCACTCCTTGAAGAGGCTGTCCAGAGAATGATGCCTCCTTCTGAAAGTACAGACATGCTCCTTAAACAATTGGCATGGAAAAATGCCAATGCTCTATGCCAGGACCTTATAAGGCCCATCAGAAAAACAGGAACCATGCAGGATTACATTAAAGCCTGTATAGACGCCTCACCAGCCATAGTCCAAGGGATGGCCTGTGCTGCAGCAATGAAGGAAAAGAAGTTCAGCGCCTATGTTAAGCAAACCTATGGAGGAGATCAAAAGAACCCCTCAGCTCCCACTTGTTATAAATGTGGGGAATCAGGTCATGTACAAAAGAATTGCCCTGGGGAAAGGAAGGAGGGCAAAAGAGGCCCTCCCCCAGGTAATTGTCCAAGATGTCAAGAAGGGAGACATTGGAGAAATGAATGTAAATCCAAGTTACACAAGGATGGACTGCTCTTAGATAAGAGTAAAAATGAAGAGAAATCAGAAAACTAGATCAGGGGCAGCCTCTCAGCCCCTTAACAAGAGAGGAGAAAGAACAAGAGTCTAAAAATCAGGGTTTGAATCCTGAAGCTCCAGAATTTACCATACATGATCTGCCTAGGGCAACCTCAGAAAGTGCGGGCTTTAATCTTGCAGTTACTCAAGACATTATTTTATCACCATGGGAAGGAGTCGCCCTTATATCTATGCTGGTTAAAGGACCTCTCCCTTCAAGAACCTTTGGACTTATAATAATAAGAAGCTCTAACTATAGGAAGAATTTTGAAGTAATACCAGGAGTATTACAGTCTAGCTAAAATAAAAATCATGATAAGACCCTTAAAAGAGACTGTTCAGCTACATAAGGGACAAAGAGTTGCCCAGATCCTATTGTTGCCCTATTTGAAGGTGTCAAATCCTGTTCTTGTTAAGAACAGAGGATCAGGTCAATTTGGATCCTCTGATGTCATTGCCTGGGTACAAGATATTAATTCTCAAAGACCTTTTAGAACTGTAAAGATAAATGATAAACCTTTACAGGGCCTTTTAGATACTGGAGCTGATAAAACATGTATAGCAGGGAAGGATTGGCCTTCTTCTTGGCCGAGTCAAAAGACAACTTGTTAGGATTAGGGATGGCTTCTAATGTAGCACAAAGCCCAGAATTGTTGCGATTGCAACTAGGAGGTAAGACAGGGTTGATACAACCATATATTTTCGCATCTTTACCTTTCTCTTTATGGGGAACAGATATCACAAAAGGAATGGAACTCCAATTAATAACCTCAGATAATCTTAATGAGCCGCATTTTTCATAGGAGCCACTGGGAGCTTTCTCTATGCAGATAAAATTAAATGGAAATCTGATGAGCCTGTATGGCTCAAACAATGGCCCCTTACAGAAGAGAAAATACAGGCTGTTCAGCAATTAGTTCAAGAACAACTACAAACAGGACATATAAAGTTTGCCTTAAATCAGCTCATACATTTTTCTCTCATCATCATCTTTTAGTTCATTCTCTGTTTGTTTTTAATAATCTCAATATGGATGAAAAGGGAAATTCCCCTTCTATGAAACATTGGGGAGGTTTGTCTAGTGAACAATTTTGTATGGTAATGTGGAAAGACTTGCTTTCCAGAACCTGGAAAGGACTGGACCTTTTAATTTCCTCTGGAAGGGTATATGCATGTGTGTTTCCACAAGATACAGACTCCCCAATCTGGATCCCAGATAGACTCATCCAACCAGTGCCTCTCAAAACAGCAGATTGCAACCACTCTCTTGTGTGTTGTTTCTATTTGTCATCAGCCAACATCGCGCCTTCCAGAACACCAAGACTCTGCTTCTCCCATGGTCTGAATGGCTCCACTGAGCTGGTCCATGGCATGTGGCCATCATGGGTATACCTGCACAAATAAAGACAAATAATGGTCCAGCATATGTATCTAAGAAAATGAAACAGTTTTGTCCTTATTATATTATACAGCATATTACAGGTTTACCAAACAATCCTACAAGTCAGGCAGTTATAGAAAGTTCAAATCAAACTATAAAGGATATGCTAAACAAACAGAAAGGGACAGACAATATCCCCAGAAATAGATTGCAAAATGCTTTATTAACCTTGAATTTTTAACACTAATGAAAAAGGAACAACAGCAGCAGAGAGACATTGGATAATAGAAATATCTTTTGAATTAAATCTGCTGGTGTATTTCAAGGAAGTGTTGATCTCACAATCGAAACCAGGAGATGTGCTATGTTGGAGAAGGGGTTTTGATCTTTTTGTCACAGGAGAAGAAAAGCTATGTATATCATCAAAATTGGTAAAGATTTGGTTTGAAAAAGAGAAACCTCTTGAGAAAGAGAAATGATGGCTTATCCACAGAGGTGACAACCATACTAGTGGTAAGGAAACCTTATACGGGTTGGACAGGGTTCTCGTCTTGTCTTTGTAGGAAAATACTCATCTTCAGTAAGTCAAGAGACCCTAAACATTTAGAAGCATAAAGAAGAAAAGATAACTATCCAGATAGGATCACCAAGCAAAAAGAATTCTGACTCACAAGGACAGATCATCTAAGGCTAAAAATTACTAAATAGATGAGAGAGAGAGAGAGAGAGAGAGAGAGGAGAGAGAGAGAGAGAGAGAGAGAGAGAGAGAGAGAGAGAGAGGAAGAATTCTACTGGGCAGCATGCATTCATATATGCATATATGGAGAGAGAATAATAGTCATGAATCACTTAAAAATCAAGTTGGCTGACAGAGAGAGAACACGCAAATAAATAAGATCAGAAATGAAAAGGGGGACATTATCACAGACACAGAGGAAATTCAGAGAATCATTAGATCTTACTACAAAAGCCTGTATGCCACAAAACTAGAAAATGCAAAAGAAATGGACTTTTTTTAGATAAGTACCACATACCAAAGCTAAACCAAGACCAGGTGAACGATCTAAATAGACCTGTTAGTCGCGAAGAACTAGAAACCGTTATCAAAAATCTCCCTTCCAAAAAAAGCCCAGGACCAGATGGTTTCAATGTGGAATTCTACCAGAAGTTCCAGGAAGAGCTAATACCTATACTCCTTAATGTATTTCACAATATAGAAACAGAGGAGTCATTGCCAAATTCCTTTTATGAAGCTACAGTTACCCTGATACCAAAACCACACAAAGACCAAACCAAGAAAGAGAATTACAGGCCTATCTCACTCATGAATATCGAAGCAAAAATTCTCAATAAAATACTGGCAAACTGAATCAAAGAACATATTAGGAAAATTATCCATCATGATCAAGTAGGCTTCATCCCAGAGATGTAGGGCTGGTTCAACATACGCAAATCTATCAATGTAATCCAGCATATAAATAAACTGAAAGAAAAAAACCATATGATCATTTCATTAGATGCTGAAAAATCATTTGACAAAATTCAACACCCCTTTATGATAAAAGGCTTGGAGAGATTAGGGATACAAGGGTCATACCTAAATATAATAAAAGCTGTATACAGCAAGCCGACAGCTAACATTAAATTAAATGGAGAAAAACTCAAAACCATGCCACTAAAATCAGGAACACGACAAGGCTGTCAACTCTCTCCATACCTTTTCAATATAGTGCTTTAAGTTCTAGCAATAGCAATAAGACAACATAAGGGGATCAAGGCGATTCGTATTGGAAAAGAAGAAGTTAAGCTCTCGTTATTTGCAGATGATATGATAGTATACATAAGCGACCCCAAAAACTCTACCAAAGAACTCCTACAGCTGATAAACACCTTTAGTAATGTAGCAGGATACAAGATCAACTCCAAAAAATTAGTGGCCTTCCTATACACTAAGGATAAGGAAACAGAGAGGGAAATTAGAGAAGCATCACCTTTCACGATAGCCACAAATAGCATATAATATCTTGGGGTAACTCTGACCAAGGATGTGAAAGATCTATTTAACAAGAACTTTAAGTCTTTGAAGAAAGAAATTGAAGAGGACACCAGAAAATGGAAGGATCTCCTTTGCTCCTGGATTGGGAGGATCAACATAGTAAAAATGGCAATTCTACCAAAAGCAATCTATAGATTCAATGCAATCCCCATCAAAATCCCATCAAAATTCTTCACAGATCTGGAGAAGACAATAATCAACTTTATATGGAAAAATAAAAAACCCAGGATAGCCAAAATAATCTTATACAACAAAGGATCGTCTGGAGGCATTACCATCCCTGACTTCAAACTCTACTACAGAGCTACAGTATTGAAAACAGCTTGGTATTGGCATAAAAACAGAGAAGTCGACCAATGGAATCGAATAGAAGACCCTGACATTAACCCTCAAACCTATGAGCACCTGATTTTCGATAAAGGAGCTAAAAGTATACAATGGAAAAAAGAGAGCATCTTCAGCAAATTGGGCTGGCAAAGCTGGATGTCAACCTGTAGAAGAATGAAAATAGATCCATATCTATCACCATGCACAAAACTCAATTCTAAATGGAATAAACACCTCGATATCAGTCCGAACACACTGAACCTGATAGAAGAGAAAGTGGGAAGTATTCTACAACACGTGGGCACAGGAGACCACTTCCTACTTATAACCCCAGCAGCACAGACATTAAGGACTTCATTGAATAAATGGGACCTCCTGAGACTGAGAAGCTTCTGTAAAGCAAAGGACACTGTGGCTAAGACACAAACGCAACCCACTGACTGGGAGAAGATCTTCACCAACCCTGCAACTGACAAAGGTCTGATCTCCAAAATATATAAAAATCTCAAGAAACTAGACCATAAAAGGCTAATCAACCCAATTATAAAATGGGGCATTGAGCTGATCAGAGAATTCTCAACAAAAGAACTTCAAATGGCCAAAAGACACTTAAGGTCATACTCAACTTCCTTAGCGATTAGGGAAATGCAAATCAAGACAACTTTAAGATACCATCTTACACCTGTCAGAATGGCTAAAATAAAAAACACCAATGATAGCCTTTGTTGGAGAGGTTGTGGAGAAAGGGGTACACTCATCCATTGCTGGTGGGAATGCAAACTTGTGCAACCACTTTGGAAAGCAGTGTGGCGGTTTCTCAGGAAATTCAGGATCAACTTACCCCTGGACCCAGCAATACCACTCTTGGGAATATACCCAAGAGAGGCCTTATCATACAACAAAAGTATATGCTCTACGATGTTCATAGCAGCATTGTTTGTGATAGCCAGAACATGGAAACAACCTAGATGCCCTTCAATGGACGAATAGATGAAGAAAGTATGGAATATATACATATTAGAGTACTACTCAGCAGTAAAAAACAAGGGCTTCTTGAATTTTGCATGCAAATGGATGGAAATAGAAAACACTATCCTGAGTGAGGTAAGCCAGACCCAAAAAGAGCAACATGGGATGTACTCACTCATATTTGGTTTCTAGCCATAAACCAAGGTCATTGAGCCTATAATTAGTGATCCTAGAGAAGCTAAATAAGGAGAACCCAAAGAAAAACATATTGGCATCCTCCTGAATATTAACCTTCAGCAGGCGATGAAAGGAGACAGAGACAGAGACCACATTTGAGCACCGGACATAAATCTCAAGGTCCAAATCAGGAGCAGAAGGAGAGAGAGCACGAGCAAGGAACTCAGGACTGGGAGGGGTGCACCCACACACTGAGACAATGGGGATGTTCTACTGGGAACTCACCAAGTCCAGCTGGTCTGGGTCTGGTAAAGCCTGGGATAAAACCGGACTCTCTGAACATAGCGGACAATGAGGACTACTGAGAACTCAACAACAATGGAAATGGGTTACTGATCCTACTGCACGCACTGGCTTTGTGGGAGCCTAGGCAGTTTGGATGCTCAACTTGCTACACCTGGATGGAGGTGGGGGTTCCTTGGACTTCCCACAGGACAGGGAACCCTGATTGCTTTTCGGGCTGAGGAGGGGGGACTTAATTGGGGGAGGGAGAAGAAAATTGGAGGCGGTGGCAGGGTAGAGACATAAATATTTAATAAATAAATTAATTTAAAAAATCAAGTTGGCTTTGGAGTTGGATGATGGCTCTATCCTTCTCTAAATCCAAGCATGTTGTTAAAAGAAATACTCAGAGTTTCTCTCATGTCAGGTGTCATCTGTTATGGGATATAAAGAAGAAAGAATTTGAGAAAATTTTTACATTTCTCCATACCCATTTTTGTCTCTGTCATATCTTTTGTTGAATATATATCTATATAAATAATGTTTAAGTCTTCAACAATGAAAAATAAATTTTCCTGCAGTAATCTTTGAAATTTCCAGGAAGAAGATGGGGCCCCACAACAACTACTCCACCTGGTTGATACAACATCAGGATACTGACAGCACTTTCTATAAGAGTGGTTTTGGGTACCAGATGCTCAAGAAGATTCCAACTTGGTTAGTTGAAACGGTGCACCTTCTTCCAATTGATATAATTTAGGATATATTTATATATTGCACTATACATTTCTACCTCTGACCAAGATACTTATACATTGTTTACATTTTGAGGACACTGTCCTCATTTGTTGCACAGTTGTTTAAAGATTGTTTAATATTCTAATATAAAATCTTAGTCTTTAAGATATGTAGGTATTAAGAATTATAGGTCAAAAGTCATACATATTTATCAGTTTCTTTAGATACATAGAGATTATATTCTGCATATATGAGGTAATCTTGTTTAAGACTTCCAAGAGCTGTAGACTATGACATTTAAATAGCTTAGGGTTCTCTTGGTGTGAGACACAATTGCTCCTGGCAGAACCAATCTATTCCCAAGAGAATGTTGAACACTGAAGACACTCAACTTGGAGCTTGTCTTTTTCTTGCCAAAACTGGCCTTTGGGCAAAAAAATGCCCATGCCTCAACCACTGACAAAATGCATAGTATCTGGACTGGACCAGCAGCATACAAGAAAAAAGACTGTTAAATCTTGCCAAGACAGAATAAGATGGTTTTGAAAAATTTCCTGCCTCTGAAAACAGTCTGTCAGTTACTCTAGGCCTTAGCCAAAGTTGGTTACTCCAAAATTGCAAATGAGACTTTGAATGATTGCCCAGGCATCCAGTTGTCTTTGTCATTTATTGCACATTTTGGAAGTTGTTTGATTGCACTTCTGTTTACTCAAGTATCATTTTTTCCCTTCTCAGATCTTTGATGGGGTTGAAGACTAGATAGTCATAGTTACTTTCTTTTCATGACCTGGCCAAGCTATTTCTAATACAAAACTTAGACTACTTAGAATAGGATAATTATTGACACATTTAGCATATGTTTCTTTTGTTTCTTGCCATATAATGTTTTATGCTGGTTGTAATTCTATTTTTTTTATTGATAAAAGGAGAATAAAAAAAATTTCCACCTCCTCCTACCCTCCCATTTCCCTCCCCCTCCTCCCACTCTTCTCCCCCTCCTCCCACCCTTCTCCCCCTCCCCCCACTCCTCTCCCCCTCCCTCTCCAGTCCAAAGAGCAGTCAGGGTTCCCTGCCCAGTGGTAAGTCCTAGGTCCTCCCCCCTCCGTCCATATCAAGGAAGGTGAACATCCAAACTGACTAGGCTCCCACCAAGCCAGCACATTAAGTAGGATCAAAACCCCGTGCCATTGTCCTTGGCGTCTCATCAGCCCTCATTGTTCGCCATGTTCAGAGTCCAGTTTTATCCCATGCTATTTCCGTAACAGTCCAGCTGGCCTTGGTGAGCTCCCAGTAGATCAGCTCCACTGTCTCAGTGGGTGGGTGCACCCCTCGTGGTCCCGACTTCTTTGCTCATGTTCTCCCTCCTTCTGTTCCTCATTGGGACTTTGGGAGCTCAGTCCAGTGCTCCAGTGTGGGTCTCTGTCTCTATCTCCATCCATCGCCAGATGAAGGTTCTATGATGATATGCAAGATATTCGTCAGTATTGCTCTAGGATAGGGTCATTTCAGGTTCCCTATCCTCAGCTGCCCAAGGAACTAACTGGGGACCTCAGCTTGGGCACCTGGGAGCCCCTCTAGGGTCAAGTCTCTTGCCCATCCTAAAGTGGCTCCCTTAACTAAGAATTGTGGTTCCCGGACTCTCTGAACATAGTGGACAATGAGGACTACTGAGAACTCAAGAACAATGGCAATGGGTTTCTGATCCTACTGCACGCACTGGCTTTGTGGGAGCCTAGGCAGTTTGGATGCTCAACTTACTAGACCTGGATGGAGGTGGGGGTTCCTTGGACTTCTGACAGGACAGGGAACCCTGATTGCTTTTCGGGCTGGGGGGGGAGACTTAATTGGGGGAGGGGGAGGGAAATGGGAGGCGGTGGTGGGAAAGAGACAGAAATCTTTAATAAATAAATAAATTAAAAAAAAAAAAAGAAAAAAAAACCCTCAGAGCCAAAAAAAAAAAAAAGAATTGTGGTTCCGTGCTCCCCTATCCAACCTTCCTTTATCCCAATCCTCCTGTTTCCCCAAGTCCCCCCCTCCTTCCCTTCTACCTTTTCTCTCCCCATCTACCCTTATTTAGGCTTAGAACTCTCTTATTTAAACAAAAGGAGGAAGTCCTGTATTAGCCAGTAACCTTTAAGATACCAGCCCACTTGGGCATGGCTTCTTATACTATAAATGCTGATGTAAAGTAAGTGTTCACTATCTCTTCTGGTGGACATATTTGGTTTTTGTGCGCAGAGGATTGTGATCTGTGAGTCTACCCCCAAATAAATAGACCTTTATTATACTCAATTCTGAGCTATTGTGGATTATTTTATAACTTCCATCATCAGCCTGGCCATTGACTGCATAGACATGTCTTCCTTGCAAATGAGATTTTTTTGTTATATTTCACTCTATAGATTGGGCTGGACACAAAATCACAGTGAATCCATATCTTCTGCCTCCTTGGTGCTGAGGTTGGTCACCCAATTTGATGGGGAAGGGCCTGCGCATCATTAGAACTTCCTGTCTCTCACTCTTTCAGCAATGGTGACCCCAACCAATCCATCTACCATAATCATTCATCTAGAATCTAACTCTGGTCCTGCAAGTCAATGGAATTCCAGGTATCCAGAGATGCCTCCTGGAAAGAGCTACATGCATAGGCCTGATGGTAGCTTACAGTCTGTTCACAGATTGGCCCCAAGCTAAATGGGTATGTAGTAGACAAGATTGATGGCTATGAGAGGAACTGACCTGTGTTTAATCAGTAACAACGAACCCTCAGTTCTCTTCCCAGGGTAAAGCTACTCCTGTTTTTATTTTTTTAAATTTATTTATTTATTAAGGATTTCTGCCTCCTCCCCGCAACTGCTTCCCATTTCCCTCCCCCTCCCCCGATCAAGTCCCCCTCCCTCATCTGCTCGAAGAGCAATCAGGGTTCCCTGACCTGTGGGAAGCCCAAGGACTGCCCACCTCTATCCAGGTCTCGTAAGGTGAGCATCCAAACTTCCTAGGCTCAATACAGATTCACCAACTGACTTTTTACTTATTCAGAAAGTCTGTGTCAGTACAGACCAAGTCCCAGAAAGCTATCTTGACATCTACAAATGATGTGAATTAACTACAAAGTCTGATGCAAACTTAACCAAGCAGTCCCAGGTGAGACTCATTGACAAAGCATTTGTTCACCTTCTTAAAAGATCAGTAGCTAAGACCAAGGACTTACCACAGAAAGGGAACCCTGACTGCTCTTTGGACTGGAGAGGGAGGGGGAGAGGAGTGGGAGGAGGGGGAGAGAAATGGGAGGCTGGGAGGAGGTGGAAACTTGTTTTTTTTCTTCCTTTTCTCAATAAAAAAAAAACAAACGATCAGAAGTTAAGCTCATTTAATGGTTCTACACACCAGGTTGTTACAGCATGTCTGTATTGACAGAAGTGGAGACAGGAGTATCAGGACTTGAAGGCCAGGCCTGCCTACAACAAAGCCGCTCCAAAGACTGTCTGGGTTACGGGAGACCTTACCTTCATAGAAAACAACTACAACAACATCAAGAAACAAGAGACAAAAATATTTACGTGAGTATCTCGGTGTTCAAATGAGAAGAATAATCCCACATTCTTAACATTATCAAAGGCTACATAACAGTCAGACCTGGGTCTAAAGACCTGTAATGATAGCTACTTAGGAAGTTGCACCAGCAGAGATGCACCTTCAAAATAGACTAGGCTACAGAGTGACTTTGAGGTCAACCAGAGAATTGTGACCAAAATTGTCATTTGATAAAAGAAAGCGTGCAGATGTAAAATTTCTAAGTTGGATACCACTTACCATTTTTACTACGGACAGGTATCTGGTTCAATCTCTAGTCTTGAGGAGACAAAGAGAAAGGAGAGAAAATGGCATAAAATTAAGTTATTATGTGAGGAAGTAATACCTTATGGCAATAGAGGGCACATATCTGGTGAGTGTGGAAATGAATCTTCAGGCCTCAACCTTGTTCTCATGAGTGAACCATACACCTCAGAGACACACCCAGTATGAGGAGAGTAAATTAAAACTTTTAAATTATGTTTTATCTCACGTAAGCATTGTGAATTCATAAGTAGATGACTGAAAATTTGCAGAATTATTTGTTCTGCTAATGCTGCCACCTGGTCAGTCCATTTGGGTTACACAGAAAAGTAATTACTGGCTTTAGAGTAAAAGATTTTATACAATATATTTTAATAACCTTAGCATATGGTTTACTTTTAATCATAAGATTCAAAAGACAGAAGCATTAGGAACTCTTTGACATTCTAGCTGCCATTGTCTACATTACACTTCCCTGAACAACTGGAGCTACACAGAAACAAAAGCCCCTAAATACTCACATGTGCATTTAGAGATGTGTATATATGTAATTTCATTCTTCCAGTCTCCCAGTTCCTCCCCACATTGTGTTCCCAGTTCTTCCCTAAACTGTGGTCACGCAACTTTGGGGTTTTTCTCCTATATAAAAATAAGTAATTGGGTATTGCATTAATAAATTCCACACACATACACATGCAAAATCATATGGAGTACAGTTAAGCCAACTACTTTTAACTTGAACATTGTGCCTACATTAAGTTATGATTATTTTTTCTTCAGATTTAGCAACCTGTAAGGGTCAGGTAGTAGTAGCACACACCTTTAACCCCAGCACTGGAGAGGCAGGCTGATCTCTGAGTTCAAGGCCAGACTATTCTACAGAGTGAGTTCCAAGATAGCTGTTGGGGACAAACCTCAACAAAAATATCTCTTTCCAGGGTAAAGGCACAGGGATTTAGAAAATATTAGTAAAGAATATGAAGATCCTAATGTAAATAATATAATGGAGAAACATATAGAATAGCATCAGGAGGGAGTTCCAGTGAGTACTGGAATTCACCCGTGTTTAATTTCCAATTGCTTAAAATAACCCTGACCCCAAAAGGTAGGAGTAAGATAAAAAACTACATTAACATTATACAAGAAAATGAACAAACCAGTGGAGTTTGCGGGCTACATTCATAGTTAAACATTCTGTTCCTAGAACAAATTAAGTCCTGCTCATACCCTAGACCAAAGCATTCTACAGGCACACCATTCCCTAGGTGGAATCCAAAGTTATCTCCTTAAGGGAACTGAAACTTTTTTGGGTCTTTAGACTTTTGTTTGAGGTAGTAACATATATATTTCTATATGCTCAAAATACAAGCTCTGGCTATTAGCCACATCTGTTGACAATAACCTTGAGAGAGGAGAGCTCTCTGATCTAAATCTAGGTGGGATCTTTGTATGAAGTAGAAGCACCTTGAAGAACTAGAGGTAAGTTCAAACTCTCTGATCATTGGTCAGTGTGGAAACATGCTCACATTGTTGGGCCTCCACAGACAGTCAGAGTTACACAGAGACATTCTGTCTCAGGGAAGAAAAACTTTTTATGGGATGTTAAGAGTAGAACTAATCTTCCAGGGGACCTGAGTTCAATTCTCCACACCGACGGTATCACCCAGCGGTTGGCAACTAATGCCTGGAAATCAGGCTGATTTCCTAGAAAAAAAACCCACAAACAAAACACAAAAATATTAAAATTAACTTATCTTTAAAAGGTGGTGAAAATTTGCTGTAAGGAACTCCAATAAAAGTCCCTATTCACAATTTGGATTCTGGTGCTAATGTGCTCTTTTTCTGTCACTAGTTCCAGGCCTGGAGTGAGAAGACATTGGTGTGCTGCATCTCTACAGGAAAAGTGTGGTCACAGAGAAAGATCTGATAGTAAGGTAAAATTTAAAATATCAAACAAAGTGGTGCACGCCTTTAATGCCAGAACTCAGGGATATAGAGGCAGGTGAATGGTGTGGGATTTCCCTCTCTATGCATAAATATGTTTTATTACCATTGGTTAATGAATAAAGATGCTTCAACCAATGGCTTAGCAGAGTAAATCCAGGTGGGATATTCAAACAGAGATATAGAATGTAAGTAGGCAAACTCAGGGAGATGCCATATAGCTGCCAATAAAGAAAGACATGTGGGAACTTTACACAGTAACCCACAGCCTCATATTAATATGCAGATTAATAGAAATGAATTAATTCACGATATAAGAGCTAGCTAGAAATATGTCTGAATCATTGGCCAAAAGAGTGTTATAATTAATATAGATTCTATAAGATTTTTCGGGGCACGAAGAACTTTGTGAATTGAGGCCGGCCTGGTCTACAGAGTGAGTTCCATTCCAGGACAGCTAGAGATACACAGAGAAACCCTATCTTGAAAAAAAAATAAAGAATGAGCATCCATAAAAAAGTGTGGTAACACACAAAGCTTTAATCCTAGTACTAGGGAGGAAGAGGTGAGTGGATTTCTATGGGTTCTATGCCAGCTTGGTCTACTTAAGAGTTCCATGAAAGCCAGGGATACAGTATTAAGGGGAGAAAAAAGAGAGATCAGTAAAATGGTCATCCATCCATGCTGAAATAGAGTTGGAATTAATGTCAGAAAATAACTGATATGCATGCAGTAGCAACTTCTGCTTTTTACCCTACTGTCTGGAAGGGGAAGGGAGGAGTGACAGTAGCTCTAAGAAAGCCCCACCCATATAAAATAAATAAAACCTCAGCGAGTGAACAATTAAGTCATAAGGTGAAAATTGTCTAAAGTACAAGTGAGCATTGAATCTCTTTACAAACCAAAACAAAAATATGATCAGTAGTATTTAAGATACAGGAGCACCCAATCATCAAACCCCACACATTCAGAAATCTCCTGAGCCTTGAATACATAGCTGCCTCATCCTTAAAATCAAGATTTTTTTTTAGCTAGAACCAAGGGTTCTTGTTCCATGGGTAAGAGGTGCTGTGTGACACCAGAAAGTAACTCTAAGTCTGCAAGTCCCCTGAAGGGTTCAATTTTCAAAGGTGTGTTTCTAGAGCTGCTCAGAAGATGGTTCCGAAAGGTGAGCATACTTCTTGACTGGTTCTAGAGCACCTGTTGCAACTGGAGCTTCAGCTAATGCTGGATCTTCAGTTACTGCATGGGACAGTTGGAACTAGAGTTGTTTCAAGTTAATCAGGCTCTGGAGCTGCAGATGGGTCTTGAAAATCAGGCATGTCCCTCTGGAGACAATACCTGGAACCCTCCCAGGTCTGATCACCATAGAGAAAAGTTTCCAGGCTGTGGTTCACTTTAGGAATAGAGCCCAGAGAGAATGTGCCTGGAGACATGGACTCTACACTGAGAGAGAAAGGGACACTTGAGCAACCACAGGGACAGATTGACCCAGCAGCTGTTTGTGAGCTTCCACTTATCTCTGGCAATCATTACAGAACACTCTGGAAATTCTTTTGTTTGTAATTATGCCTTGGTTCCAGAACTAGGTCTGCAAAACAAAAAAAGACAGTGGAAGACCTGAGTGTCCCAGACTTGGCCATAAGGTGAAGATATTGAATGGAAAAAATAAAACATGGTTACATCAGTACCTACACACACACACACACACACACACACACACACACACACACACACACACACACACAGGTCTGGAGCTCTTGATGCCAAGAAGGAGGTAGGAAGGAAAGTTGAGTAGAACTTAACACCAAAAGACTAGGGAAGCTTCAGCTAGAAAATTTGGGGGTTTCACTTGTATCTCTGATGTCTGGGTCCTTAATACTCTGTTGACACATTAATGAGGATCCATTTGTTACCCCATTGAAGAAGAAAACTACTACAGCCTCAGATGCACATTGTTCACTATCCCCAACTGTCCCAAGCTGCCTCAAGCACAGTAGATATGTTCAGGGTGGGACATTATAAATGTTCAGGTGACTTATGGAGGATATCTATTTCAACAACAGGAGAGAGGGACTAGAGACATACCAGGGTCTGGTACTCCATCACTCAAACTTTCATACAATATCCACATGTTTCTCCACGCTAGAGTGTATGCAAGAATTAAAATATTTTTGCACAAGGTGTTTTGTTCTTAGTTGTACACACTATGCTACTTTTACTGTTTCCTGGGACTTTTGAAAAAACTTTCCAAATGCTCAACTCAGAATACATTCACATACAAACAGAACTAAATGGACTCAGTATGTTATAATAACATGTGATTGTATGCTTGTTTCAATAAACATTAATGAACACATAAATATGGGAAATAAAGGGATGGTTGTATGGTGAGAGGGCGAGGGTTGGTATCATATATGCAGCTAAGGAAATATGAGTTTCTGAAAAGACAACCACTATTTAAAAAAGAAATTGCTTGTTGCAACATTTTGTATGATCTCTGTAATTTTTTGCACATTTCAAACCACCCTGAAAGCTAAATTGAATTAGAAATCATGATAAGTGAGTCCCATTTCTATGACCTAGCACTTATTATTGAGTTTCTGGTTTGGAGTCATGAACTCAGGCTCAGAAATGCTGGAGAATGATCTCTGTATGTGTTCACAATTGCTTAATAAAACAACATTTGACTTACTGTTACAATATCTCTTTCTTCATCTCAGTAGTTAGTTTTGGAATTCACTACAGGCTATTAATGATTTCCTTCGCTGTACTATAAATATTAGCTCTCAATATTAGCTAGAAGCTGTACAGGTGGCTAAAGGTGGAATCCTAACATCACCCACAAAGAGATCTTGGCCATGTCAGATTACCTTTGGTTTGAAGGAGTACCTCTCCCTGGAGTAGGGATTGAAAAAAAAATACTTGAAGAAATCAGTCATAAGTTTGTGGTTAGAGATGAAGACACAATCATATTGACTTACCCCAAATCAGGTAAGGACTGTTAGTGAGAATGATCTTGAACTGTATGAGGAAGATTGGGACATTCATCATCATTAATTTAGGCAATGAGTAGAGTGTCCTATATATCAGTTGTTTAAAATGCTTTGTGGGTTAGGAGAGCTTTCTGTCAGCACATTTACACTCAGAGAAAGACTTTAGCTTGCTCTTTGAGGTCGAAGATCAGTTAAGGCAGGATTATTAGGGGGTGGGGTGGGAGTGTGTGTGAAGGAAATGGTAGGAGGGGAGGGAGTGGGAATTTTGGTTGGTATTTTTCTAAAACATCTAAAAATTATTTTTTTTAAAAAAAAGAAAGAAAAAGAGCAATGTCAGTGGATCCTAAGGCAGACCCTGGCATTGTTGTGTCTCTGTGTAGAAGAATGAGTGAAAGAGGGAGAATCATGAGAATAAAGAAAGGAAATAACATCAATAGAAAAAAGGCATGGACATAAGAATATGTGATGGAGAGTAAAATGTCATGGAGAGAATTACCATGGTTCTTGTTCAGGTTGTAGAAAGAGTCTCAAACTCAAGGAACCAAAAAGAAGCATCAAGACTATTGGGGAAGGGATGTTTACTGGGTGGAGGAAGCATTGACCATTAGGAAAGTAATAGGTTGCTCACAAGGAATGTGCAATAACTTGGAAAGTGAAGGACAGTGGAAATCAGAATAAAGATTAAGACAATCGCTCAGGGAAGAAAGGTAGATAAATATCTACTGGCAAATGAGCATGCAAACATGGATAGTGTGTGTGTGTGTGTGTGTGTGTGTGTGTGTGTGTGTGTTAAATAGACAAGAGGGCATTTATTTACCTTAAGGACAAGCAGTACTCACAGACACACTGCAGGATGGATGCATCTCAAGGGCATTGTATTAAAAGAAGGGAGCTCATCTAGATTTTTTTCTAGCTAGCTAGAACAGATTTTATAACTTCATCCCTGTGAAATATCTGGGATATTCAAATTCACTGCACCAGAATGTAGACTGATGGTGGCCCAGGACTGCTTGGGAGGCAGGTGAAGTATACCGAGTATAATCTCAAGAGGCAGGTGAAGTATACTGAGTATAATCTCAGTTTTTCCAAGTGAAGCATTGGGGATGTGCTAGATCAATATACCTTGTGCTAACACCATGTAGACATTGTGAACACCACAGTTCTGTGTACTTGGAAACAGCTGTACTGTAAATAGTGTGACTGTAAATTCTACTTGACGCTTTTTAACAAATAATGTTGAAATTACTTACCATCAATATTCCTTCTTGTTCAGGAACTAACTGGCTGATTGAGATTGTCTGCTTAATTCACACCAAGGGGAATCCCAAGTGGATTCAATCTGTGCCCATTTGGGAACGGTCACCCTGGGTAGAGACTAAAATTGGATATCCAATTTTAACCAATCAGGAAGGACCACGCCTCATCAGCTCTCACCTTCCCTTCCATCTTTTCCCCAAGTCTTTCTTCAGTTCCAAGGCTAAGGTCAGTATCCAGTGATTGAGAAATGCTTGGTCAAATGCTCATTGAACTTATTCTACCATGACAGACCCTGGAGCTCTTGTTTAAGTGTTTAAGTGGACTCTGATTTTTTTTTTTAGGTTGAGATAGGAAAGCTGGGATTCTCATGCACTAGGTGATATTGATGTGTTCCCTCCTCAGACTAATTCAAAGTACCATGATGTCAATCACCACACAGTGATCCTGGCAGAGATATGACAGAAAGTGGAACAACACATTAGAGCATCAAAGAACTACACATACAGGTCAAATAGAGTTAAAATTATAGTGTACAGTAGATATTACTGTTTTTTCACCAAAGTAATTAATTAATTAATTAATTAGCTAATCTTCATTCTATAAATACCCTATGCACAGTGGTGAAACATCCAACACAGACTACCTCATAGGTGAAACAACATGAACAGGCATCAAAACATGTAGATGTTCAACAGTTATGGCTCATCTATATTCACTGTGTCTTGCTGGGTCTAGCTGTCCATTGAGATCCGTAACCACAGGAATCACCCATGTTCCTGATAGACGAACTATAGAAAGGATCAGAAATATTCATAGCTTCTTGTTAGTAAGAACATTTACTGGTAATCCCTCCACCACAGAACTTAATATTATTTTCTGCTTAAACTGCAAAGACACTCTTAGAAAAACCATCTCCTAAAAATACCACAGTTGAGTTATGACCATTCAAAAATATGTGTTTGTGTCTTATCTGAATTTGGCAAACTCTTGTCTGGAGAAATTGAGGCATAAAGATATATACTCTAGAATAATATCACAAATGCATTGGTTCAAAATATAAGTATCCTTTTATTAAATTTATTTACTTTTAACTTATTTCTTTTATTTTTGAGATTACAATTTAATTGGATACAACACTCTCCCAACCCCTTTCTCCACACTCATTTATATAGCTCTCATTTTCCAGATTCATGGTATCTTTTTCATTGATTTTTATTATATATGTATATTTATACATATCTACAAATGTATAAATACTTAAGTATAATCAACCAGCTCTGTCTGTATAATGTTCCTTGTCTGTATGTTTTCTGGGATGAGCATTCAGCATTATGTGACCCATAGTTATGCTTTTCCCAACGGAAATTGTTTTCTCTGACTCTTCCTTACTTAGTTTCCTGTAGGTCTTTGTTTTCACCACTGGTTAATGACACATTGGCTTTAAGCTCTGCACCATGACTGTTTTGAGGGTTATATTTGGTAGTTATAGTTACACAAACCAAAAAGTTTGTCATATCACAGATTGATTGAGCACAGTACTCAATATTCTGTGTAGATAAGTTACTCTTTCACAGCAGATGGATGATATTTTACACTGTGAAATATTGTTTTTTACAACTGTAGAATCAGTGTTGGATTTTTATTATTGTTTTTGATTTTTACACTAATAGTGACCTCAGTCATTTGGCTGTTATGTATTTGTAAATGAAATTAAAGTCTTAAAGAGGATCTTGACTGTATCATACTCAAGTATGGTTTTTCCAAATAAAATTAATAAATGATTTTAGAAATGTCATGATATTTGATTGACATTTCATGTAAATTGTAACAGGTAAAAGTGAAGAATGACTGTATTGACCCTCATATACATGTTTTTCCATTTTAGATGATCTATGTCATCAGAAATCCCAGAGATGTTCTTGTGTCTGGTTATTTTTTCTTTCATAAGACAAACCTTGTTAAGAATCCAGGTTCCCTGTTAGAGTATTTTGAATGGTTCCTCAAAGGAAATGGTGAGTGTCCTATTAAATATAGGAGTTGCTATTGGCTCAAAGGCATTTCTTTCATTTTATTACTTTAAAAGTTACCAACCCAAATTTCCACTTCCTCTCCTCCTCCCACTTCCCTTCCAGTCTTCCACACATCCTTCTCTCACCTTCTCCAATATTAAGAGAGGACAAGGCACCCTGACCTGTGGAAGTTCCAAGTCTCTCCCCACTACATCCAGCTTGATCGCGGTATACATCCAAAGAGAAAAGGATCCAAAAAAGCCAGTACATGTAGTAGAGCCAAATCCCAGTGCCATTGTCATTGTCCCCTCAGTCTGCCACAAATGTCAATCACATTCAGAGAGACTAGGTTGATGCCATGCTCATTCGCTGCCCGGTCAGTTGGAGTTGGTGAGGTCTCATTAGCTCAGGCACATTGTCTTGGTGGGTGAACCCCTCGTGGTCTTGATTTCCTTGCTCATACTCTCCCTCATTCCACTCTTCATCTGGACCTTGGGTGCTCAGTCCAGTGCTCTGATGAGGGTCTTTGTCTCTGTTTTCATCTGTTGTTGGACAAAAGTTCTATGGTGATATTAAAGATAATCATCAGTCTGACTACAGGGCAAGGGCAGTAGAGACACCCTCTCTATTGCTAGGGTCTTAGTTGGGGTCATCCTTGTTGATTCCTGGGAAATTTTCTAGAGCCAGGTTTTTTGCTGACCCCAACATGGCTTCCTCAATCAAGATATCTCTTATCTGTCCTTCCTCCATCTCAACTATGCGATTCTCTCAAGCTCTCCCCAACCCCCCCTTCTCCGCTCCACTTCTCCTTTTTTCCTTCCTTCTACTTCCTTCCCTCATGCTCCCAAATGTTATCAGGCAATGTTGTCTGCTTCCAATTTCCAGGTGATCTATATATGTTGGTCTTTGGATTCACCTTATTACTTAGCTTCTCTAGGATCATGAACTATAGGCTCAAAGTCCTTTTGTTTATGGCTAGTATCCGCTCATGAGTGAATACATACCATATTCATATTTTTGTCTCTGGGTTAGCTCACTCAGGATAGTGTTTTCTATTTCCATCCATTTGCACACAAAATTCAAGATGTCATTGTTTTTTTTTTTTTACCGCTGAGTAGTACTCTAATGTATAGATTGCCTCACTTTCTTTATCTGTTCTTCCATTGAGGATCATCTAGGTTGTTTCCAGGTTCTGGCTATTACATATAGTGTTGCTATAACATAGTTCAACAAATGATTTTGTCGTAGAATTGAGCAACTTTTGGGTACATTCCCAAGAGTGGTATTGCTGGATCATGAGGTACGATGACTCCCAATTTTCCGAGAAAACAGCACACTGGCTTCCAAAGTGGCTGTACAAGTTAGCATTCCAACCAGCAAAGAATGAGTGTCCCCATTACTCCAAATACTCTCCAGCATAAGCTATCATTGTTGTTATTTTTTTATTTTGTCATTCTGACAGATGTAAGATGGTATCTCAGAGTTGTTTTGATTTGCATTTCCCTGATAGCTAAGGAATTTGAACATGCCCTTAAGTATTTTTGGACCATTTGAAATTCTTCTATTGAGAATTCTGTTTAGTTCAGTACCCCAATTGTTAACTTGGTTATTTAAATTTTTAATATCTAATTTCTTGAGTTCTTTTTATATTTTGGAGCTCAGTCCTTTGTCTGATAAGGGGTTAGTGAAGATCTTCTCCCATTTATTAGGTTGCCTTTTTGTCTTATTGACTGTGTCCTTTGCTGTACAGAAGCTTCTCAGTTTCAGGAGGGCCCATTTATTCATTGTTGCTCTTATTGTGCTACTGGGGTCATACTTAGTAAGTGCTCTCCTGTGCCCATGCATTGAAAGCTACTTCTCAATTTCTCGTCTATCAGATACAGGGTGGTCAGATTTTTATTGAGGTCTTTAACCTATTTGAACTTGTGTTTTGTGCATGGTGATAGATACGGATCTATTTTCAGTCTTCTACTGGTTGACACCCAGTTCTGCCTGAACCATCTTTTGAAGATGCTTTCTTTCTTCCATTGTATTCTTTTACCTCCTTTGTCAAAAATTTGGTGTTCATAGATGTGTGGATTAATATCCAGGTCTTCAATTCTATCCCATTGTTCAACGTCTCTGTTTTTATGCCAATACCAAGCTGTTTATCCTTCCTATCCAAGAACATGGGAGATTTTTCCATTTTCTGGTATCTTCTTCACTGTCTTTCTTCAAAGACTTAAAGTTCTTGTGAAATAGGTTTTTCACTTCCTTGGTTAGTGTTAACCCAGGATACTTTATGGTATGTCTGGCTATTGTGAAGGGTGAAGTTTCTCTGATTTCCCTCTCAGCATCTTCAGCCTTTGTGTATAGGAGGGCTGCTGATATTTTTGAGTTGGTCTTGTATCCTGCCACATCACTGAAGGTATTTTTCACCTGTAGAAGTCCTCTGGCAGAATTTTTGGGGTCACTATCATATCATCTGCAAATAACAAATGTTTGACTTCCTCCTTTCCAATTTGAGTCCCCTTGGTCCCCTTATGTTGTCTAATTGCTCTTGCAAGAACTTCAAGAGATATGGAGAGCGTGGACAGCCCTTACTTGGTCCTGATTTGAATGGAATTGCTTTGAGGTTCTCTCCATTTAATTAGATGTTAGTAGTCAGCTTGCTGTATATTACGTTTATTATATTTAGATATATTCCTTGTATCTCTAATCTCTCCAATACCTTTATCATGAAGAGGTGTTAAATTTAGTCAAATGCTTTTTTGGCATCTAATAAAATGATCGTATGTTTTTTTTCTTTCAGTTTATTTATATGACTGATTACACTGCTAGATTTTCATATGTTGTACCAGCACTATATCTCTGGAGTGAAGCTTACTTGATCATAATGGATTATTTTTTTATGTGTACTTGGATTCGGTTTGCCAGTATTTTTACTAAGAACTTTTGCATATTCATGAGTGAAATTGGTCTGTAATTCTCTCTTGGTTGAGACTTGTGATGAGTTTGGGTATGACCCTTCTCTTTCTATTATGTAGAACACATTGAGGAGTATAGGTATTAGCTCTTCTTAAAGCCCAGGGCTCAAAGACATTTTGAAGACAAGATGAGATATAGTTTTGGCTGGTCTTGAACTCTCTATATAGTCAGGGGTGACTTTGAAGCTCTGTTCCTCTTGCATCTACCTCTTGATTTCTAGGACTACAAGCAACCACAACCATGTTCTTTTTTATTGAATACTGTGACTCAAACCCACAGTGTCATGCATGTTATCGAACTTGGCTACATCCCCAGCCTTTAGTATATTATTTAATCTTCAGATGGCTCCATCTTATTCCTCAAAACACAAACAATCTGTGGCTTCCAGACTCATAACCATCTTTATCCTGGTGATGTAGAATTTCTGTTCTCACACACCACTGCATAACAGGGTTCAGGAAGAGCTTGACCCATGAAAACCCATTCCGGCATCATTTGGAGAGTCTGGTCTTTCCAGCAGGTATTAACTTATGTGGTGAATGAATTAGAAATGATCCACGTGTATAATGGCATTTGAACACTTGTTTTCCAGTTGATGGCAGTTTCAAATTTATGAGGCACAACCTTCCAGGCAGTAATACATCATTGAGTGTGGGATTTGAGAGGAAATAAATTCTTTTTTAATTTGCTCATTTACTTTATATCATGACCTCAGTTTCCCCCTCCTCATCCCATGCCCTGTTCCTACCTATCTCCCAACTCTACCTCCCAATCCACTTCTCCTCTGTTCAGAAAGTGACAGGCCTCAGCATGGGTGTCAACATAGAATGACATGGCATGTTGAGGTAGGACTAAACTTCTCTCCTTATATTAAGGCTGAGCAAGGCAACCCACTATGAGGAATAGGTTCTTAAATGTCAGCCAAAGCAATAGGGACAGGCCCAACTTCTACAACTAGGAATCCAAGTAAATCAAGCTACACAGTGTCAAACATAAGAGGCCCTAAGTCAATTCCATGCAGTCTCTCTGTCAGTCCATAAGCCTATAAACCCATATAAGTCATTTCTGTGGATTTTCTTGTGATAACCTTGACCCACCTGACTCATCTAATCCATCTCATTCTCTTCAGGTGAATTCCTATAGTGAAGCCCAGTGCTTTGCTGTAGGTCTCTGTATCTGTTTCCATTCATCACTGGATGATGACTCTGATGACAAGGTGGGCTGTTATTGTCCTGATTACAAGAGGTGGCCAGTTCAGGCTGTCTATCCACTGTAGCTAGTCCTTGATTTGAACATCCTTGTAGAAGCATGGGAGTTTCCCTAGCAGTAGGTTTCTATCTAACCCTAAAATACCCCCATCAAGATGTATCTCAAATACTCTCCCATTCCATACATTCTCCCATTAAAATCCGTCATGTTCCCACCCCTGCCAGCACCCAGTTAACTCATTTTCCCCATTTTAGGGACATATCCCTTTTTGCAATCCTTGCTACCTTGCCTTCTGGGGCTGTTGATTGTTGCATGGTTATCCTTTACTTTACAGATAATATTCACTTATGAGTACATACATACCATATTCGCCTTTCTTATTCTGGGCTTCCTCACTCAGGATGATTTTTTTAATTCCATCCATTTTCTTTCAAGGTTCCTGATGATGTTGTTTTTACCAGGTGAGTAGCATTCCATTGAGAAAATGGACCAAATGTTCTTTATCCATTCTTTGGTTGAGGGGCCCCTAGGTTGTTTCCAGTTTCTGGCCATTATGAAACATGCTGTTATGAACACTGGGGAGAGGATTGAAAATATGGGGCATTTATGGGTCAGGTAAATCCTTGCACAAGAGAATCTCACAGGAATCTATAAGGAAGATCCAGCTTACACTCCTAGCATATCAGATATGTAGCCTGAACTGGCCATCTCCTATGACCACAATGGTTCCTAGCCCGACAGTAATCAGAGTGACATCATCAAGTAACAAATGGGAATAGATGCAGATCCATAGCCAACCATTAGGTGGAGTTCAGAGAATCCTGCAGAAAATGACGAGAAGGGATTGTAGGTGCCAGAAGGGTCAAGGACACCAGAAGAAAACTCATAGAATCAACCTAGTTTCAAAGAGCTGACAGACCCTGAACTGAAAACCAGGGTGCCTAGAGGGGATTGACAAAGGCCCTCTTCTTATATGTTACAGTTGTATACAGTGGCTCTCTTATGGAACTGCTAACTTCTTATAGAATGTCTCTGATTCTTTTTCTGGTTCTTGGGGCCCTACTCCTTGTACTGAGTCACCTTGTTCATCTTTAATACATGGGGAGATGCATAGTCTACTACAACTTGATATGCAATGTTTTGGGAAGTTTTTTGGGTTTTTTTTTTTTTTTTTGGTTTTTCGAGATAGGGTTTCTCTGTGGCTTTGGAGCCTGTCCTGTAACTAGCTCTGTAGACCAGGCTGGTCTCGAACTCACAGAGCTCTGCCTGCCTCTGCCTCCCAAGTGCTGGGGTTAAAGGTGTGCACCGGGCAGATGTGCAACATTTTGTTGATATTCATGGGAGACCATCCCTTTCCTAAACAGAAATGGAAGAGGAATGCTTGGGGATGTTAATAGAGGAGATATGTGGTGAGGGACTGGGAGGAAATGAGTTAGGAAAAACTAAGGCTGGAATGTAAAAGAAAGATAAACTTATTTTGAAAACAAAGGAAAAGCAAGCAAAAAATCAAACTATTTCACCCATCCCTCTGGGCAAATCACCTGCTCCTCTCTCAAAGCCAATCCTCCCTCATACTCATTACATCTGCTGTGTCCAGTTTCAGTATACTTGTAGTGCTTTGCTACTCCATCATTCTCACCTTTCCATATTTGTTCATCATAATAGCATTGGGAGCTAAGATATGTCATGAAGTATACCCTTTTGCCCAAACAGCTTTACCTATAAATATTCATTGCAATGAGCTGTGTTCGCATTCAGGGTCTCTGGCTTCTGCTACACCATCAATACTGGACCCCCATCTAGATGTGGATGAGGATATTATTGGATATCTTGGATATTCTATTATTGCTCAGACGCATGATTATCCAGTGGCTATTGTTCCACAGGGCTTGTCCTTTCCACCTTCTCCAGAGCTTACTGATAGTGTCTATGTTGAGGTAAACCACTCAGTGCCCTGGATCTGGACCTCAATGTTAGCTGAGTTGTTCAGTCCTGGTCTTTGCTATTCCTTCTCCTAATCCAAAAATGGTGGGCAAGGGGCAGGGTCAGGACTGATAAATTTTAAAGTTTATTTTATTTTATGTGTAGATGTGTTTTACTTGCATGCATTTGTCTTGCTGCATATGTGTCTGATACCCACAAAGACTGAAAGAGTACACTGACAACTATTATGTAGATACTGAAAACTGAATCCTGGTCCTGTAGAGGAACAGTGAATGCTTTTAACTGCTGAGCCTTCTCCCCACGTATACTGTTTATTTTTTAAACATTTTAAACATTGGAGCACCAGACTGAGCTTCCAAAGGCCACATGAGAAGCAGAAGGAGGGAGAACATGAGCAAGGAAGTCAGGACCGCGAGGGGTGCCCCCACCCACTGTGACAGTGGGGCTGATCTATTGGGAACTCACCAAGGCCAGCTGGACTGGGACTGAAAAAGCATGGGATAAAACTGGACTCTCTGAACATGGCAGACAAAGAAGGCTGATGAAAAACCAAAGACAATGGCACTGGCTTTTGATCCTACTGCATGAACTGGCTTTGTGGGAACCTAGCCTGTTTGGATGCTCACCTTCCTAGAATTGGATGGAGGAGGGAGGACACTGGACTTCCCACAGGGCAGGAAACCCTGACTGCTCTTTGGACTGGAGAGGAAGGGGGAAAGGAATGGGGGGAGGGGCAGAGAAGTGGGGGGAGAGAGGAGGAGTGGGGCGAGGGAGGAGAAGTGGGTGGAGGGATTGGGAAACGGGAAGTGGGAGGAGGCAGAAATTTTTTCAATAAAAAAAGAAATAAAATATTTCCATATGCTTTAGATTTTCCAGTTTGGTGGAATTTCTTAAGGTAAATTCTAATAATTTTCTGAATTTCACTGGTGATATTCATAGTGCTCCATTTCCATGTCTTATTGTATTAGTTTTGGAAATTGTTCTTCCTTTTAGTTAGTTTACCTAAGGTTTTTCAATATTGTTTACATTTTTTAGGAATCACATCTGTTTCATTGACTCTCTGGTTTGTTTTGCTGTTGGGAATCTTTCAAATTTTTTATTTCATTAATGTCTGTGCTTACTTTACAGCTGCTGATTTTGGCATTTGACTTTTTCTTTTTCCAGAGAGCCCTAAAGTGAACCATTAACCCATTTATTAGATATCTAACTGATTTCTTAATGTAGGTACATTGACCTTTAAACATCTCTCTTACGTTTGTTTACATTGCATCACACAGATTTTAAACTCTGTTGAAATCTCAGTTCTAACAGATCTTCTATTACATTAGACTTGGTGTTTTTCTCTTGACAATTTCAATGTGCTTTCTTTGTTTACTTATACAATTCTGTGGGAAGGTTCTTTTTTGGTCTTTGTGGTGCCCCACTTTCCAACTGTATCTGAGTTGGCTTCTGTTCCAACAGAAAGCAACTTATAGAGATGTTGTGGAATATCATTTTAAGATGTGTTACAGTCATTTATGTTGTAAAACATTTATTTTAATGTTTCAAAGATGTGTTGCATTCATTTATGTTTAATTTGTATAACTCTGTGAAGCTGTGAATCTTTGCCTTTCTAAAACACATGATGATCTAATAGAGAGCTAAGCAGGCAATATTGAGGCAGGAAAAAAGATAGGCAGGGCTGGTAGGCAGAGAGAACCTAGTTGAACACAGCCACTAGGTCTCATAACTTGATATATATAAACTAAAGTGTAAAAAATAATATATCCAGGCTGAGTAACATGGTAAAAGCCTTCACCCATGACATTTATGGGTGGATACAGTGGATCAATAGTTCAAGTAATCCTTTTCTACAAAACAGACAAAGACAGCCTTCTTGACATTTACTTTGTAATCCCAGCCTCCAAATAAACACATTATCTTAAAAAATGACCTCTAAAGCAAACCAAATGTTAATTATCAGCAACGTATATGTTGTTGGCTTATTTTTGATGCTCTCACTAACATGCTTTTGGTTTTTTGCTTATTTTCAGACATGATCAGGTGTATCTCAAATTGGCCACTAATTCACAATGTAATGGAAAATGACATTGAAGCTCTAGTCTTCTCTTGACTCTAACTCTGAGTTTCAGTATTATAAATGTGTGCCACCACTTCTGGCTTGGCTTTTATTAGTCTTTTTTGATGGGCATAGGTGTGTGTATCCATGATTGTATAGAAACAAATGTGTGACTATGTCTGTTCTTGTGCCAAAGCTTGAATGTGGAAGACCAACAACAACATTAGGTGTTGAACCTTAATTTCTACTTCGTTCAATAGTTCCTGAGGATTCAAACTCAGGTGCTCACACTTATAAGGCAAATGCATTCCACTGAGCCATCACCTGAGACCAGCTTTCAGTCTATTTAAGTGACATAATTCTGCCAATACTTGTGGAATTCACTTTCTCTCTACAACTTCCCGGTAGGACATTTATCCTCAGTTTTCAATTAAATCTTAGAATCCTTGAATTCATATATTCTACTGCTCTTACCCTGACTTAACTCTTACCTTCTTTCCTGATTTGATTCAGTTATTTCTTCAGATAATGGGTAACAGTGCAAGTGTGAAATGGAGGCTGAGACAAGAAGAGAGTGCACTAGACCAGGATCTATTGTGAACACATCACAATAGCCTTAGAATGTAAATGAAGTTTGGATGTAAAGGTGGCTGTCTATGCTTGGAAGGTCTCTACTTGTCTGTGTTTTGGAGGCTTGGGTGTTGAAAAGTGATATTGAGTAGTGGGGGCAACTTAGAAGGGGAAGCCAATAGAAGGTGATCTCCCTCATAATTACTTAAGATAGTTCTTCAGACCAAGCCGAACCATGTCCAGAAACCTCTGGCTTACTGTATTGGTGTGATTGCTTTCCCCAACACATGCCTCAGTCATTGATACCCAACAGGAGGATGTCTCCTCATAGCATCAGTGGTAAAGCAGTGGGGTGATGAGCTTACTAGTGTTTTTGATTTTATCAGCTCATTGTAGTGTATGTATCATTTGTTACATTGAATATTGTAAATGTCATTTTGATTTTTCTTAATAAAGGTATCTACCATTTGCTCAAAAGTGAAGAATATCAGGCAGTACTCACTTTTGTTCTTTGTAACCAACACTTTCTTCCTCCCTTCACACAGTTTTATTTGGATCATGGTTTGAGCACACCCGTGCCTGGCTGTCCATGAGAAAAAGGGACAACTTCCTGCTTTTGAGCTATGAAGACCTGAAACAGGTAACCAATATTCTTATTTCCACCCCAAACCCCCTCACACACCCACCCCATGGAGCACCTCACATTCCTCAGTGTTGCTATGTCAGTGTTAGGCTCATGAACACTCAATGAAAGTTAGATTATTGCTTATGTTCTTTATTGACCTGCATCTGACATTTCCTCTCCAGCCTCTTAGTCCATTTTCCATGTCTTCTTTATCCTACTTTAGCTTGAGAAAGGGAGAGGTAGCTCACACTTGCACTACAGGTTTTTAATTCTATCTAGGCAGGACATTAGATACATCTGATAATGCAGTGGTCAGTGGTTAGTGGGGATAGTAATGTTATTTTACTGTTGTGCCAAAATGTATGTCATCTACCCTTGACTGCAAAGAAGAAAACTATCAGTGAGTTCTAGGAGAATATAAGTGCTGGAGTGTAGGGGAAACTCTGACCAAGGGAGGGCGTGTTTGCCTCGGGCTAATGTTTACATATAAATCTGGCGGGTGGAGCCCAGCTGGCCTCTCATTTTTCCCTCTCCTGCTCATCGCTGGATCCCTGGTGTTGTAAGCTATTCCTTCATTAAAATTTGCTGTTTCATATTAAGCTAGCCTGGTTATTACGCCACCTACACTGCAGTCACAGGAACAGTACAGAGTGCTACACAAATCTGACTGGGCATCTACAGGGTGCAGACAGTCAGGAAAGATGTTGTCCTGTGCTCTGCAGTACAGGAGTTCTTTAGGATGGACTAGATTACACTACAGATTTCCAAAGTCTTAATAAAGAATATTTAAAATTTTTCACCATTAAGTAATGCCATATATTTAAATAGATTGGTGGACTATACATTTACCTGATCATTGAAGGTTTCATTTCATTAAAATGTCCAATTGAGGGTATAAGTATGTTTAAGTACTTTGGGTGTGTCTCAAATATCTCTTATTTTAAAAATTAAAAAAAATAACTCAGCAGTGTGTCACTTGACTGAAAACCTAGCTCTGAGACATAGAGTCAGATTCAGGGGTTCTAGATCATCTTTACTTGTATGGTTGGTTTGAGGTCAGTGTTGGCTACGAGAGACATTGTTTCAAAAGACCATTAAGAAAAGATAATTTTGTGTATTTTATGTTCATTTAGTTAAAAATACTTCCTCTTGGGCGCCAGGCTTCCTGCGCGCTCCTAGATACCATCCCCCGCTTGCTCCATTCATCCTGTTGGCCCTGGATCATTGGGCTACTGGCGGCCCTGTTTAGTTGCTGAGGAATCCCATCAGGACGGGTGAGTGTGTGCTATCCAGGGGCAGACTGTCCCGGAAGAGAGCACAAACCCCCTCCCCCAGCTCCTTCTGCAGGGCTGTCTTTCTTTTGCACGACCCAGCCCCCCCAGCACCCCTGCCCAACCCTGCCCTGCTGTATGCTAGGACCATTGCTCAAGTACAGTTTCAAGCTCCTAAACTAAGGCGACCCACCCAGAGCGGTGAGTGCCTGCCTACCAGGCAGGCCTAAGGGTCCCCTGTAAGGGAGCCAGGCACCTTCAGCTCTGGTGCCAGGCTTCCTGCGCGCTCCTGATACCACCCCCCCACCCCCCCCTGTTTCTCCATTCATCCTGTTGGCCCTGGATCATTGGGCTACTGGCGGCCCGGTTTAGTTGCTGAGGAATCCCATCAGGACGGGTGAGTGTGTGCTATCCAGGGGCAGACCATCCTGGAAGAGAGCACAAACCCCCTCCCCCAGCTCCTTCTGCAGGGCTGTCTTTCTTTTGCACGACCCAGCCCCCCCAGCACCCCTGCCCAACCCTGCCCTGCTGTATGCTAGGACCAGTGCTCAAGTACAGTTTTAAGCTCCTAAACTAAGGCGACCCACCCAGAGTGGTGAGTGCCTGCCTACCGGGCAGGCCTAAGGGTCCCCTGTAAGGGAGCCGGGCACCTTCAGCTCTGGCGCCAGGCTTCCTGCGCGCTCCTGGATACCATCCCCCCCTTGCTCCATTCATCCTGTTGGCCCTGGATCATTGGGCTACTGGCGGCCCTGGTTAGTTGCTGAGTAATACCATCGGGTCGGGAACGGTTCCTACTTCTACACTGAAGAGATATACCCAGAGAGTCAATCACAGCAAAGACTGGACCAAGAGACCAGGCCTCTCCTGGCTCCATTTGAAGGAAGAGATGGGAAGGCGCCAATACAAGAATTCCTCCAACAACCTGAAAGGCAACATGACACCACCAGAAACCAGGGATCCAGAAATAAGAAGAATTGTACACCCTACTCCTGAAGAAATAGAAGAAATTGACTCAAAAGTTAACTATATGAAAATAATAGAGGACCTTAAACAGGAGGTGAAAAACTGCCATAAACAATAAGAGATTACAAACAAAATGGTAGAGGAAATGAATAAATCGCTCAAAGACACACAAGAAAACCAAGAGAAACAAGAAAAAGCAATCAAACAGGTTAGGGAAGTGGTTCAAGACATGAAGAATGAAATGGAAGCAATGAAGAAAGCACAAACCGAGGGAAGAATGGAGATGGAAAATCTGGGTAAACGAACAGGAATGACAGAGACAGGTACTAACAACAGATTACAAGAGATAGAAGAAAGAATATCAGACACTGAAGATACCATAGAGAAAATAAACACACTGATCAAAGAAAACAGCAAAACCAACAAATTCTCATCACAAAACATTCAGGAAATTTGGGACACAATAAAAAGACCAAACCTAAGAATAATTGGAGTAGAAGAAGGAGAAGAAGTGCAGCTCAACGGTACAGAAAATATACTTAATAAAATTATAGAAGAAAACTTTCCCAACCTGAAGAAAGAGGTACCTATGAAGGTTCAAGAAGCATACAGAACACCAAATAGGCTGGATCAAAAGAAAACATCTCCTCGCCATATAATAATCAAAACACAAAATATACAGAATAAAGAAAGAATATTAAGAGCCGCAAAGGAAAAAGGCCAAGTTACTTATAAAGGTAAACCTATCAGACTTACACCTGACTTCTCTATGGAAACCATGAAAGCCAGAAGGTCCTGGATAGATGTGCTGCAAAAACTAAGAGACCATGGAGGCAAGCCCAGACTACTATATCCAGCCAAGCTTTCGTTCACTATAAATGGAGAAAACAAAATTTTCCAGGATAAAAACAAATTTAAAAAATACGTAGCCACAAATCCAGCCTTACAGAAAATTATAGAAGGAAAATCACTAACCAAGGAGTCCAACAAAGACCTCAATAACTCAGACATCTAGAGACCTTTCACCAGCGCATCTCAAAGAAGGGAAACACACAAACCCTACTATTAAAAAAGTGACCGGAGTTAACAACCACTGGTCATTAATATCACTTAATGTCAATGGGCTCAACTCACCTATAAAAAGGCACAGACTAAGGGATTGGATACAAAAACAGGATCCAACATTCTGCTGTCTACAAGAAACACACCTCAACCACAAAGACAGGCACCTACTCAGAGTAAAGGGCTGGGAAAAGGCCTATCAAGCAAATGGACCTAAGAAACAAGCAGGTGTGGCCATACTAATTTCTAACAAAGTTGACATAAAACTTAAATCAATCAGAAGAGATGGAGAGGGACATTTTATACTCATAACAGGAACAATTCATCAGGATGAAGTCTCAATTCTGAATATCTACGCCCCTAATATAAAAGCACCCACGTATGTAAAATAAACATTACTAAAACTCAAGGCAGCCATCAAACCACACACACTATTAGTAGGAGACTTCAACACTCCTCTCTCACCAATGGACAGGTCAATCAAACAGAAACCTAGCAGCGAAATTAGAGAATTAATGGAGGTAATGAAGCAAATGGACTTAACAGACATCTATAGATTATTCCACCCGAACAGGAAAGAATATACCTTCGTCTCTGCAGCTCATGGAACCTTCTCGAAAATTGACCACATACTCGGTAGAAAAGCTAACTTACACAGTTACAAAAAAATATTAGTAACCACCTGCGTCTTATCAGATCACCATGGATTAAAGTTAGAATTCAACAACAATGCTACCCCCAGAAAGCCTACAAACTCATGGAAACTGAACAGTCAACTACTGAACCATACCTGGATTAAGGAAGAAATAAAGAAAGAAATTAAAGTCTTCCTTGAATTCAATGAAAATAAAGAAACAACATACTCAAACTTATGGGACACTATGAAAGCAGTGTTAAGAGGAAAGTTCATCGCACTAAGTGCCCACTTAAAGAAAACAGAGAAAGCTCACATTGGAGACTTAACAGCCCACCTGAAAGCTCTAGAAAAAAAAGAAGCAGACTCACCTAGGAGGAGTAGGAGACTGGAAATAATCAAACTGAGGGCTGAAATCAACAAAATAGAAACACAGAAAACAATACAAAGAATCAATGAAACAAAAAGCTGGTTCCTGGAGAAAATCAACAAGATTGATAAACCCCTATCCAAACTAATCAAACGGCAGAGAGAGAACACGCAAATTAATAAGATCAGGAATGAAAATGGGGACATAACCACAAACACAGAGGAAATTCAGAGAGTCATTAGATCTAACTACAAAAGCCTGTATGCCACTAAACTGGAAAATGTAAAAGAAATGGACACTTTTTTAGATAAATACCATTACCAAAATTAAACCAGGACCAGGTGAACAATCTAAACAGACCTGTCAGTCGCGAAGAATTAGAAGCTGTTATCAAAAACCTCCCTACCAAAAAAAGCCCAGGGCCAGATGGGTTCAATGCGGAATTCTACCAGAACTTCCAAGAAGACCTAATTCCTATACTCCTCAATGTATTCCACAATATAGAAACAGAAGGGTCATTACCAAATTCCTTTTATGAAGCTACAGTTACTCTGATACCAAAACCACACAAAGACTCAACCAGGAAAGAGAATTACAGGCCGATCTCACTCATGAATATCGATGCAAAAATCCTCAACAAAATACTGGCAAACCGAATCCAAGAACACATCTGAAAAATTATCCATTATGATCAAGTAGGCTTCATTCCTGAGATGCAGGGCTGGTTCAACATACGAAAATCTATCAATGTAATCCAGCATATAAATAAACTGAAAGAAAAAAACATATGATCATTTCATTAGATGCTGGAAAAGCATTCGACAAAATTCAACATCCATTTATGTTAAAAGTCTTGGAGAGATTAGGGATACAAGGGTCATACCTAAATATAATAAAAGCTATATACAGCAAGACGACAGCTAACATCAAATTAAACGGAGAGAAACTCAAAGCCATCCCGCTTAACTCAGGAACACGACAAGGCTGTCCACTTTCACCATACCTCTTCAATATAGTGCCGGAAGTTCTAGCAATAGCAATAAGACAACATAATGGGATCAAGGGGATTCGAACTGGAAAGGAAGAAGTTAAACTTTCGTTATTCGCAGATGATATGATAGTGTACATAAGCGACCCCCAAAACTGCACCAAAGAACTTTTACAGCTGATAAACAGCTTTAGTAATGTGGCAGGATACAAGATCAACTCCAAAAAATCAGTCGCCCTCTTATACACAAAGGATATGGAAGCAGAGAGGGAAATCAGAGAAGCTTCTCCATTCACGATAGCCACAAACAGCATAAAATATCTTGGGGTAAATCTAACCAAGGAAGTGAAAGATCTATTTGACAAGAACTTTAAGGCATTGAAGAAAGAAATTGAAGAGGATACCAAAAAATGGATGGACATCCCTTGCTCTTGGATTGGGAGGATCAACATAGTAAAAATGGCAATTCTACCAAAGGCAATTTATAAATTCAATGCAATCCCCATCAAGATCCCATCAAAATTCTTCACAGATCTGGAGAGGACAATAATCAACTTTATATGGAAAAACAAAAAACCCAGAATAGCCAAAACAATCCTATACAATAAAGGATTGTCTGGAGGCATTACCATCCCTGACTTCAAACTCTATTACAGAGCTACAGTAATGAAAACAGGGTGGTACTGGCATAAAAACAGAGAAGTCGACCAATGGAATCGTATAGAAGACCCGGATTTAATCCCACAAACCTATGAACACCTCATTTTCGATAAAGGAGCTAAAAGTATACAATGGAAGAAAGAAAGCATCTTCAACAAATGGTGCTGGCACAACTGGATGTCAACCTGTAGAAGAATGAAAATAGACCCATATCTATCACCGTGCACAAAACTCAAGTCCAAATGGATTAAAGACCTCAATATCAGCCCGGAAACACTGAACCTGATAGAAGAGAAAGTGGGAAATACCCTACAACAGATGGGCACAGGTGATCGATTCTTAGGTATAACCCCAGAAGCACAGACATTAAGGGCAACATTGAATAAATGGGACCTACTAAAACTGAGAAGCTTCTGTAAAGCAAAGGACACTGTCACTAAGACGCAAAGGCAACCTAATGACTGGGAGAAGATCTTCACCAACCCCACAACAGACAAAGGTCTGATCTCCAAAATATATAGAGAACTCAAGAAACTAGACTTTAAAAGGCTAATTAACCCAATTAAAAAATGGGGCACTGAACTGAACAGAGAATTCTCAACAGAAGAAGTTCAAATGGCCAAAAGACACTTAAGGTCGTGCTCAATCTCCTTAGCAATCAGGGAAATGCAAATCAAAACAACTTTGAGATATCATCTTACACCTGTCAGAATGGCTAAAGTCAAAAACACCAAGGATAGCCTTTGCTGGAGAGGCTGTGGAGGAAGGGGTACCCTCATCCATTGCTGGTGGGAATGCAATCTTGTGCAACCACTGTGGAAGTCAGTGTTTCGGTTTCTCAGGAAATTCGGGATCAACCTACCCCTCGACCCAGCAATACCACTCTTGGGAATTTACCCAAGAGATGCTCTATCATATGTCAAAAGCATTTGTTCAACTATGTTCATAGCAGTATTATTTGTAATAGCCAGAACCTGGAAACAACCTAGATGCCCTTCAATGGAAGAATGGATGAAGAAAGAATGTAATATATACACATTAGAGTACTACGCTGCGGTAAAAAACAATGACTTCTCTAATTTTGCATGCAAATGGATGGAAATAGAAAACACTATCCTGAGTGAGGTATCTCAGACCCAAAAAGATGAACATGGGATGTACTCACTCATAATTGGTTTCTAGCCATAAATAGAGGTCACGAAGTCTACAATAGGCGAATCTAAAGAAGCTAAGTAAGAAGGTGAACCCAAGGAAAAACATATAGTTATCCTCTTGGATAAGGGAAGTAGACAAAATTGCCGGGGAGAAAAGTGGGATGTTGGGGGTGGGGTGGGATGGGGGTAAGGGGAGATGGGGAGAGAAAAGGTAGAAGGAAAGGAGGGGGGACTTGGGGAAACAGGAGGATCGGGATAAAGGAAGGTTGGATAGGGGAGCACGGAACCCCATTTCTTAGTTAAAGGACCCACTTTAGGATGGGCAGGAGAATTGACCCTAGAGGGGCTCCTAGGTGCCCAAGCTGATGCCCCCAGTTAGTTCCTTTGGCAGCTGAGTATAGGGAACCTGAAATGACCCTATCCTAGAGCAATACTGACGAATATCATGCATATCATCCTAGAACATTCATCTGGCGATGGATGGAGATAGAGACAGAGACCCACACTGGAACACTGGTTAGAGCTCCCAAGGTCCCAATGAGGAGCAGAAGGAGGGAGAACATGAGCAAAGAAGTCGGGACCACGAGGGGTGCACCCACCCACTGAGACAGTGGAGCTGATCTACTGGGAGCTCACCAAGGCCAGCTGGACTGTTACCAAAAAAATCATGGGATAAAACTGGACTCTCTGACTGTGATGAACAATGAGGGCGGATGAGACGCCAAGGACAATGGCACGCGGTTTTGATCCAACGCAATGTACTGGCTTGGTGGGAGCCTAGCCAGTTTGGATGTTCACCTTCCTAGATATGGATGGAGGGGGGAGGACCTAGGACTTACCACAGGGCAGGGAACCCTGACTGCTCTTTGGACTGGAGAGGGAGGGGGAGAAAAGTGGGAGGAAAGGGAGAGGGGTGGGAGGAGGGGGAGAAGAATGGGAGGAGGGGGAGGGAAATGGGAGGCTGGGAGGAGGTGGAAATTTGTTTTTTTTCTTTCTTTTCTTTATTCTCCTTTTATCAATAAAAAATTATTTTAAAAAAATACTCCCTTTTGATGATGGAAGTTACAAAATAATCCCACATTAGTTCAGGATTATGTATTATAAATGTTTATTTATTTAGGGGTAGGATCACAGATCACAGTCCTCTGCACTAATGGGAAACAGGAACTGAAGATTGGAGATAAAAATAAGAGTCCAAAGAGAGAGAGAGGCAGCGCACTTTTTACAGTTGCATTTATACTATGAGACCATGCCCTAGTGAGCTGGTATATTAAAAGTTATTGGATGAAGGATCTCCCAAAGTACCTCCCCCTTTTGTTTAAATAAAAGAGTTCCAAACCTAATACAAAACTAAGTACAATAGGAACAGATATCAAGTATAAAATTAGAATTACAACCAGCATAGACAATATTAAGCAAGGAACATATCCTAATGTTTTAATAAACATTCTATCCTAAGGAGTCTAAGATTGTAGTAGAAATGACTTGACTAGATCATAAGAGGATGGTAATAATGGCTATGTAGTCTTCAACCCCATTGAAGACTGGAGAAGGGAGATAATATTAACTTGAGTAGGCAGGAAGCACAATCAAGCAGCTTCCAAAATGTACAGTAGATGACAGAGGCAACTGGCTGCCTAGGCAATCACTCAAAGTCTCATTTGCAATGTTGAAGCAGCCAACTTTGGCTAACACCTAGAGTAACTGACAGACCATATTCAGCGGCAGGAAATTTTGCAGAACCATCTTACCCTGTCTTGTGAATGTTCGGCAGCATTTTTTCTTGTATCATGCTGGGTCAAGTCTGGTAATTGTGCACATTGTCATTGATCAAGGCATAGGCAAAAAGCCAGTTTTGCCAAGAAAAATCAAACTCCAAGTGGAGTGTCTTTGGTGCTCAACACTCTCTCAGGAATAGATCAATGATTGCCAAGAGCAATCATGTCTCACATTAACAAATTCCCAAGTTGTTTAAATGCCATGTTCTACACATCTTTGAAGTGGTTAAACTATACCTAGCTATGTGGATAGATACAATCTATCTCTATGTATCTAAAGAACCTGATTAGTTTAACTGTATGTAGACAAACATGGATGACTATTGACGTATAATACTTAACACCTGCATAACTTAAAGACTAAGACTTCATATTAGAATATTAAACAATCTTTAAACAACTGTACAACAAATGAGTACATTAACCTCAAAATGTAAACAATGTATAAATATCTTGATCACAGGTAGAAATATATACTGCAATATGATAAATATATCCTAAAATTGTATCAATATACAAAATGTCTTAAACACAGGTAGAAGCATGTATGTATACAATCTGACAAAATAACTTTGCATAGGTATACAAACACACAGATAAATATACAGTTAAGCATAAATCAGAGCATATTCAATATAACAAATAGAATTTGAACTTATATCAATATACAAAAATTTATACCAATGTAAATTGTCAGTAAATAATAGCTCTCAAGTATTCACTCTATTACTCACTATTATTATTATTAGTGTGAGTAAGTTCACACTAATCTACCTATCATCCCATTCAGTTTTCCTTCTTTATTTTTTCTGGATTTTTTTTAATCTTTGAGGCTACATGATTTCCACCCCAACTCCCCACGCTATATGAATTATAATCTTCCCCAAAATGGTGTCCCTAACCCTAAGGACAAAGTTTCTTGGGGAAAGGGGATGTCATCTTCTAGAGTTGCTTTCAGCTTTCATGGGGGCAATGTTCTTTCTATGGGATCCTGTAAAAGTAAAATGACAGTTAAGTTTAAAATTACTGCTTTATATAATTGTGTAAGGTCTTTGAGTAGTCGATAGGGTTTTTTTTAAAGTTCTTATTTGAAGTTCTGACCAAAGCATTGTAAGAAGGCTCACCATTTCTGGAGCTGGTCCCCAAAAACTGTTCTCATAGTAGCACTATCAGCATCATGATGTCTTAATTAACCAGGTGGAGTCATTGTTGTCAGCACCATCTTCTACCTGGAAGTTTCAAAGATTATTGCAAGAAAATCTAGTTTTCATTGTTGAAAACTTAAATATTATTCATATAGACATGTATTCAATGAAAGATATGATATACACAAAATGGGCATGAAGAAAAGTAAAATATTTCCTTCAAATCTATCTTCTTTCTGTCCCATACCAAAAGGCTCCTGACATGAGACAAAAATTCTGATTTTTTTTTAGCAACATGCTTGGATTTAGAGAAGGATAGACATTGTCCAACTCCAAAGTCAGCTCTTATTTATAATTAGAGATGTACACATGTCTGGATAATCAAATTTTACCATGCAAATGATGTCAGATTTCTTTAAGCTTGGTGATTCTTTCTGCATAGATATCTTTTCATCTTTAGGCATCTAAGTGTCCAAGTTCTCTTGATTCTATGAAGATGAGTATTTTCCATTTTTTCATTTGTTTATTTATTTATTTTGAGTTTCTTTTTTGGTTTATTTTATTTTATTTATTTATTAAAGATTTCTGTCTCTTCCCCTCCACTGCCTCCCATTTCCCTCCTCCTCCCCCAGCCAAGTCCCCCCCTCCTCAGCCCGAAGAGCAATCAGGGTTCCCTGCCCTGTGGGAAGTCCAAGGAACCCCCACCTCCAACCAGGTCTAGTAAGGTGAGCATCCAAACGGCCTAGGCTCCCACAAAGCCAGTATGTGCAGTAGGATCAGAAACCCATTGCCATTGTTCTTGAGTTCTCAGTAGTCCTCACTGTCAGTTATGTTCAGAGAGTCCAGTTTTATCCCAGGCTTTTTCAGACCCAGGACAGCTGGTCTTGGTGAGTTCCCAATAGAACATCCCCATTGTCTCAGTGTGTGGGTGCACCCCTCCCGGTCCTGAGTTCCTTTCTCGTGCTCTCTCTCCTTCTGCTCCTGATTTGGACCTTGAGATTTCAGTCGGGTGCTCCAATGTGGGTCTCAGTCTCTGTCTAGTTTCAACGCCTGATGAAGGTTAATATTCAAGATGATGCTTATATGCTGTTCTTTTTGTTCTCCTTATTTAGCTTCTTTAGGGTCACTAAATATAGGCTCAATGTCCTTTGTTTATGTCTAGAAACCAAATATGAGTGAGAATATCCCAAGTTCCTCTTTTTGGGTCTGGCTTACCTCACTCAGGATAGTGTTTTCTATTTCCATCCATTTGCATGCAAAACTCAAGAAGCCCTTGTTTTTTACTGCTGAGTTGTACCCTAATATCTATATATTCCATACTTTCTTCATCCATTCTTCCATTGAAGGGCATCTAGGTTGTTTCCAGGTTCGGGATATTATAAACAATGCTGCTATGAACACAGTAGAGCATATATTTTGTTGTATGATAAGGCCTCTCTTGGGTATATTCCCAAGAGCGGTATTGCTCGGTCCAGGGGTAGGTTCATACCAAATTTCCTGAGAAACCGCCACACTGCTTTCCAAAGTGGTTGCACAAGTTTGCATTCCCACCAGCAATGGATGAGTGTACCCCTTTCTCCACAACCTCTCCAGCTAAGGCTATCATTGATGTTTTTGATTTTAGCCATTCTGACAGGTGTAAGATTGTATCTTAAAGTTGTCTTGATTTGCATTTCCCTGATCGCTAAGGAAGTTGAGCATGACCTTAAGTGTCTTTTGGCCATTTGAACTTCTTCTGTTGAGAATTCTCTCTTCAGCTCAGTGCCCCATTTTATAATTGGGTTGATTAGCCTTTTATGGTCTAGTTTCTTGAGATTTTTATATATTTTGGAGATCAGACCTTTGTCAGTTGCAGGGTTGGTGAAGATCTTCTCCCAGTCAGTGGGTTGCGTTTGTGTCTTAGCCACAGTGTCCTTTGCTTTACAGAAGCTTCTCAGTCTCAGGAGGTCCCATTTATTCAATGAGGTCCTTAATGTCTGTGCTGCTGGGGTTATATGTAGGAAGTGGTCTCCTGTGCCCACGTGTTGTAGAATACTTCCCACTTTCTCTTCTATCAGGTTCAGTGTGTTCGGACTGATATTGAGGTCTTTATTCCATTTGGACATGAGTTTTGTGCATGGTGATAGATATGGATCTATTTTCATTCTTCTACAGGTTGACATCCAGCTTTGCCAGCCCAATTTGCTGAAGATGCTCTCTTTTTTCCATTGTATACTTTTAGCTCTTTTATCGAAAATCAGGTGTTCATAGGTTTGAGGGTTAATGTCAGGGTCTTCTATTCGATTCCATTGGTCAACTTCTCTGTTTTTATTCCAATACCAAGCTGTTTTCAACACTGTATCTCTGTAGTAGAGTTTGAAGTCAGGGATGGTAATGCCTCCAGATGATCCTTTGTTGTATAAGATTGTTTTGGCTATCCTGGGTTTTTTGTTTTTCCATATAAAGTTGATTATTGTCTTCTTCAGATCTGTAAAAATTTTGATGGGATTTTGGTGGGGATTGCATTGAATTTTAGAGATTGATTTTGGTAGAATTGCCATTTTTACTATGTTGATCCTCCCAATCCAAGAGCAAAGGAGATCCTTCCATTTTCTGGTGTCCTCTTCAATTTCTTTCTTCAAAGACTTAAAGTTCTTGTCAAATAGATCTTACACATCCTTGGTCAGAGTTACGCCAAGATATTTTATGCTATTTGTGGCTATCATGAAAGGTGATGCTTCTCTAATTTGTCTCTCTCTTTCCTTATCCTTAGTGTATCGGAAGGGCACTGATTCTTTGGAGTTGTTCTTGTATCCTGCCATATTACTAAAGGTGTTTATCAGCTGTAGGAATTCTTTGGTAGAGTTTTTGGGGTCGCTTATGTATACTATTATATCATCTGCAAATAAAGAGAGCTTAACTTCTTCTTTTCCGATATGAATCCCTTTGATCAACTTATGTTTTCTTATTGCTATTGCTAGAACTTCAAGCACTATATTGAAGAGGTATGGAGAGATTGGACAGCCTTGTCGTGTTCCTGATTTTACTGGGATGGATTTGAGCTTTTCTCCATTAAATTTAATGTTAGCTGTCGGCTTGCTGTAAATAGCTTTTATTATATTTAGGTATGACCCTTGTATCCCTAATCTCTCCAAGCCTTTTATAATAAAGGGGTGTTGAATTTTGTCAAATGCTTTTTCAGCATCTAATGAAATGATCATATTGTTTTTTCTTTCAGTTTATTTATATGGTGGAGTACATTAATAGATTTGCGTATATTGAACCAGCCCTGCATCTCTTGGATGAAGCCTACTTGATCATGATGGATAATTTTTCTAATGCGTTCTTGGATTTGTTTTGCCAGTATTTTATTGAGAATTTTTGTGTCGATATTCATGAGTGAGATAGGCCTGTAGTACTCTTTCTTGGTTGGGTCTTTGTGTGGTTTTGGTATCAGGGTAACTGTAGCTTCATAAAAGGAATTTGGCAATGACTCTTCTGTTTCTATATTGTGAAATACATTAAGGAGTATAGGTATTAGCTCTTCTTGGAAGTTCTGGTAGAATTCTGCATTGAAACCATCTGGTCCTGGGCTTTTTCTGGAAGGGAGATTTTTAATTATTTATTTATTTTTTTATTCATAAAAGAAGAATAAAGAAAAAAAACAAATTTCCAACTCCTCCCAGGCTCCCATTTCCCTCCCCCTCCTCCCACTCTTCTCCCCCTCCTCCCACCCCTCTCCCCTTCCCCCCACTCCTCTCCCCCTCCCTCTCCAGTCCAAAGAGCAGTCAGGGTTCCCTGCCCTGTGGTAAGTCCTAGGTCCTCCCCCCTCCGTCCATATCTAGGAAGGTGAACATCCAAACTGGCTAGGCTCCCACCAAGCCAGCAGATTGCATAGGATCAAAACTGCGTGCCATTGTCCTTGGCGTCTCATCAGCCCTCATTGTTCATCACAGTCAGAGAGTCCAGTTTTATCCCATGCTTTTTTGGTAACAGTCCAGCTGGCCTTGGTGAGCTCCCAGTAGATCAGCTCCACTGTCTCAGTGGGTGGGTGCACCCCTCGTGGTCCCGACTTCTTTGCTCATGTTCTCCCTCCTTCTGCTCCTCATTGGGACCTTGGGATCTCAGTCCATTGCTCCAGTGTGGGTCTCTGTCTCTATCTCCATCCATCGCCAGATGAAAGTTCTAGGATGATATGCAAGATATTCGTCAGTATTGCTCTAGGATAGGGTCATTTCAGGTTCCCTATCCTCAGCTGCCCAAGGAACTAACTGGGGACCTCAACTTGGGCACCTGGGAGACCTTCTAGGGTAAATTCTCCTGCCCACCCTAAAGTGGGTCCCTTAACTAAGAATTGTGCTTCCGTGCTCCCCTATCCAACCTTCCTTTATCCCGATCCTCCTGTTTCCCCAAGTCCCCCCTCCTTCCCTTCTACCTTTTCTCTCCCCATCTCTCCTTACCCCCATCCCACCCCACCCCCAACATCCCACTTTTCTCCCCGGCAATTTTGTCTACTTCCCTTATCCAAGAGGATAACTATATGTTTTTCCTTGGGTTCACCTTCTTACTTAGCTTCTTTAGGTTCGCCAATTGCACACTCCGTGACCCCTATTTATGGCTAGAAACCAATTATGAGTGAGTACATCCCATGTTCATCTTTTTGGGTCTGAGATACCTCACTCAGGATAGTGTTTTCTATTTCCATCCATTTGCATGCAAAATTAGAGAAGTCATTGTTTTTTACCGCAGCGTAGTACTCTAGTGTGTATATATTCCATACTTTCTTCATCCATTCTTCCATTGAAGGGCATCTAGGTTGTTTCCAGGTTCTGGCTATTACAAATAATACTGCTATGAACATAGTTGAACAAATGCTTTTGACATGTGATAGAGCATCTCTTGGGTAAATTCCCAAGAGTGGTATTGCTGGGTCCAGGGGTAGGTTAATCCCGAATTTCCTGAGAAACCGAAACACTGACTTCCACAGTGGTTGCACAAGATTGCATTCCCACCAGCAATGGATGAGGGTACCCCTTCCTCCACAGCCTCTCCAGCAAAGGCTATCCTTGGTATTTTTGACTTTAGCCATTCTGACAGGTATAAGATGATATCTCAAAGTTGTTTTGATTTGCATTTCCCTGATTGCTAAGGAAAATGAGCACGACCTTAAGTATCTTTTGGCCATTTGAACTTCTTCTGTTGAGAATTCTCTGTTCAGTTCAGTGCCCCACTTTTTAATTGGGTTAATTAGCATTTTAAAGTCTAGTTTCTTGAGTTCTCTATATATTTTTGAGATCAGACCTTTGTCTGTTGCGGGGTTGGTGAAGATCTTCTCCCAGTCAGTAGGTTGCCTTTGTGTCTTAGTGACAGTGTCCTTTGCTTTACAGAAGCTTCTCAGTTTTAGTAGGTCCCATTTATTCAATGTTGCCCTTAATGCCTGTGCTTCTGGGGTTATACCTAAGAATCGATCACCTGTGCCCATCTGTTGTAGGGTATTTCCCACTTTCTCTTCTATCAGGTTCAGTGTTTCCGGGCTGATATTGAGGTCTTTAATCCATTTGGACTTGAGTTTTGTGCACGGTGATAGATATGGGTCTATTTTCATTCTTCTACAGGTTGACATCCAGTTGTGCCAGCACCATTTGTTGAAGATGCTTTCTTTCTTCCATTGTATACTTTTAGCTCCTTTATCGAAAATGAGGTGTTCATAGGTTTGTGGGATAAAATCCGGGTCTTCTATTCGATTCCATTGGTCGACTTCTCTGTTTTTATGCCAGTACCACCCTGTTTTCATTACTGTAGCTCTGTAATAGAGTTTGAAGTCAGGGATGGTAATGCCTCCAGAAGATCCTTTATTGTATAGGATTGTTTTGGCTATCCTGGGTTTTTTGTTTTTCCATATAAAGTTGATTATTGTCCTCTCCAGATCTGTGAAGAATTTTGATGGGATCTTGATGGGGATTGCATTGAATTTATAAATTGCCTTTGGTAGAATTGCCATTTTTACTATGTTGATCCTCCCAATCCAAGAGCAAGAGATGTCCATCCATTTTTTGGTATCCTCTTCAATTTCTTTCTTCAATGCCTTAAAGTTCTTGTCAAATAGATCTTTCACTTCCTTGGTTAGATTTTCCCCAAGATATTTTATGCTGTTTGTGGCTATCGTGAATGGAGAAGCTTCTCTGATTTCCCTCTCTGCTTCCATATCCTTTGTGTATAAGAGGGCGACTGATTTTTTGGAGTTGATCTTGTATCCTGCCACATTACTAAAGCTGTTTATCAGCTGTAAAAGTTCTTTGGTGCAGTTTTGGGGGTCGCTTATGTACACTATCATATCATCTGCGAGAAACGAAAGTTTAACTTCTTCCTTTCCAATTTGAATCCCCTTGATCCCATTATGTTGTCTTATTGCTATTGCTAGAACTTTCAGTACTATATTGAAGAGGTATGGCGAAAGTGGACAGCCTTGTCGTGTTCCTGAGTTAAGGGGGATGGCTTTGAGTTTCTCTCCGTTTATTTTGATGTTAGCTGTCGTCTTGCTGTATATAGCTTTTATTATATTTAGGTATGACCCTTGTATCCCTAATCTCTCCTAGACTTTTAACATAAATGGATGTTGAATTTTGTCGAATGCTTTTTCAGCATCTAATGAAATGATCATATGTTTTTTTTCTTTCAGTTTATTTATATGCTGGATTACATTGATAGATTTTCGTATGTTGAACCAGCCCTGCATCTCAGGAATGAAGCCTACTTGATCATAATGGATAATTTTTCGGATGTGTTCTTGGATTCGGTTTGCCAGTATTTTGTTGAGGATTTTTGCATCGATATTCATGAGTGAGATCGGCCTGTAATTCTCTTTCCTGGTTGAGTCTTTGTGTGGTTTTGGTATCAGAGTAACTGTAGCTTCATAAAAGGAATTTGGTAATGACCCTTCTGTTTCTATATTGTGGAATACATTGAGGAGTATAGGTATTAGCTCTTCTTGGAAGTTCTGGTAGAATTCCGCATTGAAACCATCTGGTCCTGGGCTTTTTTTGGTAGGGAGGTTTTTGATAACAGCTTCTAATTCTTCGCGACTAACAGGTCTATTTAGATTGTTCACCTGGTCCTGATTTAACTTTGGAAAATGATATTTATCTAAGAAAGTATCCATTTCCTTTACATTTTCCAGTTTTGTGGCATATAGGCTTTTGTAGTAAGATCTAATGATTCTTTGAATTTCCTCTGTGTCTGTGGTTATGTCCCCCTTTTCATTTCTGATCTTATTAATTTGCAAATTCTCTCTCTGCCGTTTGATTAGTTTGGATAGGGGTTTATCAATCTTGTTGATTTTCTCCAGGAACCAGCTTTTTGTTTCATTGATTCTTTGGATTGTTCTCTGTGTTTCTATTTTATTGATTTCAGCCCTCAGTTTGATTATTTCCAGTCTCCTACTCCTCCTAGGTGAGTCTGCTTCTTTTTTTTCTAGAGCTTTCAGGTGGGCTGTTAAGTCTCCAATGTGAGCTTTCTCTGTTTTCTTTAAGTGGGCACTTAGTGCGATGAACTTTCCTCTTAGGATTGCTTTCATAGCGTCCCATAAGTTTGAGTATGTTGTTTCTTTATTTTCATTGAATTCCAGGAAGACTTTAATTTCTTTTCTTATTTCTTCCTTAATCCAGGTATGGTTCAGTAGTTGGCTGTTCAGTTTCCATGACTTTGTAGGCTTTCCGGGGGTAGCATTGTTGTTGAATTCTAACTTTAATCCATGGTGATCTGATAAGACACAGGTGGTTAGTAATATTTTTTTGTAACTGTGGATGTTTGCTTTGTTTCTGAGTATGTGGTCAATTTTCGAGACGGTTCCATGAGCTGCAGAGAAGAAGGTATATTCTTTCCTATTTGGGTGGAATGTTCTATAGATGTCTGTTAAGTCGATTTGCTTCATTACCTCCAATAATTCTCTTAATTCTCTATTAGGTTTCTGTCTGATTGACCTATCCATTGCTTAGAGAAGTGTGTTGAAGTCTCCTACTAATAGTGTGTGTGGTTTGATGTCTGCCTTGAGTTTTAGTAATATTTCTTTTACATAAGTAGGTGCTTTTATATTAGGGGCATAGATATTCAGGATTGAGACGTCATCCTGACGAATTGTTCCTGTTATGAGTATAAAGTGTCCATTTCGATCTCTTCTTATTGATTTTAGTTTAAAGCCAGTTTTGTTAGAAATTGATATGGCCACATCTGCTTTTTTCTTAGGACCATTTGCTTGAAAGACCTTTTCCCAACCCTTTATTCTGAGTAGATGCCTGTCTTTGTGGTTGAGATGTGTTTCTTGCAAACACCAGAATGTTGGATCCTGTTTTCGTATCCAATCTCTTATCCTGTTCCTTTTTATAGGTGAATTGAGACCATTAATTAAGTGATATTAATGACCAGTGGTTGTTTACTCCAGATATTCTTATTGTTTTTGGTAGTAGAATTTGTGTGTCTCCCTTCTTTGAGTTGTGCTGGTGAAGGGTCGATATATGCCTGAGTTATTGTAGGCAGTGTTGGCAATGTTGGATTCCTTGGGTTGCGATTTTCCTTCTATTATTTTCTGTAGGGCTGGATTCGTGGCTACGTGTTGTTTAAATTTGCTCTTATCCTGGAATGTCTTGTTTTCTCCATTTATAGTTAACAAAAGCTTGGCTGGGAATAGTAGTCTGGGCTTGCGTCCATGGTCTCTTAACTTCTGCAGTACTTCTATCCAGGACCTTCTGATTTTCATGGTTTCCATAGAGAAGTCAAGTGTAAGTCTGATTGGTTTACCTTTATAAGTTACTTGGCCTTTTTCCTTTGCAGCTCTTAATATTTTTTCTTTAAACTTTATATTTTGTGTTTTGATTATTATATGGCAAGGGGAGGTTTTTCTTTGAACCAGCCTGTTTGGTGTTCTGTATGCTTCTTGAATATTCAAAGGAATATCTTTCTGTATGTTGGGAAAGTTTTCTTCCATAATTTTGTTAAAAATATTTTCTGGCCCTTTGAGCTGTGACTCTTCTCCTTCTTCTATTCCTATTATTCTTAGGTTTGGTCTTTTTATTGTGTCCCATAATTCCTGAATGTTTTGTGATGAGAATTTGTTGGCTTTGCAGTTTTCTTTGATCAGTGCATTTATTTTCTCTATGGTGTCCTCAGAATCTGAGATTCTTTCTTCTATTTCTTGTATTCTATTGATTGTGCTTGTTTCTGTAGGCTCTGCTCGTTGACCTAGATTTTCCATATCCAACTGGTCCTCAGTTTGTGTTTTCTTCCTTGCTTCCATTTCAGTTTTCAATTCTTGAACTGTTTCCATTACCTGTTTGATCGTTCTTTCTTGGTTTCCCAGGGTATTATGTTTGTATTTACTCATTTCTTCAAACTTTTGGTTATACTTCTCATCCATTTCTATAAGGGCATTTTTCACATGTTGTTTAAGGGACTCTATTGCTTTCATAAAGTCAATTTTTTTCCACTTCTTCTGTGTTAGGGTGTTGAAGACCTTCTGTTGTAAGATCCTTGGGTTCTGGTGTTTTCATGCTGTTTTTCAGATTATTGGGTGAATTCTTGCCTTGGCGCCTGCCCATCTCCTCCTATCAATGCTATCTGCTGGCCAGGGCCTCCTCTTACAAATTCCCTTGTTCTCTTTCCTGGCTCCTGCCGGGAGCCAAGATCCCTCTCACCACTCAGAAGGGTCTTCAGGAATAGGACCCGGCTCCTCCTTTGCCAGGGACCTTGCCAACTAAAGGCCTACCTCTTTGATTTAATTGTAGTGGGGCGATCTGCTCTCGGTGTTGCGAGCCGGTCCCTGCAGCCTGCATCTGCTACCACGACGCTTCCGGTCACCTGTGGCCTGCGTCCTCTGCTGCTGCAACAGTCCCAGCTGGTCCCTGCCAGCTGTGTATGGTGTTCTCCATCTGCCTCCACTGTCCGGGTCCGTCTGCCTCCGCCATCCGTGTCCGTCTGCCTATGCCGTCTGAGTCGGTCGAGTATTTTCCTTAAAGACAAGAACAGAACTCTGCCACAACCATTATGAAGTTTTCTTATGATTGTCTCCTCTGTGAATGAGCTGCCATTTCTCTTTCTCAAGAGGTTTCTCTTTTTCAAATCAAATCTTTATCAATTTTGATGGTATCCATAGCTTTTCCTCTCCTGCAGAAACAAGTGCAAAAGCACTTCCCCAATGTAGCTCCTCTCCTAGTTTCCATTGTGAGGTTAGCATATCCTTGAAATATGCCAGCTGATTTAATTCAGAAGTTTTGTATCAACAAACAAAGATCCATACCAATGCAAATCTCTATAGCATATCCCCTTTTAAATGTAAAAACACATTTATAGGCAATGTTGGGAATATGGGCATAGTTCTGTCTAAACTTCTACCTGCTGTTTATTGGGTGAAGTAATTTTTGAGGGGTGTTTAGGACAACCTTTGACGGGGTCTTGGTTCATTAAACAACATTAGCCTGGAATGAATTCACAAGTTCTCATCCTCTGTGGAAACAAACGAAGAATCTCTTTTCCAAAGCAACATATCCTTAGACCCAAATTCTGAAGTCAAGATACCTTAATAATATATATGCTAATTTAGCTTATGAAATGTCTGTGTATTAAGCTCTTCACAGTCAAAAAATTCAAAGAAAACAATTATATACATAATCCAGATTCTCTGATTATATTCCATCTTTATGTTGCTCTGATTATATTCCATTTTTACTCTATTACTTTTTCATATTTATTTCATTATCTTTACTCCTTTAATCTATGACTGTCTGTACTGTCTCTTTAAAAATATTGTTTTATTTTTTTAAAAACCATTTACTTTTTTTTATAACAGTCTATACTTTCTTTTCTTTCCCAAGCCTATGTACATTTATCTAACATTGTGGCTCACTTAGAGGTCTTTCATGTCTGAATGTGTCCTATTGTGAATCTTTAATTCTGTGGTGTTCAGGAGATCTTAAAATGCTAAGTGCTTCTTGAAATCTAAAGCTTCAGCATTCCTTAAATATATACGGTACTTCCGGCTGCTCTGCACAGTCCAAAATGGTGGAAGTCCCTTAGTGCCTGAGACTGCCATCATCACCATCTCAACTCTGATAACCAATTGGCCCATGCTGCCACCAAGTAACTTGCAGTACACTATCCACAAACCCCATTTAAATGTTCAATAGTCAAACTTCCCAAAAGAGCCAAAGCCATTCATGCTGGCAAACTAGGAACCTGCTATTTGTTGTTATTTTTTTAAAGAAGTCACACAGATTTTACTGGTCCCCATGACACCTTACTCACTGCAAGCACATCTAGAAAAAAAATGTGGATACCAAGAAACTGTGCTAAACTCTGTTCTTTTATGTTGAGAATTCCTTTTAAAGCTCTCTCAGGTTTTTAAGTAGATTTAGTCTGCCACATTGGTGCACCAATTTGTAGGAGGGAGGCTGCTTGTTTGTCCTTGTGGTCCAAAACTGAAATAATCACACAGAAACCGTATTAATTAAATCACTGCTTGGCCCATTAGCTCTAGCTTCTTAGTGGCTGACTCTTGCATATTAATTTAACCTATTTATATTAATCTGTGTATTGCCACATGGCTGTGGCTTACCAACTAAAGTTCCATCTGGCTCTAGTAGGGCTACATGGCTTCTCTCTGACTCTGTCCTTCTTTATCCTAGCATTCAGTTTAGTTTTCCCTGCCTAGCTAAGTTCTTTCCTGCTTTAGGTCCAAAGCAGTTTTTTTATTTGTTAATGGTAATCACAACAAAATGAGGGAAATCCCACATCACTCGCTTTGATTTTTCTATAACTAATTGACCTTTGAGATTGTTTGATATACCTGTAATATACCTTATACTATAATAAGCAAAAAACTATTTCATTCCTTAGAGACATATTCTGAGTCATTATCTGTCTTTATTTGTACATGTATACTAATGATAGCCATAACTTCTAACAAATGTGTGATTACTAAAGAAGCCTTTCCTGAGCTAAAGGCAGTTGCCCATAGAAAACCTGAATAAGTGTCAATGGTGTGGTGTACATATTTTAATTTTCCAAATTCTGTAAAGTGGAACACATCCATGTGCCAGATCTCATTCCTTTGAGTACCCTTTGTGTTACTCCCTGCAGGTAATGGTATTTGGTCATAGAAAAAGAAATTAGGACATGTCTTTATAATCTCTGTAGCTTGTTGACATTCGGGATCTTATTATCTGTTACTGTTTCCTTTGTTTTTCCTGGCATACAACACTGAAGGGTGAAGCTACTGGGGGCACACAGGATCCCACGTGATCTCTGTCACCAACAGTGCTGAGATCAGGAGCTGTACTAAGGCAGCTGCGGCCCAACTGCATAAAAGCAAGGAGTTGACATCCACTGGGCATTGACCCATGGCTTCCACCTGTACCTGGAAATTTGGGGCTTATAGCAGTGTGACACCACACTTGATGAAAGAAACTGAAATTAAGTGTGAAAAGTTGGAAATTAATTTTTTATTAACAAACAATATATTTGAAACAATAGTGAATATAAACAATGGATAAACTTTGAAAATTATGGAACTAATAACAAGAATAAATAACATCAAAATAGCAAAACCAAAACCAAATGAACCATAAACAAACATTTAAAACAAAACTCAAACAAAATAAAGCTAATAATAATTAGCATTTATCAGTAAATATTGATAGAACCTACTACACCTACTACAGGCAAGTGCTTGCCTTGGAGAAACGCTAGGAAGATAGTCACAATTTTAATGGCTTTTTCAAGATTCCTGGATTCATTCCACATAGTAGCTTATATGTCATGTTATCCCAAGGTGGAGTCCACTTGCTGGTAAATGTAGGCTTCTGAGTAATCTTTGTCTCAGGATTTCTGTATCTCAAGTATATTTTTGATGCGTTCTTCTCTTTTCGAGAACTGAGTCAGCGGACACATGAATCAGATTAGGTGTGATCACCTGGAGATCAGCTGGAATTTCCTTCACCGCTGAGTTCCCAGCTACAAGGGGTGTCTTTTAGTCTGTAGGCCTTGATCCTAATTTGAAGAACATGTGTAGAAGGTGTTTGTGGCTTACTTTGGCTTCCTCAGGTCTCTCAAGTGGTATGATCAAAAAAAAGAAAAAAAAATAATAATCTAGGTCCAGAAGCAGCCATGCTGGGTCACTGGCTAGGCAAACAGAACCTATGACACAAGGGTAACCAGAACTGAAGAAGAATATATGTCCTTAGAATTCAGTATTGCTGGGGATGGGACTCAGCACCTAGTTCTTCCTGGAGATCCTTCTGCTGGTGGCTCTCGTCCTGGGCAGTGGCCTGTTCCAGATGAGTCTGTGGAGTTTCAGACCTGGAAGAGAAAAGCAGTTTAAAAAAACAGACCTGCCACATTAGCTGAAGATGCTTCCTCAGTTCACCTCAGCTCTGCTGGACAGTGAATTTATTCTTGTGACTGATATCTTTGTTGTTACTCACAAGGAATAAGATCCCAGAGTAGACGGGCCTAAAACTTTGCTCAGTATTAAACTGAAGTCATAATTTCAAATAAACACTGTTAGTGTGCATTCTACTAGACAGAAAAGGGTGTTCTCCTATAATTCAGGGATATCATTTTGTAAACAGCAACAGCATATTGACACTATAGTCAACAGCACGTGAGAAATGCATGAGTTGTACATGAGCTATTCATCATTTTATAGATAGCCTTAAACTGCCTGCAGCTCAGGTCCCTGCACAAGGGCGTGTGGCTAGCTCAGTCCTCATGCCCAGAAGGAACCTTGAACATGTACAACATGCAGATAGAGCCTGTCGTGTTAGAGCAGCATTTCCTGAGATGTGTGCCTGAGAACGTTGTCCCTGTCGGTCCTCAGGGACCAAATAAAAACTGGTGCTTTCCTAGGGACTAGAGCTGGGAATCTGCATCCTGGCTTTGGGAGTCGGTTACAGAACACACCCGAGAAGGTTAGGATCTTCCCTACAGCCGAGTCATCTGCCTGGGTTCATCCTGGGAAGTCCTTAACCAATTCTATCCAGAGAGCACTTTTCACAGGAAGTTGGCAAATGTTACACAGAGCAGTGTTAAAGATGGAAATCTCTAATCTTCATTGGATTTTTCTAAATAAAAACGCGAATTTTACCATGCCCCTTGAAGCACACCTATAAACCCAATATCTTGGAAGGCCATAACAGGCAGCTCTCTGTGAGTTCAGGGAAAGCTTTGGGAGAACTCTGTTTTCAGAAGGAAGGTATAGAGAATAAATTCTACAGACACACTGAATATCAAACACAATATATGCTGGACGGAATTTCTTGTTACTGGACCAGCTCAGTTCTCTGAGGTCTTCTGTTCCCTGCTCTAGCTTGTAGCCTCAGAGATGGACAGAATTGATATTGTCCCCAAGTCCATGGGCCCCCCTTGGCTCTACCTCCTCTCCCAGTCTGGCTCCTACCTCATCTGAGAGACCTGAAAGTGATGCTGCAGCTTTTGGACCAAGTGCTTTTCCTGCATGACCATTTCCCTCTGCTTCTGCAGGAACTGAGAGCTTTCTTCCAATCTCTTCAGCTCCTGTTTAAGAGAAAATTGTGTTCTTTGTTGAGGGTCAGAGACAGTCATACATATCTAAGCACAGAGAAAGGATCCCAAGAACTTGCTGGTCAGCTAGGCAGGTTAAACAAAAGCATCTGGGGAAGTAAGAACTCCAGGATTCTGGTACAGACTGATAGCAACACAGTGGTCTGAACTGGAAACTGCACATGTTTGATGCACCCCAACACCCACATCCTTACACTACTACACACATGTGTGCGCTCACACACATGAAAAAACACATGCATGCAATCACACTCAAACCCACAAGGAGTGCGTGTTAAAGAGAAATATGGAAAAAAGGAGGTCGCAGAAATAAACATCATGGTCAATGTACAGTTGAGTTTAGAATAACCACACCAGTTCTTTCAGAAAAGTCTCACAACTCAGCCATAATTCCTTGGGGACTAAAATTATTGTGAGAAAAGTGATTTTCTTAGACTATATTGATGTGATTACAGAAATTCTTCCGCCATAGGACCAAATCTCCCACCTTCCATCACCAGCTTGTCAAAAGCCCCGAGATGATCATCCAGTCAACCACACATTTTAGTCTGGAAGGGAGAACAGTCCAGCACAACTCTCAGAAAACAGGGCTGACAAGCTGCTATTCAAGCTTCTGTCACTGTGAACCAAGAATTCAGGGAAGCAAAGAGAACACATTGGGATGCAGGCAGAAAGGGGAAGCCAACAGGCCACGCAAATCCATGAGTATGAGAAGCACTCTGTTGGCCCTGGCACAGGGATCTCCACCTTATAAACTGCTTCCCACCTGCGATGGGACATGAGCCCTGCCAAACAAAAAAGCAGCAGGACCAAGAACTCACTCACTCTAAGCTCTGTGCCTAGAAGGTTACCCATCATAAATATAAGTACATGTGTGATATGTTATTGACCCATTTCCTTCTCTGAATTGCAGCTTCGAGCAGAGCAGAAAGGAAGGCTTGCCTGTATTTCAGATCTCCATAAGACAAAAGCTTCCCAGAAGTCCTTGTGCATGGACACTGAAGGGAATGTCTGGAATATATGAGGTCCGTGGCTGGCAGGGAGTATGGGTGAGTAAGTTGATGGGTTAAACACTGGTGGTTGGATGGGTAGAGAGGTAGTCAAATGGGCAAATAGTACCAGAGCTTAGCCTGACTTGTTGCCGGCCCCTACCTGTTGTTGCTGGATTTTGAGGTAACTGATCTCTTCGTCTTGGTCATTAAGGATCAATTTCAAATCCTCCAGGTGGTACTTCAGCACAGTCCAATCATTCTGCAGTTTCCTTTCCTCCTGCCTCAGCTCATCCACCTTCTTCTTTAGCTGAGTCCTTTCCATCAGTAGTCGGCTGTGCCGATCCCTGCAGACAAACTCTGCATAGTAAGGCCCTGCAGGCCTCCTCCTGCTACCCCTGATTTCTGGGAAACAGCACCCCAAAAGACCTCATGTTTCCTAGATTAGGTAGCTAAGAGTCTGATATAGTCATGACACCTACACCTCAGAACCCAAATGAGAGAACAGGTAATGCCAGAAATTATCAAAGTACTATTGAAAACTCCAACACCTAAAAGGATCCATGTCCCTTCAGTAGAAGGAGTAGTTCCCCAGCTGGCCTATCTATCTGTGGTAATGGGGAAACATCAGCATGTAGTGGGCAAACACAATCAAAGGGAGGACAAGTTACTCAAGGTGAGTACAATCTATCTACAGATTCAACAGCCCCAGACCTGTAAAGAATGGGCCTGAGCTCCAGAAGTTCAAGGCTGCCTGACATTCCCCTGAGACTGTAAATACCTTTTCTATCTACAGGCTCTTGAGGCCCTAGGACAAGGTGGCAGGGGCTAACAGTCTCTTTCACACTTAGCAAAACTGAATCCAAGAGACACAAGTTTAAGAGTTGCTTACATAGAAGCAAAAAAGCTCGAACCAGAGATGAAGTCACTCCATCCAGAGAAAAAGGAAGTCAGAGATGGCCATTCCACAAGTTTTGTTATCCATGTCCAGATGGACACTTACCGATAGAAGACTGTCTCCTTGCTCAGCAACTTGAAATTTTCCAAGGTCTCGGTGTTTTCACTCACAAAATGGTTTAGCTCCATCATGATCTCTTTGTGATCCATCTTTACCTTCTCATACAAAGCATTTGGCTTGTGGTTCTTGTAGGGACTAGAAAATGGGAGAAAAGACCCCATGAACATAGGCTTCAATGATCACAGGAACTGAAGTTGTATCCTGATCTACCATAGTACAGCAGATGCAAGATTCTGGTGCCTATGTAGTGGGACCTCCTGGTGCTTTTAAACTTGTTATTCTGATCCCAGCACAGCTGAGGCTAAACTTGAGATGGAAGCTGCACTGACTGCATGAGCTCACTCAATACGACTAGATGGTAAGTCAGGTTCTCTATGCTACCAGGAGGCTCTGTCACATGTCTCCGTTCACCAGACATTGCAATGACATCTCTCCTGTTTCAGAACACTGATTTTGGGTCCTGGTTGACATTCACTGAACAGTTAGAGCACATCATTATGGTTTGGAGTCTTAAGAGAAGGAAGTGATATAAACTCCCCTAGGGATTCCTAGGTGCCACCAAGGTGAGCATCTAGGACACAAGCAGTCCTGCTTTAAGTGGGGCTTCCAGAGCTCAGCACTGGAAACTTCTGGAAAGTGGAAAAAGGATATCATGAGAAACCACGGCAGATCACTGACTCCCAGAAATCAGGAACACACAAATCTCCAAATGTGTGTGTTCACACATATCCACAAGAGAGTAAGAGAAAGAGAGAATAAAGAGAGCTAGAGAGAGAGAGAGAGAAAGAAAGAAAGCATCATATATATATATATACAGAGAGAGAGAAAAAGAAAGCATCATATATATATACATACATATATATACATACATATACAGAGAGAGAGAGAGACAGAGAGAGACAGAGAGAGAGAGCGATCTATTGTCTAATGGAAGTCTGCACAAAACTAGAGTACCTGTGATGAGACCCAGCTCTTCCAGGTAAACACTGAGATGTTCCAGGCAAACCAGGCCCCTCCAGCTGCTACCATGGGCTTCTAGCACACAATCACATGCTAGGAAAGTAGAGCCTCCACACAAAATAACAGCAGGTAGTAGTACCTCATGCAAGCCACCGCCTGTCAGCTCCTTTCCAAATGCATGCTAGGAACTACACATTACCTGCCTCAATCCCTGATTTTTGTGTCTGAGACCAGAAGCCCTGGTTTTCATTAGGAGAGAACAGAAAAGGTAGAGGCCTCATCTCATGGCCACGGTCATTCAAGGTCTGCCTGTCCCCTGAGAAGAATTTAGGATATGAGGTTTGGCACAGCCTCCTACAAATCGAGAGTTCAAAGGCAGAAGGTGAGGTTGACATTGCCTACAGCCCCATGAAGTTTGAAACAATGGATACCTATTGTCCACGACTCCATCAGTGAGGATCATCAGCCGGTCTTTCAGGTCATTTCTTTCCTTGGTCATCAGTTGCAGCTCTGTGGTCAGCCTCTCCTCTTCCTTCTTTATCTGCTTCTTGCTCAGGAGCATTGGATGGGATGCTGGCCCTGTAGAGGTTTCTGTGTATAGGTATAAAACAGGTGAAACTGCATAGTCAAAAGGCATAGGAGAATGACAGACCATCCTCAGTCCCAAACAGAAAATTGTGTCTGAAACCTAGTGACAACCAAAATATACTAGGCCAGGTTGACAGGCCCATGTGTGGTTCTCAAATCTCCCATCACTCTAGAGATGTGGCTCTGTAGGCATCCACAGCTTATTTTGGCCTCCCTATAATTCTTCAGGTGACTACAGAGACCACCTCTTCAGGAATATTCACAGAAGAACAGGATGCAGCATGGTCCAGAGCCCTGAAGCCTGCTGTGATTTAGAAGCCAGGAGAAAAATGGCAGAGTGGACAAGCAGTCAGGTGTATTGAGGAGGCCAGGTCTCATTGCTGGTTACTCATGGCCCATGACTGTGAATTGGAAAGTCAGGCAGGGCTCCATCATGGTCAAGAGTCTCACCCAGTCACCCATTGACAGCCCAGATCATTGAAGCTGACATTCAGTAGCCATTCTCTGCCCTGGTCCCATAACTCTGACAGAAGTTTGGTCACCCTGTGATCTAAATGCCATCTTCAACTGCTGATTCAGAACCCTAAGGGGGTCACTGTCAGGGAAAGGAGGTCAGAGGAATTCTGCTGAGCAGACTGCTGAACACTCTAAGGCTTAAAGGTCTTAGCCAGGAGTACATTGTCTCCATGAGGACCGTATTAGACAGAAAGTGAACCTAAAGGCAACTACTACAGGTGTAGTGTAGTGACGCCTTCCCAAAGATGGGGACACATTAGTCCCTCCCTGCCTCCTGCTGGTCTCTTTCTGTCTCAACATTACACCCCAAACCACAGCAAAGGTAAGAGCTAATTGGTGGTCCCATGACAACAGCCTTTGCTTTCTCAGTCTCTGGCTCACAAGATGGACAAGCTAATATTCTGGAATCTTTGACTTTTGGGAAGTATGATAATCAGGGATGTCCATTTTCTCCTCTGAGGCTCCAGTTCCTCAGCCCATTGCTGGGTAGCCCACCTCAAGTGCACATCCTTGGTAATCTCCCCATTTCCTGCCCATGACTCACTGGGTCTTTGCCAGAAGTGAACGGCAGCTTTCTTCTGCCTCTCTCTGGTCTCTGGACCTTCTCCATTCTGTCTCCCAAATACGCGACGCCTCAGTCTTGAGAACATGACTGGTGCTCTACCCTCTAGAGACTGAGGAATGTCCTAATGGCAGTTGGTGTTGCTACAACAAGGTGACATCACGGGATTCCAAGAGATCTCCAGGATACTATGGAATGTCCAGAGATGCGACCGCTGATGTCATGGCTAACTGCTTTTGACACCCTGCTAAGTAGCTTTTCAGTACTGACCAGAAGACCAGCTGACTTTTCTAGGAGCCTCTCTGGGAAGACAGAGGAAACCAATCAGCACCTCCCCTTCTAAACCTGGTGTTTCCTTGGCTTGACTGAAAGACTCATAACCTTTCCCATGTTGAGAACTAACCTAATATTTCAAAAGATTGCTGAGGTATGACTCATTCCTTCTCAAAGTCCATCAATATGAGGAATTAAATATTCATGAGAAACGACTTTATGATGAACATAAATGAGGAAAGGTCACCCTTCTCAAGTCAGTGTTAGAAAGCACATTAAGGAAGAACCTACAGGCTGGTTACAGTGTGAGCCTTGAGAGAAGGGTACAGTCATGGAATCCACATGCTTAACTTTAGGAAATTGCCCCTGGATTACTAAGCACGTAGAGAAAGAACCCATCAGGGTGTTGGCAAAAGTGTGATGATCGATTGGCACAGGAATCTAACATAGTGGTGCCCCCAGGAGAAAAAGCCCACAGGCTGAGTGTTGTGCTCTCCACTCTGCTCCAAAGAGGAAAATGCAGGATAGTTGCAGGCTTTGGTGAGTTACAGTGAAATTCTGGATAGCGGGAAAATGAAGTCAACAGATGTAGACATACCTCAGATGCAGAGTGGCTGAATAGCATGTAGCAAGTCCTGGGTTCAATGACCACTGCTGTCTCACTGGCCTTGGTGGCCTCAGATGTAATTTTAGCACCTGTGACGTAGAAGCAGGATGACGTAAGCTCAAGGTGAACCTGCAAAGCCAGTGTGAGGACAGCTTGGGCGATATGAAACCCTGTCTCAACAAATAAAACACTAATCTACCCTACCTCCAAGGCCTCACCTAACAATCCTTTCTTTCTGTATTGGTATTTCAGATGGACTTTATGTAACCCATAGTCTCTATTTTACCACCCAACCATAGCATCTTGAGTGCTGGACTCGCAGGAGAGGACTGATCCCCTGGAAGTCAGCTCCTTTGCCGTCTTCCTGAGTTTTAGTCAGAGAGGTAAGAGCGAGCTTCTCACTGTACCCAGATAGAAAATTGAGGCCTCAATAGATTCATGCCTTCTAAAGTGTTAAACACGTGGCATGGCCCAGAGATGTTGTTATATCCTTGCCTGGGGCAAAGTCCCGGGTGGTTCCTGGTTGAGTCCAGCCCTACCTGCCCCATGGTATAGCTCATAGCTGTGGCTGTGTGGCGGCCCAGGTACACCCCAAGTCTTCCTGTGTTCATGATGCACTTATTACATCTCATACCCTTCCCCACAACACATCCATTTCTTCTACTGTGAATTTTCTAAGGCATACATCTATTGTTGAAGAACAAGTTTGTGGCAAAAGACTGCCCAGAAAATTCAATAAAGAAACAAATATGAAAGGTTCAGGGCTCGTTTACATCACTAATGCATCTGATCACCTTAGACAGGCGTTGTCATTGAGGAAGAGCACACCAGGAACAGGCCAATGATGTTCGAAAAATACACTAAAGTCTAAAGGAGAGGCACATTCATCTTCCCATCTTTCTCCCTTGACTCATTTTCCCCATCTGCACTTGTTATACTCCTTCTCCTTAATTGTGTTTGTGATTTGTCCCCTGGCTATTTTTGTTTTTGAAAGACAGGTTATCAGGTAGTCCAGGCTGACTTCCAATTTGCAACTAAGGATAACCTTGAGCTACTGTTCCTCCTGCCTCCACATCCTTAGTGCAGGCATTCTGGGTGTGTACCACTATACCCAACTTACATGGTGCTGGGAACCAAACCCAGAACTTCATCACACTAGGCAAGGACTGTACCAACGAAGGCACATCTTTAGACACTCACTGGTCATGCACTAGTGTCCAGGAACATGTCTGCCATGACATTTGTTTCTGTTGTGATTTCAGAGAGAACTTGTTGATTTGAAATATTGTAAATGCATGTAAAATACTATGTAACATTTTAGAACGAGCTATTATGGTTTATATCTGTTAAGCCACTTATGAGCTAAAGGCTTTGTCTGCTGGAGGTCCCTCTGAGTGCTGTGATTATGAATAATGAATAGAGAATTGCCTTGGCAGAGTGATAGGGGAGAACTTGTGTAGGCAGGGAAGACAGAACTGAATGCTGAGAGAAAGAAGGCATAGTCAGTGAGACACCATGGAGTCATCAGAGTCAGACTTGCCAAACATTTGCCAGTAAGCCACTGCCATGTGGTGATATACAGATTAACAGAAATGGGTTAAATTAAGACGTACGAGGTTGACAATAAGAAGATAGAGCTAATGGGCCAAGCAGTCTTTTACTTAATAGAGTTTCTTGTGGTTATTTTTGTGCTAAGCTAGCTGGTTTGCCAACATGAACAAGTAGGCACTTCTCCTGCAAAGAAGTTCTGGAAACTTCAGAAGGTGTGGCCTAACTAGAGGAAGTATATCTTTGAGGGAATGTGTTTGGTGGCTGGGTCTTGGACCCTTGGAAACTTCTTCTTTCTTCTTCTTCTTCTTCTTCTTCTTCTTCTTCTTCTTCTTCTTCTTCTTCTTCTTCTTCTTCTTCTTCTTCTTCTTCTTCTCTCCTTCTCTCCTTCTCTCTCTGTCTCTCTCTGTCTCTCTGTCTCTGTCTCTGTCTCTGTCTCTCTCTCTCTCTCTCTCCCTACCTCCCTCCCCTCTTTTGCTTCCCGTCTTTGGTGAGCAGATCACTTCAATTTCACTGTGATATAATTAGTTCTTACAAGATGAGGGACATGGAACCATCTTATCAAGGACAGCAATCCCCAAAGCTATAAATTGAAATTATTTCTGCCTCTTTAAGTGGTTTTCTTGGGGAATCCTGCCACAGTAATATGATGTCAAACCAACTAACATGACTGTAGTGAAAATTCATCAAAGGCTTCATTTTGAATGCCCAATAATAAACTCCATAGGACAAGAAAGTAAGTGGGGAGTCCTCCTGCAGTTCAGGACACTGGAGGATTATAGAGATTAAACTGATTGTCCCTTTATCAAGCTATGACAGGACACAGATCTGCTTTGTTTTGTTTCTTAATTTTTTGTTCCTAGTCAAATGAATACATTTGAAAGCCTAGTGACCCATGAAGAATATGTCATTGTTCTCTTTAGTCTGGGCAGAGTGCTGGGATTCCTCAGTCCACAAGGCTGAGTGAACCATCTGATCAGCTCTGTCACCAAAGGAATATACCTATATATGATAAAGGAAATATACAGCAAGCCAATTGCCAACATCAAAGTAAGTGGAGAGAAAATCCCAGCGATCCCACTGAAATCAGAAATAAGACAAAGTTGTCCACTTCCTCCATATCTATTCAGTATAGTTATTGAGATCCTAGCTACAGCAATAAGACACCAAAAGGAGATAAAGGGGAAAAAGTCAGAAAAGAAAAGTAAAACTCTCATTGTCTGCTGATGATATAATAGTTTACATAAGCGACCCGAAATGTTCTACCAAGGAACTTCTCCAACTCACAAACATGTTCAGTAATGTATCAGAATACAAGATTAACTGAAATCAGTAGCCCTCCTGTACACAGATGATAAATGGGCTGAGAAAGAGATCAGAGAAACATCACTCTTTACAATAGCTACAAATAACATAAAATATCTTGCAGTAACTCTAACAAAACAAGTGGAAGACTTGTATGACAAGAACTTTAAATCTTTGAAGAAAGAAATTGAGGAAGATACCACTAAGTGGAAAGATCTCCCATGATCTTGGGTAGCTAGAATTAACATAGTAAAATGGCAATCTTACCAAAGCAATCTACAGATTCCATGCATTGCCCATCAAAATCCCACCAAAATCCTTCACAGACCTAGAATAATGGTATTCAACTTCATAAGGAAAAGCAAAAAACTCAGGATAGCCAAAACAATTCTGTACAATTAAAAACTTCTGGACGCATCACAATCCCATATAGTAGAGACTTAAAACTCTACTATTGAGCTTCACTATTGAAAACAGCCTGGCATTGGCATAAAAACAGAAAGGAGGTACAATGAAACTGAATCAAAGCCTTGGATGTTAAACCATTCACCTTCAAAAACCTGATTTTTTTTACAAAGAAGCAAAAAAATAATCAAATGGAATAAAGAAAGAATATTGAAGAAATGATGCTGATATAACTGGATTTCAACATGTAGAAGAATAAAATTGATCCATATCTACCACTATGCACAAAACTCAAATCAAATTGGATCAAATACCTCAATATAAAACCAGTCACACTGACCATCATAGAAGACAAATTGGGAAGTATCCTTGAACGCCTGCCACAGGAGACCACTTCCTATAATTGACCTTACTAGCATAGACATTGAGAGAAACAATTAATAAATGAGAACTCCTGAAAATAAAAAGTTTAGTAAAGCAAAGGACACATTCAACAAGACAAAAGGACAGCCTACAGACTGGGAAAAGATCTTCACCAACTCCACATCAGACAGAGGTCTGATCTCCAAAATATACAAATATCTCAAGAAATTGGTCATCAAAAGAACAAATAATCCAATTTAAAAAATGGGGTACAGACCTAAACAGAGAACTCTCATCAGAGGAATCTAAACTGTTGAAAGACAAGGAAGTGCTCAACATCCTTCGTCATCAGATAAATGCAAATCAAAACAACTCGGAAATTCTATCTAAAACCTGTGAGAATGGCCAAGATCAAAATTACTGGTGACAGCTTATGCTGGAGAGATTGTGGGGTAAAGGGAACACTCCTTAATTGCTGGTGGGAGTGCAAGCTAGTACAGCCCCTTTGGATATCGGTGTGTGTTTTCTTAGAAAATTAGAAAAGAACGTCCTTGAAGATGCAGTAATACCACTTTTGGGTATATATCCAGAGGATGGTCAATCGCCCCCAAAGGACATGTGCTTATGTATGTTCATAGCAGCATTGTTTATCATAGCCAGAACCTGGAAACAACTTAAATGCCCCTCGATCGAAGAATGGATAAGGAAAATGTGATACATTTACAAAATGGAGTACTGCATAGCAGAGAAAAGTAACAACATCTTGAAATTTGCAGGCTAATGGATTGATCAGGAAACATCATTTTAATAAGGTATCCCAGACTCAGCAACACAAACATAATATGTACTCACTCATAAATCATTTTTAAATGTAAAGCAAAGAAAACCAGCCTAAGAATCACAATCCCAGATAATCTAGACCCTAAGAGAGACACATATAGATCTAATCTACATGACTGAGGTAGGAGGAGCGCGGGCCCCTTGTTCCATTCTACTGCCCGGCTAGCTTATAGCTGAAATAACCACAGAGAAATTAATTAAATTACTGTCTGGCCCATTATATCTAGCCTCTTTTTGGCCTACTCTCACTTCTGATCTAACATATTTTTTTAATGTGTGTTTACCACGAGGTCGTGGCTTATTAGGAAAGATTCAGCCTGTCTGACTCTGGTGACTCCGTGGCGGCTCCAGAGCTAGCAGAAATAGTACTTCCACCATTTTGAAATTGGAGAGAGGTGGAGCCAGCATCTAGAGCGGCTGCAACCAAGCTGCTTAACATTTTAAATGCTCTTCAAGGCGGTAGAGAATCTTCAATTACTCCCAGTGGTATACTCAAAAAAAAAGGTAGGGATCTGAACAGAGAACTTTTGAGAAAGAAACAACTAAAAATATATCTCAAAAAAGTGTTATATATCACTTATACTCATGAAATTTCAATTTAAAACTGCTTGAGAATTCTTTTCCCACCAGCCAGTATGACAAAGAGCAAAAGAAACAATTGACAACACATGCTGATAATGATGGGGAACTTTCATTCACTGTCAGTGGGATAGTAAGTGATGAAGCCACTATAGAAATCATGTGAAAATAGTCAAACATAGAGAAATATATTTACCATATGACACAGCAAATGTCATTTACAAAATATTCATCACAGCAGGGTATGGTGGCACGTGCCTTTAATAAAACATATAGGAGGCATAGGAAGGTAAATCTCTGAATTTGAGCCAGTCTGGTCTACACAGATAGTAGAGTTAGTTTCAGCAATGGCCAGACCTTACCAAGGAAAGGTTGTCTCATATATATTACCAAATACCTATTTTTCTAATGGTAAATATCAGTAACCTTTGCAAGACAATCTTGGAAATCCATATGCATATTTCCTTTCACATGGTAAAAAGGACTGAAATTAGTAGTTAAAGAATGTTCTTTATTTCATTTTTTAAATTTTATTTTATATTCCAACCAATCCTCTGCCCCATTGTTGCCTCCCCTCAGCCCACTCCCTGGCCCCTCCCAAAGTATAGGGTTTCCCATGGGGAATCAATAAAACCTGGCATATTAATTTGAAGCAGGGCCAAGCTCATTCCTCCTCCCATCTTAAGGCTGAGCATGGCATTCCACTATAGGGAATGGGCTCCAATAAGCAAGTTCATGCATCAGGGATAGATTCTGGTCCCTCTGCCAAGAGCTCCTGAGATAGGCCAAGCAACACAACTTTCTCGCACATCCAGAAGGCCTAGTTCAGTTACATGGAGACTCCACAGCTGCAGGTCTAGAGTTCACAAGTTTTCACAACCTTGGTTCAGCTCTCTCTGTAGACTTCCTTCTCACCTCTCTTGCCTATACTATAAACCCTTCTGTCTCTCTTTGACTGGATTCCCGGAGCTCGGTCTGGTGCTTGGTTGTGGATCTCTGCATCTGGTTCTATCAATTACTGTATGAAGGCTCTACGATGGTAGTTAGGAGAGTCACCAATCTGACTACAGTGGAATCTACTTCACTCACCCTCTCCACTATTGCTAGGAGTCTTAACTTTGGTCATCCTTGTGGATTCCTGGGAATTTCCCTAGGACGAGTTTTCTCTCTTCAATTCAAAGAAAAATGGGCTGTTTATTTCTTCCTCTAAGAAGAAATTTTATTTTGGGCAGAGAAGAAAAGGATAAGTCTCTTCTGGGGGATCAAGTTCAATTAGAAAACTGTCAGTTTTGAAGTGTTGGACTTTATTTTCCTGTTTTTATGCATGTGATATATATTGGAGGATAATGTGTATGCATGCGCCCATATTTTTGTGTATGCACAGCGTGTATGCTCATGCACATACTATGTACCAATATTTATTTGGATATGTTTGAAGGCAAAATATTGATAAATTAGATTAACTATGAAAATTTAACCAACAGAGATAAATTCATTAAAAACTGTTTTGTAGGACAGCACAATCATATTTACATTGGATTAAGCATAACATAAATTGCTTTCTTCTGAATAGTTGGAAGAAGGTTTCTTGTGAAAAATCGAAATGAGGAACATGTTCAGTTTGAGATATAAAGGTATTAACAGAAATAAACAAGAGTAAGTAAAAACAATGTCCACAAATGAAGGAAATTTAACTTTTGTAAACAAGCTTATGATATTTTAATTCTATATTATGATGATGATTATCTTTGGAATTATGCAAAGTTATATTTACACCCACTAAGAATTATGGGGTTACTCAGTTCAGCTTCCAAATTTACTACTGTAAGCAGACTATAATTGAATAGTTACATTGTACTTATGTAATAAAAATGTTATATCTATAAAAAAGACAGGAGAAAATTAAAGACAAGGCAAATGGAGAGATTCAGACATAAAAGACCTCTAAATTGGTCAAAGTGTTAGATAAAGTCGTAGACTTGGGAGAGAGAAGAAAAAGACTATAGAAAGTCATAAAGTTAATGCTTTAATAAAAGGGTAAAGTCTTTAAAGAGACAGAGTACAGATAGTCATAGATTAAAAAAATAAGCCACATAAAAATGGAAAATTCACAGAGAGTCTGGATTCTATATATTATTGTGTTTTCTTTGAATTTTTTTACTGTAAATGTGCTAAGTACTGATGCGCATCTCATTGTGTGGGCTTCTAAGATGGACCAGGATGTATGTTATAAAGGCATCTTTTTTTTTTATTGAGAAAATGAGAAAAAAAAACAAGTTTCCACCTCCTCCCAGCCTCCCATGTCCCTCCCCCTCCTCCCACCCTTCTGCCCCTCCTCCCGCCCTTCTCCCCCTGCCCCCACTCCTTTCCCTCTCCCTCTCCAGTCCAAAGAGCAGTCAGGGTTCCCTGCCCTGTGGTAAGTCCTAGGTCCTCCCCCCTCCGTCCATATCTAGGAAGGTGAACATCCAAACTGGCTAGGCTCCCACAAAGCCAGCACATTATGTAGGATCAAAACCCCTTGCCATTGTCCTAGGCATCTCATCAGCTCTCATTGTTCGTCATGTTCAGAGAGTCCAGTTTTATCCCATGCTTTTTCAGTCACAGTCCAGCTGGCCTTGGTGAGCTCCCAATAGATCAGCTCCACTGTCTCAGTGGGTGGGTGCACCCCTCGTGTCCCGACTTCTTAGCTCTTGTTCTCCCTCCTTCTGCTCCTCATTGGGACCTTGGGAGCTCAGTCCAGTGCTCCAGTGTGGGTCTCTGTCTCTATCTCCATCCATCACCATATGAAGGTTCTATGATGATATGCAAGATATTCGTCAGTATTGCTATACGATAGGGTCATTTCAGGTTCCCTATCCCCAGCTGCCCAAGGAATTAACTGGGGACCTAGGCTTGGGCACCTGGGAGCCACTCTAGGTTCAAGTCTTTTGCCAACCCTAAGGTGGCTCCCTTAACTAAGAATTGTGGTTCCGTGCTCCCCTATCCAACCTTCCTTTATCCCAATTCTGCTTTTTCCCAAAGTTCCCCCCTTCCTCCCCTTCTCCCTTTTCTCTCCCCATCTCCCATTACCCCAATCCCACCCCACCCCCAAGATCTCAATTTTCTCCCCGGCAACTTTGTCTACTTCCCATAGCCAAGAGGATAACTATATGTTTTTCCTTTGGTTCACCTTCTTACTTAGCTTCTTTAGGATCACCAATTGTAGGCTCCATGTCCCTTATTTACGGCTAGAAACCAATTATGAGTGAGTACATCCCATATTCATCTTTTTGGGTCTGGGTTACCTCACTCAGGATAGTGTTTTCTATTTCCATCCATTTGCATGCAAAATTTGAGAAGTCAGTGTTTTTACCACAGCATAGTACTCTAATGTGTAGATATTCCACACTTTCTTCATCCATTCTTCCATTGAAGGGCATCTAGGTTGTTTCCATGTTAATAGATAATCATAATAGTCAAGTTTGTAGTCATGTTAGTTAAGATTTTCTAGATGTGCATAGATATATTTTAGATAGGCATTATTCATATCTTTCAAAGATTATAGATTATGGCATTTTAAATGTTTTAATAACTTAGGACTTTTCATGACAATGAGACACTCTGCTCCTGACAGCACCAATCTACTTCAAGAGGAAGATGGGCATCAAAGAGGATCCTTATGGAGTTTGATAGCCATTTGGGCAAGAAACTGCTCTTGCCTGGACTATTGCATAAACTGGAAACAGAGAACCCAGAGAGAGAGGACTACTGAACTTGCCTAAAGGTGAGATGATCTTTCGGGGTTCCTGATTCATGAAGGAGTCTGCAAGACATTCTGCAGGACACAACAGATAGTGACTGAACTGACTTTGAATTTTCCTGCTTCATGGAAATGTCTGCTGGAAACTATGGGCCTGTCAGCCGAAGATGGATGCCCCAATGGTACAGAGGAACTTTGGGTGACTGTACAGGCAGCAAGATGTCTCTGTCATTTCTAGAGTTTTAAAAGTTGCTTACTTTTTGTTTGCCTAGGTAATATTTTTATCTTTCTGGAGTCTTTGGAGTTGAAGAATACATAGATAGTTATAGTTTTCCATTGTTATGATAAAAGATAAGGTAGATATATATATAGTAACTGTAATTCTTGCTTAATAACTTTTTTGTTATATGTAATTTTGCTATGTTAAGGTTAAAGCCTTCCTTTTTTGTTTAAACAGAAAAAGGGGAAGTGATGTGGGAGTGTCATATATCAATCTGTTTATTTCATTGGCTAAGTAATAAACAAACTGCTTGGGCTCATAGCTTAGAACATAGGTGGGTGGAGTAAACAGAACAGAATGCTGGGAGGAAGAGGAAGTGAGCTCAGAGACTCGACAGCTCTCCTCTCGCGGGCAGACTCCTCAGAGAGATGCCATGCTGCCCGCTCCTGGGAAGACACACGTGATGAAGCTCCGACCCAGGATGGACGTAGGCTAGAATCTCCTTGGTAAGTCACCTCGTTGGCTACACTAGAAATGGGCTAGTCCAGGTGCGAGAGTTAGCTGAGAAGAGGCTAGAGAGAAATGGGTCAAGCGGTGTTTAAAAGAATATAGTTTCTGTGTAATTATTTCGGGTAAAGCTAGCCGTGCAGGTGGCCAGGTGGCAGGGACGCAGCCTGCTGCTTGTATCACTACACAAAAGGGGGAGATGTAGGGTTAAGCCAGCCCCTTAAGGGCGGTCTTGCCTCAGGCGAATGTTTACTGATAAATCGGGCGAGCGGCAGCCCGCCATCCCTTTTTGTGCTTCCTGTGCTATGCAGGACCCTCGGTTCTGTAAGTTTATTTCTCCATTAAAGCTGTATATATTTTCTTGACTATCTGCTTGCATTTATTTACTTCGCTACAACCTGGGAACCCCAAGTATATTGCCAACCCTAAAATGATTCCCTTAATTAAAATATCTTCTTCCCTGCTCCCATATCCACCCTTCCTCCATCTCAACCATCTCATTCCCTCAAACTCACCCCAATCCTCCCCTTCTCTCTTCTCTCTCTTTGTCTCCATTTCCCCGGCACTATCCCAACCCCTGTGCTCCCAACTTCTGCCCGATGATCTTTCCTACTTCCAATATCCAGGAGGATAAATATATATTTTTCTTTAGTTTCACCTTATTATTTAGGTTGTCTAGGATCATGAACTGTTGGCTCAATATCCTTTGTTTATGGCTAGAATACACTAATGAGTTAGTACATACCATATTGATCTTTGTGGGTCTGGGTCATTTCACTCAGTAAAGTGCTTTCTATTTCCACCCATTTGCATGCAGAATTTAAGATGTCATTGTTTTTTTTGCCAGTGAGTAGAAATATTATGTGTATGTGTGCCACACCTTCTTTATCCATTCTTCCATTGAGGGGCACCTAGGTTGTTTCCAGGTTCTGGCTATTACAAATAGTGCAGCTATGGACATAATTGAACAAATGCTTTTGTAGTATGATTGGACATCTCTTGGGTATATTCCCAAGAGTGGAATTGCTGGATCCTAAGGTAGGTTGACTCCCAGTTTTCTGAGAGACCACCACACTGATTTCCAAAGTGGTTGCACAAGTTTACAATCCACCAGCAATGTATGAGTGTTCCCCTTACTCCACATCCTCACCAGCATAGGTTATCATTGGTGTTTTTTGATTTTAGCCATTCTGACAGGTGTAAGATGGTATCTCAAAGTTGCTTTGATTTGGATTTCCCTGATTTCTAAGGAAGTTGAACATGACTTTAAGTATATTTTGGCCATTTGAACTTTTTCTGTTGAGAATTCTCTGTTCAGTTGAGTACCCGATGTTTAATTCGGTTAATTAGAATTTTAAAGTCTAGTTTCTTGAGTTCTTTATACATTTTGGAGATCAGACCTTTGTCTGATGCAGGATTGGTGAAGATCTTCTCCCATTCAGTAGGTTTCCTTTTTGTCTTAATAACAGTGTCCATGCTTTCCAGAAGCTTCTCAGTTTTAGGAGCTACCATTTATTCAATGTTGCTTTTATTGTCTGTGCTACTGGGGTATATGTAGGAAGTGGTATCCTGTGTTCAAGTGGTGCAATCTACTTCCCACTTCCTCTTCTATCAGGTTCTGTGTTGTCAGATTTATATTGAGGTCTTTGATCCATTTGGACTTGAGTTTTGTGCATGGTGATAGATATGGATCTATTTACATTCTTCTAGAAGTTGGCATCCAATTATACCAGCACCATTTCTTGAATGTAAACCTGCCCAGTGGGTCAGTTATTCCAGGGTCCCGAAGAGGCACTTTCTGAAAAAGACATGGGCAGGAGGGAGAAATGGAGACCAAGCAAGAGCCAGACAAGATTCTGTTCTCGATTTGTCAAGGTCTCACTTTATTGGTGAAACGGTTATGGTTTACATAGCCCTTGAATGAGGAATTTAGCTTGGGATGGGGGCAGGGGCATGGCAAGGGCAGGAAGGGATCTTGCTGGGGCAGCAATGGTTATGACTTGACACACCTAGTGTTCTCTATGCAAGCGGGAATCGTTCCTTTTGTGATTCCAACAACAAACAATTCTCTATATAGTTGGGATGTGGGGCGGGTTTGCTAGCAGATAACTCTCAAGATAGTTGGGTGTAGGACACCCCACAAACATTCTTAGGACAATAGTCCATGCTATACTTTTTGTGGAAATGGCTCCTGACAGTTGAAGATGGTTTTTTTTTCTTCCATTGTATAATTTTAGCTCCTATGTGGTAAATCAGGTGTTCATAGGTTTGTGGGTTGATGGCCAGGTCTTCGATTTGATTCCATTGGTCAACATCTCTATTTTTATGCCAATACCAAGCTGTTTTCAATACTGTAGCTCTGTAATAGAGTTTGAAATCAGTGATGATAAGGCCTCCAGAAGCTCCCGTATTGTATAGGATTGTTTTGGCTATCCTGGGTTCTTTGTGTTTCCATATAAAGTTGATTATTGTTCTCTCAAGGTCTGTGAAGAATTTTGTTTGGATTTTGATGGGGATTATGTTGAATTTATAGATTGCCTTTGGTAGAATTGCCATTTTTACTATGTTGATCCTACCCATCCAAGAGCATGGGAGATCTTTCCATTTTATGGTGTCCTCTTCAATTTCTTACTTCAAAGCCTTAAAGTTCTTCTCAAATAGATCTTTCACATCTTTGTTAGAGTTACCCACAGGATACTTTCTGCAATTTCTGTCTATCTTGATAGGTAAATTATGATTCCAGCTTATGGGTATCTGAAGCAAGAAGATTATGTATGTGATGGATATATGAGTTATAGCATGATAACCTAACTCAAAACAGAATAAAAGCTCTCTTAAATACCCCTTAGTAATGAATATTGATATCATTCTTATGAAAGTGCTACAAAACTATATTATTTTAGTTACCCATAGGAAACAGTATTACATGGTATAAACATTAACTTCTCTCAAAATCTTTGTGCACACTGCCTTCATTCCCATGTATCACTATCTGAAAGTAACTCTTGAAGTCTCTTTAAATGCTCAGGCAAGTGGGGTATGGTGGTGAACACCTTAAATGCCAGCACTTAGAAAGCAAATTCAGGTGGTGGATTACCTATTTGAGCTTGAGGTCAGTCCAGTCTCCATATAAAGTTCCATCCCACCAAACAAGGCTGCATAGTGAGACCCTATCTAAAGGAAAAAATATGCCAGTGCATTTAGTGGGTGTGTTGGCATGCATCTGTGAACACAACTTTACAGAAATAGAAACCGGAAGATCATATGTTACAGGTCTTCATCTACTACAAATTAAGTTTGAGAACAGCCTTGGTATGTGAGATGCTGTCTCTAGTATCCTCTCCTCCCTATAAGAAATAAGTCTCTGTCTTTTAGGTCCAGACATCAGACACATTGCCAGCCCCACTCATTACAAAATGCTGTGTGTGTGACTTCTGCCATCTGTAAATGCCCTGTTTCTTTCCTCAAATCTTTCAATGCTCTTTTCATTTCATGGTGTCATTTCTTTCTCCATGCCCCCTTTCCAGTGTCCATCCACAGTTAACTTCTCTGCATCTGTTCTCTCAGATCTCTCTGTTCATTAGCATCTTTTTTGTTTCTTCTATTTTAGGACACAAGAGGAACTATAGAGAAGATCTGTGACTTCCTAGGAAAGAAATTAGAGAAAGATGAGCTGGATCTGGTCCTCAAGTACAGTTCCTTCCAATTCATGAAAGAAAATAAAATGTCCAATTTTAGTACCATCTCAGAAGATTTGATTAATAATGGTTTGAAACTCATGAGAAAAGGTGAAGAAAAATACATCTAACTTCAAAATATGTCAGAATATGTGGAGAGCTTGTTGTTTCAATGAGACTATAAGAAAGTTGGGAATGTTTCAAAAGTCATTGCTCATTACAACATAGTTTCATACAGACCTTACAATTTGAGTCTTTCCATGTTGATGATGTGGCTTTCAGGAACTCTGAAAAAGAATTGACTTGTTGTGGGAGAGTATCTTGGCATTGCATCTGTCCAGTACCCTCAATATAAAATGAAGTGCAGACATGTTGCAACGAGGCTCTGTAAGGCTCCCTGTATCTTAGAACGCAACTCTAAAGAAAATGTCAATGCATGGGACATACATATACCTGGGATGATAAACACTGAAATCACTTCCTTCAAAATGATTTGCAAAGCTGTTGAATATGTCAAGATTACTGACTCATAACAAGCTGACTCCAGACCCCATAAAGACAAGGCAAATTATTCACCACTGCTACAATATAATGGTTTTTTCCAACTTAAATTTGAATTGTTTCAGACTCAGGGCTACTCAGTTGGTTCTGAATTGTCTCTCTTGTAATAGTAATATCTATCTTCTCTATGTCTGTGCTACCTCTCTATGCTGGAAAGAGATTGTGGGCATGGTTTCATTGCTTTAAAATTAAGGAGTAACTTTGCCAGAGTGAATAACACCTGGAAACTCACCTACACCTTTCTAGCAAATAATTAGTGAGATGGGAGTCAGTGTTGAAGAAGGAATGAGTCAGATGTCAGGTCTCTGGAGATGAGTAAAGAACTAGGGTATAGATGCAGGAAGCATAGAACAATGGATTTCATTTTCTTCTACCAATGATTTAGATACTTCAGCCTTAACCTTCAAGCTTTTTCCATCATAGAGTGCTGGAGCATGAGACCAAAATAGGATTTTAGCTTTTTCTCTCCCCAAATATAGTATGGCTCCTGTATCATATGTCTCAGTAGGATATATTTATATTCATTTACATACACATATACGTGTATGTGATTGTATGTGTGTATATGTGTGTTTGTGGACAAATGTCTAAGACATTAATCTTAAACAGAGACAGAAAAAGAACTACAAGAACAAAGAAAAAGACCTTTTAGAACAAAATCTTTTTCTAAAAGTGATGATAACAAACAAGCTAAGAGTAGAAAAGGATACTTATAAGTTTCCACCATAACAATGGCAGTATTATATCCATATCAAATAGTGATACATTATTTGAATATGGTATATCAATATTTACCAATTATGAATTCTTCATATATTCTTTAATAAATACTACTAGAGGCTTAAAAACTTACATGATTCTTCCAGAAAATAATGTGATGTTCTGGAGATATGACTCAGAAGTTAAGAACAATGACTGTTTTTCTAGAGATCCTGAGTTCAATTCCTAGCAACCACATGGTGACTTGCAACCATGAGTAGTAAGATCTGGTGACCTCTTCTGGCTTGCACAGATACATGCAGGCAGAATGTTATATACATAATTAACAAACAAACCTTTAATAAAGAATGCAATATGATAAGGAAAAGGCTGACCTTTATTGCAAATCTTTTTCGCTTTACAAGAATTCATCCATATTATGTTGGGTAAAATCTCAAGGACTAATTTTTCTGCATCAGCAAAATGGAACAAAGCCAATAGCTTCTTCACTCATTCAGGAATGCTTTCAACAAACCCATGTTGAGTATGCTCCCTTTGCCTGATGTGCTTGATTAAAGGAAATATTTTACAATTTACGAATCATTTTATATATCAGATATATTAGATTTTGTGCATACTTACAAATCGGAAATGAGTAGAGCAGGTCAAAGTATCACAACTATAAAATAAAATACAACAAGGATAGGGGATTCAGAGTTCTGCTTGGAAGAAAGGAAGAAATGATTACATTGGCATTACTAAGAAAACAAAAGAACGACATTATTGTATGGAATATATGAGCACTCCAGTGTGAAGGTACACACTATGCAGTGTGAACAGTTGGACAATTTAACATTACAACTAGAGACATCTTATAATGCAGTTATCAAAACCAAAGATTGTAAAAAGGACAGAGGATGAAATAATGTAGGTGTGCATACATTACCAAACACCATACTGATTGAAAACAGGAGTCCTGGGATATTCACTGCTGACTGTTTCTTGGTCTCTTACATCTTTACTGTTATGTAGTTCACAACTGTGTGTATCTCCAGCTCCAAGAGATACACTGCCTCTAACTTGAAGGTACCTGCTTTCATGTGCACCTATACACATAATTAAAATTAACTTTAAAAGATGTTTTAAAAGTTGCTTGCATGCTTTTCCAAACTTCTCTAAGTAAACACTAAAATGTAGAAAGAACAATTGAAATCAGCTTGGATTATTAAGATAAATAACTCTGTTGGGATGAACAGTGTGGTGCAATCAGGTATAGTGGGGAGCAGAAATAATCTGGCCATCTAGAGTGTGAGCTAGTGTTGATGCTGTTAGATTTTGTAGTTGACAGGATGGGACAGAATAAGGTGGGTCAATATTTCCACAGAGGTAGAAGTCTGTTTGCATATTATTGCAAGGCATAAGAAGAATTATCTAGGGAGTCACTGGTAGTTTCACTTTATATACTGTTTGTTCCTTGTCAAGTATGTTAAAAGAGGATTGAGAGATATGTTAAGCATTTTAAGTTAAGTAGTGATAGTGTTAAGATCATCATTAACCCATCTTTGTGTCTTTTTCACATTTTCCAGGCACGACTGGAGACTGGAAGAATCACTTTACTGTAGCCCAAGCTGAAGCCTTTGATAAAGTGTTCCAGGAGAAAATGATTGGTTTCCCACCAGAACTGTTCCCATGGCAATAAAGTCTTAAAACTTTTAAATCATGTATTTGTACTGTGAATGACTGTGTGTGGTCAAAAAATAAATCCTATAATTGAATTGTGTAGTTCTTTAATAAATATTAGTAGCAGTAGTGATAATAGTAGTAAGAGTAAAGTAGTGCTAGCTTTATTGTGTGTGTGCTTACATGTAACTTGATCGAGGCCTACTTGTTAGGGTTTTTGTCCCACCTGGTACCCAACAAACAGGAAGGCCCAAAGAAAATCACACAGAGATCTCTATATGTTATAAAGCTGATTGGCCGATTAGGTCAGGCTACTTAATAGCTCTTGTAGCTTATGTTACCCCATTATTCTGATCTATGTTATCCATGTGGGTCAACGTTTTTCAATGGGGCAGATCACATCCTGTTGCTTCCGTGGTCTGGGCAGGAGTGGGACGGATCAAATTCCTCCTTCCCAGAATTCTTTTGCTCTCATTGCATCACCTCTACTTCCTGTCTTGTTTTCCCACCTATACTTCCTGCCTGGCCAATCATCGTTTATTTAAAACATGATTGACACAATACAGACAATTGCCCCGCACCATTTACACATTTCTGTGTGTAGTGCCTTCAGAAGCCAAAAGAATGCATTGATTCTCATGGAATTGCAGTTACATGATGCTGTTAACCACTAGCTTTGTGACCTAGCAACTGAAATCAGATTCTATACAAGGGTAATACAATGCTCTCGACCTCTGAATCATCTATGCAGCCAAGAATCTTGGTGTCTTGAGTCATCAAATAGCTGTTTTTCTTCATTTATTACTGGTCTGTTATACATTGTCAGCTAACTCCAATGTGCTTCATGTAATTAGCTTCAAAACAATCCTTGTAATATTTTAAACATAGAAAACCTAGAATAAACTGTACTTTTTACTCTGTGACTTTTAGGCAAAAGGAATAAATAAATTGTATTTATAGAAATTTTCAAACTCATTCAAATAGCGTATGGTGTAAGGCTTTTATAAACTTACATTTACTTGGAATATCATATTTGAATTTCACTTTTTCTTCTTTTTGATGAAAATGTTCAGTGGGCATATAAAATTATTGACTTAATTATGTAACTCTGATATATACATGCACAACATTGTAATTTATCCAGTATTGCTCCTCCACTGTCAAGTCCCATACTTTTGTTCCTATTATTACATTCTCTTCTCACACAGTACCCTTCTACTTGCATGTCATAAAGACACTTATATTTAAATCAGAATGTGAAAATGGAAGAAAGAATACAATTTTTTTATATTTTTTATGGTTAAGGGGAAGATTTTCCTGATAGGTATAATGGAGAATACAGAAAGAGGCATCTGGGAATGTCTAGAACAGAGAGAGAAAGGAGTAGACTTAACATGACCAGCAGAATTGGCCAGACCATGATTTGGGGAGCAAGAAAGGAGGATCAACAGAGAGGAAGCCAAGAGAGCAAGAGTCACCAAGAAGACCAAGAGAGTCAAGTGAATAACAGAGTTATATAGGAATCAGAATCTGAGGAAAGGAAATGTATTACCTGGAGAAGTTTGGGGTAGAAGATAGAGTAAGAAGACCTGAAAGGAGCCATGACACTGAATATCTCTGTGGACTCTCCAACAGGCACTTGGCCAGAGAGCTTGGAGGTCAGCATGCACTGTGGTATGCTAACAGGCACTACAATTCCTTATTTGTCCTATATGTATTTTGGCCTTATGTACCAGTTTACTGTTGATGATAAGGGCCAATGTAATATATTCTGTAACTTGCAGAAATTAGGATGTTGTCTGTACCAGGAAAGTTTGGAATTTGTTTGACCTGTGACATGTGAATCCAAGTCATGACTCCTTGAAGCTTCTATGAATCTTTTTAAGTTTCCAAAAAGAGGTAAAGGTTTTAGATATGTTAGCAATAATACTGTTTATAGTTTGTACTGAAAACCTGGGTCCTGAGTTCACCTGGAGAGATGAGTGACTGGGATCCTGGCTGGAGGGTCCTGCTCATTAATCCCTAGCCCCCAAAGCAGATCCCAAACCCAATTCCAAACACTGAAGATCCAGAAACCTGCTAGCAGCCTCCCCCAAACACCTCCCCCATTGTTCTCTGCAACCACCAGAGCCTTGACCTTGACGATACCTGGAAAATTGAGTGTCTGGGTTCCTGGATAAAGAGCCCTCCTCTCTATGCCCTAGCACATTCTGCACCCCATTCCCTCCCACCAAGACCCCAGAGACCTTCAGCCTCCCCATGACCTGAACCATCCCCACCACATCTGTGATTTGCAGAGCTTTGATGCCCCTACTTTCAATGCTCTAGACCCTAAAGCCACATGCCAACCCCCACCCCTACCCACAGACACCCCAGAAACATGGGTTCTGCCTCCCAATGCCCCAAAGCATCCCCCACTACAATTGTGACCACAAGAGAATTGACCTTGACTGCACCTGGAGAGGTGAGTGTCTGGGTTCCCAGTTGGAGGGCCATCTTCTCTAGGCTCTAGCCATTGGAGGCACACTCCAAGCCCCACTCTCAATCACCAAAGTACCAGAGACCTAAGAACAATCAAAACACACTTCAAACAATCACTCACCACATCTGTGATCACGACTCTAGGCTGGCTCCTACAATTGGAGGAGCAACCCTGGGGCCTTGGCCCTGCATACACATGGGTGAGTGACCACCGGAGCCTTGGCCCAGGGTACACGTTGGGAAGACCTAAGCTGCACTGGTCACCACCAGCAAGGCCATGGAGTAACCTGGAGGAACAGCAGTCTCCTAATCCACAGGCCCCAGCTGTAGCCATTGGAAGAAGAAATGGGTAGACAACAGTATAAAAATACATTCAGCAATATAAAGAGCTATATGGCACAGTCAGAAACTAGTGGCTCTACACCAGCAAGAGCCGAGCATCCCAATACAGAGAAAGCCAAACAAAATGAGCTAAAATAAAACTTCATGAAGATGATGAAATGAAAAGTTCCCTTTAAAAAAGAAGAAATAAGAGGAAAAGACAAACAAAAAATTCAAAGAAAACAATAGATCTTTAAAAGAAAATCAAGAAAGAACTATCAAAAAGCTGAAGGAAATAGATCAAGATTTGATAACTGAAATATAGACAACAACATAAAAACACAAACCAAGATAATTCTGCAAATGGAAAAAAAGATAGCATCTTCAACAAATGGTTGTGGCATAACTGGATGTCTCCACGTAGAAGAATGAGAATAGACCCAAATCTATACCCATGCACAAGATTCAAGTCCAAGTGGATTAAAGACCACAATATAAATCCAACCACATTGAAGCTAATAGAAGAGAAAGTGGAAAGTAGCCTTTAATGCATGGGCAACACATGGGCACTTTCTAAATATAACCCTAGTAGCACAGGCACTGAGAGCAACAATAAATAAATAGGACCTCCTGAAACTAAGAAGCTTCTGGGAATATTGCATATTGTGACCTTTAATGAAAGGCCTTGTTGGACAAAAAGCAGTTGACCATGGGGCGTCCAGCTCAATGTATATATAACACATATATAAAAAAATTAACTTTAATTACACATATATGTGATTAATAAAATCCAACAAAATAAAATATTCAATAAACAATAACAAGGGCATTGATGGGGACATAAATATTTGTTCTGATGCACTGACATCTGACTTCTCCTCAATTCCCTGACATTCTAGATGATCTTGGGGATATTCCTGAGAGTATGTTATCCTCTGGTCCCTGAACCACACCTGGAGAGAAAAAGAAGAATTGGAGAGGTCAGGAAAAGCTGCATCACACACCAGTCTATGACCAGATATGAAGAATCCAGCTGGGGTTAACTTGGGGAATGGAGCCCACAGTGGCTGTGCCTGGAGACATGGACTCTGTATTGGCAGAGGCAAGAACAGGTAAGTTACCACGGGAATAGGTTGACCCAGGAGCAACCTTAGATCTTCCGCTAGATTCTGGCAGTCCTTCTTGAATTTTCTGCATATTTTTCTGTTTGTATTTGGCATGGTGGTTCTTGAACCATATCTGGAAATACACAAAAGATGTCAGAAGACCGGTATGTCTAAATGGAAATGCTGTGTGGAAATCTTGTTTCTAGTAACTATGCACATAAACACAAAGGTCTGGGGCTCTAAAAGAAGATAGGAAGGTAGGAAGGCTTACCACTTAACACAGAAGGACTAGGGAAGCTTCAGCTAGAATTGCTACAAGCCACAACATTATACAGTAATTGTTCATCCATCTTTTCATGAGCACCAAGGGATCTGGTACTGGCTAAACCAAAAGGCAAGACTTTTGAGCATTATTGCTTTGGGAATAAAGTGGCTGTCCTTTGCTGTAGATTTTTTCACTGTGGCTAACTCCCATTTCTGTTACACATTTGGGAATTAATTCCCACAGTTCAGAACTGTTTCGTGAGAACAGTTTCCCACTGCTAGATCTTGTTCCTCTCTCCTAGGTAAACACAAAGATCTGCCTTTCCACAATTATCTTTATCAATGCTTAGGATCCAGGCATAGAACACCCCATCTAAGATAGTCAGAGATCTCCAAGGACATAGAATTACTACCTTCCCAAGCTGCCGCTCTGATTTTAAACCACTCCTTTTGCTCACTTTCACCTCAGTTTACTGGTGATTTTAGTTCAGGACTCTCAAGGACAGCAGAAGAGATCATTAACTGTAACGCAGAAAAAGACTCCCAACACCCACGATCAGAATGGCTGATAACAGCATAGTCCGGAACTGATAATTTAAAGGCCTGAGTCTCTTCTTCACTTCGAGCAGTAAGTCTACCTCCAGACCTAGGTCCCTAAAAACTATCATCTGGTGCTATCTGACCAAGAACCATCAGCTCCCCTTCAGTTACCTGGTTACCTGGTAGCTTCTATGCCTCGTAGAAGAGAAGTGGTGCACTGATTTAAAGAACAATCCATGCCCTATTTATGATTTTAATGAAAATAAAACTATTAGCTCTTTTATCTACCACCTTATGAAGTAGCACACTAACCTTCCCCATTAAGAATCCCAGTGATTTATTTCTTTTCTTAACTATAACTTTCCCCATTAAGGAGTTCACAGGGTATGTACTAGCCACTCCCATGGATCTGGTGTGTGTGTGTGTGTGTGTGTGTGTGTGTGTGTGGGTGTGTGTGTGTGTTTGTGTGTGAAATCCCTTATCTGTTTTCCAGAGGGCAAAAGAATTCCTTCCTTGGGACCTGTTAGGGCTGGGGAATAGCTGGTTTATGACTGGGAATATTTGTAATGTGTAGGACAAGGAAGAACAAATAGAACTAAGAACAACGTAGAAGGATGTAGAACTAAGAATATTCTAAAACAAGGAGAACAAGTTATGAGTGGAACAATGAGTAGTGATGGAGTGAAGAGAGAAGAAATAGAAATAGACATGGACAGACGATTCCCATTGTAAGTAGAATTCTTTACCCTTAGATTTCTAGATCCACTTTAGCTATTTGTGGCATCTTTACTTGAGCCCCATCACAGAATATCTGGGGTTGTACAAAGGTTCCTTTTGTCTGTGTCCCTGAGACCCTGCCAAGGTGACAGATAACATGGCTCCATAGTAGTACCCCTGATTGAAGCAGAATAAACAGGTTCAGGCATGAATGCACATAGATCCACCTTACAAAACTCTCCCAAATTGCCCTAATCATTGAGGAATTGTGGAGAGTGTGGGATTCTGGTAAGGACTGAGCTGCCATGGCTATTCTGGGTCAGGAGACAGAGACGAGAGAGGAGACAGACCTTGATGTCATACTTGGTCACACCAATCTCCAGTGCCAGCTCCACACGTTCCTTCAGTCTGGGGTATATGCACTGATCAAAATGTTCTTGGAGGAGGAGCTTCTGTTCCTTACTGTAAACCGTGTGCTCCTTCCGTTGCCTCCTAGGACCTTCAAGACAAAATTGCTGATAACTATATTTATTTGAAGTAACATAGAGCCTAGGAAACCTTCACGGCCAGAACTCACTGAGAAGACTGAGGGTATTTGTTGAATAGGGTACACTGAAACAGTTCTCAGTGTTGGGGAACATGGATGCACCGGGAGATTTGGTTCTGGTGATGGTCCTGGGGTCACCTGGGGACATAGGCTCCTTTCAGTGTCTAAGTGCAGTTGGAGACTTGACTGCATTAGCTTTCCTGGAAGAAGTAGCAGACATTGAGACATTTGAAAACTAATTTTGCTTACATAGGATGGTTGATTTTAGAGGCTTGATTGCATTGGAATTTATAAGTGCACTAGAGGACTAGAAGACATATGCAGACTTAATTTCCTTACAGGATCATGAGGCATCTGGAAAACTGTTTCCAAAGGTGTATACGAATGCAATTGGAAATCTGAATGAAATTTGTGGAACTGGGGAATACAGAGACTTACATTTCTTGGTTTGTCTGGATCTTTTTGAAGAACTCCAGGCAGTGATGAATGTGGAATCATACCTATGTTAACCTATTGAAGTACTGACTTCTACTGGAGATCCTAGGAAAAAGAAAATGGATAAAATAGCTCCACAGTTCTTAGGGTTTAGTCATCAAGTCTTGCCAGCATTTGCAAATTTGTTCCGAACTTCCTGTGCAGCAGAGATAGTGCCTTATACTTTCTCTCTACCTGTCATATGTTTCTCAAGTCTCTAGTTTTCTAAACAGTGGAATAAATATACAAACAACTACTGTGTTAATGCAAAACTGTCAATCCAAGTAGGCTGGCAATGGAGAGGACGCTTACCCAGAGTATAAAAACTCAGGTCCCCCCTGTCCAGGGAGATGTCCCCAGTTAGTTCCTTGGGCAGCTGAAGAGAGGGAACCTGTAATGGTGCTATCGTATAGCCATACTGATGAATATCTTGCATATCACCATAGAAACTTCATCTGGCGATGGTTGGAGATAGAGGCAGAGACCCACATTGGAGTACTGGACTGAGCTCCCAAGATCCAAATGTGGAACAGAAGGAGAGAGAACATGAGCAAGGAAGTCAAGACCGTGAGGGGGGCACCCACCCACTGAGACAGTGGGGCTGATCTACTGGGAGCTCACCAAGGCCAGCTGGACTGGGACTGATGGAGCACGTGATCAGACCTGACTCTCTGAACGTGGCTGACAATGAGAGCTGCTGAGAAGCCAAGGACAATGGCACTGGGTTTTGATCCTACTGCATGAACTGGCTTTATGGGAGCCTTGCCTGTTTGGATGCCCATCTTCCTAGCCCTGGATGGAGGGTGGATGACTTTGGACTACGCACAGAACAGGGAACCCGGACTGCTCTTCAGATTAGAGAGGGAGGGTAAAGGAGTGGGGAAAGGGGGAGGAAAATGGGAGGCGGGGAGGAGGCAGAAATTTTTTCAACAATAAAAAAAAAACTCATGTCCTCTGTGTTTTCCTGGTGCCTTCTGTCTCCAACCAGAGTGAAGTGACCCAGGGGCATGCAATCACAGACTTCCCTAACACTCACCATTAACACAGGATCGATTTTGGCCAGTTCACCCTGGACATCAGCAGGGTCTCCCATTTTGACCAGATCCTTCCAGGAGTTTGAACCTCTACTCCAAGAACCTGACATTAAATGTCTTCTCCATCACAGCTCCTCCACCACCCTTTATCCCATCACAGCCAGCAGACATCCCACACTATGGCCACACCTAAGGATCCAATTGAGGACATCTTTCATCAGGTGGACAGATAAACTATATGATAGATTCCCAGGGAGCCTACAAACTACAGGGCCTTGGCCAAACCATGGGAATGGAGCTCTCTTGAGGATCCAGTCCAGAAATTAACTGGCCTCCACTTACTGCTGTCCTGTTCAGGAGATGTGTTTCTATTTAGGAGGCCTCTACTTTCCTTCCTATTGCTGTCATCCAACCATTCATTCTTTACATCTTGATTGCTTCCTCATTTCCTTACTTCTTTCTTTATTTCTCTCTATGTGCTCGCTTGCTTCCTGGCTTACCTACTTTCTTCCCTCCTTTCTTTTTCCTTGTCTAATTGATACTAGATTCCTCTGCATAGCCCATGCCGCCCTGTATCTCACTCTATAGACTGGGCTGCACTACAAGTGAGAGAACCCACTGCCTCTGCCTCCTTTGTTCTGAGACTGATCACCAAATTTTGATAGGGAAGAGCCTGTTCAGCCTTAGACCTTCCTGGCTGTCACTATTTCAGCAATGGTGACACCACGCAGTCATCTACCTGGGTCATCTAGGGCCTCAGTCTGGTCCCCTAACACAACGGATTTCCACCTACCAAGAATTGCCCCAAATCTCCTGCAAAGAGCTTAATGCATAGGTCTGACAGTGGCTTAGTTCCATTCACAGATTGGCCCTAGGCTAAATGTGTACTCATTAGACAGGGCTGGTGTCTTTGTGTGAGGAACTAAACTGCATTTAATCAGCAGCAAGGATATCTCAGTTTACTTCCTGGGCTACAGCCACTTCCATCTATAGAAACACAGAAATTCCAACTGACCTTTAATTGTACAGGAAGTCTGTGTCAGGGAAGACATCTGTTTACTGGGCCAAGACCCAGGAAGATTTCTTGACACCTAAAGGTAATTTTAAATTAGCTATTAAATCAAATGCAAATTTAGTCAAGCAAGCCCAGGTGAACCTCATTGTTGGGTTACTTGCCCAGCTTTTTGTAAGATCCTTGAGTCAAGCACCAACACCAGGTAATAAAGAAGAAAAAATAAAAAATAGATTGAAAAAAATGTTACTACATGTCTTTTGTTGCATGTGTTATTGGTCACAAGACTGCCAGGGTCAACATGCAGTGGTAAAAGAAATTGGGAAATAATTTTCCCCTTCTGCCATGTGAACCATAAAAACAAAAATCATGTTCTCAGGCTTTGTGACAAAGGCCTTGGATGTTCTATAATCCAAGTTTCTGTGATCTTGAAGGGTTCAATCGCCAGAAAGAGTAGAGGCTGAGACCAGGAATCTCATTTGAACTACAAACATAAAACGGGGGCTGTAGGCACTTCCAAATAAATGCTCTTTACAATTAATTACTAGCTCTTTGCGTCGTTTTAGTAGTTGGTCCCATTTAATGACTCTAAACACCAGCCTGATACAGCATGCCTGTATTGCCAGGGGTGGAGAAAAAAAGAATCAGGACTAAAAGGCAGCTCTGACTTCACAGCAGCTCCAGTGACTGTCTTGGTTACAGGAAATCCTGCCTCTGAAGGGGGGTGGGGGTTCAAAAAAATCAGCAAGAGAGTATCTAGGTGTTCAAATGTGAAGAATAATGGTCACACTTACTGTTATCCAGGGTTACATAAGAGCCAGACATGAGAGACAGAGACCTATAATCCCAGCTCCTTAAGTAAGTTACACCACAAGAACTGCAAATTGAAGGACAGCCTGGGCTACAGAGTGAACTTGAGGTCAACCAATACGTGAATAGAACTTTTCATTTGAAAAAGGGGATGGAGACAAGAAATTTACATGAGTAAGGCACCTCTTCCCATTTTTACTATGAACAGGTCTCTGATTGAATCTCAAGTATTGAGGAAACAAAATAAAAAGAGAGGAGGGAACAGCACAGGATTCAGCTATGTGAGGAAGTCATGGCTAGAGGTAAATCAGGACAAATGTCTGGAAAGTGTGCAGATGAATCTTCATGCCTCAACCTTGCTCTCGGAAATTCACCATGAGCTTCAGAGAAACTTACGGTACAAGAAGATTTAAACGTTTTAAATTACATCTTATATCATGTAAGGGTTGTGGAGTCACAAGTGAATGAGCGTGCACAAGTTCTACTTCTTGTTCTACAAGCAATTTATCTGGTCAACCAAATTTTCTGATACACTGAAAAGTGATTACTAGCTTTTGACAAAAATATTATATACATAATATTTTAATCACTTTGGCATGGGGTCCACTATTAAGCCTAATACTCAAAAGGTAAGGGTATTAGAATTTCTTGGACTTTGTGGTACCCTTGTCTACATAAAACTTTCCAAGAAAACTGAGCTACACAGAAATAAATGCTCCTAAATATTTATATGAGCACACATGGATATAAATATATATATACATTCTCATTCTTTTCACTCACTCATCTTTTCCCCAGATTGTGGCCATGCAAACTTGGGTATTCCTGTTTCATAGAAATAGATAAATATTAATCAATGTCACATACATACACAAATGAATTGTTATGGCGTCCATTTAAGCCATTTATTCATGACCTGAACTTGAGGCCTACACTATGTTGTGATTATTTTACTCAGGTTTAACAACTTGTAAGTGCCACATGGTGTCGATGCACACCTTTAGTACCAAGACTCTGAAGACAGAGGTAGGTGGACTAGGAATTGCAGGCCACTCAATTATAAAGAGTGAGTGTCAGGAGATACAGGGATATGCAGAGAAACCCTGTCTCGGGGGAAAAACATTATTTGGGCTGCTCTTACAGAGAACCTGGACTCAATTCACAAAACTCACAATACACTTCACAAATATTGGTTTGGGGGACCTAACACCAACACTCAGACATAGACACAAGAAATACACCAGTGAAAATAATCAAATAATTTTTAAAATAGTTTTTAAGAAGCTGTAAGGAAACTGAAGAAATTGTATTTTGGGATATCTGTTCTTTATTTCTGTCACTGGTCCTCTAGGATGAGTAGATATTTGTGTACTGCATCTCTACAGGAAAATGTTTGTCAGAGAGTAAGATATGCAACATTGGGGTAATATTTAGAATATACAACAAAAAATTTAAATCAATTGTAAGTACAAACATACCTTACATGGTGTGGTGACATGCATGCCTTTAATGCTAACATTAGGGACAAGAAGGCAAGTGAACCTCTGCGGTCAGGGCCAGTCTGGTCTACATAAAGAGTTCCAGGAAAGCCAGGGATACTAAAAGAAACTTGATTTAGAAATGAATATATTATAGAAAACTAGTAGTTAAAAATGGAGTATAAAACTAAGAGAAATTGTCAAGAAATAGAACACAAATGCCTGAGCAAATATTTTGGAATCTGTTAAACAGCCTTGTGTGGTAGCTTACTCCTTTAATCCCATCACTCAGCAAGCAGAGGCAGGCACATCTGAGAGTTCATTGCAGCTGGGTCTACCTAGTTTACCAGACAGCCAAGACTACTGTAGCCCCCCAAAATATGCATACACCATATTGAGCAATAAGGTCAATACAAACTAAAACTACTTTGAGAGTTTATTTTACCTAGTCAGAGTGGCCAAGATCAATAAAATAATGATAGCTCATGCTGGTGAAGATATGGCCTAAAAGCAACACCTATTTCTTGCTAGAGGGAGAGCTTCCTGATACAACCACTATAAAACCAATGTGGATATTCCTCAAAAGATGACAATCCAGGACTAGGGTTGAAGGTCCACAGGTTTATATTTTATTAACAGTATAAATTACTGTTTATACTGTGCAATAAAATATTAATTTATACACATTTATGTATATATATATATATATATATTACACACACATATGGATTTGGAAAAGATCAGGGAGTGGTATATTGGAAGGTTTTGTGGGAAGCAGGAACTGGGGAGACAATGTAATAATATTGTAATCTAAAAAATAAGGGGAAAAGTATCCAGAATTGGAGCAGTAGTACAGAGGTAAGACATTAGGGTCAAATACATAAGACACAGTGTTAAAGCCTCAGTAATCACAGATAAATCAATAAAAATGCCACCTGGAAGTGAGCATCACGAAAGTGAAGCATTAGAAGTGACTGTAGAAAGATGTGCGCAGGGCAGTCAGGAAGAGGTCTATGGTGAGGAAGGACCCAGAGGTGGAGGTTGGGGCTCATGGTAAGAGTCAATAGTGACTAACTATGAAATTACCATACTGAGGGGCTGTAGAGGGTGTGCTTCCAAAAAACCTGGGTTTAATTCCCAGTATGGAAGATCATAATTGTCTGTAACTCCATTTCCAGGGATTCTGATACCTTTGCACCAATGCACAATAAATACATTTGAGTAAATAAAACAATAAATAAAAGTGAATACCATAATGAAAATATTACTTTGAAATTTGGTTTTCTTGTATTGAAACAATCTCCTATGACATTGCCCTGACTGGCCTGGAACTAGCTGTGTAGACCAGGTCATCCTTGAACTCACAGAGATCCCCCTGCCTCTGCCTCCCAGATGCTAAAATTAATGCAAGTATAATGCCACACCCAGATCCTTTTTTTCCCAGTAACTAAGTCCAATCAGTGCTGTCTCTGTGTTAATAGTAAATAATAAATTACTAAAAACAAAGTTTAAAGATAAAATAAAGCAATGGGGGAAGTGTAGGACCTTAAAGGATATAAGACACCAATCACACAAAACTTTGTAAAACCTAATGTAATTTCCTGTGGTCTGCTACTATCGTCCAATGACTTGGGAAATGTAGGAGAGACCCAGCCAATCACCTTACTTGTAGGACCGGGTCCCCCGAGGATATTTTTTACTTATAAAGATTGCAGGCACGCTCCAGGCAGCCCCTTCTGCTCTCCTGTTCTCCTCTGGAACCTCTGGTTCTATAATTCTATTTCCCAATTAAAGCTGTATATATTTATTACAATTTCTGTCTACATTCATTTACGCCAGTACAGGGAAATAGAGGAACACAGAAACAGGAGGAAGATGAAATAACGGTCATGCTCAGTTTCAGGGTGGCAAGTCTGGGCTGCCTGAGACCTTTTCTAGGAAAAGACAAAGAGAAACATTTAACTTTTTTCAAAAATAATTTATTTTAATTTTATGTGCATTGGTATGAAGGTATCAGATTTCCTGAAACTGAGCTACCCACAGGTGTGAGTTGCCTGTGAATACTAGCAATGATTGAACGTGGGTCCTATGGAAAGGCACCCAGTGCTCTTAACTGCTGAGCCATCTCTTCAGTTCCACAAGTAACTTTTTAAAAGGAAATTCAAATGCTCTAATAAAACAATACATCTCATAAAAATGGTGTTATTTGTTTTTTTAGTTTCTCTTTTTCTTTATATTTATTTTTTTGTCCAAAAATATCCTTAGTCATCTCTCCAGACAAAAGAATATTTTTTAAAGAAGATATTTTAAAAACTAATGATTTGGGTGGATGTTAGAGAACTCTCGTTAAACCCATGACAAACTATATGGGGAGGATGAACCTTAAATTTTTGATCCTCTGGAAAACTGCCCAACCTCACACAGGATTGGATCCAGGACTGACCTGGAAGCCTCCTCCCTAAGAACTGCTTTTCAAAGTTGAAAAGTGCTGTGCAAGCTGCCAAGGGAGGAAAAGAGGCAACAACAGTCCTAGACAGCTGTGAAGACACTGAGCATAGCAATGTTAAGCTGTTGGGTACCAGTGTCCTCTACTAGGGTTCTCACCTGTGGGTTGTGACCACCTGTGGGGGGTTCAAATGACAATTTCACAGGGGTTAACTAAGACCATAAGAAAACAAAGCGTAGAACTTTAAGACAATTCTGAGGCCATTTCTGGGCCCTCTAAGACTCAGTGCCTTAGTGTTCCTCCTCCACCCCTGGGAAACAAGGACCTAACAACTATACATACACATACTGAAATGTTAGGAACTTTCCATCTCCCAGAGTCCTTGTGAGTGTTCTCCATATAGAGCTCCATTCCTGGAATTGGGACAAGATAACCCACAGATGTTTGGACTCAGTCCCTGGGAGGGGAGGCAACGTGACCCTCAGATGTTCCCTCCTACCTCACCTGATCTGGCAACGGCTCTCCAGCCAATTATTGGTAATAGCCCTTTGAATAAGCCAATCATAATAGTTGAAAACAACCCCCGGACTCCCCACTTGTTTCTGTGCTTTTTGCATTAAAAGTAGCCTTACCAGCTATTCGGGGTCTTTCTGGCTTCTCAAATGCTGAAAGGTCCTGTTGCAACAGAATTAACTAAATCCTCATACTTTTAAATCAACTGTGGCATGTGGGTGGTCTCTTGGGGTGGCGCCTTCTTGGTGATTGGATTCCAGGGTCCAACAAAAGATCTTTGCATTATAAACCATAACAGTAACTACCAATGAGAATAATTCTATGGTTGGGGGTCAGAACAGCATGAGGAACAACATTAAAGGTTCACAGCATTAGAAAGTTGAGAAACACTGCTTCAGATGAAAACCTTCTGTCTTGAGGAAAACTCGTGACAGAGAATGATAAAAGAAAGGAAAGATAACGGATTCAAACAAGGGAAGTGACCAGAGTTGTGGTGCATGACTTTAATCCCAACACCCAAGACAGAACTTTGTTGACGTTGGAGGTGAATATAACCACTTCCAGGCCAGTCAGAGCTATATAATGAGACATTGTCTCAAAAAGGGGGAGGGGTGAGGAAATGGAATACTAGGATATTTGAAGGAGAGATGAAGTTCCCAACCTGTAGGGAAGTTCCTTAAGCTCAGTAGAGAGACATATCAATAGTTCCCTAAATCACTAAAACTGACCATATTTACTAGGCTTACTCATCTCCCAAGTAAGATTCAAAGTAAGTACTGCTAAGAGGCACTAAGACAAGTCAAGCTCCCTGGAAGAAGCACAGATCACCTGAGAAACCAGGACAGGACCCTGTTGTGAAATATTCATTTCACCATGTAAAGGTGTGTTGCATTGGTTAATTATGTAGAGATGTGTTGCTATTTTAACTTCCCTGGCTATATCACTGTCTATTAGCAAAGGAGGAGATAGAGGTGGGACTACTGGGCCAGGAGAGTAAGTAGGAGAAGGAATAAGCTATGGAAAAGAAAGAAAAAGAGATGCCAGGGTCCAGACAGACAGACAGACAGACATAAAGGAAGCAGGAAAGTGGGATATACAGATTTTTTTTTAAAAGGTAAAAATCCTGAACTAAAACATAGATGAATAGAAAGAGGGTAAACAAAAAGAACTACTGGGAAAAGTCTAAGCTAAAGCCAAGCATTCATAATTAACAAGTCCCCATGTTTTATCTGGGAGCTCGATGGAAGCACAAAGGAAATTGCAGCGACAGGACACTCTTCACACTGTCAAGCACTGCCTGTGTGCTATGCAGTGCACTCCAGGTTTTCAGCTTTCATGAGCTGTCACACTAGCTGGGGACAGCTGGGCGATATAGCTGTCTTTGAGTTTTGAGTGATTTCTGCTCTTGTAAGAAAACCCCTAACCCATATTCCTGTGAGTATTCCCAATAGAAGTCATTGACAAATCGAGCTAGTCTTTGGTGATACCTGCACTTTGGTTATTTGTCCATACCATGGGTGAGGAGACTTTTGTTCATATTTCCCCAGGAAGAGTATCACATAACACAATCATGGCAAGATATCCCTAAGGGTGCAATAGTGACTCTTCAACTTCGGGAGAACCAAACAGCCTTCTAATTTGACTTCAGATCTGAGAAATAGGAGGATATTGATGTCTGGGTAAACCTAACAATTTATCCAAGGCTGCTGAGCTCATAGACCCTAGGAGAAATTATTCCTGCCACTTTATTCGTAATGCCTAACTTCATTCTAAATCCCTATACCCACTAAAAAGTTAGACTTCAAGTCTCAAACATTTTGCAATAAATCAAGACCACTACAGAAAAACCACAACTAATAGAAATACTGAGAAAGAGAGACCATGAAGTATACAGACCCAGGAAATCCATCTTTAACACAACTCATACACCCAAGGCCCAGGGAAACATTGCAGACTGAGAACATCATGAAAGCCACAGGTGTTCAAAATGTGGATGACAGGGTTCAATGGAGTGCCCAGCTCAAGGTATATATGAAATGTGAATGACGAGGTACAATGGAGTGCCCTGCTCAAAGTATATATGAAATGTAGATGACGGGGTACAACGGAGTGCCCAGCTCAATGTATATATGAAATGTAGATGACGATGTACAACGGAGTGCCCAGCTCAATGTATATATGGCACACGTAAAAAATGAAAAAAAAAAAAAAAGCTGGCCGGTTGTGGTGCTTGCCTTTAATCCCAGCCCTCCAGAGGCAGAGGAAAGTGGATCTCTGTGACTTCCAGGGCAGCCTGGTCTAAAAGAGCTAGTTCCAGGACAGGCTCCTGAGAAACAGCTACAGAGATACCCTGTCTCAAAAAAAAAAAACAAAAAAAATGATTTTAATGACACAAGTATGTGATTAATAAAATTAAACAAAATAAAATATACAATAAACAAGAAAAACCAGCCAGGACAGGAGTTATTACTTAAACTATAAAACTTAAAAATTGGGAACTGGGGGGTGGGGTGTAATGGGGAAAAGGGTAGATGGGGAGAGACAAGTGAGAAGGGCAGGATGGGTAGACCTTGGGGGGATGGGATCGTTGTGATAGTGGAAGGATGGATATGGAAGCAGGGAAGTATATATCTTAATTAAGGGAGCCATTTTAGGGTTGGCAAGAGCCTTGACTCTAGAGGGGTTCCCAGGCATCCAAAGAGATGTCCCCAGCTAGGTCCTTGGGTAGCTGAGGAGAGAGAGCCTGAAATGGTCCTATCCTATAGCCATACTAATAAATATCTTGCATATCACCATAGAACCTTCATCTGGCGATGGATGGAGATAGAGACAGAGACCCACATTGGAGCAATGGACTGAGCTCCCAAGGTCCAAATGAGGAAAAAATGAGGGAGAACATGAGCAAGGAAGTCAGGACTGTGAAGGGCGCACCCACCCACTGGGACAGTGGGGCTGATCTATTGGAAGTTCACCAAGGCCAGCTGGACTGGGACTGAAAATCATGGGATAAAACAGGACTCTCTGAACATGGCAGACAATGAGGGCCACTGAGAAGCAAAGGACAATGGCACTGGATTTTGATCCTATTGCATGTACTGGCTTTATGGGAGCCTAGCCTGTTTGGATGCTCACCTTCCTAGACCTGGATGGAGGGGGAAGAACCTTGGACTACCCACAGGGCAGGGAACACTGACTGTTCTTCAGACTGAAAAGGGAGGGGTAGGGGAGTGGGGTGTGGGTAGTGGGGGTAGGGAGGAAAGGGAGGCGAGGAGGAGGCAGAAATTTTTAATAATAAAATAAAATAAACTATTTCTGAGTGACAACACTAACCACCCAAGGAAACCCACATATGAGGACCTGGTTGAGCGCTGGGAGATACTATCAGCAGGAAAAGCAGCTGTGCCCACCCTCTTAATAGCTGGTTCAAGAAATCCAAGCACTTACTCCCATGGCCTTCAAATGAAATTGGGGCATTCATGGCCGAATGTTAACATCAACTGGTGCTAATTCTAAGAAAACAGTGAATAACCACATACAGCAAGTTGGACACTGGTGGATGCAGAAACATAAACAAAGCCAGGGCTCCACCCTGTAAACTTCAGGAATAAGCTGGCACCACACATAACCATTCCTTCTACAGAAACGTCCTGGGCCCACCTTTCTGTAATTCCACCTCTTCTTTGTACACTAATTTCTTGCCAAGGAAAAAGTTGCTCCTAGAAAAAAAAATCATCTTGAAATAATTAGGACTGTGCAAAGACTGAAAACTGCATACTTGGAAAACAATACAGTACTGTTAACTAGATCTGAACCCTGATGTGGTCTGGGAATTCAGGTGTGCTGAAAGCAACATTTCCATGTAGGGATGGGACTGTGGCTACAGGCTGCACCTTTGGTGAGAGCTTGAGGTGCAGCTGGATCTACAAAGGGGAAGGGGCTTTATAGCTTTGGCTGGAACTGCATTTTATCACTGCAGATGAGTGTGTGGGGTGCCTTGCCCTTTTATGGTATTGGAGGGGGTGGGGTAGCAGTGGGGGGAGTGGGAGGAGGGAAAGGAGCGGGAATTATGCTTGGTATTGTTTTAAGTAATGAAAATAATAAAAAAGAAAAATAAAGAAGTCTTACCTCTACTAAGTTGGGCAACTGCAGTCTAAGAAGAATAAGCATACTGAACTAACTAAGCCGACACAGCCTCTCTCTCTTCCTATTTTATATTCCACTAGTGCTAGGAGAATAGATATGTGACTCCCTAGAACAGGGATTAAAGATTTGAGCCACCACCACCTGGATTTGTTTCTGCCTTGATCTTGTGCAGGCTAACGTGGCCTTGAATTCACAGAGATCCTTCTGCCTCTGTCTCCGAAATCATGGGATTTAAGGTATGTGTCACTCCCTGACCTCTTTTGGCTTATATTTTCCCTTCTGATATTCAGACAAGCCTTATGTATTAAAACAAAAAGAAAATATCACTATTTGCAATTAATCATGAATGCTGCCAAACTGAGCAACATAGGGAGTATGAATACTTTCTGGCCTTCAGCACCAAGAGGGCAAGGTCCTCTTAGTTTCCAATTTTCAAAGCACTCTACCATGCCATAATAATTTGGAAAACAATCATTAAACCAACCAATGACCTTTTGGCCCACTCCTTAATGCTACTACTCAGAAGAATGAAGCAAGGTAATGTCTGTGAGTTTGAGTACAACCTGACGAAGATAGTGAATTTTAGAATAACCTGGGCTAATAGAAAGACACTGACTTAAAACAAACAAACAAACAAAAATAATTTGATTGAATTAGCAGGATTAGGCCCAGTGTGACGGCTCTAGTACTGAGGAATGTAAAATGTTGGGTGTGGGAAAGGGATTAGAAGGCCTGCGAGGTAGGAGGAGCCAAGGAGTGGGTGGAGCTTATTAAGTTTTGACCTTGGAGAAGGTATTTAAGCACTGGTCCCTGGAGTAGTGATCCCCCAAAACAAGAATCTGGCAAGGTGCAACAACCTACAGATTTCTTGGTGAGTTGAGGCCACAAGGAAGTGTGTATATGATTTGTAGGTTGGGGGGCCGCTTTGGTGAGGGAGAGAAGAGGTTAAAGATGGAAGAGCCTTGGTAACACCCGAGAGCTGGTATATATGCTTAGAATTTGAAGTTCCTCACATTTACAGCATAATGGGTAGAGAGAGGCTTCTTTGAAAATTCAGGAGCTGCTTGCAAGTTTACCTCATAGATGTGACCACTGAGAACCAGATGAGTGCAGAGATTGGGGAAGCCAGGGGAAGAGTGCTGGTGAGACCTCAGGGTGCTGGAACAGCTACTATTCTTTTAGCAGTGTCCTCCAGCAAAGGCACAGGCCAGAGCACAGTGATGGATAACAAGCCTGAAATAGTGATGGAGCTAGGGACTGTGGGGATTCTCTGATCTATGTCTGTTTTTAGTCCCAATTTCTCCCGTGGAGAAAGATCTAACAATCAGACCAAATCCCTCTGTTGACTCCAGAATCTCAAGTTTCCCAGCTATTACCATTGGTACCTGGTATGAAAACGATGGGAGACTACAGTGTCCTTCCAAGTAACGAGAGCTCTAGTTCTCCAGTGAACCCAGACTTTCAAGGTTCTTCAAGTACCTCAGTTCTACCATGTCCACAAGGTCTCCTGACTTCTCAAGGCCCTCCAAGGTCACAAGCTTCTATCAGTGACCTGAGGAAGCAACTGAGAAAACGCACAGTATTTAGCCAGGAACAAAAGCTGGTCCTGCAAGAACATTTTGATGAATGCATGCACCCAAGCCAAGAGCAATGCATGGCACTGGCTCAAAGACTTGGCTTGAAGGAGTCCCATATCAAGGTATGTCCCCTTTCATGCCTCTCTTCCTCTAGTCAGACAGCCTCTCCCCCAGAACACACCTGTACACTTTTCCTGACACTTAGACTTGAGGTCCTTAGCCCAGTAGCAGGTTGTAGAAGGGTAACAATGGTGCATTCAAGGTTGGATTCAAACTGCCCCTAATCTATATATGCAGAACCCTGGAGGGATGCAGAGGGATAATGTTATCCATAAATGTGTTATCTGCCTAGACATTTGGCCTCCCCTCTAATCTCCCACCTTCTAGTAGAAGCTCCTTTAGTCTGTGTGTTTCTGGTCCAGCTCATCCTGCCTTCCTTCTGGGGTCTAGGAACCTTCAAGATCTGTAATAGGTGCTGGGTAGAGACCAAGGTTCAGGGTCTTCATTGAGCAATTACAGATTTGAGACATAAATGGAGCACCTGGCCTATCCTGACCTTTTCTTTCCTTTGTCTCTCCAGATTTGGTTCAAGAACAGACGAGCTAAACAGAATCGGAAGAATTCTCAAGAAGTTCCTGGGGAGCCTGGCTCTGGATCTCATGATAGGCCTGCCTGCCCTCAAGGTTCTATCCCACTTGGAACCTCTGCCAGTGCAGATTCCTTGCGCCAGAGCCCTGAGCTCCAAAACCACCCATCCACTGTAAGCGAACTGAGTCAGCAAATGTCTCAAAGTCCCCTAATTCCACCAGGAGTACTAATGCAATCAAGTCTCCAGAGGCACTCTAATCATGAAAGAATTCCACGTCCCCATGTGTCCCCAGACCCATCAACGAAACCGAGTCCCCAATTGCTGGGAACGGGAACAGCATACCCTAGACACCAGGTTCCCTTAAGATCCTCAGTGAGTTCAGGTTGTAAGGGTTCCCAAGTCCCTATTGCTTCTTCAGATAAATGTGATGACCAGCAATTTCACCATGAAGCTCCAAGGAAGCAACGGAAAGAACGCACCATATATTCCAAGGAACAAAAGTTTCTCCTCCAAAGACATTTCGAACAGGACAAGCACCCAAGCGTGCAGAAACGCATGGAGCTTGCACAGATGATTGGTGTGACTGAGTATGAGATTAAGGTTTGTATTGCTCTTGTTCCTGTTCCTTGCAGTCAGAATAGCGTTGGTAGTGTGCACTTATCAAAATCCCACTCATTCAGTGATTCCTCAATGCTTAGGGCAGCATGGGACAGTTTTGTGTAAGGTGAACCCTTTTGCAGCCATGGCTATAACTTTTTATTATGTTGTTTATCTATTGAAGGTACTGCCATGGAGCCATGCTATCACATGGCAGCGTCTCAGTGACCTAGAATTAAGGGAACCTTGTAAAACCCCAGACAATGTAGCTTCCCTAGTCATATCCTGTCTGCTCTCCTGCCTTTTTTTCAATATAAAAACTGGAGATTGTACGAAGATCCTATGCATAGTAAAAACAGAAAGAGGCATCTGTCCCACTCTGATAAACTTCCAGTGTTTATTCCTTTTGTTTTGCTCTTTTTGTTTTTTGAGACAGGGTTTCTCTGTAGCCTGGGAACCTTTGCTAGAATTAGCACTTGTAAACCAGGTTGGCCTTGAATTCACAGAGATCTGCTTGCCTCTGCCTCTCAAAGGCTGAGATTAAATGCATGTACAATACCACCCAGATCCCTATTTTTCGTTTTATTGTTTTTGTTTTTTTAATTCTAATGAAAAGTTCTGGTCACGTATCCATGGCTGATCTCAATGTCACTCTGTAGCCCAGACTGTCCTTGAACTTGCATTTTCCTAGTGCAGTTTCCTAAGTAGCTGGGATTACACATCTATGGCCCCAGATCTGGCTTTTACTCTTAATTTTAGTTCTTGACATCAAGAGTGTATGATTAATTCTTCCCCTTTGCATACCTGGAAGCTCATGGAGAGATTTTGTCTGCTGGTGCTTGATAGTTTCTTCCTTTTGATACAAGGTCTCCTGTAGCCCAGGCTCGTTTTGAACCTACTATGTAGTCTAGGCTGGTTTCAAACCCAGATTCTACTTTTTTCATCTTCACTAAAAACAGGGCTTCTGTCACAACTTGGCATGTAGAAGCAATAGTGGTTTTAACTTCCATAACTGTTTCAAGATCTGGCAATTTCTGCATGAATAATGAAAACCCAGAGACAGATATTGAGGTTCAACATGAAAACAGAAAAAGTAAAACAGACAAGCCACTATAGAAGTCTTACCTCTACCAAGTTGTGGCAACTGCTGTCAAAAAGTCTAGGTAGTCTATGTTAACTAAACAGACACAGCCAATCTCTCCTCCTATTTTATATTCCCACTAGTGCTGGGATTAAAGGTGTGTGACTCCCTAGGGACTGGGATTAAAGGTGTGAGCCACCACCACCTGGATTTGTTTCTGCATTGATCTTGTATAGCCCATCGTGGACCTCTTGAACTCACAGAGGTCCATCTGGGTCTGTCCCTCAAATCCTGGGATTAAAGGTGTGTGCCACCACTTCCTGACCTTTTTGATTTAGCTTTGCCCTTCTGATATTCAGGCAACCTTTATTTATTAAAACAAAAACAAAACTTCACTAGTGTCAATGAATTGTAAATGCTGCCAACCTGGGCACGATAGCCACAAATAGCCTAAAGTATCTTGGGGTAACACTAACCAAGGAAGTGAAAGATCTGTTTGACAAGAACTTTAAGGCTTTGAAGAAAGAAATTGAAGAGGACACCAGAAAATGGAAGGATCTCCCATGCTGCTTTTTAGGTTGTTGGAGGAATTCTTACATTGGCACCTACCCGTCTCTTCCTTCAAATGATGCTTGCAGTATGTTGCATCTTGGTCCTTGCAGTGGCTTAGTGTTTGGGAATTTTTCTTGGTCTGCACTGTACTGTCAATGTCTGTCTCCAAAAAACCCCTGAAGTCTCTATACGTCTACTCTCTTGGTCTTCTCTCCTGGTTAATGCTCTTGGTGCTTTTCCTTGTCCCCTCGGTGTTGTTGAGAGCCCTTGGACCCCTCAGTATTGTAGCAAACTCTGAGCTCTTAGGCAGGCTGTTGATAATAGCTTGTGGTGTCCAGAGGATGGGATTGAGTTATGAGGCATCCTACCCATAGGAACCTCCCTGCTGGCTGGCTAGAAAAGCCAAAGGAGTTGGGGGAGAGGGCCTGGGGTTTTGTCCCACTGTGGAGGTCCTAGTGTGTGGAGTGTCCTGATGTGTGGTTCTTCACTCACCTCTTAAGTCCCCTCAGTATTGGAGCAAGCTGTGTTTCAGAGTTCACCAAGGTTGCTGAAGGATAGGTTGGTTGGGGGTGGGAGAGGCTATCTTTTATGTAATCTTGACAGCATTAAGTGTTAGTGATTATTCTGGCTTTTAATCCCTAGAAACCCTTGGAGAAAATATGTTGTTGTTTCATGCTTGTTTTCCGTATGAGCCACAATCTCCAGTAGTGTAAGCAGGATTTGGAGATTCTGTGTAATTTGTCTTGTCTGGTCCTAAATCCCTGATCTGCCTTTGTGCTCCTCCAAGATCAAATAGCCCTGTTATCCCAACCTGGCACGTAGAAATAATAAATGCCCTTAAAATAAATAACCTTTCAAAGAATCAGCATTTAATTGCAATGGCAAACAAGCTGAACAACATGTCAAGCCCCAATTTCTTCTGTTTTAGCACCAAGAGGGCATGGCCTTAGTATTAGTTTTCATTTTCTACACAAACCTGTCACTTGATAAGCTTTCAGAAAACAATGATTAAACACTTCGTGGTCCAGGTTATCCACAACTTTAATGGTACCACTCAGGAGGGTAAGGCAATGCAATCTCTATGAGACTGAGGACTGACAGCCTTGTTAACGTAATGGATTCCTGATTAGCCTGGGTTACTAGAGTAATCCTGAAACAACAACAAACAGGACAATTATGATTGAGTCAATAGGGTTCTCAGGTGTGTGGATGAAATCTGAGTGGCACCAAAGCCTGGGTGTAGGTAAAGGACTTGAGCATTGGTAGTGGAAGAGTCATAGAGTGGGTGGAGCTTCTTGAGTTTGGAGAAGTTATTGAAGCCCTGGTCCTTGGAATAGTTGGTGTTCAAACAGAGGGATCTGAACAATGTGGAAAACGTATAGATTTCCTGGTGAATTGGGTGTTTATAGGTCAGTTCAGAGCTGCCTTGATGGGGTGAGAGGGTGCTAAAGAAGCAAGATCATTGGTAACACTCTGGAGATTGTATGACTGTTTGGAGTTTGAAATTCACCACATTCCCAGTTTGATGGCTTGAAGGACCTGTGAAAATTCAGGAGATGTTTGCTTGTTTACCTTGTGGATGTGACCACTGAGAGCCAGATGAGTGAGTGCAAAGATTGGTGCAGTGAGGGTCAAGTGCAGTTGAGACCCTGTGCTGTCCCAGCCACAATGCTTTTGTGCAGTGTTCTCCAGTCAAAACACGGGCCTGTGCACGGTGCAGTATAACAAGCCTGGAACATTTGATGGTGAGACTTGAGTGTGGAAGCTGGGGACTCTATGGCTTCTCTGATTTCTGATTTTTGTCCCAAGTTCTCCAATCTACAAAGATCTCACACTGGAAACAAATTCTCATATGATGCCAGGATCTCAAGTTCCCCAGGATTTTCCATTGGCACCTGGTCTAAAAATGATTGGAAGCCCAATGTGCATCAGAGTTACAAATCCTCTAGCACGGCAGTGAACCCCGTCATCCAAGTTTCTTCAAGTACCTCAGGTCCACCATATCCACAAGATTCTCAAACCCCTCCAAGGACACACATTTCTCCCAATGATGCGAGGAAGCAACAGAAGCGCACAGTGTTCACCAAGGAGCAAAAAGCTGGTCTTAGAAGCACACTTTGATAGGGGAATGTACCTGGACCAAAAGGAATGCAGGGAACTCTCTGAAATGTTAGGCTTGAAAGAGTATGACTTCTCTCCTGACACTCTTTTCTCTAGTCAGATGGTCTCTCCCCGAGAAGCCATCTGCACAATTCCCCAGATGCCTGCATGTCTTGTGCCCCTCCATTACTGTGACTACTTGGCAGAGTAAAATGTTGTCGAAAGCTGATGAAACTGTTTCCGAGGTTGGATTCTCATTCTCTTTAAACCCCTAGTACAGTAACATGATGTGATGTAGAAGGATAATTGTGCCCATAGTGGCTTAGTTGCCTTAACCTCAGGTATCCCCTTTAAAAATCCACCTTCTATTAGAGGCTTTCTTCGTCTCTGGGTTTCAGGTCCAGCTCATCCTGCCTTCATTTTTTCTGTGTCTGTAACTCTTACAGTTCTCTGATGGAGGTCCAGCCTTTTCTTCCAGCATCTTCAAATTTATGATTTAAATGGGACACCTGGTCTCTAATGATCTCCTTTTAATTTTGTCTCTGCAGATCTGGTTTAAGAACAGGCGAGCTAAAGAGAATCTCAAAAAAGCTCGAGAACCACCTGGAAAACCTGGCTATGGATCTCATGACAGAACAGATTGCCCCACAGGCCTTGTTCCTCTTGTTCCATCTGCCAGTGCAGATCCCCAGTCTCAGAGCCCTTGCAGAATCAGCTCTACTCCTCACCTTAGCTCCTCAATTAACTCCTCAGACCATGAACCCAACTTCTCCACTGCTGATCAGATGTTTGAGGAGGAATGCTTCGCGAAGAGCCCAGTTAGGGAGAGGCAGCAGAGGCAGAAGGATATAGAACTAGCTGAGAAGAGAGGCCACCAATCACATGGGAGGTATGGACTTCTCGAATATTGTATCCTTCCTGATGCATCAGCCCCTTCAGATTCTAGGCCTGAGACACAATCGAGTGTCAGTGCTCCTGCTGTCCTCAGCCATTTGAATATTGCCCCACACTCAGAACCTACCTTCTCCATGTGCCAGACACCATCACCTGGGCCCCCTCCTCCTCAGTTGAGTTCTTTGAACCATTCACTAGACCAGGTATCCATTTTCTCCAAGATCGACAGGGCCTGTGAGGAGATCTTGAAAAAGAATAAGAGATCCAGGGAGCAGACGCCGCAGAGGAAGAAGGCTAGAGAACTCCCACAGCTGGGAGGCCAGGATTCTCATGCTGAATGTGCCAGCCCCGATGGTACTGTCCTCATGGCCTCGGTTTGTGAGGATTCCTCATCCCAGAGACAAATGGGTGTCGATTTTCCTCCTCAAGTCAGCCCCTCCATTATTTCTCCAGACTCAGAATCCATGTTCTCCATGTGGGGGAGCACATTCCATGATAGCTTTCCTCCTCCCCTCAGCCCAAGTATTTTCCCAGACCCAGATTGCACCTTTTCTATCAATCAGACCAAGGAATGCCTCTTACCTGAAACATTGAAGTATGCACCAGCTGGCCAATCCCTGGCAGCTGAAGACAGATTCCCCGGTCAGTCTGCCAAGTGTGCGACATCTCCCCACCCGACACCCACCCAAGATCCAGACCCAGTCTGTCCCCCAGTTTCCAGCACAGCTTCAACAGCAGCTGCAGAGGCAGCCACCAAGACCGCTGGAACAGAAAGTGAGAAAGAATCAGCTGACCCCACTCCAGTCCCCGAGAATGATCAAGGCTACAAGGAGAACGCAGATCAACTCTTTATTGAAAATCTCTGTAAACTGGATGCCCTCCTAGGCCATGTGCCACAACCTGACTTATGTGACGACTTTCCAGTGCTTGACTTCTTCTAAGAACTCCTGATCCTGATGGTGCTTACACCCGTGCCTTCAACTACCACAGAATGGAGATCACACACAGCTTCCAACACCCAGTTCAGTTCTCTTTGCTGAGACAACATTCTAACTCTATGTATCCCAGGTTGACCTTTAATATTCAGAGAACTGCCTGATTTCATTCCCACAATTCTGTTACTGCGATTTGAGGCTGAGAATTTGGACACAGGGTATTAATTGTTCAGTGTTTTTGTTTCTGTTCGGGGTTAACTGTTTATAATGCATATGCAATATGTAAAAGTTGTGCAAATATTGTGAGAGAGCATTTCTTTGCATGGCTCAGGATGCCTAGACATTCTGGTTATCCTCTTTCTGCACATAGAATTGTGAGTTTCTCAGTGTGAGCTAATACACCTGGCCTATGAGCATCTCTCCTGAATTAGCAGATTGTATTAATCTATTGTTTTATTCATACCTTATCTTTAAATCAATAAATTGATTTTAGTGAATTTTATGTCTCTCTCACTATTTCATATTGTGTTACCACAATCAGAAAATTAAAATATTGGGCACTTGAGATGATTAGATCTAAAGGACTCTGGAAACACTTCATTTCCCAACATCTCTGTTCTGTGGCCCTGTGCTTACACGACAGGGCTATGACACACGTACCTCCAGTGCCATGTTCATATACTGCATTCATCCCCACAATGAAAGAGGTGGAATACTGAACAGGCCCTTGGCTTTCTCAAAGGGTTGACTGAGCTAAGCAGGGTGGCCTAAACTTTTAATTCCAGCAGAAAGAATCCATACGCAGGAGGCACTGAGATTGAGGCTAGCTTAGTCTATATAGTGAGTCCACGGCAGCCAGAACTATGGATAGAGACACACTCTCATTTAAACAACAGAAAGAAAGGAGTCCAAAGTAATACGAAGCAATGAGCATTACCCATGTGCCGCTTGCTGTATAGAAAACTGTTATCTGAGATGGTCTCCGACCATAATTCTCAAATTTATTTCATGCTGTATCACAAATAAACCAGGTCCCAGTCCCTGCTAATTTCTCAGCTTCCAAACTAATCAGCACTTTATACTCATGAAAGAAAGATGGTGTTGAGAGGAGCTGCTGGCCTGCTTTTCATCCCGCCCGGCTCCCTCACGGCCAGCTTTACACCAGAAATAACAAAACACAAACTGTATTCATTTAAACACTGCTTGGCCCATTTATATTAATGTGTGAAGCACCATGATGTGGTGACTTACCAGGAAGATTCTAGCCTACATCCATCCTGGGATGGAGCTTCATTGCATCTGCCCTGGAGAGGGGAGGCATGGCGTCTGCCTCACTTCCTCTTCCTCCCACCATTCTGTTCTGTTTACTCCACCCCACCTATGTTCTAACCTATCAGGCAAAGAATTTTCTTTATTAATTAAGCAATGACCTTCCTCCATCATTTTCCCTTTTTCTGTTTCAAACAAAACAAAATAAAAGGAAGGCTTTAACTTTAACATAGCAAAATTACATATAACAAAACAGTTATCAAGCAAGAATTATAATTACGATATTTATATCTACTTTATCTCTTATCATAACTAAGGAAAACAACAACTATCTATATATTCTTCAACTCCATCAAAGACTCTCGATGGATATACTATTACTTAAGCAAACAAGAAATAAGCAACTTCGAAACTCTAGAAATGACAGAGACATCTTGCTGCCTGGACAGTCACCCAAAGTTCCTCTATACCTTATGGGCATGCATCTTTGGCCTACAGGCCCATAGTATCCAGCAGACATTTCAATGAAGCAGTAGTTCAGTGACTATCTGCTGTGTCCTGCAGAATGTCTCGCAGAATCTTTCATGAATCAGGAACCCCAAAAGACCATCTTACCTTTCTCCAAGTTCAGCAGTCCTCTTTCTGTGGGTTCTCTGTGTCCAGTTTATGCAATAGTCCAGGCAAGGGCAGTTTCTTACCCAAATGGCTCTCAAACTCCATAAGGTGCCTCTTCGATGCCCATCTTCTTCTCGAAGTAGATTGGTTGTTGCCAGGAGCAGACGTGTCTCATTGTCATGAAAAACCGTAAGTTATTAAAACATTAAATGTCGGGAAGGAACCCGGTCGCGGTGGCGGACGGAACCCGGTCGTGGCGGCAGACGGAACCCAGTCGCGGCGGCGGACAGAGGTCGCCTTCCGCAGCCTGTGGGGACAGGTTGGGACCCAAGAGACAGCAGAGGATGCAAGCCGTAGGCCGCAAGAACTGTCCTGCAGCAGATACAGGCTGCAGAGTCCGCACACAGAGACCAGATCGCCCCAGTACAATTAAATCAAAGAGGTAGGCCTTTGGATGGCGAAGTCCCTGGCAAAGGAGGAACCAGGCACTATTCCTGAAGACCCTTCTGTGGGGTGAGAGGGACCTTGCCCCCCCCCGGAGGAACCAGGAAACAGAGTGAGGGCATTTTGTAAGAGGAGCCCCTGGCAAGCAGGGAAACTTGAACCAGCTTTAAAAGACCCATTAGATAGCATCAATAGGAGGAGATGGGCAGGCACCAAGGCAAGAATTCACCCAATAATCCGAAAAATAACATCAAAACACCAGAACCCAACGATCTTACAACAGAAGATCTTCAACACCCTAACACAGGAGAAGTGGAAAAAATTGACTTTATGAAAGTAATAGAGTCCCTTAAACAACATGTGAAAAATGCCCTTATAGTAATGGATGAGAAATATAACAAAATTTGAAGAAATGAGTAAATACGTACATAATACCCTGGGAAACCAAGAAAGAACGATCAAACAGGTAATGGAAACAGTTCAAGAATTGAAAACTGAAATGGAAGCAAGGAAGAAAACACAAACTGAGGAACAGTTGGATATGGAAAATCTAGGTCAACGAGCAGAGCCTACAGAAACAAGCACAATCAACAGAATACAAGAAATAGAAGAAAGAATCTCAGATTCTGAGGACCCCATAGAGAAAATAAATGCACTGATCAAAGAAAATTGCAAAGCCAACAAATTCTGATCACAAAACATTCAGGAATTATGGGACACAATAAAAAGACCAAACCTAAGAATAATAGGAATAGAAGAAGGAGAAGAGTCACAGCTCAAAGGGCCAGAAAATATTTTTAACAAAATTATGGAAGAAAACTTTCCCAACATACAGAAAGATATTCCTTTGAATATTCCAGAAGCATACAGAACACCAAACAGACTGGGTCAAAGAAAAACATCCCCTCACCATATAATAATCAAAACACAAAATATACAGGTTAAAGAAAGAATACTAAGAGCTAAAAGGAAAAAGGCCAAGTAACATATAAAGGTAAACTGATCAGACCTACACCTGATTTCTCTATGGAAACAATGAAAGCCAGAAGGTCCTGGATAGAAGTACTGCAGAAGCTAAGAGACCATGGATGCAAGCCCAAACTACTATACCCAGCCAAGCTTTTCTTCACTATCAATGGAGAAAACAAGACATTCCAGGATAAGAACAAATTTAAACAATACGTTGCCACGAATCCAGTCCTACAGAAAATAATAGAAGGAAAATCGCAACCCAAGGAAATCAACATTGCCAACACTGCCTACAATAACTGAGGCATCTAGCAACCTTCACCAGCACAACTCAAAGAAGGGAGACACAGAAATTCTACTTCCAAAAACAATAAGAATATCCGGCATAAACAACCACTGGTCATTAATATCACTTAATACTAATGGTCTCAATTCACCTATAAAAAGGCACAGGCTAAGAGATTGGATACGAAAACAGGATCCAACATTCTGCTGTTTGCAAGAAACACATCTCAACCACAAAGACAGGCATCTACTCAGAGTAAAGGGTTGGGAAAAGGTCTTTCAAGCAAATGGTCCTAAGAAAAAAGCAGGTGTGGCCATATAAATTTCTAACAAAAATGACTTCAAACTAAAATCAATCAGAAGAGATCGAGATGGACACTTTATACTCATAACAGGAACAATTTGTCAGGATGACGTCTCAATCCTGAATATCTACGCCCCTAATATAAAAGCACACACTTATGTAAAAGAAATATTACTAAAACTCAAGGCAGACATCAAACCACACACACTAGTAGTAGGAGACTTCAATACACCTCTCTCAGCAATGGACAGGTCAATCAGACAGAAACCTAATAGAGAAGTAAGAAAATTACTGGAGGTAATGAAGCAAATGGACTTAACAGACATCTATAGAACATTCCACCCAAATAGGAAAGAATATACCTTCTTCTCTGCAGCTCATGGAACCTTCTCAAAAATTGACCACATACTCGGAATCAAAGGAAACCTCCACAGATACAAAAAAATATCAGTGTCTACCTGTGTCTTATCAGATCACCACGGATTAAATTTAGAAGGCAACAACCACACTACCCCCAGAAAACCGACAAACTCATGGAAACTGAACAGTCAACTACTGAACCACACCTGGGTCAAGGAAGAAATCAAGAAGGAAATTAAAGTCTTCCTTGAATTCAATGAAAATAAAGGGACAACATACTCAAACCTATGGGACACTATGAAAGCAGTGCTAAGAGGAAAGTTCATAGCACTAAGTGCCCACTTAAAGAAAACGGAGAAAGCATACATCGGAGACTCAACAGCACACCTAAAATCTTTAGAAAAAAAGAAGCAGATGCACCCAGGAGGAGTAGAAGACTGGAAATAATCAAACTGAGGGCAGAAATCAACAAAATAGAAAAACAGAAAACACTCCAAAGAATCAATGGAACAAAAAGTTGGTTCTTGGAGAAAATCAACAAGATCGACAAACCACTATTCAAACTAATTAAATGACAGAGAGAGAACACGCAAATAAATAAGATCAGAAATGAAAAGGGGGACATAACCACAGACACAGAGGAAATTCAGAGACTCATTACATCTTACTACAAAAGCCTGTATGCCACAAAACTAGAAAATGCAAACGAAATGGACATTTTTTTAGATAAGTACCAAATAGCAAAGCCAAACCAAGACCAGGTGAACGATCTAAATAGACCTGTTAGTCGCGAAGAACTAGAAACTGTTATCAAAAATCTCCCTTCCAAAAAGAGCCCAGGACCAGATGGTTTCAATGCCGAATTCTACCAGAACTTCCAGGAAGAGCTAATACCTATACTCCTTAATGTATTTCACAAAATAGAAACAGAAAAGGCATTGCCAAATTCCTTTTATGAAGCTACAGTTACCCTGATACCAAAACCACACAAAGACCCAACCAAGAAAGAGAATTACAGGCCTATCTCACTCATGAATATCGAAGCAAAAATTCTCAATAAAATACTGGCAAACTGAATCCAAGAACACAATAGAAAAATTATCCATCATTGAAGACGTAAGTCATAAACAATGCCACACCAGTTTGGAATTATGATTAATAGGGTGGTATTGATTTAAAGGGGAAAAAACTTACAGATCAACGTCAGCCCTCTGCGTAACCAGGAAGGAAGTCAAGTCACCGGCGGAGCAGGAAATGAAGAGAGAGAGGAGAGGGAAGTGGCTGCTTTTTTAAAGGGAGAGAGACCACGCCCCAAGGGGCTGGTATCTCAGTGGCGATAGGCTGGAGGAGTGGGAGGACCTCCCGTAACACCTCCCCCTTTTGTTTAAATAAGAGAGTTCTAAACCTACTATGAAATTATATACAATAAGTACAAATATCCTATTCTAACTAGCTTAGGTCTTGTATAATAAATAACTTGGCTAAGTCATGAGAGAAAAGTAACTACATTTATATAGTCTTCAACCCCATCGAAGATCTGAGAAGGGAAATAATGTTAGCTGGTTAATTAGGAAGTTCAGTAAAACAACTTCCAAAACATGCAACAAATCACAGAAACAACTAGCTACCTAGGCAATCACCCAAAGTCACATTAGCAGCGTTGAAGCAACCAACTTTGGCTAAGGCCTAACATAACTGACACACCATTTTCAAAGGCAAGCAACTTTTCAAAACTATCTTACCCTGTCTTGGCAGGATAAGACAGCCCTGTTTTATCCATTGATGCACGCTCTGTATCTTTGTCAGTGGTTGAGGTATGGGCATTTCTTTGCCCCAAGGCCAGTTCTGCCAAAAGGAAAGGCTCCAGGTAGAGTGTCTTTGGTGCTCAACATTCTCTCGGGAATAGAGTGGTGTTGCCAGGAGCAATTGTGTCTCACTACCACAAAACTCTGAGTTAGATTAAAGGCCATTTTCTACAGCTCTTTGAAGAAGTTGAAGATTATCTATCTATACTGAGTATAATCTCTATATATCTAAAGAACCTGATTAGTCTAATTATAAATGACAAACTTAGATGACTATTAGTCTATATAATTCTCAATACTATCTAACTTAAAGTCTAAGACAATAAACGACTGTGAAACAAATGAGGACAATGACCTCCAAAGATAAACAATGTACAAATATACATTGCAGGAGGTAAATATATATCAATACACAAACATTATATAAGTATCTTAATCAGAGGTAGAAATGTACACTGCAATATGGTAAATATATGCAATATATATATATATATATCAATACAATATATGTCAATACATAAGAATGTTTTAAACAGAGGTAGAAACATGCATGCATACAATAGTCAATATAATTTAACTTTGTATCAATATACAAGAATCTATACCAATATATTTGTCTAAAAACAGTAACTCACAATTACAAATCTATTATCCCATCATCCCTCTTTTTTTTTCCAAAATGATCCCTGAGCTTATAAAATTCCTCCCCCAACCCTCAATCGTATACTAATTATAATCAACCCCTAAATGATGTCCCTAAACCCAAGGGCAAACTTTACTGGGAGAGGGGACGTCGTCCTCTAGAATTACTTCCAGCTGTCATGGGGGCGACGTTCTTTCTGGGGGATCCTGTGAAAGTAAAATGATGGTTAAACTTCAAGATCAATGTCTTTTAAAATTGCCAATAGTCTCTGAGTATTTTGTGCAGGTCTGGCCAAAATGTTGTATAAGATGTGCACCATTTCAGCTAACCAAGTTGGAACTGTCTTGGGCAGCTGGTACCCAAAGCAGGTCTTGTTGTAGCGCTATCAGTATCATGACATCATATCAACCAGGTGTAGTTGTTGTTATGGGGCCCCATCTTCTTCCTGGAAACTTCAAATGTCACTTCGGGAAAAACTCATTGTTCATTATGAAAAACTTAAGCATTAATCATATAGACATATATATATATATATATATATATATATATATATTCAATGAAAGACATGATAGATATATTCAATGAAAAGTATGATAGATATGAAGAAAAGCAAAGATGTTTTCTAAACTCATATTTCTTTCTGTCCCACATCATGGCTCTTGACATGAGAGAGAAACTCCAGAAGCTCTGGGTTTTTCTCTTACTAACAGGCTTGGAATTGGAGAGGGACTGAGCCAGAGTCCAACTTCAAAACCAGCTTTATAAATTTAGAAATATGGTTTAATATTACTTACACAACCCATTCAGTTTTCTTGATATTTCCTATCTGGCAGGTATTTTTCCATCTGTCAGTATCCAAACATCCAGGGTCCCTTGAATTTCTCAAAGATGAGTGTTTTCCTGTGGAGATAAGAACAGAACCCTGCCCCCATTCTATATGTTTTTCTTACCACCTGTATGAATATCATCATTGTGGATGAGTTGCCATTTCTCCTTTCCAAGAGGTTTCTCCTCTTCAAATCGAAACTTTATTAATTTTGATGGTATCCACAATTTTTCTTCTCCTGTGGAAACAAGAGCAAAACCCCTTCCCCAACGTAGCACATCTCCTGGCTTCCACTGAGAGGTCAGCACATCCTTGAAATAAATCGGTTGATTTAGTTCAGCAGACTTTTCCATTATCCAATGTCTTTCTGCTGCTGTCGTTCCTTTCTCATTAGCGTTAAGAAAATTCAAGGTTAATAAAGCATTATGTAATCTATTTCTGGGGGTATTTTTGGTCCCTTTCTGTTTGTTCAGCATATCCTTTATAGTACGATTTGATCTTTCTATAACTGCCTGACCTGTAGGATTATTTGGTATACCTGTAATGTGTTTTATATTATAATAATCAAAAAAGCGTTTCATTTTCTTAGATACATATGCTGGACCATTATCTGTCTTTATTTGCGCAGGTATACCCATGATGGCCATAACTTCCAATAAATGTGTGATTACTGAATCAGCCTTTTCTGAGCTCAGGGCAGTAGCCCATTGAAAACCTGAATACGTGTCTATGGTGTGGTGTACATATTTTAATTTACCAAATTCTATAAAGTGGAACACATCCATCTGCCAGATTTCATTTCTCTTAGTGCCCTTTGGGTTACTCCCTGCAGGCAACGGTGTTGATTATAGAAAGAACAAGTAGGACATCTCTTTATAATGTCCTTAGCTTGTTGCCAAGTAATGGAAAATTCTTTCTTTAGGCCTTTACTATTGACATGATGCTTCTTATGAGATTCTGAGGCCTGCAACACACTTCCAATCAATAATTGATCAATCTCAGCGTTGCCTTGGGCTAGAGGACCAGGCAGACCTGTATGGGAACGGATGTGTGTTATGTACATCGGACAAAGCCTGTTCCTGATTATGTCTTGTACCTGGATAAACAATGAAGTCAACTCTGTGTCATCTGGTATAAATTCAGCGGTGTCAATATGCAAGATAACTCTTTCTGCATATTGTGAATCTGTAACTATATTAAGAGGTTCTTTAAAATCCCTTAGCACCATAAGAATGGCATATAATTCTGCCTTCTGGACAGAATTATAAGGGCTTTGTTCCACCTTACTCAATTCATCTGACTTGTAACATGCTTTCCCTGATTTATTTGCATCAGTATAGAACGTACGGGCTCCAGTTATTGGAGCATCACATACAATTCTAGGAAGAATCCAAGAAGTTCTTTTTATGAGGTTAAGTCTACCACTTTTGTGATAGTTGCTATTAATTTCTCCCAAAAAATTAGCACAAGCTCTTTGCCACGGTTCATTGTCTTCCCATAACTTTTTTATTTCTTCAGTAGTAAAAGGCACTATAATTTCTGCTGGGTCTATACCTGCTAGTTGACGAAGTCTCAGCTTACCTTTTATAATTAATTCAGAGACTTTTTCCACATAAGTTTTTAATTTTTTACTTGGTTTATTAGGTATAAATATCCACTCTAAAATAATATCTTCCCTCTGCATTAGAATCCCTGTAGGAGAAATTCTGGAAGGCAATATGACTAGGATGCAGCTAAGATTTGGGTTCACCCTATACACATGTGCCTCCTGTAATTTTTCCTCAATCATTGTCAGTTCCTTTTCTGCTTCAGCTGTCAGTTTTCTTGGACTATTCAAATCTTTATCACCATCTAAGGTTTTGTTTAAATGGACTATTAGATCAGGTGTTATCCCAACAGCTGGTCGTAGACTGGAAATGTCTCCTAACAATCTTTGGAAGTCATTAAGAGTCTTTAACCGGTCTCTCCTAATTTGTGCCTTTTGCGTTTTAATTTTCTCTAACCCTATTCTGTAACCTAGGTAATTAATAGAATTTCCTCTTTGAATCTTTTCAGGGGCAATTTGTAATCCCCACCTAGGCAAGACTTTCTTTACTTCTTCAAACATCCTTTCTAAAGTATCTTTATTTGAATCAGATAACAAGATGTCATCCATGTAATGATAAATAATGGACTTGGGGAATTGTTTACGAATTATTTCCAATGGCTTACTTACAAAATATTGAAACAGTGTAGGACTATTGAGCATACCCTGTGGGAGGACAGTCCATTGATATCTCCTATTGGGCTGAGAATTATTATAAGTAGGCACTGTGAAGGCAAATTTTTCTCTATCCTTTTCTTGTAACGGTATAGTGAAAAAAACAATCTTTCAAATCAATAACTATAAGAGGCCATCCTTTTGGTAACAGAGAAGGCAAAGGAATTCCAGATTGTAGTGAGCCCATAGGTTGAATTACTTTGTTGACCGCTTTTAGATCTGTCACCATTCTCCATTTACCAGATTTCTTTTTTACAACAAACACAGGAGAATTCCAAGGGCTGGTTGATTCTTCAATGTGGTGAGCATCTAGTTGCTCCTGCACCAGCTGTTCCAATGCCTGTAGTTTATCTTCAGCTAGAGGCCACTGTTTGATCTATATTGGCTTCTCAGCCATTTTAAAGGTAGGGCTGTTGGTACCTCTAAAGGTTTGGTATTTGCTGTATGTTCTTGTACAGCCTGAATGGCTGGTGACCTTTTTCCATAATACCTCATCATATACTTTCCAGAATTATGAGTTCCTGGAACTACAGGAATCTTAATCTGGGTATTCCATTGCTGTAGCAGGTCACGGCCCCATAAATTTATGGCAATATTGGCTATATATGGCCTTAGTCTTCCTATTTGCCCTTCGGGCCCTATGCATTCAACCCATCTTGTGCTTTGTTTTACACGAGATAGGGTTCCAATTCCCAGGAAATGAACATCTACCTCTTGAAGAGGCCAATTCGGATGCCAAGATTCTGGGGTAATGATACTTACATCCGCACCTGTGTCTAATAAGCCTTCAATAAAAGTGCCATTTATACAGACTCTTAGCTTTGGTCTTTGATCATTAATAGAAGTCTGCCAAAATATACGTTTACTCTGTCCAACTGGGTTTTTTGACTCATCCTCCACATGGATTTCATCATTTAGACCAGTATTACTTTTTACAGCAGAAATTGGAGCTTTTAATTTTCTTGGTGAGGCACGTTCTCCACTGTGACTGGGAATGACTGGGCCACTGTTGGCTTGGGGGCCTGCGAGAGGCCCCTCAAGGAGTTTCCCAACGGTATCGCGTTGCCTTGTTTGTCTGTTGTTGACCTGCATTCATTGGACCAATGTCGGCCTTTACCGCATCTCCTACATATACCTGAAGGCCTAGGTCTCCTATTTTTGTCATTCCCAGAGGAGATAATATTCCTAGAAATTCTGTGCCTGCAATCCCTTTTCAGATGTCCTAATTTACCACAATTAAAACACCTGGCAGTTTGATGTCTCCTCATTGCTGTGGAAATCGCTTCTCCTACCCAAGATTCATCGTTATAGCTAAACGTCTCAACATTCATCGTATGCTGAATCCATTCATCCATAGGTGCTGATCTAGACTTTAAAGGCCCAATTATCTTTTTGCATTCTATGTTTGCATTCTCAAAAGCTAGAGATTCAAGAAGTATTCGTCTAGCTTCTGGGTCTGTTACCCCTATGTCCAGAGCCTTAATTAATCTTTGCAAAAAGTCAATAAAGGGTTCTCTCTGTCCCTGCCTAATTCTGGTATATGATTCAACCCTTTTTGCTGGATCTTGTATCCTATTCCAAGCATTTAAAGCTGCTTGGTGACATAGACACAGTACTTCATCATCATAAAGAGCTTGGACCTGTGGATCAGCATATTCTCCTGCACCAAGAATTTGATCTTGGGAAACCTCAATACCTTTTGCTCTTCCTTGCTGTTCCATATGTTTGGATTCTTCTCTGAAATAAATTCCAAACATCAAGGAAGGTCCATTATCTAAAACTGCAGAAACTAACTGATGGAAATCATGGGGGGTAGCTCTAGCATTAGAAGCCCAAGTCTTTATCATTTCCTTTACATATACAGAGTGCAAGCCAAAATTAACAATAGCTTGCTTAATTTCTTTTAGATCATTCATTGCTATTGGCGTCCATCTAGCTTCTCTGACTCCCTTTGAGCCTTTAGAAGTTGACGCTTTGTCAGAATTAAGTATAGGGTATGCTGCTAAAACCTTTGGTAAGCCAGTTCTAATAGCTGGTGTTGGCATTGTATCCTGTCCTTGTGCCTTATTACTCTGTTCACCAGCTCCAATCATTTCTTCAATCATTTCAAGTCTTTTTATTATTGTCTCTTTTGAATCCTTAATCTCCTGACCTGCATGAGTTTCTAGTAAAGATTGTATGGTTCTTAGGAGTGCCATGATCTTCCTAAATGATAGAATATGCAAAAGAATACTGAAACCTAGTAACCAGTAAATTAAGTTATCCCCATAGTCATATAAACCTTGCATGATATAACCCATTGTATTGGTAACCAGAACAGTAAAATTCGCCTTGGAAACGAGAACTGCCATATTACCTATTATCCAGCAGGTGGCACTGTTGCCAAGTCTCGACGAAAACATGGTCCTGTTTCAGAGTCCGCCTAGTATTTGTTAAAAACTGGAAAATGTAAGTTGCTCAACAATGTAAATGTAATTAAATCAATTCCAGAGATGGAACCAGAAACCAGAATCCAGGGGTAGAGAAGAGCAACCTGGAAGCCACTTATGCCTCCATGTGACAGAGTCACCCTGAGGGGTTGCAGCTTTCAGCAACCACGTGCTCTGGTTCGCGCCACTTAAGAGCTGTGCTTGCAAGGGAGATTTAAAAACGACTCAGAAAAGAGCAAACCAGGCGGGCAGAGACTACGCAGGCCTGTGGAGTTTAAATCCGACTTGGGGAGGCCAAGGCCGCAGCCGCAAGGCACAGGTGGCGGCTGAGGAAGGGAGGGCTCCCGCCAAGCCGCGGCCGGCAGCCGAGTGGGGAAAGGATAGGTTCTAAAACCAAACGTTGGGTGCCAATTGAAGACGTAAGTCATAAACAATGCCACACCAGTTTGGAATTATGATTAATAGGGTGGTATTTATTTAAAGGGGAAAAAACTTACAGATCACCGTCAGAGTGCCCTCTGCGTAACCAGGAAGGAAGTCAAGTCAACAGCGGAGCAGGAAGTGAAGAGAGAGAGGAGAGGGAAGTGGCCGCATTTTTAAAGGGAGAGAGACCACGCCCCAAGGGGCTGGTATCTCAGTGGCGATAGGCTGGAGGAGTGGGAGGACCTCCCGTAACACATCATGATCAAGTAGGCTTCATCCCAGAGATGCAGGGCTGGTTCAACATACGCAAATCTATCAATGTAATCCATCATATAAATAAACTGAAAGAAAAAAACCATACGATCATTTCATTAGAGGCTAAAAAATCATTTGACAAAATTCAACACCCTTGAATGATAAAAGTCTTGGAGAGATTAGGGATACAAGGGTCATACCTAAACATAATAAAAGCTATATACAGCAGGCAGACAGCTAACATTAAGTTAAACGGAAAAAAACTCAAAGCCATCACACTAAAATCAGGAACACGACAAGGATATCCACTCTCTCCATAACTCTTCAATATAGTGCTGGAAGTTCTAGCAATAGCAATAAGACAACATAAGGGGATCAAGGTGATTCGTATCGGAAAAGAAGAAGTTAAGCTCTCTTTATTTGCAGATGATATGATAGTATACATAAGCCACCCAAAGAACTCTACCAAAGAACTCCTACAGCTGAAAAACACCTTTAGTAATGTGGCAGGATATAAGATAAATTCCAAAAAATCAATGGCCTTCCTATACACTAAGGATAAGGAAACAGAGAGGGAAATCAGAGAAGCATCACCTTTCACGATAGCCACGAATAGCATAAAATATCTTGGGGTAACTCTGATCTACTTGACAAGAACTTTAAGTCTTTGAAGAAAGAAATTGAAGAGGTCACCAGAAAATGGAAGGATCTCCCTTGCTCTTGGATTGTGATGATCAACATAGTAAAAATGGCAATTTTACCAAAAGCAATCTATAGATTCAATGCAATCCCCATCAAAATCCCATCAAAATTCTTCACAGATCTGGAGAAGACAATAATCAACTTTATATGGAAAAACGAAAAACCCAGGATAGCCAAAACAATCTTATACAACAAATGATTGTCTGGAGGCATTACCATCCCTGACTTCAAACTCTACTACAGAGATACAGTATTGAAAACAGCTTGGTATTGGCATAAAAACAGAGAAGTTGACCAATGGAATCAAATAGAAGACCCTGACATTAACCCACAAACCTATGAACACCTGATTTTCGATAAGGAAATAAAGTATACAATGGAAAAAAAGAGAGCATCTTCAACAAATGGTGCTGGCAAAACTGGATGTCAACCTGTAAAAGAATGAAAATAGATCCATATCTATCACCACGCACAAAACTCAAGTCCAAATGGAATAAAGACCTCAATATCAGTCCTAAAACATTGAACCTGATAGAAGAGAAAATGGGAAATACTCTACAACACTTGGGCACAGGAGACCACTTCCTACGTATAACCCCAGCAGTACAGACATTAAGGGCCTCATTGAATAAATGGGACCTCCTGAGACTGAGAAGCTTCTGTAAAGCAAAGGACACGGTCACTAAGACACAAAGGCAACCCACTGACTGGGAGAAGATCTTCACCAACCCAGCAACTGACAAAGGTCTGATCTCCAAAATATATAAAGATCTCAAGAAACTAGACCGTAAAAGGCTAATCAAACCAATTATAAAATGGAGCACTGAGCTGATCAGAGAATTCTCAACAGAAGAACTTCAAATGGCCAAAAGGCACTTAAGGTCATGCTCAACTTCCTTAGCGATCAGGGAAATGCAAATCAAGACAACTTTAAGATACCATCTTACACCTGTCAGAATGGCTAAAATCAAAAACTCCAATGATAGCCTTTGCTGGAGAGGTTGTGGAGAAAGGGGTACACTCATCAATTGCTGGTGGGAATGCAAACTTGTGCAAGCACTTTGGAAAGCAGTGTGGTGGTTTCTCAGAAAATTCGGGATAAACTTACCCCTCGACCCAGCAATACCACTCTTGGGATTATACCCAAGAGAGGCCTTATCATACAACAAAAGTATATGCTCAACTATGTTCATAGCAGCATTGTTTGTAATAGCCAGAGCCTGGAAACAACCTAGATTCCCTTCAATGGAAGAATGGATGAAGAAAGTATGGAATATATACATATTAGAGTATTATTCAGCAGTAAAAAACAAGGACTTCTTGAATTTTGCATACAAATGGATGGAAATAGAAAACACTATCCTGAGTGAGGTAAGCCAGACCCAAAATGAGGAACATGGAATGTACTCACTCATATTTGGTTTCTAGCCATAAATAAAGGACATTGAGCTTATAATTCATGTTCCTAGAGAAGCTAAATAAGAAGGTGAACCCAAAGAAAAACATATAGGCATCCTCCTGAATATTAACCTTCATCAGGTGATGAAAGGAGACAGAGACAGAGACCCACATTGGAGCACTGGACAGAAATCTCAAGGTCCAAATCAGGTGCAGAAGGAGATGAAGCACGAGCAAGGAACTCAGGACCGCGAGGGGTGCACCCACACACTGAGACAATGGGGATGTTCTATCGGGAACTCACCAAGGCCAGCTGGCCTGGGTCTGAAATAGCATGGGATAAATTTGGACTAGCTGAACATAGCGGACAATGAGAAAGAACGGGAACTCAAGAACAATCGCAGGGGGTTTTTGATCCGACTGCACGTACTGCCTTTGGGGGAGCCTAGGCAGTTTGGATGCTCACTTTAGGAGACCTGGATAGAGGTGGGCGGTCCTTGGGCTTCCCACAGGTCAGGGAACCCTGATTGCTCTTCAAGCAGATGAGGGAGGGGGACTGGATCGGGGGAGAGGGAGGGAAATGGGAGGTGGTTGCGGGGAGGAGGCAGAAATCCTTAATAAATAAATAAATTAAAAAAAAACAAAAAAAAATTTTCAATTGCTTAAAATAACCCTGACACCAAAAGGTAGAAGTAAGATAAAAACTACATTAACATTATACAAGAAAATGAACAAACCAGTGGAGTTTGCGGGCTACATTCATAGTTAAACATTCTGTTTCTAGAACAAATTAAGTCCTGCTCATAGACCAAAGCATTCTACAGGCACACCATTCCTTAGGTGGAATCCAAAGTTATCTCCTTAAGGGAACTGAAACTTGTTTGGACTCTTATACTTTTGTTTGAGGTAGTAACATATATATTTCTATATGCTCGAAATACAAGCTCTGGCTATTAGCCACATCTGTTGACAATAACCTTGAGAGAGGAGAGATCTCTGATCTAAATCTAGGTGGGATCTTTGTATGAAGTAGAAGCACCTTGAAGAACTAGAGCTAAGTTCAAACTCTCTGATCATTGGTCAGTGTGGAAACATGCTCACATTGTTGGGCCTCCACAGACAGTCAGAGTTACACAGAGAAATTCTGTCTCAGGGCAGAAAAACTTTTTATGGGATGTTAAGAGTAGAACTGATCTTCCAGGGGACCTGAGTTCAATTCTCCACACCGACAGTATCACACAGCGGTTAGCAACTAATGCCTGGAAATCAGGCTGACTTCCTATAAAAAAAAACCCACAAACAAAACACCAAAATATTAAAATTAACTTATCTTTAAAAGGTGGTGAAATTTTGCTGTAAGGAACTCCAATAAAAGTCCCTATTCACAATTTGGATTTTGGTGCTACTGTGCTCATTTTCTGTCACTAGTTTCAGGCCTGGAGTGAGAAGACATTGGTGTGCTGCATCTCTACAGGAAAAGTGTGGTCACAGAGAAAGATCTGACAGTAAGGTAAAATTTAAAATATCAAACAAAGTGGTGCACGCCTTTAATGCCAGAACTCAGGGAGATAGAGGCAGGTGAATGGTGTGGGATTTCCCTCTCTGTGCATAAATATGTTTTATTACCATTGGTTAATGAATAAAGATGCTTCAACCAATGGCTTAGCAGAGTAAAGCCAGGTGGGATATTCAAACAGAGATATGGAATGTAAGTAGGCAAACTCAGGGAGATGCCATATAGCTGCCAATAAAGAAAGACATGTGGGAACTTTACCCAGTAACCCACAGCCTCATATTAATATGCAGATTAATAGAAATGAATTAATTCATGATATAAGAGCTAGCTAGAAATATGTCTGAATCATTAGCCAAAAGAGTGTTATAATTAATATAGATTCTATAAGATTTTTCGGGGCACGAAGAACTTTGTGAATTGAGGCCGGCCTGGTCTACAGAATGAGTTCCATTCCAGGATGGTTAGAGATACACAGAGAAGCCCTATCTTGAAGAAAAAAAATAAAGAACGAGCATCCATAAAAAAGCGTGGTAACACAAAAAGCTTTAATCCTAGTACTAGGGAGGAAGAGGTGAGTGGATTTCTATGGGTTCTATGCCAACTTAAGAGTTCCATGACAGCCAGGGATACAAAAAGAAAGCCAGTTTAATGAATAAAAGAAAGAAAATGAAAAGTCAAGTTTTAAACCTAGTATAGTACAGCCTTGGATTAACAGGCTGGGTGTGGTGGTTAACACTTGAATCCCAACACTCAGGAGGCAGAGCCTAGAAGATCATACTGAAGGTCAATCCAGCCTGATCTACACCAAGATCTCTGTACCAGCCAGGTCTATTTGTGGAGAGGTTTATCTCAAGACAAAAAATAGGCTGGGCAGTGTTGGCTCACACTTTTAATCCTAGCACTCAGCAGACAGAAGGAGGCAGGTCTCAAGTTCAAGTCCAGCTGGGTCTACCTGGTTTATAAGACAGTCAAGGCTAAACACAGAAAGCCTATCTCAAAAAATAGATATACACCATATTGTGCAAAAAGGCCAATGCAAATTACTACCATTTTGAGATTTTACCTTACCTAGTCAGAATGGCCAAGATCAATTAAAAAAGACATCCTATGCTGGTAAAGATTCTAAAAATAGAATCTATTGTACTAGGGGTAAAAAACCCAGAAGCTCTTCTAATTCCTCCCCAACACTCAGCAGCTAGTAGTACAGCATTAAGGGGAGAAAAAAGAGAGTTCAGTAAAATGGTCATCCATCCATGCTGAAATAGAGTTGGAATTAATGTCAGAAAATAACTGATATGCATGCAGTAGCAACTTCTGCTTTTTACCCTACTGTCTGGAAGGGTAAGGTAGGAGAGACAGTAGCTCTAGGAAAGCCCCACCCATATAAAATAAATAAAACCTCAGTGAGTGAACAATTAAGTCATAAGGTAAAAATTTTCTAAAGTACAAGTGAGCGTTGAATCTATTTACAAACCAAAACAAAAATATGATCAGTAGTATTTAAGATATAGGAGCACAAAACTATCAACCCCCACACATTCAGAAATCTCCTGAGCCTTGAATACATGACTGCCTCTTCCTTAAAATCAAGATTTTTTTTTAGCTAGAACCAAGGGTTCTTTTTCCATGGGTAAGAGGGGCTGTGTGACACCAGAAAGTAACTCTAAGTCTGCAAGTCCCCTGAAGGGTTCAATTTTCAAAGGTGTGTTTCTAGAGCTGCTCAGAAGATGGTTCAGAAAGGTGAGCATCCTTCTTGACTGGTTCTAGAGCACCTGTTGCAACTGGAGCTTCAGCTAATGCTGGAACTTCAGTTAATGCATGGGACAGTTGGAACTAGAGTTGTTTCAAGTTAATCAGGTTCGGGAGCTGCAGATGGGTCTTGAAAATCAGGCAGGTCCCTCTGGAGACGACACCTGGTACCTTCCCAGGTCTGATCACCATAGAGAAAAGTTTCCAGGATGTGGTTCACTTCGGAAATAGAGCCCAGAGAGAATGTGTCTGGAGACATGGACCCTACACTGAGAAAGAAAGGGACACTTGAGCAACCACAGGGACAGATTGAACCAGCAGCTGTTTATGAGCTTTCACTTATCTCTGGCAATCATTACAGAACCTTCTGGAAATTCTTTTGTTTGTAATTATGCCTTGGTTCCTGAACTATGTCTGCAAAACAAAAAAAGACAGTGTAAGACTTGAGTGTCACAAACTTGGCCATAAGTTGAATACTGAATGGAAAAAAAACCATGGTTACATCAATACAGACACACACACACATAGACACACAAACATACACACACACAGGTCTGGATCTCTTGATGCCAAGAAGGAGGTAGGAAGGAAAGTTGAGTAGGACTTGACGCCAAAAGACTAGGGAAGCTTCAGCTAGAAAATTTAGGGGTTTCACTTGTATCTCTGATGTCTAGGTCCTTAATACTCTATTGACACATTAATGAGGATCCATTTGTTACCCCATTGAAGAAGAAAACTACTACAGCCTCAGATGCACATTGTTCAGTATCCCCAACTGTCCCAAGCTGCCTCAAGCACAGTAGATATGTTCAGGGTGGGACATTATAAATGTTCAGATGACTTATGGAGGATATCTATTTCAACAACAGGAGAAAGGGACTAGAGACAGACCAGGGTCTGGTACTCCATCACTCAAACTTTCATACAATTTCTACATGTTTCTCCACGCTAGAGTACATGCAAGAATTAAAATATTTTTGCAGGAGGAGCTATTGTTCTTAGTTGTACACACTATGCTACTTTTACTGTTTCCTGGGACTTTTGAAAAAACTCTCCAAGTGCTCAACTCAGAATACATTCACATACAAACAGAACTAAATGGACTCAGTATGTTATAATAGCATGTGATTATATGCTTGTTTCAATAAATATTAATGAACACATAAATATGGGAAATAAAGGGATGGTTGTATGGGGAGAGGGCGAGGGTTGGAGTCATATATGCAGCTGAGGAAATATGAGTTTCTGAAAAGACAACCACTATTTAAAAAAGAAATTGCTTGTTGCAACATTTTGTATGATCTCTGTAATTTTTTGCACATTTGAAACCACCGTGAAAGCTAAATTGAATTAGAAAGCATGATAAGTGAGTCCCATTTCCATGACCTAGCACTTATTATTGAGTTTCTGGTTTGGAGTCATGAACTCAGGCTCAGAAATGCTGGAGAATGATCTCTGTATGAGTTCACAATTGCTTAATACAACAACATTTGATTTACTGTTACAATATCTCTTTCATCCTCTCAGTAGTTAGTTTTGGAATGAACCATGGGCTGTTAATGATTTCTTTTCGCTGTACTATAAATATTAGCTCTCAACATTAGCTAGAAGCTGTACAGGTGGCTAAAGGTGGAATCCTAACAGCACCCACAAAGAGCTCTTGGCCATGTCAGACTACCTTTGGTATGAAGGAATACCTTTTCTTGCATTAGGGTTTGAAAAAGAAATACTTGAAGAAATCGGTGATAAGTTTGTGGTTAGAGATGAAGACACAATCATATTGACTTACCCCAAATCAGGTAAGGACTGTTAGTGAGAATGATCTTGAACTGTATGCGGAAGGTTGGGACATTGATCATCATTAATTTAGGCAAAGAGTAGAATGTCCTGTATATCAGATGTTTAAAATGCTTTGTGGGTAAGGAGAGCTTTCTGTCAGCACATTTACACTCAGAGAAAGACTTTAGCCTTATCTTTGAGTTCGAAGATCAGTTAAGACAGGATTATTTGGGGGTGGTGTGGGAGTGTGTGTGAAGGAAATGGTAGGAGGGGAGGGAGTGGGAATTTTGGTTGGTATTTTTTTAAAACACATTAAAAATTATTTTTTTCAAAAAAGAAAGAAAGAGAGCAATGTCAATGGATCCTAAGGCAGACTCTGGCATTGCTGTGTCTCTGTGTAGAAGAGTGAGTGAAAGAGGGAGAATCATGAGAATAAAGAAAGGAAATAACATCAATAGAAAAAAGGCATGGACATAAGAATATGTGATGGAGAGTAAAATGTCATGGAGAGAATTACCATGGTTCTTGTTCAGGTTGTAGAAAGAGTCTCAAACTCAAGGAACCAAAAAGAAGCATCAAGACTTTTGGGGAAGGGATGTTTCCTGGGTGGAGGAAGCATTGACCATTAGGAAAGTAATAGGTTGCTGACAAGGAATGTGCAATAACTTGGAAAGTGAAGGACAGTAGAATTCAGGATAAAGATTCAGACAATTGCCCAGGGAAGAAAGGTAGATAAATATCCACTGATAAATGAGCATGCAAACATGGATAGTGTGTGTGTGTGTGTTAAATAGACAAGAGGGCATTTATTTACCTTAAGGACAAGCAGTACTCACAGACACACTGCAGGATGGATGCATCTCAAGAGCATTGTATTAAGAGAAGGGAGCTCATCTAGATTTTTTTGTGCAAGCTAGAACAGATTTTATAACTTCATCCCTGTGAAATATCTGGGATATTCAAATTCACTGCACCAGAATGTAGACTGATGAACGTCCAGGACTGCTGGGTATGTTTAGGAGGCAGGTGAAGTATACTGAGAATAATCTCCGTTTTTCCAAGTGAAGCATTGGGGGTGTGCTAGATCAATATACATTGTGCTAACACCATGTAGACATTGTGAACACCACAGGTCTGTGTACTTGGAAACAGCTGCACTGTAAATAGTGTGACTGTAAATTCTACTTGAGGCTTTTTAACAAATAATGTTGAAATTACTGACCATCAATTTTTCTTCTTGTTCAGGAACTAACTGGCTGATTGAGATTGTCTGCTTAATTCACACCAAGGGGAATCCCAAGTGGATTCAATCTGTGCCTATCTGGGAACGCTCACCCTGGGTAGAGACTCAAATAGGATATTCAATTTTAATCAATCAGGAAGGACCACGCCTCATCAGCTCTCATCTTCCCTTCCATCTTTTCCCCAAGTCTTTCTTCAGTTCCAAGGCTAAGGTCAGTATCCAGTGATTGAGAAATGCTTGGTCAAATGCTCATTGAACTTATTCTACCATGACAGACCCTAGAGCTCTTGTTTAAATGGACTCTGATTTTTTTTAGGTTGATGTAGGAAAGCTGGTATTCTCATGCACTAGGTGATATTGATGTGTTCCCTCCTCAGACTAAATCAAAGTACCATGATGTCAATCACCATACAGTGATCCTGGCAGAGATATGACAGAAAGTGGAACAACACATTAGAGCATCAGGGAACTATATATACAGGTCAAATAGAGTTAAAATTATAATGTACAGTAGATATTACTGTTTGTCTGTCACCAAAGTAGTTAATTAATTAATTAATTAGCTAATCTTGATTCTATAAATACCCCATGCACAGTGGGTGAAACACCCAACACATACTACCTCATAGGTGAAACAACATGAACAGGCATTGAAACACGTAGATGTTCAACAGTTATGGCTCATCTGTATCCATGGTGTCTTGCTGGGTCTAGCTGACCATTGAGATCCGTAACCAGAGGAATCACCCATGTTCCGGATAGAAGAACTAGAGAAAGGTTCAGAAATATTCATAGCTTCTTGTTAGTAAGAATGTTTACTGGTAGTCTTTCCACCACAGAACTTAATATTATTTTATGCTTAAACTACAAAGACATTCTTAGAGGAACTATCTCTCCTAAAAATACCACAATTGAGTTGTGACCATTCAAAAATATGTGTTTGTGTCTTATCTGAATTTGGCAAACTCTTGTCTGGAGAAATTGAGGCATAAAGAGATAAATTCTAGAATAATTCCACAAATGCATTGGTTCAAAATATAAGTATCCTTTTATTAAATTTATTCACTTTTAACTTATTTCTTTTATTTTTGAGATTATAATTTAATTGTATACTACACTCTCCCAACCCCTTCCTCCACACTCATTTATATAGATCTCATTTTCCAGATTTATGGTATCTTTTTCATTGATTTTTATTATATATGTATATTTATACATATCTACATATGTATAAATACTTAAGTATAATCAATCAGCTCTGTCTGTACAATGTTCCTTGTCTGTATGTTTTCTGGGATGAGCATTCAGCATTATGTGACCAATAGTTATGCTTTTCCCAAAGGAAATTGTTTTCTCTGACTCTTCCTTACTTAGTTTCCTGTAGGTCTTTGTTTTCACCAAGGTTAATGGCACATTGGCTTTAAGCTCTGCACCATGACTGTTTTGAGGGTTATATTTGGTAGTTATAGTTACAGAAACCAAAAAGTTTGTCATATCACAGATTGATTGAACACAGTACTCAATATTCTGTGTAGATAAATTACTCTTTCTTAGCAGGTGGATGATATTTCACACTGTGAGATATTGTTTTTAACAACTATAGAATCAGTGTTAGATTTTTATTATTGTTTTTGTTTTTTACAATAATAGTGACCTCAGTCATTTGGCTGTTATGTATTTGTAAATCAAATTAAAGTCCGAAAGAGGATCTTGACTGTATCGTACTTAAGTATGGTTTTTCCAAATAAAATTAATAAATGATTTTAGAAATGTCATGATATTTGATTGACATTTCATATAAATTGTAACAGGTAAAAGTTAAGAATGACTGTATTGACCCTCATATACATGTTTTTCCATTTTAGATGATCTATGTCATCAGAAATCCAAGAGATGTTCTTGTGTCTGGTTATTTTTTCTTTCATAAGACAAACCTTGTTAAGAATCCAGGTTCCCTGTTAGAGTATTTTGAATGGTTCCTCAAAGGAAATGGTGAGTGTCCTATTAAATATAGGAGTTGCTATTGGCTCAAAGGCATTTCTTTCATTTTATTACTTTAAAAATTACCAACCCAAATTTCCACTTCCTCTCCTCCTCCCACTTCCCTTCCAGTCTTCCACACATCCTTCTCTCACCTTCTCCAATATTAAGAGAGGAGAAGGCACCCTGACCTGTGGGAGGTCCAAGTCCCTCCCCACTACATCCAGCTTGATCGCAGTATACATCTAAAGAGAAAAAAATCCCAAAAAGCCAGTACATGCAGTAGAGACAAATCCCAGTGCCATTGTCATTGTTTCCTCAGTCTGCCACAACTGTCAACCACATTCAGAGAGACTAGGTTGATCCCATGCTCATTCTTTGCCCGGTCAGTTGAAGTTGGTGAGGTCTCATTAGCTCAGGCACATTGTCTTGGTGGGTGAACCCCTCGTGGTCTTGACTTCCTTGCTCATACTCTCCCTCATTCCACTCTTCAACTGGACCTTGGGTGTTCAGTCCAGTGCTCTGATGCAGGTCTCTGTCTCTGTTTTCATCTGTTGTTGGACAAAAGTTCTATGGTGATATTAAAGATAATCATCACTCTGACTACAGTGCAAGGACAGTAGAGACACCCTCTTTATTGCTAGGGTCTTAGTTGGGGTCATCCTTGTAGATTCCTGGGAAATTTTCTAGAGCCAGTTTTCTTGCTGACCCCAACATGGCTCCCTCAATCAAGATATCTCTTATCTGTCCTTCCTCCATCTCAACTATGCGATTCCCTCAAGCTCTCCCCAAAACCCCCCTTCTCCACTCCTATTCCCCTTTTTTCCTTCCTTCTACTTCTTTCCCTTATGCTCCCAAATGTTGTCAGGCAATATTGTCTGCTTCCAATTTCCAGGTGGATCTATATATGTTTGTCTTTGGATTCACCTTATTACTTAGCTTCTCTAGGATCATGAACTATAAGCTCAAAGTCCTTTTGTTAATGGCTAGTATCCGCTCATGAGTAAATACATACTATATTCATATTTTTGTCTCTGGGTTAGCTCAATCAGGATAGTGTCTTCTATTTCCATCCATTTGCACACAAAATTCAAGATGTCATTGTTTTTTTAACGCTGAGTAGTACTTTAATGTATAGATTGCCACGCTTTCTTTATCTATTCTTCCACTGAGGAACATCTTGGTTGTTTCCAGGTTCTGGCTATTATATATAGTGTTGCTATGATCATAGTTCAACAAATGATTTTGTCGTAGAATTGAGCAACTTTTGGGTACATTCCCAAGAGTGGTATAGCTGGATCATGAGGTAGGTTGACTCCCAATTTTCTGAGAAAACAGCACACTGATTTCCAAAGTGGTTGTACAAGTTAGCATTCCCACCAGCAAAGAATGAGTGTCCTCGTTACTCCAAATCCTCTCCAGCATAAACTATCATTATTGGTTTTTTTTTTCTTATTTTGCCATTCTGACAGATGTATATAGTAATAAGGGCAGCGGCGGGGCTGCGTCTCCAACACCCAGCCGCCTGCCCGGCTAGCTTTACCCGAAATAATTACACAGACACTGTATACTTTTTAACACTGCTTTGGCCCTTGAGCTCTGGCCCTTACTGGCTTATTCTGATATACCGATCAACCCATCTCTAATAATCTGTGAGCACCGGTCTCACCGGGAAGATTCTAGTCTAAGTCCATCCTGGGTCGGAGGTTCATTGCGTGCGTCTTCCCTGGAGCAGGTAGCATGGCGTCTCTCTCTGAAGCGTCTGCTTCCCAGCGGAGAGCTGTCGAGTCTGACCCCACTTCCTCTTCCTCCCGGCATTCTGTTCTGTCTTCTCCTCCCACCTATCTTCTAACCAATGAGAGCCAAGCAGTTTCTTTTTATTCAACCAATGACCTTCCTCCATCATTTCCCCTTTTTCGGTTTAAACAAAAAAAAAGGAAGGCTTTAACTTTAACATAGCAAAATTACATATAACGAAACAGTTATCAAGTAAAAGTTACATCAGAAACATTTATACATATAACAAATTGACCTTAAATCTCTATAAATAAAGCAAAATCTATACTAATGCAAATTATTCATATCTATATCATATCCCTCTTTAAATGTAAAAGAACGTTTATAAACCATATTTGGGAACATGGGTGCAGTTATTTCTCTCCAAACTGCTTCCTGCTTAATGGGGGCGTCGTTAATTAGGCCTTTCATGGTATAACCTGTGTGCCAGGGTCATCTCAGTTGGCAGTTGAGCAAAGCAATTTTCTGAAGATGTTCACAGCAACCCTTCAGGAGGACGTGGTCCATCATACCAAATCGGAATTGAAGAAATCAACAGGGTCTCATCCTCTGTGAAAACAAAATAAGAAACTCCTTTCTAAAGCATCATGTCCTTAAACCCAAATTCTGAAATCATACCCTCATGATATCCGTTCTGTTTCCACTTGGCAGCCCATATAATAAAATGTCTCTCTGTACTTAGCTCCTTCACAGTCAAAAATTTTAAAGAAAACACAATGTACATAATCCAGACTCTCTGTGAATTTTCCATTTTTACGCGGCTTATTTTTATTTATATCTATAACTATCTGTACTCTGTCTCTTTAAAGACTTTACTTTTACTTTTTTCTTTTTAAACCATTAACTTTATTCTCTATATTCTTTTTCTTCTCTCTCCCAAGCCTACGTACATTCATCCAACAGTGTGACTCATTTAGTGGTCTGAATCTGTCCTATTGTGAATCTGCAATTTTTTACTATCTAGGAGCACTTTTGATTTGCGCCTTTAAATCACTAGGTGCTTAAGAATCTAAGCTGTGTCATTTCTAAGTTAACTTTTTGCTTTTTGAGCTTATATCTGTAGACCAGGCTGTCTTTGAACTCTCAGAGATCTGCCTGTCTCTGCCTCCCAGGCATTGGGATTAAAGGTGTTTGCTACTACACCTTGAACTCACAGAGATCTGTTCGTCTCTGCCTTCTAGGCACTGGGATTAAAGGCGTGTGCTACCACACCTTGAAGTCACAGAGGTCTATCTCCCTCTGCCTCCCAAGTGTTGGGATTAAAGGTGTGTACTAGGACACACAACAACTCTCTTCCTTTTTTTAAGAACTTCAACTTTTAGCTTGCATATATTTTTAACACACAGTAAACCATTTAGAAAATTTCTTTGTCTCTGAATCTCTCTTTACTGTATATCTCTCTTTGTTTTTCTGACCACATGAGTCTTTAATTTACCAAGCAATCTCAGTAGGACTAAAGCCGTGGCATTGCCAGCTAGATCCAGTCCATTCCTTAGCTTTCCAGCCTCATGGGGGATATACAGGCTGCAGCCATGTTTATAGCCACACCTCTATGGCGTTTCAAGGTCCCTGCCAGCCAGCAAGCTAAAACAGACAACACTCAAATCCTCTCTTGGTAGCCGGCCATCCTGCCTCAAACAGTCAGAGTTTGCCCTGGCAGGATGGCCCAGAAAGCCGGCATTTTAAAACAACACAGGTTTGTTCCTGCTGCTGAGTCAGGAAAATTTCAAAATGGAGGACGTACCATTTTGTGCTAGCTCTGGGGCTACCAGGTAGGAGCGGCACTCAGCAGTTTAATTCTGAGACTGAGCGTGCAGCACAGAAATTCTTTTCATCCAAGTAACATCCAAATCTGACACGCAGAGCACTGCCCAATCTGAAAACACGTCCCTGTATGGCGGCAGGAATCCGCCATGCTCTTCCGCCTGCCTAAGCCTGATTTTGCCTTCTGCCCATGGGCAGTCGGGGAGCTCTGAGTCATCCTCATGGTCTCAGAGCACTCTCCTTCCGATCCCGAGCGGGAACACAAACATAAAGCCAGAGTTTGCACTGGCGGCACAGCCCCAGGAAGCCACGCTTTGAAATGACACAGCGTTTTTTCTGCTGCTGTTGCCGAATCAGGAAATCTCTCTACAGCACGCCACCAACAAACAGCAAAAATCTGTGTTAAACTCTCTCTCCATTATTTTTAAGCCTTCTCAGGTTTTTTAAGTGGGTTTAGTCCATCATGTGGGGCGCCATTTGTACTAATATGGGCGGCGGCGGGGCTGCGTCCCCAACACCCAGCCGCCTGCCAGGCTAGCTTTTGCCCCGAAATAATTACACAGACACTGTATATTTTAATCACTACTTTGGCCCTTGAGCTCTGGCCCTTACTGGCTAATTCTGATATACCGATCAACCCATCTCTAATAATCTGTGAGCACCGGTCTTACCGGGAAGATTCTAGTCTAAGTCCATCCTGGGTCGGAGGTTCATTGTGTGCGTCTTCCCTGGAGCAGGTAGCATGGCGTCTCTCTCTGAAGCGTCTGCTCCCCAGCGGAGAGCTGTCAAGTCTGACCCCACTTCCTCTTCCTCCCGGCATTCTGTTCTGTCTTCTCCTCCCACCTATCTTCTAACCAATGAGAGCCAAGCAGTTTCTTTTTATTCAACCAATGACCTTCCTCCATCATTTCCCCTTTTTCGGTTTAAACAAAAAAAAGGAAGGCTTTAACTTTAACATAGCAAAATTACTTATACTTATATGTATAAGTATATGAAATTTTGTTATACATACTTAGGGTTATACTTAGTAAGTGCTCTCCTGTGCCCATGCATTGAAAGCTACTTCCCAATTTCTCGTCTATTAGATACAGGGTGGTCAGATTTTTATTGAGGTCTTTAACCTATTTGAACTTGATTTTTGTGCATGGTGATAGATACGGATCTATTTTCAGTCTTCTACAGGTTGACACCCAGTTCTGCCTGAACCATCTGTTGAAAATGCTTTCTTTCTTCCATTGAATACTTTTAAATCCTTTTTCAAAAATTGGGTGTTCATTGGTGTGTGGATTAATATCCAGGTCTTCAATTCTATCTCATTGGTCAACATCTCTGTTTTTATGCCAATACCAAGCTGTTTTGATTACTGTAGCTCTGTAATAGTGCTTGAAGTCAGGGATGGTAATGCCTCTGGAAGTTTCTTTATTGTATAGGATTGTTTTCGTTATTCTGGGCTTTTTGTTTTTCCATATGAAGTTGATTATTGTTCTCTCAAGGTCTGTGAAAAACTATGTTGGGATTTTGATGGGGATTGCATTGAATCTATAGATTGCCTTTGGTAGAACTGCCATTTTTACTATGTTTATCCTTCCTATCCAAGAGCATGGGAGATTTTTCCATTTTCTGGTATCTTCTTCACTGTCTTTCTTCAAAGACTTAAAGTTCTTGTGAAATAGGTTTTTCACTTCCTTGGTTAGTGTTAACCCAGGATACTTTATGGTATGTCTGGCTATTGTGAAGGGTGAAGTTTCTCTGATTTCCCTCTCAGCATCTTCAGCCTTTGTGTATAGGAGGGCTGCTGATATTTTTGAGTTGGTCTTGTATCCTGCCACATCACTGAAGGTATTTTTCACCTGTAGAAGTTCTCTGGCAGAATTTTTGGGGTCACTATCATATCATCTGCAAATAACAAATGTTTGACTTCCTCCTTTCCAATTTGAGTCCCCTTGGTCCCCTTATGTTGTCTAATTGCTCTTGCAAGAACTTCAAGAGATATGGAGAGCGTGGACAGCCCTTACTTGGTCCTGATTTGAATGGAATTGCTTTGAGGTTCTCTCCATTTAATTAGATGTTAGTAGTCAGCTTGCTGTATATTACGTTTTTTACATTTAGATATGATCCTTGTATCTCTAATCTCTCCAATACCTTTATCATGAAGAGGTGTTAAATTTAGTCAAATGCTTTTTTGGCATCCAATAAAATGATTGTATGTTTTTTTTCTTTCACTTTTTTTATATGATGGATTACATTGCTAGATTTTCATATGTTGTACCAGCACTATATCTCTGGAGTGAAGCTTACTTGATCATAATGGATTATTTTTTTTATGTGTACTTGGATTCGGTTTGCCAGTATTTTTATTAAGAACTTTTGCATGTTCATGAGTGAAATTGGTCTGTAATTCTCGATTGGTTGAATCTTTGTGCAGTTTTTGTATCAGGATAATTGTATTCTTCATAAAATGAGTTTGGGAATGACCCTTCTCTTTCTATTAAGTGGAACACATTGAGGAGTATGGGTATTAGCTCTTCTTATAGCCCAGGGCTCAAAGACATTTTAAAGACAAGATGAGATATAGTTTTGGCTGGTCTTGAACTCTCTATATAGTCAGGGGTGACTTTGAAGCTCTGTTCCTCCTGCATCTACCTCTTGATTTCTAGGACTACAAGCAACTACAACCATGTTCTGTTTATTGCATACTGTGACTCAAAACCACAGTGTCATGCATGTTATCAAACATGGCTACATCCCCAGCCTTTAGTATATTATTTAAAATTCAGATGGCTCCATCTTATTCCTCAAAACACAAACAATCTGTGGCTTCCAGACTCATAACCATCTTTATCCTGGTGATGTAGACTTTCTGTTCTCAAAGACCACTGCATAACAGGGTTTAGGAAGAGCTGGTCCCATGAAAACCCATTCTGGCATCATTTGGAGAGTCTGTTCTTCCCAGCAGGTATTATCCTATGTGGTGAATGAATTAGAAATGATCCACATGTATAATGGCATTTGAACACTTGTTTTCCAGTTGATGGCAGTTTCAAATTTATGAGACACAACGTTCTAGGAAGTAATACATCATTGAGTGTGGGATTTGAGAGGAAGTATATTCTTTTATAATTTGCTCATTTACTTTATCATGACCTCAGTTTCCCCCTCCTCATCCCATTCCCTCTTCCTACCTATCTCCCAACTCTACCTCCCAATCCACTTCTCCTCTGTTCAGAAAGTGACAGGCCTCAGCATGGGTGTCAACATAGAATGACATGGCATGTTGAGGTAGGACTAAACTCACCTTATATTAAGGCTGAGCAAGGCAACCCACTATGAGGAATAGGTTCCTAAATAGCAGCCAAAGCAATAAAGACAGGCCCAACTTCTACAACTAGGAATCCAAGTAAATCAAGCTACACAGTGTCAAATATAAGAGGCCATAAGTCAGTTCCATGCAGTCTCTCTGTCAGTCCATAAGCCTATAAACCCATATAAGTCATTTCTGTGGATTTTCTTGTGATAACCTTGACCCACCTGACTCATCTGATCCATCTCATTCTCTTCAGGTGAATTCCTATAGTGAAGCCCAGTGTTTTGCTGTAGGTCTCTGCATCTGTTTCCATCCATCACTGGATGATGACTCTGATGAAAAGGTGGGCTGTTATTGTCCTGATTACAAGAGGTGGCCAGTTCAGGCTGTCTATCCACTGTAGCTAGTCCTTGATTTGAACATCCTTGTAGAAGCATGGGAGTTTCCCTAGCAGTAGGTTTCTATCTAACCCTAAAATACCCCCATCAAGATGTATCTCAAATACTCTCCCATTCCATACATTCTCCCATTAAAATCCGTCATGTTCCCACCCCTGCCAGCACCCAGTTAACTCATTTTCCCCATTTTAGGGACATATCCCTATCTGCAATCCTTGCTACCTTGCCTTTCTGGGGCTGTTGATTGTTGCATGGTTATCCTTTACTTTACAGATAATATTCACTTATGAGTACATACATACCATATTTGCCTTTCTGAGTCTGGGCTTCCTCACTCAGGATGATTTTTTTTAATTCCATCCATTTTCTTTCAAGGTTCCTGATGATGTTGTTTTTACCAGGTGAGTAGCATTCCATTGAGTAAATGGACCAAATGTTCTTTATCCATTCTTTGGTTGAGGGGCCCCTAGGTTGTTTCCAGTTTCTGGCCATTATGAAACATGCTGTTATGAATACTGGGAAGAGGATTGAAAAGGTGGGGCATTTCTGGGTCAGGTAAATCCTTGCACAAAAGAATCTCACAGGAATCTATAAGGAAGCTCCAGCTTACACTCCTAGCATATCAGATATGTAGCCTGAACTGGCCATCTCCTATGACCACACTGGTTCCTAGCCCGACAGTAATCAGAGTGACATCATCAAGTAACAGATGGGAACAGATGCAGATCCATAACCAAACATTAGGTGGAGTTCAGAGAATCCTGCAGAAAATGATGAGAAGGGATTGTAGGTGCCAGAAGGGTCAAGGACACCAGAAGAAAACTCATAGAATCAACCTAGTCTCATAGAGCTCACAGACACTGAACTGAAAACCAGGGTGCCTAGAGGGGATTGACAAAGGCCCTCTTCATATATGTTACAGTTGCGTAGAGTGGCTCTCTTTTGGAACTGCTAACTTCTTATAGAATGTCTCTGATTCTTTTACTGGTTCTTGGGGCCTTCCTCCTTGTACTGGGTCACCTTGTTCATCTTTAATACATGGGTAGATGCATAGTCTAATACAACTTAATATGCAATGTTTTGGGACGTTTTTTGGGTTTTTTTATTTTTTTGGTTTTTCAAGATAGGGTTTCTCTGTGGCTTTGGAGCCTGTCCTGGAACTAGCTCTGTAGACCAGGCTGGTCTCAAACTCACAGAGATCTGCCTGCCTCTGCTTCCCGAGTGCTTGGATTAAAAGCATGTGCCTGGCGGATGTGCAACGTTTTGTTGATATTCATGGGAGACCCTCCCTTTCCTAAACAGAAATAGTTGAGAAATGCTTGGGGATGTTAATAGAGCAGTGGGTGAGGGACTGGGAGGAAATGAGTTAGGAAAAACTAAGGCTGGAATGTAAAAGAAAGATAAACTTATTTTAAAAACAAAGGAAAAGCAAACAAAAAATCAAACTATTTCACCCATCCCTCTGGGCAAATCACCTGCTCCTCTCTCAAAGCCAATCCTCACTCATATCCATCACATCTGCTGTGTCCAGTTTCATTATACTTGTAGTACTTTGCTAACCCATCATTCTCACCTTTCCATATTTGTTCATCATAATAGCATTGGGAGCTAAGATATGTCATGAAGTATACCCTTTTGCCCAAACAGCTTTACCTATAAATATTCATTGCAATGAGATGTGTTCGCATTCAGGGTCTCTGGCTTCTGCTACACCATCAATAGTGGACCCTCATCTAGATGTGGATGAGGATATTATTGGATATCTTGGATATTCTATTATTGCTCAGACTCATGATTATCTAGTGGCTATTGTTCCACAGGGCTTGTCCTTTCCATCTTCTCCAGAGCTTACTGATAGTGTCTATGTTGAGGTAAACCACTCAGTGCCCTGGATCTGAACCTCAATGGTAGCTGAGTTGTTCAGTCCTGGTCTTTGCTATTCCTTTTCCTAATCCAAAAATGGCAGGCAATGGGCAGGGTCAGGCCTGATTAATTTTAAGGTTCATTTTATTTTATGTGTAGATGTGTTTTGCTTGCATGCATTTGTCTTGCTGCATATGTGTCTGATACCCACAAACACTGAAAGAGTACACTGACAACTATCATGTAGATACTGAAAACTGAATCCTGGTCCTGTAGAGAAACAGTGAATGCTTTTAACTGCTGAGCCTTCTCCCCACATATACCTGTTTATTTTTTAAACATTTTAAACATTGGAGCACAGGACTGAGCTCCCAAGGTCCAAATGAGAAGCAGAAGGAGGGAGAACATGAGCAAGGAAGTCAGGACCGCGAGGGGTGTCCCCACCCACTGTGACAGTGGGGCTGATCTATTGGGAGCTCACCAAGGCCAACTGAACTGAGACTGAAAAAGCATGGGATAAAACTGGACTCTCTGAACATGGCAGACTAAGAAGGCTGATGAAAAACCAAAGACAATGGCACTGGGTTTTGATCCTACTGCATGAACTGGCTTTGTGGGAACCTAGCCTGTTTGGATGCTCACCTTCCTAGAACTGGATGGAGTGGGGAGGACACTGGACTTCCCACAGGGCAGGAAACCCTGACTGCTCTTTGGACTGGAGAGGGAGGGAGAAAAGAATGCGCGGAGGGTAGAAAAGTGGGGGGGAGTGGGGCAAGGAGGGAGAAGTTGCGGGAGGGAGTGGGCAATGGGAAGTGGGAGGAGGCAGAAATTTTTTCAATAAAAAGAAGAAATAAAATATTTCCATATGCTTTAGATTTTCCAGTTTGGTGGAATTTCTTAAGGTAAATTCTAATAATTTTCTGAATTTCACTCGTGATTGTCATAGTGCTCCATTTTCATGTCTTATGTATTAGTTTTGGAAATTGTTCTTCCCTTTGGTTAGTTTACCTAAGATTTGTCAACATTGTTTACATTTTGAAGGAATCACATCTGTTTCATTGACTCTCTGGTTTGTTTTGCTGTTGGGATGCTTTCAAATTTTTTATTTCATTAATGTCTGTGCTTACTTTAAAGCTACTGATTTTGGCATTTGACTTTTTCTTTTTCTAGAGAGCGCTAAGGTGAACCATTAACCAATTTATTAGATATCTAACTGATTTCTTTATTAGATATCTAAATGATTTCTTAATGTAGGTACATTGACCTTTAAACATCCCTCTTAGGTTTGTTTACATTGCATCACACAGATTTTAAACTCTGTTGAAATCTCAGTTCTAACAGACCTTCTATTACGTTAGACTTAGTGTTTCTCTCTTGACAATTTCAATGTGCTTTCTTTGTTTACTTATACAATTCTGAGGGAAGATTCTTTTTTGGTCTTTGTGGTGCCCCAATTTCCAACTGTATCTGAGTTGGCTTCTGTTCCAACAGAAAGCAACTTATAGAGATGTTGTGGAATATTATTTTAAGATGTGTTACAGTCATTTATGTTGTAAAACATTTATTTTAATGTTTCAAAGATGTGTTGCATTCATTTATGTTTAATTTGTTTAACTCTGTGAAGCTGTGAAACTTTGCCTGTCTAACACACATGATGATATAATAGAGAGCTAAGCAGGCAATATTGAGGCAGGAAAAAAGGATAGGCAGGGTTGGTAGGCAGAGAGAACCTAGTTGAACACAGCCACTAGGTCTCATAACTTGATATATATAAACTAAAGTGTAAGAAAATAATATATCCAGGCTGAGTAACATGGTAAAAGCCTTCACCCATGACATTTATGGGATGGATACAGTGGATCAATAGTTCAAGTAATCCTTTTCTACAAAACAGACAGAGACAGCCTTCTTGACATTTACTTTGTAATCCCAGCCTCCAAATAAACACATTATCTTCAAAAATGACCTCTAAAGCAAACCAAATGTTAATTATCAGCAACATATGTGTTATTGGCTTATTTTTGATGCTCTCACTAACATGCTTTTGGTTTTTTGCTTATTTTCAGACATGATCAGGTGTATCTCAAATTGGCCACTAATTCACAATGTAATGGAAAATGACATTGAAGCTCTAGTCTTCTCTTGACTCTAACTCTGAGTTTCAGTATTATAAATGTGTGCCACCACTTCTGGCTTGGCTTTTAGTCTTTTTTGATGGACATAGGTGTGTGTATCCATGATTGTACGGAAACAAATGTGTGACTATGTCTGTTCTTGTGCCAAAGCTTGAGTGTGGAAGACCAACAACAACATTAGGTGTTGAACCTTAATTTCTATTTCATTCAATAGTTCCTGAGGATTCAAACTCAGGTGCTCACACTTACAAGGCAAATGCATTCCACTGAGCCATCAGCTGAGACCAGCTTTCAATCTCTTTAAGTGACTTAATTCTGCCATTTCTTGTGGAATTCACTTTCTCTCTACAACTTCCCGGTAGGTCATTTACCCTCAGTTTTCAATTAAATCTTAGAATCCTTGAATTCATATATTCTACTGCTCTTACCCTGACTTAACTCTTACCTTCTTTCCTGATTTGATTCAGTTATTTCTTCAGATAATGGGTAACAGTGCAAGTGTGAAATGGAGGCTGAGACAAGAAGAGAGTGCACTAGACCAGGATCTATTGTGAACACATCACAATAGCCTTAGGAACGTAAATGAAGTTTGGATGTAAAGGTGGATGTCTATGCTTGGAAGGTCTCTACTTGTCTGTGGTTTGGAGGCTTGGGTGTTGAAGAGTGATATTAAGTAGTGCAGGTAACTTACAGGCGGAAACCAATAGAAGGTGATCTCCCTCGTAATTACTTAAGATAGTTCTTCAGACCAAGCCTAACCATGTCCAGAAACCTCTGGCTTACTGTATTGGTGTGATTGCTTTCCCCAACACATGCCTCAGTCATTGATACCCAACAGGAGGATGTCTCCTCATGGCATCAGTGGTAAAGCAGTGGGGTGATGAGCTTACTAGAGTTTTTGATTTTATCAGCTCATTGTAGTGTATGTATCATTTGTTACATTGAATATTGTAATTGTCAGTTTGATTTTTCTTAATAAAGGTATATACCATTTGCACAAAAGTGAAGAATATCAGGCAGTGCTCACTTTTATTCTTTGTAACCAACACTTTCTTCCTCCCTTCACACAGTTATATATGGATCATGGTTTGAGCACACCCGTGCCTGGCTGTCCATGAGAGAAAGGGACAACTTCCTGCTTTTGAGTTATGAAGACCTGAAACAGGTAACCAACATTCTTATTTCAACCACAAACCCTCTCACAAACCCACCCATGGAGCACCTCACATTCCTCAGTGTTTCCATGTCAGGGTTAGGCTTATGAACACTCAATAAAAGTTAGATTATTGTTATGTTCTTTATTGACCTGCATCTGACATTTCCTCTCCAGCCTCTGAGTCCATTTTCCATGTCTTCTTTATCCTACTTTATCTTGAGAAAGGGAGGGGTAGCTCACACTTGCACTACAGGTTTTTAATTCTATCTAGGCGGCACATTTGATACATCTGATAATGCAGTGGTCAGTGGTTAGTGGGGATAGTAATGTTATTCTACTGTTGTGCCAAAATGTATGTCATCTACCCTTGACTACAAAGAAGAAAACTATCATCGAGTTCTGGGAGAATACAAGTGCTGGAGTGTAGGGGAAACTCTGACCAAGGGAGGGCGTGTTCACCTCGGGCTAATGTTTACATATAAATCTGGTGGCTTGAGCCCCACTGGCTCCTCTTTTTTGTATCTCCTGCTCATCGCTGGATCCCTGGTGTTGTAAGCTATTCCTTCATTAAAATTTGCTGTTTCATATTAAGGTAGCCTGGTTATTAAGCCATCTACACTGGAGTCACAGGAACAGTACAGAGTGCTACACAAATCTGACTGGACATTTACAGGGTGCAGACAGTCAGGAAAGATGTTGTCCTGTGCTCTGCAGTACAGAGGGTTCTTCAGGATGGACTAGATTACACTATAGATATCCGAAGTGCTAGTAGAGATCATTTAAAATGTTTCACCATTAAGTAATGCCATATATTTAAATAGACTTGTAGACTATACATTTACCTGATCATTGAAGGTTTCATTTCATTAAAATGTCCAATTGATGGTATGAGTATGTTTAAGTACTTTGGGTGTGTCTCAAATATCTCTTATTTTAAAAATTAAAAAAATAACTCAGCAGTGTGTCACTTGACTGAAAACCAAGCTCTGAGATATAGAGTCAGATTCAGGGGTTGCAGATCATCTTTACTTACATGTATGGTTGGTTTGAGATCAGTTTTGGCTACAAGAGACATTGTTTCAAAAGACCATTAAGAAAAAATAATTTTGTGTATTTTATGTTCATTTAGTTAAAAATACTCCCTCTTGATGATGGAAGTTACAAAATAATCCCACACTAGTTCAGGATTATGTATTATAAATGTTTATTTATTTAGGGGTAGGATCACAGATCACAGTCCTCTGCACTAATGGAAAACAGGAACTGAAGATAGGAGACAAAAATGAGAGTCCAAAGAGAGAGAGGCAGCGCACTATTTACAGTTGCATTTATACTATGAGACCATGCCCTAGTGAGCTGGTATATTAAAGGTTATTGCATGAATGAGCTCCCAAAGTACCTCCCCCTTTTGTTTAAATAAAAGAGTTCCAAACCTAATACAAAACTAAGTACAATAGGAACAGATATCAAGTATAAAATTAGAATTACAACCAGCATAGACAATATTAAGCAAGGAACATATCCTAATGTTTTAATAAACGTTCTATCCTAAGGAGTCTAAGATTGCAGTAGAAATGGCTTGACTAGATCATAAGAGGATGGTAATAATGACTATCTAGTCTTCAACCCCATTGAAGACCGGAGAAGGGAGATAATATTAACTTGAGTAGGCAGGAAGCACAATCAAGCAGCTTCCAAAATGTACAGTAGATGACAGAGACAACTGGCTGCCTAGGCAATCACTCAAAGTCTCATTTGCAATGTTGAATCAGCCAACTTTGGCTAACACCTAGAGTAACTGACAGACCATTTTCAGAGGCAGGAAATTTTCAGAACCATCTTACCCTGTCTTGTGAATGTTCGGCAGCATTTTTTCTTGTATCATGCTGGGTCAAGTCCGGTGATTGTGCACTTTGTCATTGATTAATGCATAGGCAAAAAGCCAATTTTGCCAAGAAAAAATCAAACTCCAAGTGGAGTGTCTTTGGTGCTCAACACTCTCTCAGGAATAGATCAATGATTGCCAAGAGCAATCGTGTCTCACATTAACAAAATCCCAAGTTATTTAAATGCCATGTTCTACACATCTTTGAAGTGGTTAAACTTTACCTAGCTATGTGGATAGATACAATCTATCTCTATGTATCTAAAGAACCTGATTAGTTTAACTGTATGTAGACAAACATGGATGACTATTGACGTATAATACTTAACACCTGTATAACTTAAAGACTAAGACTTCATATTAGAATATTAAACAATCTTTAAACAACTGTACAACAAATAAGTACATTAACCTCAAAATGTAAACAATGTATAAATATCTTGATCACAGGTAGAAATATATAATGCAATATGATAAATATATCCTAAAATTGTATCAATATACAAAATGTCTTAAACACAGGTAGAAGCATGCATGTATACAATCTGACAAAATAACTTTGCATAGGTATACAAACATACAGATAAATATACAGTTAAGCATAAATCAGAGCATATTCAATATAACAAATAGAATTTGAACTTATATCAATATACAAAAATTTATACCAATGTAAATTGTCGGTAAATAATAGCTCTCAAGTATTCACTCTATTACTCACTATTATTATTATTAGTGTGAGTAAGTTCCCACTAATCTACCTATCATCCCATTCAGTTTTCCTTCTTTATTTTTTCTGGATTTTTTTTAATCTTTGAGGCTACATGATTTCCACCCCAACTCCCCACGCTATATGAATTATAATCTTCCCCAAAATGGTGTCCCTAACCCTAAGGACAAAGTTTCTTGGGGAAAGGGGATGTCATCTTCTAGAGTTGCTCTCAGCTTTCATGGGGGCAATGTTATTTCTATGGGATCCTGTAAAAATAAAATGACAGTTAAGTTTAAAATTACTGCTTTACATAATTGTGTAAGGTCTTTGAGTAGTCGATAGGGTTTTTTTTTTTAAGTTCTTATTTGAAGTTCTGACCAAAGCATTGTAAGAAGGCTCACCATTTCCACAGCTAGTCCCCAAAAACTGGTCTCATAGTAGCACTATCAGCATCATGATGTCTTAATTAACCAGGTGGAGTCATTATTGTCAGCACCATCTTCTCCCTAGAAGTTTCAAAGGTTACTGCAAGAAAATCTAATGTCCATTGTTGAAAACTTAAATATTATTCATATAGACATGTATTCAATGAAAGATATGATATACACAAAATGGGCATGAAGAAAAGTAAAATATTTCCTTCAAATCTATCTTCTTTTTGTCCCATACCAGATGGCTCCTGACATGAGACAAAAATTCCGAATGTTTTTTTTTTTTGCAACATGCTTTGATTTAGAGAAGGATACTCGTTGTCCAACTCCAAAGCCAGCTCTTATTTATAATTAAAGATGTACACATGTCTGGATAATCAAATTTTACCATACAAATGATGTCAGATTTCTCTTCGCATGGTGATTCTTTCTGCATAGCTATCGTTTCATCTTTAGGCATCTAGATGTCCAAGGTCTCTTGATTCTATGAAGATGAGTATTTTCCTTAAAGACAAGAACAGAACTCTTCCCCCATCCTTATGAGGTTTTCTTACGATTGTCACCTCTGGAAATGAGCTGTCATTTCTCTTTCTCAAGAGGTTTCTCTTTTTCAAATCAAATCTTTATCAATTTCGATGGTATCCATAGCTTTTCCTCTCCTGTGGAAACAAGTGCAAAAGCACTTCCCCAACATAGCTCCTCTCCTGGTTTCCATTGTGAGGTTAGCATATTCTTGAAATATACCAGCTGATTTAATTCAGACGTTTTTTCTATCATCCAATGTCTTTCTGCTGCTGTTATTCATTCCTCATTAGTGTTAAGAAAACTCAAGGTTAATGAAGCATTAGGGAATGTATTTTTGTGGGTATTTTCCACCTTTTTCTGTTTGTTTAGCATATCCTTTATAGTTCGATTGTAGGAGAGAGACCACTTGTTTTTCCCGGCTGCCCAGAACCGAAATAATCACACAAAAACCATATTAATGAAAACACTGCTTGGCCCATTAGCTCTAACTTCTTATTGGCTGACTCTTACATTCTTAATGTCCTACATTCTTAAAACATTTTAAATGCCATATTTTGTTGTCTTTGAAAGATTTAAAGAATACATATCTATCTGAAATACATCTCTGTACTTCTAGAAAATCTAACTAACATGACTACAAGCTTAACTATTATAGATGATTATCTATTAGCCTATATTTCTTAATTATACATTGCATTTTTAAAATGAGCTGGACAAACACAATACCTTAATCAAGATCAGAAATACAAATACACCATATAACAAAATTGACCTTAAATTTGTATCAACGAACCAAGATCCATACCAATGCAAATCTCTATAGCATATCCCCCTTTAAATGTAAATACACATTTGTAGACAATATTGGGAATATGGGCATAGTTCTGTCTAATCTTCTTCCTGTTGTTTATTATGTGAAGTAATTTTTTGAGGGGTATTTAAGGCAACCTTTGAGGGGTTTTGGTTCATTAAACAGCATTAGCCTGGAATGAATTCACAGGTTCTCATCCTCTGTGGAAACAAAAGAACAACTTTTTTCCAAAGCAATATATCCTTAGACCCAAATTCTGAAGTCAAGATACCTTAATAATATAAATGCTGATTTAGCTTATCAGCCTGTACAATAAATGTCTCTGTGTATTTAGCTCTTCACAGTCAAAAATTTCAAAGAAAACATAGTAATATACATAATCCAGATTCTCTGAGTATATTCCATCTTTTTGTGGTTTATTTTTACTCTTTAATTTTTCATATTTATTTTATTATCTTTACTCCTTTAATCTATGACTATCTGTACTGTCTCTTTAAATATATTGTTTTATTTTTTTAAAAACCATTTACTTCTTTTTATAACTCTCTATAGTTTCTTTTTTTCCCCAAGCCTATGTACATTTATCCAACATTGTGGTCCATTTAGAGGTCTTTCATGTCTGAATGTGTGCTATTGTGAATCTTTAATTCTCTGGTGTCCAGGAGAACTTAAAATGCTAAGTGCTTCTTAAAAACTTGAGCTGCAGCATTACTAGGATATATAGAGTACTTCTGGATTGCTCAGTACAGAACAAAAATGGTAGAAGTCCTTTAGTGCCTGAGACTTCCAGGTGGGAGCCATCATCACCACCTCAACTCTGATAACCAGTTGGCCATGCTGCCACCAAGTAACTTGCAGTACACTATCCACAAACCCCATTTAAATGCTCAATAGTCAGACTTCCCAAAAGAGGCAGAGCTATTCATGCTGGCAAACTAGGAACCTGCTGTTTGTTGGTTTTTTTTTAAAAGAAGTCACACAGATTTTACTGGTCCCCACCACACCTTACTCACTGAAAGCCCATCTAGAGAAAAAAATGTGGATACTAAGAAACTGTGCTAAACTCTGTTCTTTTATGTTGAGAATTCCTTTTAAAGCTCTCTCAGGATTTTAAGTGGATTTAGAGTGCCACGTTGGTGCACCAATTTGTAGGAGGGAGGCTGCTTGTTTGTCCTTGTTGTCCAAAACTGAAATAATCACATAGAAACCATATTAATTAAAACACTGCTTGGCCCATTAGCTCTAGCTTCTTAGTGGCTGACTTTTGCATATTAATTTAACCTATTTATATTAATCTGTGTATTGCCACATGGCTGTGGCTTACCAACTAAAGTTCCATCTGGCTCTAGTAGGGCTACATGGCTTCTCTCTGACTCTGTCCTTCTTTATCCTAGCATTCAGTTTAGTTTTCCCTGCCTAGCTAAGTTCTTTCCTGCTTTAGGTCCAAAGCAGTTTTTTTATTTGTTAATGGTAATCACAACATACTGAGGAAAATCCCACATCATTCACTTTGACCTTTCTATAACTACCTGACCTGTAGGATTGTTTGATATACCCATAATATACTTTATATTATAATAAGCAAAAAAAACTGTTTCATTCCTTAGAGACATATCCTGAGTCATTATCTGTCTTTATTTATTTGTACATGTATACTAATGATAGTCATAGCTTCTAACAAATGTGTGATTACTAAAGAAGCCTTTCCTGAGCTAAAGGCAGTTGCCAATAGAAAACCTGAATAAGTGTCAATGGTGTGGTGTACATATTTTAATTTTCCAAATTCTGTAAAGTGGAACACATCCATGTGCCAGATCTCATTCCTTTGAGTACCCTTTGTGTTACTCCCTGCAGGTAATGGTATTTGGTCATAGAAAAAGAAATTAGGACATGTCTTTATAATCTCTGTAGCTGGTTGAAATGCAACAGAAAATTTTCTTTAAATCTTTGCTATTGACATAATGTTGCTTGTGAAACTCTGAGGCAAACAGGACACTTCTAGCCAATAATCAGTCAATTTCTGCATTATTACCTTGTGCTAGAGGACCTGGCAGACTCGTATGAGATCAGATGTGTGTGATGTATATGGGACAAAGCCTATTCCTGATTATGTCTTCTACCTGAATGAATAATAAAGCCAGTTATATGGTATAAGTTCAGTGGTTTCAATACGCAAGACAACTCTTTCTGCATACTGCAAATCAGTAACTATATTAAGAGGTTCTTTAAAATCCTTTAGTACCATGAGAATAGCATATAACTCTGCCTTTTGGGCAGAATTATAAAGGCTTTCTTCTAACTTACTTAATTTTTTCTGATTTGCAACCTGTATTTCCAGATTTATTTTTAATTTATTTATTAAAATTTTCCACCTCCTCCCATTTCCCTCCCACTTCCCTTCTCCCCCTCCCTCTCCAGTCCTAAGAGAAGTCAGGGAGCACTATCATTTTAGAAGTCCAAGGCAATCTCCCCTCCATCCAGGTCTACGAAGATGTGCCAAACAGTCTAAGCTCCCAAATGCCAGGAGAATCAAAACCCAATGTCATTATCTTTGACTTCTCAGTCATCCCTCATTGTCAGCCACATTTAGAGAGTCCAGAATGATCACATGTTCATTCAGTCTCAGTCGAGCTGGCCTAAGTAAGCTCCCATTAGATTAGTCCCACTATCTCCATGGGTGGACACACTCCTCGTGGTCCTGACTTCCTTGCTCATGTTCTTGCTCCTTCTGTTATTCTTCTACACCTTGGGAGCTCAGTCCAGTGCTCCAATGTGGGTCTCTGTCTCTATCGACATCCATCGCCAGAAGAAGGTTCTATGGTGATATGCAAGATATTCAACAGTGTGCCTATGGGCACCCTCTCCTCTGCTGCCCAAGGACCTAGTTGGGGACATCTCTCTGGACGCCTGGGAACCGCTCTAGAGCCAAGTATATTGCCAACCCTAAAATGACTCCCTTCATTAAAATATCTTCTTCCCTGCTCCCATATCCACCCTTCCTCCATCTCAACCATCTCATTCCCTCAAATTCATCCCAATCCTTTCCTTCTCTCTTCTCTCTCTTCATCTCCCCTTCCCCAGCCCTACCCCCACCCCTGTGCTCCCAACTTTTGCCCGATGATCTTTTCTACTTCCAATATCCAGGAGGATAAATATATATTTTTCTTTAGGTTCACCTTATTATTTAGGTTGTCTAGGATCATGAACTATTGGCTCAATATCCTCTGTTTATGGCTAGAATACACTAATGAATTAGTACATACCATATTGATCTTTGTGGGTCTGGGTCATCTCACTCAGTAAAGTGCTTTCTATGTCCATCCATTTGCATGCAAAATTTAAGATGACATTGTTTTTTTGCAACTGAGTAGAAATATTATGTGTATTTGTGCCACACCTTCTTTTCCATTCTTCTATTGAGGGGCACCTAGGTTGTTTCCAGGTTCTGGCTATTACAAATAGTGCATCTATGGACATAATTGAACAAATGCTTTTGTAGCATGATTGGATATCTCTTGGGTATATTCCCAAGAGTGGAATTGCTGGATCCTGAGGTAGGTTGACTCCCAGTTTTCTGAGAGACCACCACACTGATTTCCAAGGTGGTTGCACAAGTTTACAATCCCACCAGCAATGTATGAGTGTTCCCCTTACTCCACATCCTAACCAGCATAGGTTATCATTGATATTTTTTGATTTTAGCCATTCTGACAGGTGTAAGATGGTATCTCAAAGTTGTTTTGATTTGCATTTCCCTGATTTCTAAGGAAGTTGAACATGACTTTAAGTATATTTTGGCCATTTGAACTTCTTCTGTTGAGAATTCTCTGTTCAGTTGAGTACCCAATTTTTAATTCGGTTAATTAGAACTTTAAAGTCTTGTTTCTTGAGTTCTTTATACATTTTGGAGATCAGACCTTTGTCTGATGCAGGGTTGGTGAAGATCTTCTCCCATTCAGTAGGTTTCCTTTTTGTCTTAATAACAGTGTCTTTGCTTTCCAGAAGCTTCTCAGTTTTAGGAGCTACCATTTGTTCAATGTTGCTTTTATTGTCTGTGCTACTGAGGTTATATGTAGGAAGTTGTATCCTGTGCTCAAGTGTTGCAATCTACTTCCCACTTCCTCTTCTATCAGGTTCAGTGTGGTCAGATTTATATTGAGGTCTTTGATCCATTTGGACTTGAGTTTTGTGCATGGTGATAGATATGGATCTATTTACATTCTTCTAGAAGTTGGCATCCAATTATACCAGCATCATTTCTTGAATGTAAACCCACCCAGCGGGTCAGTTATTCCAGGGTCCCAAAGAGGCACTATCTGAAAAAGACATGGGCAGGAGGGAGAAATGGAGACCAAGCAAGAGCCAGACAAGATTCTGTTCTCGATTTGTCTAGGTCTCACTTTATTGGCGAAATGGTTGTGGTTTACATAGCCCTTGAATGAGGAATTTGGCTTGGGATGGGGGCAGGGGCATGGCAAGGGCAGGAAGGGATCTTGCCGGGGCAGGAATGGTCACGAGTCTACACTCGGTCACGAGTCGACACACCTAGTGTTCTCTATGCAAGCAGAATCATTCCTTTTGTGATTCCAACCACAAACAATTCTCTAGATAGTTGGGATGTGGGGTGGGTTCCGCTGACAGATAGCTCTCAAGATAGTTGGGTGTAGGTCACCCCGCAAACATTCTTAGGACAATACTCCCTGCTATATTTTTGGGGAAATGGCTCCTGACAGTTAAAGATGCTTTTTTTTCTTCCATTGTTTAATCTTAGCTCCTATGTGGAAAATCAGGTGTTCATAGGTTTGTGGGTTGATGGCCAGGTCTTTGAATTGATTCCATTGGTCAACATCTCTATTTTTATGCCAATAGCAAGCTGTTTTCAATACTGTAGCTCTGTAATAGAGTTTGAAGTCAGTGATGGTAAGGCCCCCAGAAGCTCCTGTATTGTATAGGATTGTTTTGGCTATCCTGGGTTCTTTGTGTTTCCATATAAAGTTGATTATTGTTCTGTCAAGGTCTGAGAAGAATTTTGTTTGGATTTTGATGGGGATTGTGTTGAATGTATAGATTGCCTTTGGTAGAATTGCTATTTTTACTATGTTGATCCTACCCAACCAAGAGCATGGGAGATCTTTCCATTTTATGGTGTCCTCTTCAATTTCTTACTTCAAAGCCTTAAAGTTCTTCTCAAATAGATTTTTCACATCCTTTGTTAGAGTTACCCCCAGGATACTTTATGCGATTTGTGGCTATCGTGAAAGGTGAATTTGTGATTCCAGCTTAAGGGTATCTGAAGCAAGAAGATTATGTATGTGATGGATATATGAGTTATAGCATGATAACCTAACTCAATACAGAATAAAAGCTCCCTGAAATAACCCCAAGAAATGAATATTGACATCATTCTTATGAAAGTGCTACAAAACTATATTATTTTAGATACCCATAGGAAACAGTATTACATGGTGTAAACATTAACTTCTCTCAAAATCTTTGTGCACACTGCCTTCATTCCCATGTATCACTATCTGAAAGTAACTCTTGAAGTCTCTTTAAATGCTCAGGCAAGTGGGGTATGGTGGTGAACACCTTAAATGCCAGCACTTAGAAAGCAAATTCAGGTGGTGGATTACCTATTTGAGCTTGAGGTCAGTCCAGTCTCCATATCATGTTCCATCCCACCAAACAAGGCTGCATAGTGAGACCCTATCTAAAGGAAAAAATATCCCAGTGCATTTAGTGGGCGTGTTAGCATGCATCTGTGAACACAACTTTACAGAATTGGAAACTGGAGGATCACATGTTCCAGGTCTTCATCTACTACAAAGTAAGTTTAAGAACAGCCTTGTTGTAGTTGCTGAGGAATCTCATCAGGACGGGTGAGTGTGTGCTATCCAGGGGCAGACTGTCCCGGAAGAGAGCACAAACCCCCTCCCCCAGCTCCTTCTGCAGGGCTGTCTCTCTTTCCCACGATCCAGCCCCCCCTGCACCCCTCCCCAACCCTGCCCTGCTGTATGCTAGGACCAGTGCTCAAGTACAGTTTTAAGCTCCTAAACTAAGGCGACCCACCCAGAGCGGTGAGTGCCTGCCTACCGGGCAGACCTCAGGGTCCCCTGTAAGGGAGCCGGGCACCTTCAGCTCTGGCGCCAGGCTTCCTGCGCGCTCCTGGATACCATCCCCCCCTTGCTCCATTCATCCTGTTGGCCCTGGATCATTGGGCTACTGGCGGCCCTGCTTAGTTGCTGAGGAATCTCATCAGGACGGGTGAGTGTGTGCTATCCAGGGGCGGACTGTCCCGGAAGAGAGCACAAACCCCCTCCCCCAGCTCCTTCTGCAGGGCTGTCTCTCTTTCCCACGATCCAGCCCCCCCTGCACCCCTCCCCAACCCTGCCCTGCTGTATGCTAGGACCAGTGCTCAAGTACAGTTTTAAGCTCCTAAACTAAGGCGACCCACCCAGAGCGGTGAGTGCCTGCCTACCGGGCAGACCTCAGGGTCCCCTGTAAGGGAGCCGGGCACCTTCAGCTCTGGCGCCAGGCTTCCTGCGCGCTCCTGGATACCATCCCCCCCTTGCTCCATTCATCCTGTTGGCCCTGGATCATTGGGCTGCTGGCGGCCCTGTTTAGCTGCTGAGGAACCCCATCAGGACGGGTGAGTGTGTGATATCCAGGGGCGGGAACGGTTCCTACTTCTACACTGAAGAGATATACCCAGAGAGTCAATCACAGCAAAGACTGGACCAAGAGACCAGGCCTCTCCTGGCTCCATTTGAAGGAAGAGATGGGAAGGCGCCAATACAAGAATTCCTCCAACAACCTGAAAGGCAACATGACACCACCAGAAACCAGGGATCCCGAAATAAGAAGAATTGTACACCCTACTCCTGAAGAAATAGAAGAAATCGACTCAAAAGTTAACTATATGAAAATAATAGAGGACCTTAAACAGGAGGTGAAAAACTGCCATAAACAATTAGAGATTACAAACAAAAAGGTAGAGGAAATGAATAAATCGCTCAAAGACACACAAGAAAACCAAGAGAAACAAGAAAAAGCAATCAAACAGGTTAGGGAAGCGGTTCAAGACATGAAGAATGAAATGGAAGCATTGAAGAAAGCACAAACCGAGGGAAGAATGGAGATGGAAAATCTGGGTAAACGAACAGGAACAACAGAGACAGGTACTAACAACAGATTACAAGAGATAGAAGAGAGAATATCAGACACTGAAGATACCATAGAGAAAATAAACACACTGATCAAAGAAAACAGCAAAACCAACAAATTCTCATCACAAAACATTCAGGAAATTTGGGACACAATAAAAAGACCAAACCTAAGAATAATTGGAGTAGAAGAAGGAGAAGAAGTGCAGCTCAACGGTACAGAAAATATACTTAATAAAATTATAGAAGAAAACTTTCCCAACCTGAAGAAAGAGGTACCTATGAAGGTTCAAGAAGCATACAGAACACCAAATAGGCTGGATCAAAAGAAAACATCCCCTCGCCATATAATAATCAAAACACAAAATATACAGAATAAAGAAAGAATATTAAGAGCTGCAAAGGAAAAAGGCCAAGTTACTTATAAAGGTAAACCTATCAGACTTACACCTGACTTCTCTATGGAAACCATGAAAGCCAGAAGGTCCTGGATAGATGTACTGCAAAAACTAAGAGATCATGGATGCAAGCCCAGACTACTATATCCAGCCAAGCTTTCGTTCACTATAAATGGAGAAAACAAAATTTTCCAGGATAAAAACAAATTTAAACAATACATAGCCACAAATCCAGCCTTACAGAAAATTATAGAAGGAAAATCACTAACCAAGGAGTCCAACAATGCCCACAATAACTCAGTCATCTAGAGACCTTTCACCAGCGCATCTCAAAGAAGGGAAACACACAAACCCTACTACTAAAAAAGTGACCGGAGTTAACAACCACTGGTCATTAATATCACTTAATGTCAATGGGCTCAACTCACCTATAAAAAGGCACAGACTAAGGGATTGGATTCGAAAACAGGATCCAACATTCTGCTGTCTACAAGAAACACACCTCAACCACAAAGACAGGCACCTACTCAGAGTAAAGGGCTGGGAAATGGCCTATCAGGCAAATGGACCTAAGAAACAAGCAGGTGTGGCCATACTAATTTCTAACAAAGTGGACTTCAAACTTAAATCAATCAGAAGAGATGGAGAGGGACATTTTATACTCATAACAGGAACAATTCATCAGGATGAAGTCTCAATTCTGAATATCTACGCCCCTAATATAAAAGCACCCACGTATGTAAAAGAAACATTACTAAAACTCAAGGCAGCCATCAAACCACACACACTAATAGTAGGAGACTTCAACATTCCTCTCTCACCAATGGACAGGTCAATCAAACAGAAACCTAACAGAGAAATTAGAGAATTAATGGAGGTAATGAAGCAAATGGACTTAACAGACATCTATAGATTATTCCACCCGAACAGGAAAGAATATACCTTCTTCTCTGCAGCTCATGGAACCTTCTCGAAAATTGACCACATACTCGGTAGCAAAGCTAACTTACACAGTTACAAAAAAATATTAGTAACCACCTGCGTCTTATCAGATCACCATGGATTAAAGTTAGAATTCAACAACAATGCTACCCCCAGAAAGCCTACAAACTCATGGAAACTGAACAGTCAACTACTGAACCATACCTGGATTAAGGAAGAAATAAAGAAAGAAATTAAAGTCTTCCTTGAATTCAGTGAAAATAAAGAAACAACATACTCAAACTTATGGGACACTATGAAAGCAGTGCTAAGAGGAAAGTTCATCGCACTAAGTGCCCACTTAAAGAAAACAGAGAAAGCACATATTGAAGACTTAACAGCCCACCTGAAAGCTCTAGAAAAAAAAAGAAGCAGACTCACCTAGGAGGAGTAGAAGATTGGAAATAATCAAACTGAGGGCTGAAATCAATAAAATAGAAACACAGAAAACAGTCCAAAGAATCAATGAAACAAAAAGCTGGTTCCTGGAGAAAATCAACAAGATTGATAAACCCCTATCCAAACTAATCAAACGGCAGAGAGAGAACACGCAAATTAATAAGATCAGGAATGAAAAGGGGGACATAACCACAAACACAGAGGAAATTCAGAGAGTCATTAGATCTTACTACAAAAGCCTGTATGCCACTAAACTGGAAAATGTAAAAGAAATGGACACTTTTTTAGATAAATACCATTTACCAAAATTAAACCAGGACCAGGTGAACAATCTAAACTGACCTGTAAGTCGCGAAGAATTAGAAGCTGTTATCAAAAACCTCCCTACCAAAAAAAGCCCAGGGCCAGATGGGTTCAATGCGGAATTCTACCAGAACTTCCAAGAAGACCTAATTCCTATTCTCCTCAATGTATTCCACAATATAGAAACAGAAGGGTCACTACCAAATTCCTTTTATGAAGCTACAGTTACTCTGATACCAAAACCACACAAAGACTCAACCAGGAAAGAGAATTACAGGCCGATCTCACCCATGAATATCGACGCAAAAATCCTCAACAAAATACTGGCAAACTGAATCCAAGAACACATCTGAAAAATTATACATTATGATCAAGTAGGCTTCATTCCTGAGATGCAGGGCTGGTTCAACATACGAAAATCTATCAATGTAATCCAGCATATAAACAAACTGAAAGAAAAAAACCATATGATCATTTCATTAGATGCTGAAAAAGCATTTGACAAAATTCAACATCCATTTATGTTAAAAGTCTTGGAGAGATTAGGGATACAAGGGTCATACCTAAATATAATAAAAGCTATATACAGCAAACCGACAGCTAACATCAAATTAAACGGAGAGAAACTCAAAGCCATCCCGCTTAACTCAGGAACACGACAAGGCTGTCCACTTTCACCATACCTCTTCAATATAGTGCTGGAAGTTCTAGCAATAGCAATAAGACAACATAATGGGATCAAGGGGATTCGAATTGGAAAGGAAGAAGTTAAACTTTCGTTATTCGCAGATGATATGATAGTGTACATAAGCGACCCCCAAAACTCCACCAAAGAACTTTTACAGCTGATAAACAGCTTTAGTAATGTGGCAGGATACAAGATCAACTCCAAAAAATCAGTCGCCCTCTTATACACAAAGGATATGGAAGCAGAGAGGGAAATCAGAGAAGCTTCTCCATTCACGATAGCCACAAACAGCATAAAATATCTTGGGGTAAATCTAACCAAGGAAGTGAAAGATCTATTTGATAAGAACTTTAAGGCATTGAAGAAAGAAATTGAGGAGGATACCAAAAAATGGATGGACTTCCCTTGCTCTTGGATTGGGAGGATCAACATAGTAAAAATGGCAATTCTATCAAAGGCAATTTATAGATTCAATGCAATCCCCATCAAGATCCCATCAAAATTCTTCACAGATATGGAGAGGACAATAATCAACTTTATATGGAAAAACAAAAAACCCAGGATAGCCAAAACAATCCTATACAATAAAGGATTGTCTGGAGGCATTACCATCCCTGACTTCAAACTCTATTACAGAGCTACAGTAATGAAAACAGGGAGGTACTGGCATAAAAACAGAGAAGTCGACCAATGGAATCGTATAGAAGACCCGGATTTAATCCCACAAACCTATGAACACCTCATATTCGATAAAGGAGCTAAAAGTATACAATGGAAGAAAGAAAGCATCTTCAACAAATGGTGCTGGCACAACTGGATGTCAACCTGTAGAAGAATGAAAATAGACCCATATCTATCACCATGCACAAAACTCAAGTCCAAATGGATTAAAGACCTCAATATCAGCCCGATAACACTGAACCTGATAGAAGAGAAAGTGGGAAATACCCTACAACAGATGGGCACAGGTGATCGCTTCTTAGGTATAACCCCAGAAGCACAGACATTAAGGGCAACATTGAATAAATGGGACCTACTAAAACTGAGAAGCTTCTGTAAAGCAAAGGACACTGTCACTAAGACACAAAGGCAACCTACTGACTGGGAGAAGATCTTCACCAACCCCACAACAGACAAAGGTCTGATCTCCAAAATATATAGAGAACTCAAGAAACTAGACTTTAAAAGGCTAATTAACCCAATTAAAAAATGGGGCACTGAACTGAACAGAGAATTCTCAACAGAAGAAGTTCAAATGGTCAAAAGACACTTAAGGTCATGTTCAACCTCCTTAGCGATCAGGGAAATGCAAATAAAAACAACTTTGAGATATCATCTTACACCTGTCAGAATGGCTAAAGTCAAAAACACCAAGGATAGCCTTTGCTGGAGAGGCTGTGGAGGAAGGGGTACACTCATCCATTGCTGGTGGGAATGCAATCTTGTGCAACCACTGTGGAAGTCAGTGTTTCGGTTTCTCAGGAAATTCGGGATCAACCTACCCCTCGACCCAGCAATACCACTCTTGGGAATTTACCCAAGAGATGCTCTATCATATGTCAAAAGCATTTGTTCAACTATGTTCATAGCAGTATTATTTGTAATAGCCAGAACCTGGAAACAACCTAGATGCCCTTCAATGGAAGAATGGATGAAGAAAGTATGGAATATATACACATTAGAATACTACGCTGCGGTAAAAAACAATGACTTCTCGAATTTTGCATGCAAATGGATGGAAATAGAAAACACTATCCTGAGTGAGGTATCCCAGACCCAAAAAGATGAACATGGGATGTACTCACTCATAATTGGTTTCTAGCCATAAATAGGGACCACGGAGTCTACAATAGGCGAATCTAAAGAAGCTAAGTAAGAAGGTGAACACAAGGAAAAACATATCGTTATCCTCTTGGATAAGGGAAGTATACAAAATTGCCGGGGAGAAAAGTGGGATGTTGGGGGTGGGGTGGGATGGGGGTAAGGAGAAATGGGGAGAGAAAAGGTAGAAGGAAAGGAGGGGGGACTTGGGGAAACAGGAGGATCGGGATAAAGGAAGGTTGGATAGGGGAGCACGGAACCCCATTTCTTAGTTAAAGGACCCACTTTAGGATGGGCAGGAGACTTGACCCTAGAGGGGATCCCAGGTGCCCAAGCTGAGGCCCCCAGTTAGTTCCTTGGGCAGCTGAGGATAGGGATCCTGAAATGACCCTATCCTAGAGCAATACTGACGAATATCATGCATATCATCCTAGAACTTTCATCTGACGATGGATGGAGATAGAGACAGAGACCCACACTGGAACACTGGATAGAGCTCCCAAGGTCCCAAGGAGGAGCAGAAGGAGGGAGAACATGAGCAAAGAAGTCGGGACCACTAGGGGTGCACCCACCCACTGAGACAGTGGAGCTGATCTACTGGGAGCTCACCAAGGCCAGCTGGACTGTTACCAAAAAAAGCATGGGATAAAACTGGACTCTCTGAACATGACGATCAATGAGGGCTGATGAGACGCCAAGGACAATGGCACGCGGTTTTGATCCAACGCAATGTGCTGGCTTGGTGGGAGCCTAGCCAGTTTGGATGTTCACCTTCCCAGATATGGACGGAGGGGGGAGGACCTAGGACTTTCCACAGGGCAGGGAACCCTGACTGCTCTTTGGACTGGAGAGGGAGGGGGAGAAAAGTGGGGGGAAGGGGAGAGGGGTGGGAGGAGGGAGAGAAGAATGGGAGGAGGGGGAGGGAAATGGGAGGCTGGGAGGAGGTGGAAATTTGTTTTTTTTTTCTTTCTTTTCTTTATTCTCCTTTTATCAATAAAAAAATACATAAAAAAAAGAACAGCCGGGCGGTGGTGGCGCACGCCTTTAATCCCAGCACTCGGGAGGCAGAGGCAGGAGGATCTCTGTGAGTTCGAGACCAGCCTGGTCTACAAGAGCTAGTTCCAGGACAGGCTCCAAAACCACAGAGAAACCTTGTCTCGAAAAATAAAAAAAAAAAAAAAAAGAACAGCCTTGTTATGTGAGATGCTGTCTCTAGTATCCTCTCCTCCCTAAAAGAAATCAGTCTCTGTCTTTTAGGTCCAGACATCAGACACATTGCCAGCCCCACTCATTACAAAATGCTGTTTGTGTGACTTCTGCCATCTGTAAATGCCCTGTTTCTTTCCTCAAATCTTTCAATGCTCTTTTCATTTCATGGTGTCATTTCTTTCTCCATGCCCCCTTTCCAGTGTCCATCCACAGTTAACTTCTCTGCATCTGTTCTCTCAGATCTCTCTGCTCATTAGCATCTTTTTTGTTTCTTCTATTTTAGGACACAAGAGGAACTATAGAGAAGATCTGTGACTTCCTAGGAAAGAAATTAGAGAAAGATGAGCTGGATCTTGTCCTCAAGTACAGTTCCTTCCAAGTCATGAAAGAAAATAAAATGTCCAATTTGAGTATCGTCCCAGAAGATGTGGTTACTAATGGTTTGAAACTCATGAGGAAAGGTGAAGAAAAATACATCTAACTTCAAAATATGTCAGAATATGTGGAGAGCTTGTTGTTTCAATGAGACTATAAGAAAGTTGGGAATGTTTCAAAAGTCATTGCTCATTACAACATAGTTTCATACAGACCTTAAAATTTGAATCTTTCCATGTTGATGATGCGGCTTTCAGGAACTCTGAAAAAGAATTGACTTGTTGTGGGAGAGTATCTTGGCATTGCATCTGTCCAGTACCCTCAATATAAAATGAAGTGCAGACATGTTGCAATGAGGCTCTGTAAGGCTCCCTGTATCTTAGAACTCAACTCTAAACAAAATTTCAATGCATGGGACAAAGATATATCTGGGATGATAAACACTGAAATCACTTCCTTCAAAATGATTTGAAAAGCTGTTGAATATGTCAAGATTACTGACTCATAGCAGGCTGACTCCAGACCCCATAAAGACAATGCAAATTATTCACCACTGCTACAATATAATGGTTTTTTCCAACTTAAATTTGAATTGTTTCAGACTCAGGGCTACTCAGTTGGTTCTGAATTGTCTCTCCTGGAATAGTAATATCCATCTTCTCTATGTCTGTGCTACCTCTCTATGCTGGAAAGAGATTGTGGGCATGATTTCATTGCTTTAAAATTAAGGAGTAACTTTGCCAGAGTGAATAACACCTGGAAACTCACCTACACCTTTCTAGCAAATAATAGGTGAGATGGGAGTCAGTGTTGAAGAAGAAATGGGTCAGATGTCAGGTCTCTGGAGATGAGTAAAGAACTAGGGTATAGATGCAGGAAGCAGAGAACAATGGATTTCATTTTCTTCTACCAATAATTTAGATTCTTCAGCCTTAACCTTCAGGCTTCCTCCATCATAGAGTGGTGGAGCATGAGACCAAAATAGGATTTTAGCTTTTTCTTTCCCAAAATATAGTATGGCTCCTGTATCATATGTCTCAGTAGGATATATTTATATTCATTTACGTACACATATATGTGTGTGATTGTATGTGTGTATATGTGAGTTTGTGTACGAATGTCTAAGACATTAATCTTAGACAGAGACAGAAAAAGACCTACAAGAACAAAGAAAAAGAACTTTTAGAAAAACATCTTGTTCTAAAAGTGATGATAACAAACAAGCTAAGAGTAGAAAAGGATACTTATAAGTTTCCACCATAACAGATGGCAGTATTATATCCATATCAAATAGTGGTACATTATTTCAATATGGTATATCAATATTTACCATTTAATTATGAATTTTTCATATATTCTTTAATAAATACTACTAGAGGCTTAAAAACTTACATGATTCTTCCAGAAAAAATGTGATGTTCTGGAGATATGACTCAGAAGTTAAGAACAATGACTGTTCTTCTAGAGGTCCTGAGTTCAATTCCTAGCAACAACATGGTGGCTTGCAGCCATGAGTAGTAAAATCTGGTGACCTCTTCTGGCTTGCACAGATACATGCAGGCAGAATGATATATACATAATTAACAAACAAACCTTTAATAAAGAATACAATATGATAAGGAAAGGCTGACGTTTATTGCCAATCTTTTTCTCTTCACAAGAATTCATCTATATCATGTTGGGTAAAATCTCAAGGACTCATTTTTCTGCATCAGCAAAATGGAACAAAGCCAATAGCTTCTTCATTCACTCAGGAATGCTTTCAACAAACCCATGTTGAACATTTGCCTGATGTGCTTGATTAAAGGAAAGATTTTACATTTATGAATCATTTTACATTTCAAATATATTAGATTTTGTGCATACATACAAAATAGAAATGAGTAGAGCAGGTCAAAGTATCACAACTATAAAATAAAATACAACAAAGATAGGGGATTCAGAGTTCTGCTTCGACGAAAGGAAGAAATGATTACATTGGCATTACTAAGAAAACAAAAGAACGACATTATTATATGGAATATATGAGCACTCCAGTGTGAAGGTACACACTACACAGTGTGAACAGTTGGACAATTTAACATTACAACTAGAGACATCTTATAATGCAGTTATCAAAACCAAAGATTATAAAAAGGACAGAGGTTGAAATAATGTAGATGTGCATACATTACCAAACACCATACTGATTGAAAACAGGAGTCCTGGGACATTCACTGCTGACTGTGTCTCTTACATCTTTACTGTCATGTAGTTCACAACTGTGCATATCTCCAGCTCCAAGAGATACACTGCCTCTAACTTCTGAAGGTACCTGCTTTCATGTGCCCCTATACACATAATTAAAATTAACTTTAAAAGATGTTTTAAAAGTTGCTTGCATGCTTTTCAGAACTTCTCTAAGTAAACACTAAAATGTAGAAAGAACAATTGAAGTCAGCTTGGATAATTAAGATAAAAAACTCAGTTGGGATGAACAGTGTGGTGCAATCAGGTATAGTGGGGAGCAGAAATAATCTGGCCATCTAGAGTGTGAGCTAGTGTTGATGCTGTTAGATTTTGTAGTTGAGAGGATGGGACAGAATAAGGTGGGTTAATATTTCTACAGAGGTAGAAGTCTGTTTGCATATTATTGCAAGGCATAAGAAGAATTATATAGGGAGTCACTGGTAGTTTCACTTTATATACTGTTTGTTCCTTGTCAAGTATGTTAAAAGAGGATTGAGAGATATGTTAAGCATTTTAAGTTAAGGAGTGATAGTGTTAAGATCATCATTAACCCATCTTTGTGTCTGCTTCACATTTTCCAGGCACGACTGGAGACTGGAAGAATCACTTTACTGTAGCCCAAGCTGAAGCCTTTGATAAAGTGTTCCAGGAGAAAATGATTGGTTTCCCACCAGAACTGTTCCCATGGCAATAAATTCTTAAAACTTTTAAATCATGTATTTGTACTGTGAATGACTGTGTGGTCAAAAAATAAATCCTATAATTAAATTGTGTAGTTCTTTAATAATTAGTAGTAGCAGTAGTGATAATAGTAGTAAGAGTAAAGTAGTGCTAGCTTTATTGTGTGTGTGTGCTTACATGTAACATGATCGAGGCCTACTTGTTGGGGTTTTTGTCCCGCCTGGTACCCCACAGACAGGAAACCCCAAAGAAAATCACACAGAGATCTCTATATGTTATAAAGCTGATTGGCCGATTAGGTCATGCTACTTAATAGCTCATGTAGCTTATGTTACCCCATTATTTCTGATCTATATTATCCATGTGGGTCAACACTTTTCAGTGGGGCAGATCACATCCTGTTGCTTCGGTGGTCTGGGCAGGAGTGGGATGGATCAATTTCCTCCTTCCCAGAATTCTCCTACTCTGATTGCATCACCTCTACTTCCTGTCTTGTTTTCCCACCTATACTTCCTGCCTGGCCAATCAGCATTTATTTATAACATGATTGACAGAATACAGACGATTCTCCCGCACCATTTACACATTTCTGTATGTAGTGCCTTCCGAGGCAAAAAGAGTGCATTGATTCTCATGGAATTGCAGTTACATGATGCTGTTAACCACTAGCTTTGTGACCTAGCAACTGAAATCAGATCCTATACAAGGGTAATACAATGCTCTTGACCTCTGAATCATCTATACAGCCAAGAATCTTGGTGTCTTGAGTCATCAAATAGCTGTTTTTCTCCATTTATTACTGGTCTGTTATACATTGTCAGCTAACTCCAATGTGCTTCATGTAATTAGCTTCAAAACAATCCTTGTAATATTTTAAACATAGAAAACCTAGAATAAACTGTACTTTATAGTCTGTGACATTTAAGCAATAGAATAAATAAATTGTATTTATAGAGATTTTCAAACCTCATTCAAATAGCGTATGGTGTAAGACTTTTATAAACTAACATTTACTTGGAATTTCATATTTGAATTTTACTTTTTCTTCTTTTTGATAAAAATGTTTAGTGGGCATATAAAATTATTGACTTTATTATGACACTCTGATAAATATATGCACAGCATTGTAATTTACCTAGTATTGCTCCTCCACTGTCAGGTCCCATACTTTTGTTCCTATTATTACATTCTCTTCTCACACAGTGCCATTCTACTTGCATGTCATAAACACACTTATATTTAAATCAGAATGTGAAAATGGAAGAAAGAATACAATTTTTTTATATTTTTATGGTTAAGGGGAAGATTTTCCTGATAGGTAAAATGGAGAATACAGAAAGAGGCATCTGGGAATGCCTAGAACAGAGAGAGAAAGGAGTAGACTAAACATGACCAGCAGAATTGGCCAGACCATGATTTGGGGAGCAAGCAAGGAGGATCAACAGAGAGAAAGCCAAGAGAGCAAGAGTCACCAAGAAGACCAAGAGAGTCAAGAGAATAACAGAGTTATATAGGAATCAGAATCTGAGGAAAGGAAATGTATTACCTGGAGAAGTTTGGGGTAGAAGATAGAGTAAGAAGACCTGAAAGGAGCCAGGACACTGAATATCTCTGTGGACTCTCCAACAGGCACTTGGCCAGAGAGCTTGGAGGTCAGCATGCACTGTGGTATGCTAACAGGCACTACAATTCCTTATTTGTCCTATATGTATTTTGGCCTCAGGTACCAGTTTACTGTTGATGATAAGGGCCAATGTAATCTATTCTGTAACTTGCAGAAATAAGGATGTTGTCTGTACCAGGAAAGTTTGGAATTTGTTTGACCTGTGACAGGTGAATCCAAGTCATGACTCCTTGAAGCTTCTATGAATCTTTTTAAGTTTCCAAAAAGAGGTAAAGGTTTTAGATATATTAGCAATAATACGGTTTATAGTTTGTATGAAAACCTGGGTCCTGAGTTCACCTGGAGAGATGAGTGACTGGGATCCTGGCTGGATCCTGCTCATTAATCCCTAGCCCCCAAAGCAGATCCCAAACCCAATTCCAAACACTGAAGACCCAGAAACCTGCTAGTAGCCTCCCCCAAACACCTCCCCCATTGTTATCTGCAACCACCAGAGCCTTGACCTTGACTATACCTGGAAAATTGAGTGTCTGGGTTCCTGGATAAAGAGCCCTCCTCTCTATGCCCTAGCACATTCTGCACCCCACTCCCACCCACCAAAACCCCAGAGACCTTCAGCCTCCCCATGACCTGAACCACCACCACCACATCTGTGATTTACAGAGCCTTGTCCCTGCCTATATCCGGAAAGTTGACTGTCTGGGTTCACAACTGGATGCCCCTACTTTCTTCGCCCTAGACACTAAAGCCACATGCCAACCCCCACCTCTACCCACCAACACCCCAGAAACATGGGTTCTGCCTCCTTATGCTCCAAAGCATTCCCCACTACAATTGTGACCAGAAGAGAATTGACCCTGACTGCACCTGGAGAGGTGAGTGTCTGGGTTCCCAGTTAAAGGGCCATCCTCTCTAGGCTCTAGCCATTGGAGGCACACTCCAAGCCCCACTCTCAATCACCAAAGTCCCAGAGACCTGAGAAGAATCAAAACACACTTCCAACAATCCCTCACCACATCTGTGATCACTTGACTCTAGGCTGACTCCTACACTTGGAGGAGCAACCCTGGGGCCTTGGCCCTGCATACACATGGGTGGGTGACCACCAGAGCCTTGTGTTGTAATTGGAGCAGCTGGGCTCCGTGCCCAGCACCCCCGCAGCCTGGCTAGCTTATACTCCAAAATAATTACACGGACACTGTCTTCTTTTAAACACTGCTTGGCCCATTATATCTAGCCTCTTCTCGGCTAACTCTCGCACCTGTACTAGCCCATTTCCAATCATGTGTCTAGCACCCCAAGGTGCACTTACAGGGAAGATTCTAGCTTACGTGCATTCTGGATTGGAGCTGAATCACGTCTTTTCAGGAGAGGGGAGCATGGCATCTCTCTGAGCTCACTTCCTCTTCCTCCCAGCATTCTGTTCTGTTTACTCCTCCCACTTATGTTTTAACCTATGAGGCCAAGCAGTTTCTTTATTACTTAACCAATGACCTTCCTCTATCATTTCCTCTTTTTCTGTTTAAACAAAAAGGAAAGGCTTTAACTTTAACATAGCAAAATTACATATAACAAAACAATTATCAAGTAAAAATTACAGTTACAATCTTTATGTCTATTTTATCTTTTATCATAACAATGGAAAACTATAACTATCTATCTATTCTGCAACTCCATCAAAGACTCCAGAAGAATACAATATTACCTAAGCAAACAAAAAGTAAGCAATTTTCAAAACTCTAGAAATGACAGAGACATCTTGCTGCCTGTACAGTCACCCAAAGTTCCTCTGTACCATTGGGGCATCCATTTTCAGCCTTTAGGCCCATAGTATTCAGCAGACATTTCCATGAAGCAGGAAATTTCAAAGTCAGTTCAGTCACTATCTGTTGTGTCCTGCAGAATGTCTTGCAGTCTCCTTCATGAATCAGGAACCTCAAAAGATCATCTCACCTTTAGGCAACTTCAGTAGTCCTCCCTCTGTGGGTTCTATGTTTCCAGTTCATGCAATAGTCCAGGCAAGAGCAGTTTCTTGCCCAAATGGCTATCAAAATCCATAAGGATCCTCTTCGATGTCCATCTTCCTCTTGAAGTAGATTGGTGCTGCCAGGAGCAGAGTGTCTCATTGTCATTAAAAATCCTAAGTTATTAAAACATTTAAAATGCCATATTCTGTAATCTTTGAAAAATATGAAGAATGCCTAAGTAAAATATATCTATGTACATTTAGAAAATCTTAACTAACATGACTACAAGCTTGACTATTATGATTAATAACAAGCTATATATATATATATATATATATATATATTACATTTTAAGTGAACTACACAATCAGAATACCTTAATCAAGATCAAAACACATATACATATAACAATATTGACCATAATTTATATCACTAAAGCAAAAATCCATGTCAATGCAAATTATTCCTACCTATATCATATCCCCCTTTAAATGTAAAAGAGCATTTACAAACCAGATTTGGGAACATGGGCACAGTTTTTTCTCTCCAAACTGCTTCCTGCTTAATGGGGGCACTGTTAATCATATGTTTCCTGGGGTAATCTGTGTGCCAGGTCATCTCAGTTGGCAGTTGAGCGAAGCAATTTTTGAGGATGTTCATAGCAACCTTTCAGGAGGGCATGGTCTGTCATACCAGATTGGGCAAGAAGCGATCCACAGACTCTCACCCTCTGTGAAATCAAAATAAGAAACTCCTTTCCAAAGCATCATGTCCTTAGATCCAAATTTCAAACTCAAGGCATTTTCAAAATATCTATGTTGGATTAGTTCAGTAGCATTTATAAACAAATATCTTTTAACAGCTCTTGCTCCTTCCTCAGCATTCAAACAATTCAAACAGAGCATAATAGCATACTGTATCAAGATTCTCTATGTATTTTCCATCTTTGTGCATTTTATTTTAACCTCTATTTTGTTTATTTTTATTTTTTGCTTTTTGAGACAGGTTCTCTGTATCTTTGACCTGGAATAACTCTGTAGACCAGGCTGTCCTTGAACTCTCAGATATCCACCTTTCTCTGCCTCTCAGGCATTGGGATTAAAGGTGTATGCTACTACACCTTGAACTCACAGAGATCTGTTTGTCTCTGACTTCTAGGCACTGGGAATAAAGGCACGTGCTACCATACCTTGAAGTCACAGAGGTCAATCTCCCTCTGCCCCCCAAGTGTTGGGATTAAAGGTGTGTCCTATCCCACCCAACTACTCTCTTTCTTTCATTTTTTACTTTTAAGAACTTTAACTTTTAGTTGGCATATATTTTTAACACACTCTAAAGCATTTAGAAATTTTCCTTGTCTTTGAATCTCTCTTTACTGTATATCTCTCTTTTTCTGACCACATGAGTCTTTAATGTACCAAACAATATCAGTAGGACTAAAGCCGTGGCTTTGCCGGCTAGATGTAGCCCATTCCTTAGATTTCTGCCATTCCAACCTTGTGGCTGAGTCCACAGTGTTTCAAGGTCCTTGCCATCAAACAAGCTGCAACAGACAACACTCAAGTCCTCTCTATGTAGCTGGCCCTCCTGCCTCAAACAGTCAGTTTGCCCTGGCAGGACAGCCCAGAAAGCTGGCATTTTAAAACAACACAGGTTTTTTTCCTGCTACTGCTGAAAACAAACAAACATTCAGTCGGCTTTTATCAACACCATTTAAATGTTTCATGGCAGGACCTTTTAAGAGCTGCAGGGTTTTGCAGCTGAAGCTGAGTCAGGAAGCCTCTCTTAGATGAGAGTGCTTGCTTGCTTCTAGCAAGCAGAGCAGACCCGAGAAATCGCTGCTACCAAGAAAACATCCTTTACTCTTTCCCAATCTATCTCAGGCTTTCAGTGGATTCAGTTGTCCACACATCTGCGTGCCATTCTGTTATAATAGGAGCGGTGGGGCTGCGCCCCCAGCACGCCGGCCGCCTGCTAGTTTATGCCCGAAATAACAACACACAAACTGTATTCATTTAAACACTGCTTGGCCCATTTCTATCTAGCCTCTTCTAGGCTCACCAAAGTACCAGAGACCTGAGAAAAATCAAAACACACTTCTGTTGCGGGAGGTCCTCCCACTCCTCCAGCCAATAGCTGCTGCGTGGTATCTCAGCGGCTATTGGCTGGAGGAGTGGGAGGACCTCCCGCAACACACTTCCAACAATCCCTCACCACATCTGTGATCACTTGACTCTAGGCTGGCTCCTACACTTGGAGGAGCAACCCTGGGGCCTTGGTCCTGCATACACATGGGTGAGTGACCACAAGAGCCTTGTCCCAGGGTACGTGTTGGGGAGACCAAAAGCTGTATTGCTGACCAGCAGCAAGGCCTTGGATTAACCTGGAGGAGCAGCAGTCCCCTAACCCACAGGCCCCAGCTGTACCCATTGGAAGAAGAAATGGGTAGACAACAGTGTAAAAATACATTCAGCAATATAAAGAGCTATATGGCACAGTCAGAAACTGGTGACTCTACACCAGCAAGAGCTGAACATCCCAATGCAGAGAAAGCCAAACAAAATGAGCTAAAATAAATCTTCACGAATATGATAGATACCCTTAAAGAGAAATGAAAAGTTCCCTTTAAAAAAGTAGAAATAAGAGGAAAACACAAACAAAAAAAATCAAAGAAAACAATAGATCTATAAAAGAAAGTCAAGAAAGAACTATCAAAAAGCTGAATGAAATAGATCAAGATTTGATATTGTGACCATTAATGAAAGGACTTGGTGTCCAGCTCAATGTACATATAACACATATATAAAAAATTAAGTTTAACTATACATATATGTGATTAATAAAATCCAACAAAATAAAATATTCAATAAACAATAACAAGGGCATTGATGGGGACATGAATATTTGTTCTAATGCACCGACATCTGACTTCTCCTCAATACCCTGGCATTCTAGATGATCTTGGGGATGGTCCTGAGAGTATCTTGTCCTCTGGTCCCTGAGCCACACCTGGAGGGAAAAAGAAGAATTGGAGAGGTCAGGGAAAGCTGCATCACACACTAGTCTATGACCCAGATATGAAGAATCCAGCTGGGGTTAACTTGGGGAATGGAGCCCACAGTGGCTGTGCCTGGAGACATGGACTCTGTATTGGCAGAGGTAAGAACAGGTAAGTTACCACGGGAATAGGTTGACCCAGGAGCAGCCTTAGAGCTTCCGCTAGATTCTGGCAGTCTTACTTGAATGTTCTTTGTATTTTTCTGTTTGTATTTGGCATGGTGGTTCTTGAACCATGTCTGGAAAAACACAAAAGTTGTCAGAAGACCTGTGTGTCTAGGTGTAAATGCTATGTGGAAATCTTGTCTCTAGCAACTATGCACATCAACACAACGGTCCTGGGCTCTAAAAGAAGATAGGAAGGTAGGAAGGTTTATGACTTGACACAAAAGGACTAGGGAAGCTTCAGCTAGAATTGCTACAAGCCACAACATTATACAGTAATTGTTCAGCCATCTTTTCATGAGCACCAAGGTCTCTGGTACTGGCTAAACCAAAAGGCAAGACTTTTGAGCATTATTGCTTTGGGAATAAAGTGGCTGTCCTTTGCTGTAGATTTTTCACTGTGGCTAACTCCCATTTCTGTTACATATTTGGGAATTAATTCCCACAGTTCAGAACTGTTTAGTGAGAACAGTTTCCCACTGGTAGGCCTTGTTCCTCTCTCTTAGGTAAACACAAAGATCTGCCTTTCCACAATTATCTTTATCAATGCTTAGGATCCAGGCATAGAGCACCCCATCTAAGATAGTCAGAGATCTCCAAGGACATAGAATTACTACCTTCCCAAGCTGCCGCTCTGATTTTAACCCACTCCTTTTGCTCACTTTCACCTCAGTTTACTGGTGATTTTAGTTCAGGACTCTCAAGGACAGCAGAAGAGATCATTAACTGTAATGCAGAAAAAGACTCCCAACACCCACGATCAGAATGGCTGATAACAGCATAGTCAGGAACTGATAATTTAAAGGCCTGGGTCTCTTCTTCACTTTGAGCAGTAAGTCTTCCTCCAGACCTAGGTCCCTAGAAACTATCATCTGGTGCTATCTGACCAAGAACCATCAGCTCCCCTTCAGTTACCTGGTTACCTCGTAACTTCTATGCCTCATAGAAGAGAAGTGGTGCGCTGATTTAAAGAACAATCCATGCCCTATTTATGATTTTAATGAAAATAAAACTTTTAGCTCTTTTGTCTACCACCTTATGAAGTAGCACACTATTCCCCATTAAGAATCCCAGTGATTTATTTCTTTTCTTAACTATAACTTTCCCATTTAAGGAGTTCACAGGCTATGTACAAGCCACTCCCATGGATCTGATGATGATGATGATGATGATGATGTGTGTGTGTGTGTGTGTGTGTGTGTGTGTGTGTGTGTGTGTGTGTGTGAAATCCCTTATCTGTTTTCCAGTGGGGCGAAGGAATTCCTTCCTTAGGACCTATTAGGGCTGGGGAATTGCTGGTTTATGACTGGGAATATTTGTAATGTGTAGGACAAGGAAGAACAAATAGAACTAAGAACAACGTAGAAGGATGTAGAACTAAGAATATTCTAAAACAAGGAGAACAAGCTATGGGTGGAACAATGAGTAGTGAGGGATTTAAGAGAGAAGAAATAGACATGGACAGACGATTCCCATTGTAAGTAGAATTCTTTACCCTTAGATTTCTAGACCCACTTTAGCTATTTGTGGCATCTTTAATTGAGCCCCATCACAGAATATCTGGGGTTGTACAAAGGTTCCTTTTGTCTGTGTCCCTGAGACCCTGCCAAGGTGACAGATAACATGGCTCCATAGTAGTACTCCTGATTGAAGCAGAATAAACAGGTTCAGGCATGAATGCACATAGATCCACCTTACACAACTCTCCCAAATTGACCTAATCATTGAGGAATTGTGGAGAGTGTAGGATTCTGGTAAGGGCTGAGATGCCATGGCTATTCTGGGTCAGGAGACAGAGACGAGAGAGGAGACAGACCTTGATCTCATACTTGGTCACACCAATCTCCAGTGCCAGCTCCACACGTTCCTTCAGTCTGGGGTATATGCACTGATCAAAATGTTCTTGGAGGAGGAGCTTCTGTTCCTTACTGTAAACTGTGTGTTCTTTCCGTTGCCTCCTAGGACCTTCAAAATTGCTGATAACTATATTTATTTGAAGTAACATAGAGCCTAGAGAACCTTCACAGCAAAAACTCACTGAGGAGATTGAGGGTATTTGTTGAATAGGGTACACTGAAACAGTTCTCAGTGTTGGGGAACATGGATGCACCGGGAGATTTGGTTCTGGTGATGGTCCTGGGGTCACCTGGGGACATAGGCTCCTTTCAGTGTCTGAGTGCAGTTGGAAACTTGACTGCATTAGCTTTCCTGGAAGAAGTAGCAGACATTGAGACATTTGAAAACTAATTTTGTTTACATAGGATGGTTGATTTTAGAGGCTTGATTGCATTGGAATTCATAAGTGCACTAGAGGACTAGAAGACATATGCAGACTTAATTTCCTTGCAGGATCATGAGGCATCTGGAAAATTGTTTCAAAAGGTGTATACGAATGCAATTGGAAATCTAAATGTAATTTGTGGAACTGGGGAATACAGAGACTTATATTTCTTGGTTTGTCTGGATCTTTTTGAAGAACTCCAGGCAGTGATGAATATGGAATCATACCTATGTTAACCTATTGAAGTACTGACCTCTACTGGAAAGCCTAGGAAAAAGAAAATGGATAAAATAACTTTAGTGAGAGTAAGAGAAAATGTATTATAATTTTTTAATTTATAATTTCTACCTATTATCCATTCCTTGGTGATTGAGAATCCTGTTGTTGAGCTTAAACTTTGAGTATATTGGGCTGGAGAGATGGTTCAAAGGTTAAGAGCATGGACTGCTTTTCCAGAGGTCCTGAGTTCAATTCCCAGCAACTACTTGGTGGCTCACAACCATCTGTAATGAGATCTGATGCCCACTTCTGGTGTACAGGAAGACATGCTGTGTATATATAACAAATAAATAAATCTTTTTTGAAAAACTGAGTATATTGCATGTATTTCAACATGAAAATTTAATAGTCAGTAACACTATATGAACATTCCTTGCTGCATATTCTGGTACTCTTACATTGTTAGCCATGAAAAATAAGTGTACGAGACTACATTGAAAAATAAGAAATACACGCATAGAACAAATTCCCATTTTCCTTAGCTTTTGAAAAATGCTTCATGTTGTCATAGTAATTATTTCCACTGACATGACAATATTTTGATGCCATGAGTAATGTGGATGTCGGCAGAAATTCTGCACCTTTTTTATCTTATCCTTGGTGACTTTTTTCTTCTGGCAGAAGGAGCAGCTGTTAATAGTTAGTAGTAAGTGACTGTACAGAGTGATGTGATTTATGCCCATTAAAAGGTACTTGCCTTAGCTTACCCTTTGAGCCTTCACCCAGCCCATTTCACTCTTTTAATAAAATCTATTATTTGTATCAAGACTCGAATTCTATGGACCTACATTAAAGTTAAGTAACCTTAAAAATGATTGTTTACACTGGGTTATATATTCAACTTCCATAATTATCTGTATACCTACAAAAATGTTAAACTATGTGTATATTAAATAAAATGTATGAACAGTGAAAAAAATAGCTCCACAGTTCCTAGGGTTTAGTCATCAAATTTGCCAGCATTTGCAAATTTGTTCCGAACTTCCTGTGCAGCAGGGATAGTGCCTTATACTTTCTCTCTACCTGTCATTCTGTTACCCGAGTCTCTAGTTTTCTAAACAGTGAAATAAATATACAAACAACTACTGTGTTAATGCAAAACTGTCAATCCAAGTAGGCTGGCAATGGAGAGGACGCTTACGCAGAGTATAAAAACTCGGGTGTCCAGGTGTCCAGGGAGATGTTCCCTGTTAGTTCCTTGGGCAGCAGAAGAGAGGGAACCTGTAATGGTCCTATCATATAGCCATACTGGTGAATATCATGCATATCACCATAGAAACTTCATCTGGTGATGGTTGGAGATAGAGACAGAGACCCACAGTGGATCAGCATTCTCAGCGCCCAAGGTCCAAATGAGGAACAGAAGGAGGGAGAACATGAGCAAGGAAGTCAAGACCACGAGGGGGGCACCCACCCACTGAGACAGTGGGGCTGATCTACTGGGAGCTCACCAAGGTCAGCTGGACTGGGACTGATGGATCATGTGATCAGACCGGACTCTCTGAACATGGCAGACAATGAAGGCCACTGAGAAGCCAAGGACAGTGGCACTGGGTTTTGATCCTACTGCATGAACTGGCTTTATGGGAGCCTTGCCTGTTTGGATGCTCATCTACCTAGACCTGAATGGAGGGCGGATGACCTTGGACTACCCACAGGGCAGGGAACCCTGACTGCTCTTCGGACTAGAGAGGGAGGCGGAAAGGAGTGGGGAGAGGGGGAGGAAAATGGGAGGCGGGGAGGAGGCAGAAATTTTTTTCAACAATAAAAAAAAACTCATGTCCTCTGTGTTTTTCCTGGTGCCTTCTGTCTCCAACCAAAGTGAAGTGACCCAAAGGCATGCAATCACAGACTTCCCTAATACTCACCATTAACACAGGTTCGATTTTGGCCAGTTCACCCTGGACATCAGCAGGCTCTCCCATTTTGACCAGATCCCTCCAAGCGTTTGAACCTCTACTCCATGAACCTGACATTAAATGTCTTCTCCATCACAGCTCCTCCACCACCCTTTATCCCATCACAGCCAGCAGACATCCCACACTATGGCCAAACCTAAGGATCCAATTGAGGACATCTTTCATCAGGTGGACAGATAAACTATATGATAGATTCCCAGGGAGCCTACAAACTACAGGGCCTTGGCCAAACCATGGGAATGGAGCTCTCTTGAGGATCCAGTCCAGAAATTAACTGGCCTCCACTTACTGCTGTCCTGTTCAGGAGATGTGTTTCTACTTAGGAGGCCTCCACTTTCCTTCCTATTGCTGTCATTCAACCATTCATTCTTTACATCTTGATTGCTTCCTCATTTCCTTACTTCTTTCTTTATTTCTCTCTATGTGCTCACTTGCTTCCTGGCTTACCTACTTTCCTCCCTCCTTTCTTTTTCTTTGTCTAATTGATACTAGATTCCTCTACATAGCCCATGCCACCCTGTATCTCACTCTATAGACTGGTCTGCACTACAAGTGAGAGAACCCACTGCCTCTGCCTCCTTTGTTCTGAGACTGATCACCAAATTTTGATAGGGAAGGGCCTGTTCAGCCTTAGACCTTCCTGGCTGTCACTATTTCAGCAATGGTGACACCACCCAGTCATCTACCTGGGTCATCTAGGGCCTCAGTCTGGTGCCCTAACACAACAGATTTCCACCTACCAAGAATTGCCCCAAATCTCCTGCAAAGAGCTTAATGCATAGGTCTGACAGTGGCTTAGTTCCATTCACAGATTGGCCCTAGGCTAAATGTGTACTCATTAGACAGGGCTGGTGTCTTTGTGTGAGGAACTAAACTGCATTTAATCAGCAGCAAGGATATCTCAATTTACTTCCCGGGCTACAGACACTTCCACCTATAGAAACACAGAAATTCCAACTGACCTTTTAGTTGTACAGAAAGTCTGTGTCAGGGAAGACATCTGTTTACTGGGCCAAGACCCAGGAAAATTTCTTGACACCTAAAGGTAATTTATATTAACTATTAAATCAAATGCAAATTTAGCCAGGCAAGCCCAGGTGAACCTCATTGTTGGGTTACTTGCCCAGCTTTTTGAAAGATCCTGGCATCAACCACCAACACCAAACGATAAAGAAGAAAAAAATACAAAGTAAATTGGAAAAAAATGTCTTTTGTTGTGAGTGTCACAAGACAGCTAGTGTCCACATGCAGAGGTAAAATAAATATTTGGGAAATGATTTTCTCCTTCTGCCATGTGAACCATAGAAACAAAAATCATGTTCTCAGGCTTTGTGACAAATGCCTTGGATGTGCTATAGCCCAAGTTTCTGTGATCTTGAAGGGTTCAATCGCCAGAAAGAGTAGAGGCTGACACCAGGCATCTCATTTGAACTACAAACATAAAACGGGGGCTGTAGGCACTTCCAAATAAATGTTCTTTACAATTAATAACTAGCTCTTTGCGTCATTTTAGTAGTTGGTCCCATTTAATGCCTCTAAACACCAGCCTGATACAGCATGCCTGTATTGCCAGCAGTGGAGAAAAAAAGAATCAGGACTAAAAGGCAGCTCTGACTACACAGCAGCTGCAGTGACTGTGTTGGTTACAGGAGATCCTGCCTCTGAAGGGGGGGCATCAAAAAAATCTGCAAGAGAGTATCTAGGTGTTCAAATGTGAAGAATAATGGTCACACTTAATATCCAGGGTTACATAAGAGCCAGACATGAGAGACACAGACCTATAATCCCAGCTCCTAAGTAAGTTACACCCCAAGAACTGCAAATTGAAGGACAGCCTGGGCTACACAGTGACTTTGAGGTCAACCAATACGTGAATAGAACTTTTCATTCAAAATAAGGGGATGGAGACAAGAAATTTTTAAGAGTAGGGCACCTCTTCCCATTTTTACTATGAACAGGTCTCTGATTGAATCTCAAGTCTTGAGGAGACAAAATAAAAAGAGGGGAGGAAACAGCGCAGGATTCAGTTATGTGAGGAAGTCATGGCTAGAGGTAAATCAGGACAAATGTCTGGTAAGTGTGCAGATGAATCTTCAGGCCTCAACCTTGCTCTCAGGAATTCACCATGAGCTTCAGAGAAACTTCCGGTCAAGACGATTACTTTAAACATTTTAAATTACATCTTATATCATGTAAGGGTTGTGGAGTCACAAGTGAATGAGAGTGGACAAGTTATAGTTCTTGTTCTACAAATACATTTACCTGGTCAGCCAAATTTTCTGATACTCTGAAAAGTGATTACTTGCTTTTGAGAAAAATATTTTATACATAATATTTTAATCACTTTGGCATGGGGTCTACTATTAAGCCTAATACTCAAAAGGTAAGGATATTGGAATCTCTTGGACTTTGTGGTTACCCTTGTCTACATAATACTTTCCAAGAAAACTGAGCTACACAGAAATAAATGTTCCTAAATACTTATAAGAGCACTCATGGATATATGTATACTTTCTCATTTTTTCACACACTCATCCTTTCCCCAGGTTGTGGCCATGCAAACTCGGGTTCTTCTGTTTCATAGAAATAGATAAATATTAATCAATGTCACATACATATACAAATAAATTATTATGGCATCCATTTAAGACATTTATTCATGACCTGAACTTGGGGCCTACACTACCTTGTGATTATTTTACCCAGTTTTAACAACTTGTAAGTGCCAGGTGGTGTCAATACACACCTTTAGTCCCAGGACTCTGAAGGCAGAGGTAAGTGGACCTCGGAATTGCAGGCCACTCAAGTATAAAGAGCGAGTCTCGGGAGATACAGGGATATGCAGAGAAATCCTGTCTAAGGGGAAAAACATTATTTGGGCTGCTCTTACAGAGAACCTGGACTCAATTCACAAAACTCACAATACACTTCACAAATATTGGTTTGGGGGACCTAACACCAACACTCAGACATAGACACAAGAAATACACCAGTGAAAATAATCAAATAATTTTTAAAATAGTTTTTAAGAAGCTGTAAGGAAACTGAAGAAATTGTATTTTGGGATATCTGTTCTTTATTTCTGTCACTGGTCCTCTAGGATGAGTAGATATTTGTGTACTGCATCTCTACAGGAAAATGTTTGTCAGAGAGTAAGATATGCAACATTGGGGTAATATTTAGAATATACAACAAAAAATTTAAATCAATTGTAAGTACAAACATACCTTACATGGTGTGGTGACATGCATGCCTTTAATGCTAACATTAGGGACAAGAAGGCAAGTGAACCTCTGCGGTCAGGGCCAGTCTGGTCTACATAAAGAGTTCCAGGAAAGCCAGGGATACTAAAAGAAACTTGATTTAGAAATGAATATATTATAGAAAACTAGTAGTTAAAAATGGAGTATAAAACTAAGAGAAATTGTCAAGAAATAGAACACAAATGCCTGAGCAAATATTTTGGACTCTGTTAAACAGCCTTGTGTGGTAGCTTACTCCTTTAATCCCATCACTCAGCAAGCAGAGGCAGGCACATCTGAGAGTTCATTGCAGCCGGGTCTACCTAGTTTACCAGACAGCCAAGACTACATACAGATATTGTAGCCCCCAAAAAATACATACACCATATTGAGCAATAAGGTCAATACAAACTAAAACTACTTTGAGAGTTTATTTTACCTAGTCAAAGTGGCCAAGATCAATAAAATAATGATAGCTCATGCTGGTGAAGATATGGCCTAAAAGCAACACCTATTTCTTGCTAGAGGGAGAGCTTCCTGATACAACCACTATAAAACCAATGTGGATATTCCTCAAAAGATGACAATCCAGGACTAGGGTTGAAGGTCCACAGGTTTATATTTTATTAACAGTATAAATTACTGTTTATACTGTGCAATAAAATATTAATTTATACACATTTATGTATATATATATATATTACACACACATATGGATTTGGAAAAGATCAGGGAGTGGTATATTGGAAGGTTTTGTGGGAAGCAGGAACTGGGGAGACAATGTAATAATATTGTAATCTAAAAAATAAGGGGAAAAGTATCCAGAATTGGAGCAGTAGTACAGAGGTAAGACATTAGGGTCAAATACATAAGACACAGTGTTAAAGCCTCAGTAATCACAGATAAATCAATAAAAATGCCACCTGGAAGTGAGCATCACGAAAGTGAAGCATTAGAAGTGACTGTAGAAAGATGTGCGCAGGGCAGTCAGGAAGAGGTCTATGGTGAGGAAGGACCCAGATGTGGAGGTTGGGGCTCATGGTAAGAGTCAATAGTGACTAACTATGAAATTACCATACTGAGGGGCTATAGAGGGTGTGCTTCCAAAAAACCTGGGTTTAATTCCCAGTATGGAAGATCATAATTGTCTGTAACTCCATTTCCAGGGATTCTGATACCTTTGCACCAATGCGCAAAAAATACATTTAAGTAAATAAAACAATAAATAAAAGTGAATACCATAATGAAAATATTACTTTAAAATTTGGTTTTCTTGTATTGAAACAATCTCCTATGACATTGCCCTGACTGGCCTGGAACTAGCTGTGTAGACCAGGTCATCCTTGAACTCACAGAGATCCCCCTGCCTCTGCCTCCCAGATGCTAAAATTAATGCAAGTATAACGCCACACCCAGATCCTTTTTTTCCCAGTAACTAAGTCCAATCAGTGCTGTCTCTGTGTTAATAGTAAACAATAAATTACTAAAAACAAAGTTTAAAGATAAAATAAAGAAATGGGGGAAGTGTAGGACCTTAAAGGATATAAGACACCAATCACACAAAACTTTGTAAAACCTAATGTAATTTCCTGTGGTCTGCTACTATCGTCCAGTGACTTGGGAAATGTAGGAGAGACCCAGCCAATCACCTTACTTGTAGGGCCGGGTCCCCCGAGGATATTTTTTACTTATAAAGATTGCAGGCACGCTCCAGGCAGCCCCTTCTGCTCTCCTGTTCTCCTCTGGAACCTCTGGTTCTATAAGTCTATTTCCCAATTAAAGCTGTATATATTTATTACAATTTCTGTCTACATTCATTTACGCCAGTACAGGGAAATAGAGGAACACAGAAACAGGAGGAAGATGAAATAAAGGTCATCCTCAGTTTCAGGGTGGCAAGTCTGGGCTGCCTGAGACCTTTTCTAGGAAAAGACAAAGAGAAACATTTAACCTTTTTAAAAAATAATTTATTTTAATTTTATGTGCATTGGTATGAAGGTATCAGATTTCCTGAAACTAAGCTACCCACAGGTGTGAGTTGCCTGTGAATACTAGCAATGATTGAACGTGGGTCCTCTGGAAAGGCACCCAGTGCTCTTAACTGCTGAGCCATCTCTTCAGTTCCACAAGTAACTTTTTAAAAGGAAATTCAAATACTCTAATAAAACAATACATCTCATAAAAATGGTGTTATTTGTTTTTTTAGTTTCTCTTTTTCTTTATATTTTTTTGTCCAAAAATATCCTTAGTCATCTCTCCAGACAAAAGAATATTTTTTAAAGAAGATATTTTAAAAACTAATGATTTGGGTGGATGTTAGAGAACTCTCGTGTAAACCCATGACAAACTATATGGGGAGGATGAACCTTAAATTTTTGATCCTCTGGAAAACTGCCCAACCTCACACAGGATTGGATCCAGGACTGACCTGGAAGCCTCCTCCCTAAGAACTGCTTTTCAAAGTTGAAAAGTGCTGTGCAAGCTGCCAAGGGAGGAAAAGAGGCAACAACAGTCCTAGACAGCTGTGAAGACACTGAGCATAGCAATGTTCAGCTGTTGGGTACCAGTGTCCTCTACTAGGGTTCTCACCTGTGGGTTGTGACCACCTGTGGGGGGTTCAAATGACAATTTCACAGGGGTTAACTAAGACCATAAGAAAACAAAGCGTAGAACTTTAAGACAATTCTGAGGCCATTTCTGGGCCCTCTAAGACTCAGTGCCTTAGTGTTCCTCCTCCACCCCTGGGAAACAAGGACCTAACAACTATACATACACATACTGAAATGTTAGGAACTTTCCATCTCCCAGAGTCCTTGTGAGTGTTCTCCATATAGAGCTCCATTCCTGGAATTGGGACAAGATAACCCACAGATGTTTGGACTCAGTCCCTGGGAGGGGAGGCAAAGTGACCCTCAGATGTTCCCTCCTACCTCACCTGATCTGGCAACGGCTCTCCAGCCAATTATTGGTAATAGCCCTTTGAATAAGCAAATCATAATAGTTGAAAACAACCCACGGACTCCCCACTTGTTTCGGTGCTTTTTGCATTAAAAGTAGCCTTACCAGCTATTTGGGGTCTTTCTGGCTTCTCAAATGCTGAAAGGTCCTGTTGCAACAGAATTAACTAAATCCTCATGCTTTTAAATCAACTGTGGCATGTGGGTGCTCTCTTGGGGTGGCGCCTTCTTGGTGATTGGATTCCAGGGTCCAACAAAAGATCTTTGCATTATAAACCATAACAGTAACTACCAATGAGAATAATTTTATGGTTGGGGGTCAGAACAGCATGAGGAACAACATTAAAGTTTCACAGCATTAGAAAGTTGAGAAGCACTGCTTCAGATGAAAACCTTCTGTCTTGAGGAAAACTCGTGACAGAGAATGATAAAAGAAAGGAGAGATAACGGATTCAAACAGGGGAAGTGACCAGAGTTGTGGTGCATGACTTTAATCCCAACACCCAAGACAGAATTTTGTAGACGATGGAGGTGAATATAACCAGTTCCAGGCCAGTCAGAGCTATATAATGAGACATTGTCTCAAAAAGGGGGAGGGGTGAGGAAATGGAATACTAGGATATTTGAAGGAGAGATGAAGTTCCCAGCCTGTAGGGAAGTTCCTTAAGCTCAGTAGAGAGACATATCAATAGTTCCCTAAATCACTAAAACTGACCATATTTACTAGGCTTACTCATCTCCCAAGTAAGATTCAAAGTAAGTACTGCTAAGAGGCACTAAGACAAGTCAAGCTCCCTGGAAGAAGCACGGATCACCTGAGACACCAGGACAGGACCCTGTTGTGAAATATTCATTTCACTATGTAAAGGTGTGTTGCATTGGTTAATTATGTAGAGATGTGTTGCTATTTTAACTTCCCTGGCTATATCACTGTCCATTAGCAAAGGAGGAGATAGAGGTGGGTCTACTGGGCCAGGAGAGTAAGTAGGAGAAGGAATAAGCTATGGAAAAGAAAGAAAAAGAGATGCCAGGGTCCAGACAGACAGACAGACAGACAGACAGAAAGGAAGCAGGAAAGTGGGATATACAGATTTTTTTTAAAAGGTAAAAATCCTGAACTAAAACATAGATGAATAGAAAGAGGGTAAACAAAAAGAACTACTGGGAAAAGTCTAAGCTAAAGACAAGCATTCATAATTAATAAGTCCCCATGTTTTATTTGGGAGCTCGATGGAAGCACAAAGGAAATTGCAGCCACAGGACACTCTTCACACTGTCAAGCACTGCCTGTGTGCTATGCAGTGCACTCCAGGTTTTCAGCTTTCATGAGCTGTCACAGCAGCTGGGGGCAGCTGGGCGATATAGCTGTCTTTGAGTTTTGAGTGATTTCTGCTCTTGTAAGAAAACCCCTCACCCATATTCCTGTGAGTATTCCCAATAGAAGTCATTGACAAATCGAGCTAGCCTTTGGTGATACCTGCACTTTGGTTATTTGTCCATACCATGGGTGAGGAGACTTTTGTTCATATTTCCCCAGGAAGAGTATCACATAACACAATCATGACAAGATATCCCTAAGGATGCAATAGTGACTCTTCAACTTCGGGAGAACCAAACAGCCTTCTAATTCGACTTCAGATCTGAGAAATAGGAGGATATTGATGTCTGGGTAAACCTAACAATTTATCCAAGGCTGCTGAGTTCATAGACCCTAGGAGAACTTATTCCTGCCACTTTATTGGTAATGCCTAACTTCATTCTAAATTCCTATACCCACTAAAAATTTAGACTTTCAAGTCTCAAATATTTTGCAATAAATCAAGACCACTACAGAAAAACCACAACTAATAGAAATACTGAGAAAGAGAGACCATGAAGTATACAGACCCAGGAAATCCATCTTTAACACAACTCATACACCCAAGGCCCAGGGAAACATTGCAGACTGAGAACATCATGAAAGCCACAGGTGTTCAAAATGTGGATGACAGGGTTCAATGGAGTGCCCAGCTCAAGGTATATATGAAATGTGAATGACGAGGTACAATGGAGTGCCCTGCTCAAAGTATATATGAAATGTAGATGACGGGGTACAACGGAGTGCCCAGCTCAATGTATATATGAAATGTAGATGACGATGTACAACGGAGTGCCCAGCTCAATGTATATATGGCACACGTAAAAAATGGAAAAAAAAAGCTGGCCGGTTGTGGTGCTTGCCTTTAATCCCAGCCCTCCAGAGGCAGAGGAAAGTGGATCTCTGTGACTTCCAGGCCAGCCTGGTCTAAAAGAGCTAGTTTCAGGACAGGCTCCTGAGAAACAGCTACAGAGATACCCTGTCTCAAAAAAAAAAAAACAAAAAAAAATGATTTTAATGACACAAGTATGTGATTAATAAAATTAAACAAAATAAAATATACAATAAACAAGAAAAACCAGCCAGGACAGGAGTTATTACTTAAACTATAAAACTTAAAAATTGGGAACTGGGGGGTGGGGTGTAATGGGGAAAAGGGTAGATGGGGAGAGACAAATGAGAAGGGAAGGATGGGAAGACCTTGGGGGGATGGGATCGTTGTGATAGTGGAAGGATGGATATGGAAGTAGGGAAGTATATATCTTAATTAAGGGATCTATTTTAGGGTTGGCAAGAGCCTTGACTCTAGAGGGGTTCCCAGGCATCCAAAGAGATGTCCCCAGCTAGGTCCTTGGGTAGCTGAGGAGAGAGAGCCTGAAATGGCCCTATCCTATAGCCATACTAATAAATATCTTGCATATCACCATAGAACCTTCATCTGGCGATGGATGGAGATAGAGAGAGAGACCCACATTGGAGCAATAGACTGACTCCCAAGGTCCAAATGAGGAAAAAATGAGGGAGAACATGAGCAAGGAAGTCAGGACTGTGAAGGGCGCACCCACCCACTGGGACAGTGGGTCTGATCTATTGGAAGGTCACCAAGGCCAGCTGGACTGGGACTGAAAAAGCATGGGATAAAACGGGACTCTCTGAACATGGCAGACAATGAGGGTCACTGAGAAGCAAAGGACAATGACACTGGATTTTGATCCTACTGCATGTACTAGCTTCATGGGAGACTAGCCAGTTTGGATGCTCACCTTCCTAGACCTGGATGGAGGGGGAAGAACCTTGGACTACCCACAGGGCAGGGAACACTGACTGCTCTTCAGACTGAAAAGGGAGGGGTAGGGGAGTGGGGTGTGGGTAGTGGGTGGAGGGAGGAAAGGGAGGCGAGGAGGAGGCAGAAATTTTTAATAAAAAAAATAAAACAAAATAAACTCTTTCTGAGTGACAACACTAACCACCTAAGGAAACCCACATATGAGGACCTGGTTGACCGCTGGGAGATATTATCAGCAGGAAAAGCAGCTGTGCCCACCCTCTTAATAGCTGGTTCAAGAAATCCAAGCACTTACTCCCATGGCCTTCAAATGAAATTGGGGCATTCATGGCCGAATGTTAACATCAACTGGTGCTAATTCTAAGAAAACAGGGAATAACCACATACAGCAAGTTGGACACTGGTGGATGCAGAAACATAAACAAAGCCAGGGCTCCACCCTGTAAACTTCAGGACTAAGCTGGCACCACACATAACCATTCCTTCTACAGAAACGTCCTGGGCCCACCTTTCTGTAATTCCACCTCTTCTTTGTACACTAATTTCTTGCCAAGGAAGAAGTTGCTCCTAGAAAAAAAAATCATCTTGAAATAATTAGGACTGTGCAAAGTCTGAAAACTGCATACTTGGAAAACAATACAGTACTGTTAACTAGGTCTGAACCCTGATGTGGTCTGAGAATTCAGGTGTGCTGAAAGCAACATTTCCATGTAGGGATGGGACTGTGGCTACAGGCTGCACCTTTGGTGAGAGCTTGAGGTGCAGCTGGATCTACAAAGGGGAAGGGGCTTTATAGCTTTGGCTGGAACTGCATTTTATCACTGCAGATGAGGGTGTGGGGTGCCTTGCCCTTTTATGGTATTAGAGGGGGTGGGGTAGCAGTGGGGGGAGTGGGAGGAGGGGAAGGAGCGGGAATTATGCTTGGTATTGTTTTAAGTAATGAAAATAATAAAAAAGAAAAATAAAGAAGTCTTACCTCTACTAAGTTGGGCAACCGCAGTCTAAGAAGAATAAGCATACTGAACTAACTAAGCCGACACAGCCTCTCTCTCTTCCTATTTTATATTCCACTAGTGCTAGGAGAATAGATATGTGACTCCCTAGAACAGGGATTAAAGATTTGAGCCAGCACCACCTGGATTTCTTTCTGCCTTGATCTTGTGCAGGCTAATGTGGCCTTGAATTCACAGAGATCCTTCTGCCTCTGTCTCCGAAATCATGGGATTTAAGGTATGTGTCACTCTCTGACCTCTTTTGGCTTATATTTTCCCTTCTGATATTCAGACAAGCCTTATGTATTAAAACAAAAAGAAAATATCACTATTTGCAATTAATCATCAATGCCGCCAAACTGAGCAATATAGGGAGTCTGAATTATTTCTGGCCTTCTGCACCTAGAGGGCAAGGTCCTCTTAGTTTCCAATTTTCAAAGCACTCTACCATGCCATAATAATTTGGAAAACAATCATTAAACCAACCAATGACCTTTTGGCCCACTCCTTAATGCTACTACTCAGGAGAATGAAGCAAGGTAATGTCTGTGAGTTTGAGTACATCCTGATGAACATAGTGAATTTTAGAATAACTTGGGCTAATAGAAAGACACTGACTTAAAACAAACAAACAAACAAAAACAATTTGATTGAATTAGCAGGATTAGGCCCAATGTGATGGCTCTAGTACTGAGGAATGTAAAATGTTGGGTGTGGATAAGGGATTAGAGGCCTGCAAGGTAGGAGGAGCCAAGGAGTGGGTGGAGCTTATTAAGTTTTGACCTTGGAGAAGGTATTTAAGCACTGGTCCCTGGAGTAGTGATCACACAAAGACAAGAATCTGGCAAGGTGCAACAACCTACAGATTTCTTGGTGAGTTGAGGCCACAAGGAAGTATGTATATGATTTGTAGGTTGGGGGGCCGCCTTGGTGATGGAGAGAAGGGGTTAAAGATGGAAGAGCCTTAGTAACACTCAGGAGCTGGTATATATGCTTAGAGTTTGAAGTTCCTCACATTTACAGCATAAAGGGTAGAGAGAGGCTTCTTTGAAAATTCAGGAGCTGCTTGCCAGTTTACCTCATAGATGTGACCACTGAGAACCAGATGAGTGCACAGATTGGGGAAGCCAGGGGAAGAGTGCTGGTGAGACCTCAGGGTGCTGGAACAGCTACTATTCTTTTAGCAGTGTCCTCCAGCAAAGGCACAGGCCAGAGCACAGTGATGGATAACAAGCCTGAAATAGTGATGGAGCTAGGGACTGTGGGGATTCTCTGATCTATGTCTGTTTTTAGTCCCAATTTCTCCCGTGGAGAAAGATCTAACAATCAGAACAAATCCCTCTGCTGACTGCAGAATCTCAAGTTTCCCAGCTATTACCATTGGTACCTGGTATGAAAATGATGGGAGACTACAGTGTCCTTCCAAGTAACGAGAGCTCTAGTTCTCCAGTGAACCCAGACTTTCAAGGTTCTTCAAGTACCTCAGTTCTACCATGTCCACAAGGTCTCCTGACTTCTCAAAGCCCTCCAAGGCCACAAGCTTCTATCAGTGACCTGAGGAAGCAACTGAGAAAACGCACGGTATTTAGCCAGGAACAAAAGCTGGTCCTGCAAGAACATTTTGATGAATGCATGCACCCAAGCCAAGAGCAATGCATGGCACTGGCTCAAAGACTTGGCTTGAAGGAGTCCCATATCAAGGTATGTCCCCTTTCATGCCTCCCTTCCTCTAGTCAGACAGCCTCTCCCCCAGAACACACCTGTACACTTTTCCTGACACTTAGACTTGAGGTCCTTAGCCCAGTAGCAGGTTGTAGAAGGGTAACAATGGTGCATTCAAGGTTGGATTCAAACCGCCCCTAATCTATATATGCAGACCCCTGGTGTCATGCAGAGGGATAATGTTATCCATAAATGTGTTATCTGCCTAGACATTTGGCCTCCCCTCTAAACTCCCACCTTCTAGTAGAAGCTGCTTTAGTCTGTGTGTTTCTGGTCCAGCTCATCCTGCCTTCCTTCTGGGGTCTAGGAACCTTCAAGATCTATAATAGGTGCTGGGTAGAGACCAAGGTTCAGGGTCTTCACCGAGCAATTAGAGATTTGAGACATAAATGGAGCACCTGGCCTATCCTGACCTTTTCTTTCCTTTGTCTCTCCAGATTTGGTTCAAGAACAGACGAGCTAAACAGAATCGGAAGAATTCTCAAGAAGGTCCTGCGGAGCCTGGCTCTGGATCTCATGATAGGCCTGCCTGCCCTCAAGGTTCTGTCCCTCTTGGAACCTCTGCCAGTGCAGAATCCTTGCGCCAGAGCCCTGAGCTCCAAAACCACCCATCCACTGTAAGCGAACTGAGTCAGCAAATGTCTCAAAGTCCCCTAATTCCACCAGGAGTACTAATGCAATCAAGTCTCCAGAGGCACTCAGATCATGAAAGAATTCCACGTCCCCATGTGTCCCCAGACCCATCAACGAAACCGAGTCCCCAATTGCTGGGAACGGGAACAGCATACCCTAGACACCAGATTCCCTTAAGATCCTCAGTGAGTTCAGGTTGTAAGGGTTCCCAAGTCCCTATTGCTTCTTCAGATAAATGTGATGACCAGCAATTTCACCATGAAGCTCCAAGGAAGCAACGGAAAGAACGCACAGTATATTCCAAGGAACAAAAGTTTCTCCTCCAAAGACATTTCGATCAGGACAAGCACCCAAGCGTGCAGAAACGCATGGAGCTTGCACAGATGATTGGTGTGACTGAGTATGAGATTAAGGTTTGTATTGCTCTTGTTCCTGTTCCTTGCAGTCAGAATAGCTTTGGTAGCTGTGCACTTATCAAAATCCCGCTCATTCAGTGATTCCTCAATGCTTAGGGCAGCATGGGACAGTTTTGTGTAAGGTGAACCCTTTTGCAGCCATGGCTATAACTTTTTATTATGTTGTTTATCAATCGAAGGTACTGCCATGGAGCCATGCTATCACATGGCAGCGTCTCAGTGACCTAGAATTAAGGGAACCTTGTAAAACCCCAGACAATGTAGCTTCCCTAGTCATATCCTGTCTGCTCTCCTCCTGCCTTTTTTTCAATATAAAAACTGGAGATTGTACGAAGATCCTATGCATAGTAAAAACAGAAAGAGGCATCTGTCCCACTCAGATAAACTTCCAGTGTTTATTCCTTTTGTGTTGCTCTTTTTTGTTTTTTGAGACAGGGTTTCTCTGTAGCCTGGGAACCTTTGCTAGAATTAGCACTTGTAAACCAGGTTGGCCTTGAATTCACAGAGATCTGCTTGCCTCTGCCTCTCAAAGGCTGAGATTAAATGCATGTGCAATACCACCCAGCTCCCTATTTTTCGTTTTTTTGTTTTTGTTTTTTTAATTCTAATGAAAAGTTCTGGTCACGTATCCGTGGCTGATCTCAATGTCACTCTGTAGCCCAGACTGTCCTTGAACTTGCATTTTTCCTAGTGCAGTTTCCTAAGTAGCTGGGATTACATATCTATGGCCCCAGATCTGGCTTTTACTCTTATGTAGTTCTTGACATCAAGAGTGTATGATTAATTCTTCCCCTTTGCACACCTGGAAGCTCATGGAGAGATTTTGTCTGCTGGTGCTTGATAGTTTCTTCCTTTTGATATAAGGTCTCCTGTAGCCCAGGCTGGTTTTGAAGCTACTATGTAGTCTAGGCTGGTTTCAAACCCAGATTCTACTTTTTTCATCTTCACTAAAAACAGGGCTTCTGTCACAACTTGGCATGTAGAAGCTATAGTGGTTTTAATTTCCATAACTGTTTCAAGATCTGGCAATTTCTGCATGAATAATGAAAACCCAGAGACAGATATTGAGGTTCAACATAAAAACAGAAAAAGTAAAACAGACAAGCCACTATAGAAGTCTTACCTCTACCAAGTTGTGGCAACTGCTGTCTAAAAGTCTAAGTAGACTATGTTAACTAAACAGACACAGCCAATCTCTCTTCCTATTTTATATTCCCACTAGTGCTGGGATTAAAGGTGTGTGACTCCCTAGGGACTGGGATTAAAGGTGTGAGCCACCACCACCTGGATTTGTTTCTGCATTGATCTTGTATAGCCCACCATGGTCTTGAACTCACAGAGGTCCATCTGGGTCTGTCCCTCAAATCCTGGGATTAAAGGTGTGTGCCACCACTTCCTGACCTTTTTGATTTAGCTTTGCCCTTCTGATATTCAGGCAAGCTTTATTTATTAAAACAAAAACAAAACTTCACTAGTGTCAATGAATTGTAAATGCTGCCAACCTGGGCACGATAGCCACAAATAGCCTAAAGTATCTTGGGGTAACACTAACCAAGGAAGTGAAAGATCTGTTTGACAAGAACTTTAAGGCTTCGAAGAAAGAAATTGAAGAGGACACCAGAAAATGGAAGGATCTCCCATGCTGCTTTTTAGGTTGTTGGAGGAATTCTTACATTGGCACCTACCCGTCTCTTCCTTCAAATGATGCTTGCAGTATGTTGCATCTTGGTCCTTGCAGTGGCTTATTGTTTGGCAATTTTTCTTGGTCTGCACTGTACTGTCAATGTCTGTCTCCAAAAAACCCCTGAAGTCTCTATACGTCTCCTCTCTTGGTCTTCTCTCCTGGTTAATGCTCTTGGTGCTTTTCCTTGTCCCCTTGGTGTTGTAGAGAGCCCTTGGACCCCTCAGTATTGTAGCAAACTCTGAGCTCTTAGGCAGTCTGTTGATCATAGCTTGTGGTGTCCAGAGGATGGGATTGAGTTATGAGGGATCCTACCCATAGGAAAATCCCTGCTGGCTGGCTAGAATAGTTGGAGTTGGTGGAGAGGGCCTGGGGTTTTCTTCCACTGTGGAGGTCCTAGTGTGTGGAGTGTCCTGCTGTGTGGTTTTTCACTCACCACTTAAGTCCCCTCAATATTGGAGCAAGCTGTGTCTCAGAGTTCCACCAAGGTTGCTGAAGGATAGGTTGGTTGGGGGTGAGATGAGGCTAGTGTTTTATATAATCTTGACAGCATTAAGTGTTAATGATTATTCTTGCTTTTAATCCCTAGAAACCCTTGGAGAAAAGATGTTGTTGTTTCGTGCTTGTTTTCCTTGTGAGCCACAATCTCCAGTAGTGTAAGCAGGATTTGGAGATTCTGTGTAATTTGTCTTGGCTGGTCCTAAACTCCGGATCTGCCTTTGTGCTCCTCCAAGATCAGATAGCCCTGTTATCCCAACCTGGCATGTAGAAATAATAAATGCTCTTAAAATAAATAACCTTTCAAAGAATCAGCATTTAATTGCAATGGCAAACAAGCTGGGCAACATGTCAAGCCCCAATTTCTTCTGTTTTAGCACCAAGAGGGCATGGCCTTAGTATTAGTTTTCATTTTCTACAAAAACCTGTCACTCGATAGGCTTTCAGAAAACAATGACTAAACACTTCGTCGTCCAGGTTATCAACAACTTCAATGGTACCACTCAGGAGGGTAAGGCAAGACAATCTCTCTGAGACTGAGGACTGACAGCCTTGTCAACATAATGGATTCTAGATTAGCCTGGGTTACTAGAGCAATCCTGAAACAACAACAAATAGGACAATTATGATTGAGTCAGTAGGGTTCTCAGGTGTGAGGCTGAAATCTGAGTGGCACCAAAGCATCAGTAGTGGAAGAGTCAAAGAGTGGGTGGAGCTTCTTGAGTTTGGAGAAGATATTGAAGCCCTGGTCCCTGGAATAGTTAGTGTTCAAACAAAGAGGGATTTGAACAAGGTGGAAACGTTAGGCTTGAGAATATGACTTCTCTCCTGACACTCTTTCCTCTAATCAGATGGTCTCTCCCCCAGAAGCCATCTGCACAATTTCCCAGATGCCTGCATGTCTTGTGCCCCTCCATTACTGTGACTACTTGGCAGAGTAAAATGTTGTTGAAAGCTGATGAAACTGTTTCCGAGGTTGGATTCTCATTCTCTTTAGACCCCTAGTACAGTAACATGATGTGATGTAGAAGGATAATTGTGCCCATAGTGGCTTAGTTGCTTCAACTTCAGGTATCCTTTTTAAAAAATCCACCTTCTATTAGAAGCTTCCTTCGTCTCTGGGTTTCAGGTCCAGCTCAACCTGCCTTCATTTTTTCTGTGTCTGTAACTCTTACAGTTCTCCGATGGAGGTCCAGCCTTTTCTTCCAGCATCTTCAAATTTATGATTTAAATGGGACACCTGGACTCTAATGATCTCCTTTTAATTTTGTCTCTGCAGATCTGGTTTAAGAACAGGCGAGCTAAAGAGAATCTCAAAAAGGCTCGAGAACCACCTGGAAAACCTGGCTATGGATCTCATGACAGAACAGATTGCCCCACAGGCCTTGTTCCTCTTGTTCCATCTGCCAGTGCAGATTCCCAGTCTCAGAGCCCTTGCAGAATCAGCTCTACTCCTCACCTTAGCTCCTCAATTAACTCCTCAGACCATGAACCCAACTTCTCCACTGCTGATCAGATGTTTGAGGAGGAATGCTTCGCGAAGAGCCCAGTTAGGGAGAGGCAGCAGAGGCAGAAGGATATAGAACTAGCTGAGAAGGGAGGCCACCAATCACATGGGATGTATGGACTTCTCGAATATTGTATCCTTCCTGATGCATCAGCCACCTCAGATTCTAGGCCTGAGACACAATCGAATGTCAGTGCTCCTCCTGTCCTCAGCCATTTTAATATTGCCCCACACTCAGAACCTACCTTCTCCATGTGCCAGACACCATCACCTGGGACCCCTCCTCCTCAGTTGAGTTCTTTGAACCATTCACTAGACCAGGTATCCATTTTCTCCAAGATCGACAGGGCCTGTGAGGAGATCTTGAAAAAGAATAAGAGATCCAGGGAGCAGACGCCACAGAGGAAGAAGGCTAGAGAACTACCACAGCTGGGAGGCCAGGATTCTCATGCTGAATGTGCCAGCCCCGATGGCACTGTCCTCATGGCCTCTGTTTTTGAGGATTCCTCATCCCAGAGACAAATGGGTGTCGATTTTCCTCCTCAAGTCAGCCCCTCCATTATTTCTCCAGACTCAGAATCCATGTTCTCCATGTGGGGGAGCCCATTCCATGACAGCTTTCCTTGTCCCCTCAGCCCAAGTATTTTCCCAGAGCCAGATTCCACCTTTTCCATCAATCAGACCAATGGGTGTCTCTTACCTGAAACATTGAAGTACGCACCAGCTGGCCAATCCCCGGCAGCTGAAGACAGAATCCCCGGTCAGTCTGCCAAGTGTGCAACATCTCCCCATGTGACACCCGCCCAAGATCCAGAGCCAGTCTGTCTCCCAGTTTCCAGCACAGCTTCAACAGCAGCTGCAGAGGCAGCCACCAAGACCGCTGGAACAGAAAGTGAGACAGAATCAGCTGACCCCACTCCAGTCCCGGAGAATGATCAAAGCTACAAGGAGAACGCAGATCAACTCTTTATTGAAAATCTCTGTAAACTGGATGCCCTCCTAAGCCATGTGCCACAACCTGACTTATGTGACGACTTTCCAGTGCTTGACTTCTTCTAAGAACTCCTGATCCTGATGGTGCTTACACCTGTGCCTTCAACTACCACAGAATGGAGATCACACACAGCTTCCAACACCCAGTTCAGTTCTCTTTGCTGAGACAACATTCTAACTCTATGTATCCCAGGTTGACCTTTAATATTCAGAGAACTGCCTGATTTCATTCCCACAATTCTGTTACTGCGATTTGAGGCTGAGAATTTGGACACAGAGTATTAATTGTTCAGTGTTTTTGTTTCTGTTCGGGGTTAACTGTTTATTATGCATATGTAATATGTAAAAGTTGTGCAGATATTGTGAGAGAGCATTTCTTCCCATGGCTCAGGATTCCTAGACATTCTGGTTATCCTCTTTCTGCACACCGAATTGTGAGTTTCTCAGTTTGAGCTAATACACCTGGCCTATGAGCATCTCATGAATTAGCAGGTTATATTAATCTATTGTGTTATTCATACCTTATCTTTAAATCAATAAATTGATTTTAGTGAAATTTTATGTCTCTCTTACTATTTCATATTGTGTTACCACAATCAGAAAATTAAAATATTGGACACTTGAGATGGCTTAGATCTAAAGGACTCTGGACACACTTCATTTCCCAACATCTCTGTTCTGTGGCCCTGTGCTTACACGACAGGGCTATGACACACGTACCTCCAGTGCCATGTTCATATACTGCATTCATCCCCACAATGAAAGAGGTGGAATCCTGAACAGGCCCTTGGCTTTCTCAAAGGGTTGACTGAGCTAAGCAGGGTGGCCTAAACTTTTAATTCCAGCAGAAAGAATCCAGATGCAGGAGACACTGAGATTGAGGCTAGCTTAGTCTATATAGTGAGTCCATGGCAGCCAGAACTATGGATAGAGACACACTCTCATTTAAACAACAGAAAGAAAGGAGTCCAAAGTAATACGAAGCAATGAGCATTACCCATGTGCCGCTTGCTGTATAGAAAACTGTTATCTGAGATGGTCTCCGACCATAATTCTCAAATTTATTTCATGCTGTATCACAAATAAACCAGGTCCTAGTCCCTGCTAATTTCTCAGCTTCCAAACTAATCAGCACTTTCTACTCATGAAAGAAAGATGGTGTTGAGAGGAGCTGCTGGCCTGCTTTTCATCCCGCCCGGCTCCCTCACAGCTAATTTACACCAGAAATAACAAAACACAAAGTGTATTCATTTAAACACTGCTTCGCCCATTTATATTAATGTGTGCAGCACCATGACGTGATGACTTACCAGGAAGATTCTAGCCTACGTCCATCATGGGTCGGAACTTCATCGCATCTGCCCTGGAGAGGGGAGGCATGGCCTCTGCCTCACTTCCTCTTCCTCCCAGCATTCTGTTCTGTTTACTCCACCCACATATGTTCTAACCTATCAGGCAAAGAAATTTCTTTATTAATTAACCAATGACCTTCCTCCATCATTTTCCCTTTTTCTGTTTTCTTTTTTTTTTCTTTTTTTTATTTATTTATTAAAGATTTCTGTCTCTTCCCCGCCCCCGCCTCCCATTTCCCTCCCCCTCCCCCAATTAAGTCCCCCCCAGCCCGAAAAGCAATCAGGGTTCCCTGTCCTGTGGGAGGTCCAAGGAACCCCCACCTCCATCCAGGTCTAGTAAGTTGAGCATCCAAACTGCCTAGGCTCCCACAAAGCCAGTCCGTGCAGTAGGATCAGAAACCCATTGCCATTGTTCTTGAGTTCTCAGTAGTCCTCATTGTCCGCTATGTTCAGAGAGTCCGGTTTTATCCCAGGCTTTTCCAGACCCAGGCCAGCTGGCCTTGGTGAGTTCCCAGTAGAACATCCCCATTGTCTCAGTGTGTGGGTGCACCCCTTGCGGTCCTGAGTTCCTTGCTCATGCTCTCTCTCTTTCTGCTCCTGATTTGGACCTTGAGATTTCAGTCCGGTGCTCCAATGTGGGTCTCTGTCTCTGTCTCCTTTCATCACCTGCTGAAGGTTAATATTCAGGAGGATGCCTATGTGTTTTTCTATGGGTTCTCCTTATTTAGCTTCTCTAGTATCACTAATTATAGGCTCAATGTCCTTGGTTTATGGCTAGAATCCAAATATGAGTGAGTACATCCCATGCTGCTCTTTTTGGGTCTGGCTTACCTCACTCAGGATAGTGTTTTCTATTTCCATCCATTTGCATGCAAAATTCAAGAAGTCCTTGTTTTTTATTGCTGAGTAGTACTCTAATATGTATATATTCCATACTTTCTTCATCCATTCTTCCATTGAAGGGCATCTAGGTTGTTTCCAGGTTCTGGCTATCACAAACAATGCTGCTATGAACATCGTAGAGCATATACTTTTGTTGTATGATAGGGCCTCTCTTGGGTATATTCCCAAGAGTGGTATTGCTGGATCCAGGGGTAGGTTGATCCCGAATTTCCTGAGAAACCGAAACACTGATTTCCAAAGTGGTTGCACAAGTTTGCATTCCCACCAGCAATGGATGAGTGTACCCCTTTCTCCACAACCTCTCCAGCAAAGGCTATCATTGGTGTTTTTGATTTTAGCCATTCTGACAGGTGTAAGATGGTATCTTAAAGTTGTCTTAATTTGCATTTCCCTGATCGCTAAGGAAGTTGAGCATGACCTTAAGTGTCTTTTGGCCATTTGAAGTTCTTCTGTTGAGAATTCTCTGTTCAGCTCAATGCCCCATTTTATAATTGGGTTGGTTAGCCTTTTGCGGTCTAGTTTCCTGAGATCTTTATATATTTTGGAGATCAGACCTTTGTCAGTTGCGGGGTTGGTGAAGATCTTCTCCCAGTTAGTGGGTTGCCTTTGTGTCTTAGCGACAGTGTCCTTTGCTTTACAGAAGCTTCTCAGTCTCAGGAGGTCCCATTTATTTAATGAGGTCCTTAATGTCTGTGCAGCTGGGGTTATACGCAAGAAGTGGTCTCCTGTGCCTATGTGTTGTAGAGTACTTCCTACTTTCTCTTCTATCAGGTTCAATGTGTTAGGACTGATATTGAGGTCTTTAATCCATTTGGACTTGAGTTTTGTGCACGGTGATAGATATGGATCTATTTTCATTCTTCTACAGGTTGACATCCAGTTTTGCGAGCACAATTTGTTGAAGATGCTCTCTTTGTTCCATTGTATACTTTTAGCTCCTTTATCAAAAATCAGGTGTTCATAGGTTTGAGGGTTAATGTCAGGGTCTTCTATTTGATTCCATTGGTCGACTTCTCTGTTTTTATGCCAATACCAAGCTGTTTTCAATACTGTAGCTCTGTAGTAGAGTTTGAAACCAGGGATGGTAATGCCTCCAGACAATCCTTTGTTGTATAAGATTGTTTTGGCTATCCTGGGTTTTTTGTTCTTCCAAATAAAGTTGATTATTGTCTTCTCCAGATCTGTGAAGAATTTTGATGGGATTTTGATGGGGATTGCATTGAATCTATAGATTGCTTTTGGTAGAATTGCCATTTTTACTATGTTGATCCTCCCAATCCAGGAGCAAGGAAGATCTTTCCATTTTCTGGTGTCCTCTTCAATTTCTTTCTTCAAAGACTTAAAGTTCTTGTCAAATAGATCTTTCACATCCTTGGTCAGAGTTACCCCAAGATATTTTATGCTATTTGTGGCTATCGTGAACGGTGATGCATCTCTAATTTCCATCTCTGTTTCCTTATCATTAGTGTATAGGAAGGCCACTGATTTTTTGGAGTTGATCTTGTATCCTGCCACATTACTAAAGGTGTTTATCAGCTGTAGGAGTTCTTTGGTAGAGTTTTTGGGGTCGCTAATGTATACTATCATATCATCTGCAAATAACGAGAGCTTAACTTCTTCTTTTCCAATACGAATCTCCTTGATCCCTTTATGTTGTCTTATTGCTATTGCTAGAACTTCCAGCACTATATTGAAGAGGTGTAGAGAGAGTGGACATCCTTGTCGTGTTCCTGATTTTAGTGGGATGGCTTTGAGTTTTTCTCCATTTAATTTAATGCTAGCCGACGGCTTGCTGTAAATAGTTTTTATTATATTTAGGTATGACCCTTGTATCCCTAATCTCTCCAAGACTTTTATCATAAAGGGGTGTTGAATTTTGTCAAATGCTTTTTCAGCATCTAATGAAATGATCATATGGTTTTTTTCTTTCAGTTTATTTATATGCCGGATTACATTGATAGACTTGCGTATGTTGAACCAGCCCTGCATCTCTGGGATGAACCCTACTTGATCATGATGGATAATTTTTCTAATGTGTTCTTGGATTCGGTTTGCCAGTATTTTATTGAGAATTTTTGCATCGATATCCATGAGTGAGATAGGCCTGTAATTCTCTTTCTTGGTTGGGTCTTTGTGTGGTTTTGGTATCAGGGTAACTGTAGCTTCATAAAAGGAATTTGGCAATGACTCTTCTGTTTCTATATTGTGAAATACATTAAGGAGTATAGGTATTAGCTCTTCTTGGAAGTTCTGGTAGAATTCTGCATTGAAACCATCTGGTCCTGGGCTTTTTTTGGAAGGTAGATTTTTGATAACGGTTTCTAGTTCTTCGCGACTAACAGGTCTATTTAGATCGTTCACCTGGTTTTGGTTTAGCTTTGGTATGTGGCACTTATCTAAAAAAATGTCCATTTCTTTTGCATTTTCTAGTTTTGTGGCATACAGGCTTTTGTAGTAAGATCTAATGAGTCTCTGAATTTCCTCTGTGTCTGTGGTTATGTCCCCCTTTTCATTTCTGATCTTATTTATTTGCGTGTTCTCTCTCTGTCGTTTAATTAGTTTGGATAGGGGTTTGTCGATCTTGTTGATTTTCTCCAAGAACCAACTTTTTGTTTCATTGATTCTTTGGACTGTTTTCTGCGTTTCTATTTTGGTGATTTCTGCCCTCAGTTTGATTATTTCCAGTCTTCTACTCCTCCTGGGTGCGTCTGCTTCTTTTTGTTCTAAAGCTTTCAGGTGTGCTGTTAAGTCTCCGATGTATGCTTTCTCTGTTTTCTTTAAGTGGGCACTTAGTGCTATGAACTTTCCTCTTAGCACTGCGTTCATAGTGTCCCATAGGTTTGAGTATGTTGTCCCTTTATTTTCATTGAATTCAAGGAAGACTTTAATTTCCTTCTTGATTTCTTCCTTGATCCAGGTGTGGTTCAGTAGTTGACTGTTCAGTTTCCGTGAGTTTGTCGGCTCTCTGGAGGTAGGATTGTTGTTGAATTCTAACTTTAATCCGTGGTGATCTGATAGGACACAGGTGGACACTGATTTTTTTTTGTATCTGTGGAGGTTTCCTTTGTTTCCGAGTATGTGGTCAATTTTCGAGAAGGTTCCATGAGCTGCAGAGAAGAAGGTATATTCTTTCCTATTTGGGTGGATTGTTCTATAGATGTCTGTTAAGTCCATTTGCTTCATTACCTCCAGTAGTTTTCTTACTTCTCTATTAGGTTTCTGTCTGATTGACCTGTCCATTGATGAGAGAGGTGTATTGAAGTCTCCTATTACTAGTGTGTGTGGTTTGATGTCTGCCTTGAGTTTTAGTAATATTTCTTTTACATACGTGGGTGCTTTTATATTAGTGGCGTAAATATTCAAGATTGAGACGTCATCCTGACAAATTGTTCCTGTTATGAGTATGAAGTGTCCCTCTCGATCTCTTCTGATTGATTTTAGTTTGAAGTCAGTTTTGTTAGAAATTAATATGGCCACATCTGCTTTTTTCTTAGGACCATTTGCTTGAAAGACCCTTTCCCAACCCTTTAGTCTGAGTAGATGCCTGTCTTTGTGGTTGAGATGAGTTTCTTGCAAACAGCAGAATGTTGGATCCTGTTTTCGTATCCAATCTCTTAGTTGTGCCTTTTTATAGGTGAATTGAGACCATTAATATTAAGTGATATTAATGACCAGTGGTTGTTATGCCGGATATTCTTATTGTTTTGGAAGTAGAATTTGTGTGTCTCCCTTCTTTGAGTTGTGCTAGTGAAGGGTCGCTAGATGTGTCAGTTATTGTAGGCAGTGTTGGCAATGTTGGATTCCTTGGGTTGCGATTTTCCTTCTATTACTTTCTGTAGGGCTGAGTTCGTGGCTACGTATTGTTTAAATTTGTTCTTATCCTGGAATGTCTTGATTTCTCCATTTATAGTGAATGAAAGCTTGGCTGGGTATAGTAGTCTGGGCTTGCATCCATGGTCTCTTAGCTTCTGCAGTACTTCTATCCAGGACCTTCTGGCTTTCATTGTTTCCATAGAGAAATCAGGTGTAGGTCTGATCGGTTTACCTTTATAAGTTACTTGGCCTTTTTCCTTTGCAGCTCTTAGTATTCTTTCTTTAACCTGTATATTTTGTGTTTTGATTATTATATGGCGAGGGGATGTTTTCCTTTGATCCAGTCTGTTTGGTGTTCTGTATGCTTCTTGAATATTCAAAGGAATATCTTTCTTTATGTTGGGAAAGTTTTCTTCCATAATTTTGTTCAAAATATTTTCTGGCCCTTTGAGCTGTGACTCTTCTCCTTCTTCTATTCCTATTATTCTTAGATTTGGTCTTTTTATTGTGTCCCATAATTCCTGAATGTTTTGTGATGAGAATTTGTTGGTTTTGCAGTTTTCTTTGATCAGTGCATTTATTTTCTCTATGGGGTCCTCAGAATCTGAGATTCTTTCTTCTATTTCTTGTATTCTGTTGATTGGTGTTTTCTTGTTGTTTTTCAGATTATTGGGTGAATTCTTTCCTTGGCGCCTACCCATCTTCTCCTATTGATGCTATCTAAGGAGTCTGTTAAAACTAGTTCAGGTTTCCCTGCTGGAGAGGGCTCCTCTTACAAAATGACCTTGCTCTGTCTCCTGGTTCCTGCCTTTGACTGGGTCAAAGAAAAACATCCCCTCACCATATAATAATCAAAACACAAAATATACAGGTTAAAGAAAGAATACTAAGAGCTAAAAGGAAAAAGGCCAAGTAACATATAAAGGTAAACTGATCAGACCTACACCTGATTTCTCTATGGAAACAATGAAAGCCAGAAGGTCCTGGATAGAAGTACTGCAGAAGCTAAGAGACCATGGATGCAAGCCCAAACTACTATACCCAGCCAAGCTTTTGTTCACTATCAATGGAGAAAACAAGACATTCCAGGATAAGAACAAATTTAAACAATACGTTGCCACGAACTCAGCCCTACAGAAAATAATAGAAGGAAAATCGCAACCCAAGGAATCCAACATTGCCAACACTGCCTACAATAACTGACACATCTAGCGACCCTTCACCAGCACATCTCAAAGAAGGGAGACACACAAATTCTACTTCCAAAACAATAAGAATATCCGGCATAAACACCCACTGGTCATTAATATCACTTAATATTAATGGTCTCAATTCACCTATAAAAAGGCACAATTAAGAGATTGGATACGAAAACAGGATCCAACATTCTGCTGTCTACAAGAAACACATCTCAACCACAAAGACAGGCATCTACTCAGACTAAAGGGTTGGGAAAGGGTCTTTCAAGCAAATGGTCCTAAGAAAAAAGCAGGTATGGCCATATTAATTTCTAACAAAAATGACTTCAAACTAAAATCAATCAGAAGAGATTGAGATGGACACTTTATACTCATAACAGGAACAATTTGTCAGGATGACGTCTCAATCCTGAATGTCTACGCCCCTAATATAAAAGCACACACTTATGTAAAAGAAATATTGCTAAAATTCAAGGCAGACATCAAACCACACACACTAGTAATAGGAGACTTCAATACACCTCTCTCATCAATGGACAGGTCAATCAGACAGAAACCTAATAGAGAAGTAAGAAAACTACTGGAGGTAATGAAGCAAATGGACTTAACAGACATCTATAGAACATTCCACCCAAATAGGAAAGAATATACCTTCTTCTCTGCAGCTCTTGGAACCTTCTCAAAATTTGACCACATACTCGGAAACAAAGGAAACCTCCACATATACAAAAAAAAATATCAGTGTCCACCTGTGTCTTATCAGATCACCACGGATTAAATTTAGAAGGCAACAACCACGCTACCCCAGAAAACCTACAAACTCATGGAAACTGAACAGTCAACTACTGAACCACACCTGGATCAAGGAAGAAATCAAGAAGGAAATTAAAGTCTTCCTTGAATTCAATGAAAATAAAGGGTCAACATACTCAAACCTATGGGACACTATGAAAGCAGTGCTAAGAGGAAAGTTCATAGCACTAAGTGCCCACTTAAAGAAAACAGAGAAAGCATACATCGGAGACTTAACAGCACACCTGAAAGCTTTAGAACAAAAAGAAGCAGACGCACCCAGGAGGAGTAGAAGACTGGAAATAATCAAACTGAGGGCAGAAATCACCAAAATAGAAACGCAGAAAACAGTCCAAAGAATCAATGAAACAAAAAGTTGGTTCTTGGAGAAAATCAACAAGATCGACAAACCCCTATCCAAACTAATTAAACGACAGAGAGAGAACACGCAAATAAATAAGATCAGAAATGAAAAGGGGGACATAACCACAGACACAGAGGAAATTCAGAGACTCATTAGATCTTACTACAAAAGCCTGTATGCCACAAAACTAGAAAACGCAAATGAAATGGACATTTTTTTTAGATAAGTACCCAATACCAAAGCTAAACCAAGACCAGGTGAACGAACTAAATAGACCTGTTAGTCACGAAGAAGTAGAAATTGTTATCAAAAATCTCCCTTCCAAAAAGAGCCCATAACCAGATGGTTTCAATGCAGAATTCTACCAGAACTTCCAAGAAGAGCTAATACCTATTCTCCTTAATGTATTTCACAATATAGAAACAGAAAAGTCATTGCCAAATTCCTTTTATGAAGCTACAGTTACACTGATACCAAAACCACACAAAGACCCAACCAAGAAAGAGAATTACAGGCCTATCTCACTCATGAATATCGAAGCAAACGTTCTCAATAAAATACTGGCAAACTGAATCCAAGAACACATTAGAAAAATTATCCATCATGATCAAGTAGGGTTCATCCCAGAGATGCAGGGCTGGTTCAACATACGCAAATCTATCAATGTAATCCGGCATATAAATAAACTGAAAGAAAAAACCATATGATCATTTCATTAGAGGCTGAAAAATCATCTGACAAAATTCAACACCCTTGTATGATAAAAGTCTTGGAGAGATTAGGGAGACAAGGGTTATACCTAAACATAATAAAACCTATATACAGCAGGCCGACAGCTAACATTAAGTTAAACGGAGAAAAACTCAAAGCCATCCCACTAAAATCAGGAACACGACAAGGATGTCCACTCTCTCCATAACTCTTCAATATAGTGCTGGAAGTTCTAGCAATAGCAATAAGACAACATACGGGGATCAAGGGGATTCATATCGTAAAAGAAGAAGTTAAGCTCTCTTTATTTACAGATGATATGATAGTATACATAAGTGACCCCAAAAACTCTACCAAAGAACTCCTACAGCTGATAAACACCTTTAGTAATGTGGCAGGATACAAGATCAACTCCAAAAAATCAATGGCCTTCCTATACACTAAGGATAAGGAAACAGAGATGGAAATCAGAGAAGCATCACCTTTCACAATAGCCACAAATAACATAAAATATCTTGGGGTAACTCTGACCAAGGATCTGAAAGATCTATTTGAAGAGAACTTTAAGTCTTTGAAGAAAGGAATTGAAGAGGACACCAGAAAATGGAAGGATCTCCCTTGCTCCTGGATTGGGAGGATCAACATAGTAAAAATGGCAATTCTACCAAAAGCAATCTATAGATTCAATGCAATCCCCATCAAAATCCCATCAAAATTCTTCACAGATCTGGAGAAGACAATAATCAACTTTATATGAAAAAAAAAACCCAGGATAGCCAAAACAATCTTATACAACAAATGATTGTCTGGAGGCATTACCATCCCTGACTTCAAACTCTACTACAGAGCTACAGTATTGAAAACAGCTTGGTATTGGCATAAAAACAGAGAAGGTGACCAATGAAATCAAATAGAAAACCCTGACATTAACCCACAAACCTATGAACACCTGATTTTCGATAAAGGAACTAAAAGCATACAATGGAAAAAAGAGAGCATCTTCAACAAATGGTGCTGGCAAAACTGGATGTCAACCTGTAGAAGAATGAAAATAGATCCATATCTATCACCATGCACAAAACTCAAGTCCAAATGGATTAAAGACCTCAATATCAGTCCTAACACATTGAACCTGATAGAAGAGAAAATGGGAAGTACCCTACAACACGTGGGCACAGGAGACCACTTCTTGTGTATAACCCCAGCAGCAGAGACATTAAGGGCCTCATTGTATAAATGGGACCTCCTGAGACTGAGAAGCTCCTGTAAAGCAAAGGACACTGTCACTAAGACACAAAGGCAACCCACTGACTGGGAGAAGATTTTCACCAACCCCGCAACTGACAAAGGTCTGATCTCCAAAATATATAAAGATCTCAAGAAACTAGACCGTAAAAGGCTAATCAAACCAATTATAAAATGGAGCACTGAGCTGAACAGAGAATTCTCAACAGAAGAACTTCAAATGGCCAAAAGACACTTAAGGTCATGCTCAACTTCCTTAGCGATCAGGGAAATGCAAATCAAGACAACTTTAAGATACCATCTTACACCTGTCAGAATGGCTAAAATCAAAAACACCAATGATAGCCTTTGCTGGAGAGGTTGTGGAGAAAGGGGTACACTCATCCATTGCTGGTGGGAATGCAAACTTGTGCAACCATTTTGGAAAGCAGTGTGGCGGTATCTCAGGAAATTCGGGATCAACCTACCCCTGGACCCAGCAATACCACTCTTGGGATTATACCCAAGAGAGGCCTTATCATACAACAAAAGTATATGCTCAACTATGTTCATAGCAGCATTGTTTGTAATAGCCAGAGCCTGGAAACAACCTAGATTCCCTTCAATGGAAGAATGGATGAAGAAAGTATGGAATATATACATATTAGAGTATTACTCAGCAGTAAAAAACAAGGACTTCTTGAATTTTGCATACAAATGGATGGAAATAGAAAACACTATCCTGAGTGAGGTAAGCCAGACCCAAAAAGAGAAACATGGAATGTACTCACTCATATTTGGTTTCTAGCCATAAATAAAGGACATTGAGCTTATAATTCATGTTCCTAGAGAAGCTAAATAAGAAGGTGAACCCAAAGAAAAACATATAGGCATCCTCCTGAATATTAACCTTCATCAGGCGATGAAAGGAGACAGAGACAGAGACCCACAATGGAGCACCAGACAGAAATCCTTAGGTCCAAATCAGGTGCAGAAGGAGACGAAGCACGAGCAAGGAACTCAGGACCGCGAGGGGTGCACCCACACACTGAGACAATGGGATGTTCTATCGGGAACTCACCAAGGCCAGCTGGCCTGGGTCTGAAATAGCATGGGATAAATTTGGACTAGCTGAACATAGCGGACAATGAGAAAGAACGGGAACTCAAGAACAATCGCAGTGGGTTTTTGATCCGACTGCACGTATTGCCTTTGGGGGAGCCTAGGCAGTTTGGTTGCTCACCTTAGGAGACCTGGATAGACGTGGGCGGTCCTTGGGCTTCCCACAGGTCAGGGAACCCTGATTGCTCTTCAAGCAGATGAGGGAGGGGGACTGGATCGGGGGAGGGGGAGGGAAATGGGAGGTGGTTGCGGGGAGGAGGCAGAAATCCTTCATAAATAAATAAATTAAAAAAAAAACAAAAAAAAATTCCAATTGCTTAAAATAACCCTGACCCCAAAAGGTAGGAGTAAGATAAAAACAATAACATTATACAAGGAAATGAACAAACCAGTGGAGTTTGCGGGCTACATTCATAGTTAAACATTATGTTTCTAGAACAAATTAAGTCCTGCTCATACCCTAGACCAAAACATTCTACAGGCAAACCATTCCCTAGGTGGAATCCAAAGTTATCTCCTTAAGGGAACTGAAACTTGTTTGGGTCCTTATACTTTTGTTTGAGGTAGTAACATATATATTTCTATATGCTCGAAATGCAAGCTCTGGCTATTAGCCACATCTGTTGACAATAACCTTGAGAGAGGAGAGCTCTCTGATCTAAATCTAGGTGGGATCTTTGTCTGAAGAAGAAGCACCTTGAAGAACTAGAGGTAAGTTCAAACTCTCTGATCATTGGTCAGTGTGGAAACATGCTCACATTGTTGGGCCTCCACAGACAGTCAGAGTTACACAGAGGAATTCTGTCTCAGGGCAGAAAAACTTTTTATGGGATGTTAAGAGTAGAACTGATCTTCCAGGGGACCTGAGTTCAATTCTCCACACCGACGGTATCACACAGCGGTTGGCAACTAATGCCTGGAAATCAGGCTGACTTCCTAGAAAAAAAAACCACAAACAAAACACCAAAATATTAAAATTAACTTATCTTTAAAAGGTGGTGAAATTTTGCTGTAAGGAACTCCAATAAAAGTCCCTATTCACAATTTGGATTTTGGTGGTACTGTGCTCTTTTTCTGTCACTAGTTCCAGGCCTGGAGTGAGAAGACATTGGTGTGCTGCATCTCTACAGGAAAAGTGTGGTCACAGAGAAAGATCTGACAGTAAGGTAAAATTTAAAATATCAAACAAAGTGGTGCACACCTTTAATGCCAGAACTCAGGGAGATAGAGGCAGGTGAATGGTGTGGGATTTCCCTCTCTATGCATAAATATGTTTTATTACCATTGGTTAATGAATAAAGATGCTTCAACCAATGGCTTAGCAGAGTAAAGCCAGGTGGGATATTCAAACAGAGATATAGAATGTAAGTAGGCAAACTCAGGGAGATGCCATATAGCTGCCAATAAAGAAAGACATGTGGGAACTTTACCCAGTAACCCACAGCCTCATATTAATATGCAGATTAATAGAAATGAATTAATTCACAATATAAGAGCTAGCTAGAAATATGTCTGCATCATTGGCCAAAAGAGTGTTTTAATTAATATAGATTCTATAAGATTTTTCGGGGCACGAAGAACTTTGTGAATTGAGGCCGGCCTGGTCTACAGAATGAGTTCCATTCCAGGACAGCTAGAGATACACAGAGAAACCCTATCTTGAAAAAAAAATAAAGAATGAGCATCCATAAAAAAGTGTGGTAACACAAAAAGCTTTAATCCTAGTACTAGGGAGGAAGAGGTGACTGGATTTCTATGGGTTCTATGCCAACTTAAGAGTTCCATGACAGCCAGGGATACAAAAAGAAAGCCAGTTTAATGAATAAAAGAAAGAAAATGAAAAGTCAAGTTTTAAACCTAGTATAGTACAGCCTTGGATTAACAGGCTGGGTGTGGTGGTTAACACTTGAATCCCAACACTCAGGAGGCAGAGCCTAGAAGATCATTCTGAAGGTCAGTCCAGCCTGATCTACACAAAGATCTCTGTAACAGCCAGGTCTATTTGTGGAGAGGTTTATCTCAAGACAAACAATAGGCTGGGCAGTGTTTGCTCACACTTTTAATCCTAGCACTCAGCAGACAGAAGGAGGCAGGTCTCAAGTTCAAGTCCAGCTGGGTCTACCTGGTTTATAAGACAGTCAAGGCTAAACACAGAAAGCCTATCTCAAAAAATAGATATACACCATATTGTGCAAAAAGGCCAATGCAAATTAATACCATTTTGAGATTTTACCTTACCTAGTCAGAATGGCCAAGATCAATTTAAAAAAGACATCCTATGCTGGTAAAGATTCTAAAAATAAAATCTATTGTAGTAGGGGGAAAAAACCCAGAAGCTCTTCTAATTCCTCCCCAACACTCAGCAGCTAGTAGTACAGCATTAAGGGGAGAAAAAAAGAGAGTTCAGTAAAATGGTCATCCATCCATGCTGAAATAGAGTTGGAATTAATGTTAGAAAATAACTGATACGCATGCAGTAGCAACTTCTGCTTTTTACCCTTGTGTCTGGAAGGGTAAGGGAGGAGAGACAGTAGCTCTAGGAAAGCCCCACCCATATAAAATAAATAAAACCTCAGTGAGTAATCAATTAAGTCATAAGGTAAAAATTTTCTAAAGTACAAGTGAGCATTGAATCTATTTACAAACCAAAACAAAAATATGATCAGTAGTATTTAAGAATCAGGAGCACCCAACTAACAACCCCCACACATTCAGAAATCTCCTGAGCCTTGAATACATAACTGTCTCTTCCTTAAAATCAACATTTTTTTTAGCTAGAACTAAGGGTTCTTTTTCCATGGGTAAGAGCGGCTGTGTGACGCCAGAAAGTAACTCTAAGTCTGCAAGTCCCATGAAGGGTTCAATTTTCAAAGGTGTGTTTCTAGAGCTGCTCAGAAGATGGTTCAGAAAGGCGAGCATCCTTCTTGACTGGTTCTAGAGCACCTGTTGCAACTGGAGCTTCAGCTAATGCTGGATCTTCAGTTACTGCATGGGACAGTTGGAACTAGAGTTGTTTCAAGTTAATCAGGCTCTGGAGCTGCAGATGGGTCTTGAAAATCAGGCAGGTCCCTCTGGAGACGATACCTGGTACCTTCCCAGGTCTGATCACCACATAGAAAAGTTTCCAGGCTGTGGTTCACTTTGGAAATAGAGCCCAGAGAGAATGTGTCTGGAGACATGGACTCTACACTGAGAGAGAAAGGGACACTTGAGCAACCACAGGGACAGATTGACCCAGCAGCTGTTTGTGAGCTTCCACTTATCTCTGGCAATCATTACAGAACCTTCTGGAAATTCTTTTGTTTGTAATTATGCCTTGGTTTGTGAACAAGGTCTGCAAAACAAAAAAAGACAGTGGAAGTCCTGAGTGTCTCAAACTTGGCCATAAGTTGAATACTGAATGGAAAAAAAACATGGTTACATCAATACAGACACACACACACATACACACACACACACACACACACACACACACAGGTCTGGATCTCTTGATGCCAAGAAGGAGGTAGGAAGGAAAGTTGAGTAGGACTTGACACCAAAAGACTAGGGAAGCTTCAGCTAGAAAATTTGGGGTTTTCACTTGTATCTCTGATGTCTGGGTCCTTAATACTCTATTGAGACATTAATGTGGATCCATTTGTTTCCCCATTGAAGAAGAAAACTACTACAGCCTCAGATGCACATTGTTCAGTATCCCCAACTATCCCAAGCTGCCTTAAGCACAGTAGATATGTTCAGGGTGGGACATTATAAATGTTCAGATGACTTATGGAGGATATCTATTTCAACAACAGGAGAAAGGGACTAGAGACAGACCAGGGTCTGGTACTCCATCACTCAAACTTTCATACAATTTCCACATGTTTCTTCAGGCTAGAGTACATGCAAAAATTGAAATATTTTTGCAGGAGGAGCTTTTGTTCTTAGTTGTACACACTATGCTACTTTTACTGTTTCCTGGGACTTTTGAAAAAACTTTCCAAGTGCTCAGCTCAGAATACATTCACATACAAACAGAACTAAATGGACTCAGTATGTTATAATAGCATGTGATTATATGCTTGTTTCAATAAATATTAATGAACACATAAATATGGGAAATAAAGGGATGGTTGTATGGGGAGAGGGCGAGGGTTGGAGTCATATATGCAGATGAGGAAATATGAGTTTCTGAAAAGACAACCACTATTTAAAAAAGAAATTGCTTGTTGCAACATTTTGTATGATCTCTGTAATTTTTTGCACATTTCAAACCACCCTGAAAGCTAATTTGAATTAGAAAGCATGATAAGTGAGTCCCATTTCTATGACCTAGCACTTATTATTGAGTTTCTGGTTTGGAGTCATGAACTCAGGCTCAGAAATGCTGGAGAATGATCTCTGTATGAGTTCACAATTGCTTAATACAACAACATTTGACTTACGGTTACAATATCTCTTTCTTCCTCTCAGTAGTTAGTTTTGGAATGAACTATGGGCTGTTAATGATTTCTTTTCGCTGTACTATAAATATTAGCTCTCAACATTATCTAGAAGCTGTACAGGTGGCTAAAGGTGGAATCCTAACAGCACCCACAAAGAGATCTTGGCCATGTCAGACTACCTTTGGTATGAAGGAATACCTTTTCCTGGGTTTGGGTTTGAAAAAGAAATACTTGAAGAAATCGGTGATAAGTTTGTGGTTAGAGATGAAGACACAATCATATTGACTTACCCCAAATCAGGTAAGGACTGTTAGTGAGAATGATCTTGAACTGTATGAGGAAGAATGGGACATTGATCATCATTAATTTAGGCAATGAGTAGAATGTCCTGTATATCAGATGTTTAAAATGCTTTGTGGGTTAGGAGAGCTTTCTGTCAGCACATTTGCACTCAGAGAAAGACTTTAGCTTTATCTTTGAGTTCGAAGATCAGTTAAGGCAGGATTATTTGGGGGTGGGGTGGGAGTGTGTGTGAAGGAAATGGTAGGAGGGGAGGGAGTGGGAATTTTGGTTGGTATTTTTTTAAAACATCTAAAAATTATTTTTTTAAAAAAAGAAAGAAAGAGAGCAATGTCAATGGATCCTAAGGCAGACTCTGGCATTGTTGTGTCTCTGTGTAGAAGAGTGAGTGAAAGAGGGAGAATCATGAGAATAAAGAAAGGAAATAACATCAATAGAAAAAAAGGCATGGATATAAGAATATGTGATGGAGAGTAAAATGTCATGGAGAGAATTACCATGGTTCTTGTTCAGGTTGTAGAAAGAGTCTCAAACTCAAGGAACCAAAAAGAAGCATCAAGACTTTTGGGGAAGGGATGTTTACTGGGTGGAGGAAGCATTGACCATTAGGAAAGTAATAGTTTGCTGATAAGGAATGTGCAATAACTTGGAAAGTGAAGGACGGTGGAATTCAGGATAAAGATTCAGACAATCGCCCAGGGAAGAAAGGTAGATAAATATCCACTGATAAATGAGCATGCAAACATGGATAGAGTGTGTGTGTTAAATAGACAAGAGGGCATTTATTTACCTTAAGGACAAGCAGTACTCACAGACACACTGCCGGATGGATGCATCTCAAGGGCATTGCCTGACTGCTCTTTGGACTGGAGAGGGAGGGGGAGAGGAGTGGGGAGAAGGGGAGAGGGGTGGGAGGAGGGGGAGAAGAGTGGGAGGAGGGGGAGGGAAAGGGGAGGCTGGGAGGAGGTGGAAATTTGTTTTTTTTCCTTTATTCTTTTATCAATAAAAAAAAAGAATCCAAAAAAAAAAAAAAAAGAGGAGCTCGTCTAGATTTTTTCGTGCAAGCTAGAACAGATTTTATAACTTCATCCCTGTGAAATATCTGGGATATTCAAATTCACTGCACCAGAATGTAGACTGATGACAGTCCAGGACTGCTGGGTATGTTTAGGAGGCAGGTGAAGTATACTGAGAATAATCTCTGTTTTTCCAAGTGAAGCATTGCGGGTGAAGCATTGGGGGTGTGCTAGATCAATATACTTTGTGCTAACACCATGTAGACATTGTGAACACCACAGGTCTGTGTACTTGGAAACAGCTGCACTGTAAATAGTGTGACTGTAAAATCTACTTGAGGCTTTTTTAACAAATAATGTTGAAATTACTGACCATCAATTTTTCTTCTTGTTCAGGAACTAACTGGCTGATTGAGATTGTCTGCTTAATTCAGACCAAGGGGAATCCCAAGTGGATTCAATCTGTGCCTATCTGGGAACGCTCACCCTGGGTAGAGACTCAAATAGGAAATCCAATTTTAATCAATCAGGAAGGACCACGCCTCATCAGCTCTCATCTTCCCTTCCATCTTTTCCCCAAGTCTTTCTTCAGTTCCAAGGCTAAGGTCAGTATCCAGTGATTGAGAAATGCTTGGTCAAATGCTCATTGAACTTATTCTACCATGACAGACCCTAGAGCTCCTGTTTAAATGGGACTCTGATTTTTTTTTAGGTTGAGGTAGGAAAGCTGGGATTCTCATGCACTAGGTGATATTGATGTGTTCCCTCCTCAGACTAAATCAAAGTACCATGATATCAATCACCATACAGTGATCATGGCAGATATATGACAGAAAGTGGAACAACACATTAGAGCATCAAGGAACTATATATACAGGTCAAATAGAGTTAAAATTATAGTGTACAGTAGATATTACTGTTTGTCTGTCACCAAAGTAGTTAATTAATTAATTAGCTAATCTTGATTCTATAAATACCCCATGCACAGTGGGTGAAACACCCAACACATACTACCTCATAGGTGAAACAACATGAACAGGCATCAAAACATGTAGATGTTCAACAGTTATGGCTCATCTGTATCCATTGTGTCTTGCTGGGTCTAGCTGTCCATTGAGATCCGTAACCACAGGAATCACCCATGTTCCGGATAGAAGAACTAGAGAAAGGTTCAGAAATATTCATAGCTTCTTGTTAGTAAGAATGTTTACCGGTAGTCTTTCCACCACAGAACTTAATATTATTTTATGCTTAAACTGCAAAGACACTCTTAGAGGAACTATCTCTCCTAAAAATACCACAATTGAGTTGTGACCATTCAAAAATATGTGTTTGTGTCTTATCCGAATTTGGCAAACTCTTGTCTGGAGAAATTGAGGCATAAAGAGATAAATTCTAGAATAATTCCACAAATGCATTGGTTCAAAATATAAGTATCCTTTTATTAAATTTATTCACTTTTAACTTATTTCTTTTATTTTTGAGATTACAATTTAATTGTATACTACACTCTCCCAACCCCTTCCTCCACACTCATTTATATAGCTCTCATTTTCCAGATTCATGGTATCTTTTTCATTGATTTTTATTATATATGTATATTTATACATATCTACATATGTATAAATACTTAAGTATAATCAATCAGCTCTGTCTGTACAATGTTCCTTGTCTGTATGTTTTCTGGGATGAGCATTCAGCACTATGTGACCAATAGTTATGCTTTTCCCAAAGGAAATTGTTTTCTCTGACTCTTCCTTACTTAGTTTCCTGTAGGTCTTTGTTTTCACCACTGGTTAATGGCACATTGGCTTTAAGCTCTGCACCATGACTGTTTTGAGGGTTATATTTGGTAGTTATAGTTACAGAAACCAAAAAGTTTGTCATATCACAGATTGATTGGGCACAGTACTCAATATTCTGTGTAGATAAGTTACTCTTTCACAGCAGGTGGATGATATTTCACACTGTGAGATATTGTTTTTGACAACTATAGAATCAGTGTTAGATTTTTATTATTGTTTTTGTTTTTTACAATAACAGTGACCTCAGTCATTTGGCTGTTATGTATTTGTAAATCAAATTAAAGTCTGAAAGAGGATCTTGACTGTATCGTACTTAAGTATGGTTTTTCCAAATAAAATTAATAAATGATTTTAGAAATGTCATGATATTTGATTGACATTTCATATAAATTGTAACAGGTAAAAGTTAAGAATGACTGTATTGACCCTCATATACATGTTTTTCCATTTTAGATGATCTATGTCATCAGAAATCCCAGAGATGTTCTTGTGTCTGGTTATTTTTTCTTTCATAAGACAAACCTTGTTAAGAATCCAGGTTCCCTGTTAGAGTATTTTGAATGGTTCCTCAAAGGAAATGGTGAGTGTCCTATTAAATATAGGAGTTGCTATTGGCTCAAAGGCATTTCTTTCATTTTATTACTTTAAAAATTACCAACCCAAATTTCCACTTCCTCTCCTCCTCCCACTTCCCTTCCAGTCTTCCACACATCCTTCTCTCACCTTCTCCAATATTAAGAGAGGACAAGGCACCCTGACCTGTGGGAGGTCCAAGTCCCTCCCCACGACATCCAGCTTGATCGCGGTATACATCCAAGGAGAAAAAAATCCCAAAAAGCCAGTACATGCAGTAGAGACAAATCCCAGTGCCACTGTCATTGTTTCCTCAGTCTGCCACAACTGTCAACCACATTCAGAGAGACTAGGTTGATCCCATGCTCATTCGTTGCCCGGTCAGTTGGAGTTGGTGAGGTCTCATTAGCTCAGGCACATTGTCTTGGTGGGTGAACCCCTCGTGGTCTTGACTTCCTTGCTCATACTCTCCCTCATTCCACTCTTCAACTGGACCTTGGGTGTTCAGTCCAGTGCTCTGATGCGGGTCTCTGTCTCTGTTTTCATCTGTTGTTGGACAAAAGTTCTATGGTGATATTAAAGATAATCATCACTCTGACTACAGTGCAAGGACAGTAGAGACACCCTCTTTATTGCTAGGGTCTTAGTTGGGGTCATCCTTGTTGATTCCTGGGAAATTTTCTAGAGCCAGGTTTCTTGCTGACCCCAACATGGCTCCCTCAATCAAGATATCTCTTATCTGTCCTTCCTCCATCTCAACTATGCGATTCCCTCAAGCTCTCCCCAAAACCCCCCTTCTCCGCTCCTCTTCCCCTTTTTTCCTTCCTTCTACTTCTTTCCCTCATGCTCCCAAATGTTGTCAGGCAATATTGTCTGCTTCCAATTTCCAGGTGGATCTATATATGTTTGTCTTTGGATTCACCTTATTACTTAGCTTCTCTAGGATCATGAACTATAGGCTCAAAGTCCTTTTGTTTATGGCTAGTATCCGCTCATGAGTGAATACATACCATATTCAAATTTTTGTCTCTGGGTTAGCTCACTCAGGATAGTGTTTTCTATTTCCATCCATTTGCACACAAAATTCAAGATGTCATTTTTTTTAACGCTGAGTAGTACTTTAACGAATAGATTGCCACACTTTCTTTATCTGTTCTTCCACTGAGGAACATCTAGGTTGTTTCCAGGTTCTGGCTATTATATTTAGTATTGCTATGAACATAGTTCAACAAATGATTTTGTCGTAGAATTGAGCAAATTTTGGGTACATTCCCAAGAGTGGTATTGCTGGATCATGAGGTAGGTTGACTCCCAATTTTCTGAGAAAACAGTACACTGATTTCCAAAGTGGTTGTACAAGTTAGCATTCCCACCAGCAAAGAATGAGTGTCCCCGTTACTCCAAATCCTCTCCAGCATAAACTATCATTATTGTTTTTTTATTTTGTCATTCTGACAGATGTAAGATGGTATCTCAGAGTTGTTTTGATTTGCATTTCCCTGATAGCTAAGGAAGTTGAACATGTCCTGAACTATTTTTGGACCATTTGAAATTCTTCTATTGAGAATTCTGTTTAGTTCAGTACCCCATTGTTAACTGAGTTATTTAAATTTTTAATATCTAATTTCTTGAGTTCTTTTTATATTTTGAAGCTCAGTCCTTTGTCTGCTAAGGGGTTGGTGAAGATCTTCTCCCATTTATTAGGTTGCCTTTTTGTCTTATTGACTGTGTCCTTTGCTGTACAGAAGCTTCTCAGTTTCAGGACGGCCCATGTATTCATTGTTGCTCTTATTGTGCTACTGGGGTTATACTTAGTAAGTGCTCTCCTGTGCCCATGCATTGAAAGCTACTTCCCAATTTCTCGTCTATCAGACACAGGGTGGTCAGATTTTTATTGAGGTCTTTAACCTATTTGAACTTGAGCTTTGTGCATGGTGCTAGATATGGATCTATTTTCAGTCTTCTACAGGTTGACACCCAGTTCTGCCTGAACCATCTTTTGAAGATGCTTTCTTTCTTCCATTGCATCCTTTTAAATCCTTTGTCAAAAATTGGGTGTTCATTGGTGTGTGGATTAATATCCAAGTCTTGAAATCTATCCCATTGGTCAATGCCTCTGCTTTTTTTGCCAATACCAAGCTGTTTTGATTACTGTAGCTCTGTAATAGTGCTTGAAGTCAGGGATGGTAATGCCTCTGGAAGTTTCTTTATTGTATAGGATTGTTTTCGTTATCTTGGGCTTTTTGTTTTTCCATATGAAGTTGATTATTGTTCTCTCAAGGTCTGTAAAAAACTATGTTGGGATTTTGATGGGGATTGCATTGAATCTATAGATTGCCTTTGGTAGAATTGCCATTTTTACTATGTTTATCCTTCCTATCCAAGAGCATGGGAGAGTTTTCCATTTTCTGGTATCTTCTTCACTGTCTTTCTTCAAAGACTTAAAGTTCTTGTGAAATAGGTCTTTCACTTCCTTGGTTAGTGTTAACCCAGGATACTTTATGGTATATGTGCCTATTGTGAAAGGTAAAGTTTCTCTGATTTCCCTCTCAGCATCTTCAGCCTTTGTGTATAGGAGGGCTACTGATATTTTTGAGTTGGTCTTGTATCCTGTCACATCACTGAAGGTATTTATCAGCTGTAGGACTTCTCTGGCAGAATTTTGGGGGTCACTATCATATCATTTGCAAATAACAAATGTTTGACTTCCTCCTTTCCAATTTGAGTCCCCTTGGTCCGCTTATGTTGTCTAATTGCTCTTGCAAGAACTTCAAGAGATATGGAGAGCGTGGACAGCCCTTACTTGGTCTTGATTTGAATGGAATTGCTTTGAGGTTCTCTCCATTTAGTTAGATGTTAGTAGTCAGCTTGCTGTATATTACGTTTATTATATTTAGATATATTCCTTGTATCTTTAATCTCTCCAATACCTTTATCATGTAGAGGTGTTAAATTTAGTCAAATGCTTTTTTGCCATCCAATAAAATGATCGTATATTTTTTTCAGTTTATTTATATGATGATTTACATTGCTAGATTTTCATAAGTTGTACCAGCACTATATCTCTGGAGTGAAGCTTACTTGATCAGAATGGATTATTTTTTTTATGTGTACTTGGATTCGGTTTGCCAGTATTTTTACTAAGAAATTTTGCATGTTCATGAGTGAAATTGGTCTGTAATTCTCTATTGGTTGAATCTTTGTGCAGTTTTTGTATCAGGATAATTGTATTCTTCATAAAATGAGTTTGGAAATGACCCTTCTCTTTCTATTAAGTGGAACACATTGAGGACTATAGGTATTAGCTCTTCTTAAAGCCCAGGGCTCAAAGATATTTTAAAGACAAGATGAGATATAGTTTTGGCTGGTCTTGAACTCTCTATATAGTCAGGGGTGACCTTGAAGCTCTGTTCCTCCTGCATCTACCTCTTGAATTCTAGGACTACACGCAACTACACCCATGTTCTGTTTATTGAATACTGTGACTCAAAACCACAGTGTCATGCATGTTATCGAACTTGGCTACATCCCCAGCCTTTAGTATATTATTTAATATTCAGATGGCTCCATCTTATTCCTCAAAACACAAACAATCTGTAGCTTCCAGACTCATAACCATCTTTATCCTGGTGATGTAGAATTTCTGTTCTCACACACCACTGCATAACAGGGTTCAGGAAGAGCTGGTCCCATGAAAACCCATTCTGGCATCATTTGGAGAGTCTGGTCTTCCCAGCAGGTATTATCCTATGTGGTGAATGAATTAGAAATGATCCACATGTATAATGGAATTTGAACACTTGTTTTCCAGTTGATGGCAGTTTCAAATTTATGAGACACACCTTCTAGGAAGTAATACATCATTGAGTGTGGGATTTGAGAGGAAGTAAATTCTTTTATAATTTGCTCATTTACTTTATATCATGACCTCAGTTTCCCCCTCCTCATCCCATTCCCTCTTCCTACCTATCTCCCAACTCTACCTCCCAATCCACTTCTCCTCTGTTCAGAAAGTGACAGGCCTCAGCATGGGTGTCAACATAGAATGACATGGCATGTTGAGGTAGGACTAAACTCACCTTATATTAAGGCTGAGCAAGGCAACCCACTATGAGGAATAGGTTCCTAAATATCAGCCAAAGCAATAAAGACAGGCCCAACTTCTACAACTAGGAATCCAAGTAAATCAAGCTACACAGTGTCAAACATAAGAGGCCCTAAGTCAATTCCATGCAGTCTCTCTTTTAGTCCATAAGCCTATAAACCCATATAAGTCATTTCTGTGGATTTTCTTGTGATAACCTTGACCCAACTGACTCATCTAATCCATCTCATTCTCTTCAGGTGAATTCCTATAGTAAAGCCCAGTGCTTTGCTGTAGGTCTCTGCATCTGTTTCCATTCATCACTGGATGATGACTCTGATGACAAGGTGCGCTGTTACTGTCCTGATTACAAGAGGTGGCCAGTTCAGGCTGTCTGTCCACTGTAGCTAGTCCTTGATTTGAACATCCTTGTAGAAGCATGGGAGTTTCTCTAGCAGTAGGTTTCTATCTAACCCTAAAATACCCCCATCAAGATGTATCTCAAATACTCTCCCATTCCATACATTCTCCCATTAAAATCCATCATGTTCCCACCCCTGTCAGCACCCAGTTAACTCAGGAAATTTTTTCTATTTTCCCCATTTTAGGGACATATCCCTTTTTGCAATCCTTGCTACCTTGCCTCTCTGGGGCTGTTGATTGTTGCATGGTTATCCTTTACTTTACAGATAATATTCACTTATGAGTACATACATACCATATTTGCCTTTCTGAGTCTGGGCTTCCTCACTCAGGATGATTTTTTGTAATTCCATCCATTTTCTTTCAAGGTTCCTGATGATGTTGATTTTACCAGGTGAGTAGCATTCCATTGAGAAAATGGACCAAATGTTCTTTACCCATTCTTTGGTTGAGGGGCCCCTAGGTTGTTTCCAGTTTCTGGCCATTATGAAAAATGCTGTTATGAATACTGGGGAGAGGATTGAAAAGGTGGGGCATTTCTGGGTCAGGTAAATCCTTGCACAAGAGAATCTCACAGGAATCTATAAGGAAGCTCCAGCTTACACTCCTAGCATATCAGATATGTAGCCTGAACTGGCCATCTCCTATGACCACACTGGTTCCTAGCCCGACAGTAATCAGAGTGACATCATCAAGTAACAGATGGGAACAGATGCAGATCCATAACCAAACATTAGGTGGAGTTCAGAGAATCCTGCAGAAAATGATGAGTAGGGATTGTAGGTGCCAGAATGGTTAAGAACACCAGAAGAAAGCTCATAGAATCAACCTAGTCTCATAGAGCTCACAGACATTGAACTGAAAACCAGGGTGCCTAGAGGGGATTGACAAAGGCCCTCTTCATATATGTTACAGTTGCATAGAGTGGCTCTCTTATGGAACTGCTAACTTCTTATAGAATGTCTCTGATTCTTTTACTGGTTCTTGGGGCCCTCCTCCTTGTACTGGGTCACCTTGTTCATCTTTAATACATGGGGAGATGCATAGTCTACTACAACTTGATATGCAATGTTTTGAGAAGTTTTTTGGGTTTTGCTTTTTTTTTTTCTTTTGGTTTTTCGAGACAGGGTTTCTCTGTGGCTTTAGAGCCTGTCCTGGAACTAGCTCTGTAGACCAGGCTGGTATCGAACTCACAGAGCTCTGCCTGCCTCTGCCTCCCGAGTGCTGGGATTAAAGGCATGTGCCTGGCGGATGTGCAACGTTTTGTTGATATTCATGGGAGACCCTCCCTTTCCTAAACAGAAATAGTTGAGGAATGCTTGGGGATGTTAATAGAGGAGTGAGTGAGGGACAGGGAGAAAATGAGTTAGGAAAAACTAAGGCTGGAATGTAAAAGAAAGAAAAACAAAGGAAAAGCAAACAAAAAATCAAACTATTTCACCCATCCCTCTGGGCAAATCACCTGCTCCTCTCTCAAAGCCAATCCTCACTCATATCCATCACATCTGCTGTGTCCAGTTTCAGTATACTTGTAGTACTTTGCTACTCCATCATTCTCACCTTTCCATATTTGTTCATCATAATAGCATTGGGAGCTAAGATATATCATGAAGTATACCCTTTTGCCCAAACAGCTTTACCTATAAATATTCATTGCAATGAGATGGGTTCGCATTCAGGGTCTCTGGCTTCTGCTACACCATCAATACTGGACCCTCATCTAGACGTGGATGAGGATATTATTGGATATCTTGGATATTCTATTATTGCTCAGACTCATGATTATCCAGTGGCTATTGTTCCACAGTACTTGTCCTTTCCATCTTCTCCAGAGCTTACTGATAGTGTCTATGTTGAGGTAAACCACTCAGTGCCCTGGATCTGGACCTCAATTGTAGCTGAGTTGTTCAGTCCTGGTCTTTGCTATTCCTTTTCCTAATCCAAAAATGGCAGGCAAGGGGCAGGGTCAGGCCTGATTAATTTTAAGGTTCATTTTATTTTATGTGTAGATGTGTTTTGCTTGCATGCATTTGTCTTGCTGCATATGTGTCTGATACCCACAAAGACTGAAAGAGTACACTGACAACTATCATGTAGATACTGAAAACTGAATCCTGGCCCTGTAGAGAAACAGTGAATGCTTTTAACTGCTGAGTCTTCTCCCTACATATACCTGTTTATTTTTTAAACATTTTAAACATTGGAGCACAGGACTGAGCTCCCAAGGTCCAAATGAGAAGCAGAAGGAGGGAGAACATGAGCAAGGAAGTCAGGACCACGAGGGGTGTCCCCACCCACTGTGACAGTGGGGCTGATCTATTGGGAGCTCACCAAGGCCAGCTTTACTGAGACTGAAAAAGCATGGGATAAAACTGGACTCTCTGAACATGGCAGACAAAGAAGGCTGATGAAAAACCAAAAACAATGGCACTGGGTTTTGATCCTACTGCATGAACTGGCTTTGTGGGAACCTAGCCTGTTTGGATGCTCACCTTCCTAGACCTGGATGGAGTGGGGAGGACACTGGACTTCCCACAGGGCAGGAAACCCTGACTGCTCTTTGGACTGGAGAGGGAGGGAGTTAGGAATGGGGGGAGGGCAGAAAAGTGGGGGGAAGTGGGGCAAGGGGGGAGAAGTTGGGGGAGGGAGTGGGCAGTGTGAAGTGAAAGGAGGCAGAAATTTTTTCAATAAAAAAAAGAAAGAAAATATTTCCATATGCTTTAGATTTTCCAGTTTGGTGGAATTTCTTAAGGTAAATTCTAATAATTTTCTGAATTTCACTGGTGATTGTCATAGTGCTCCATTTTCATGTCTTATTGTATTAGTTTTGGAAATTGTTCTTCCCTTTGGTTAGTTTACCTAAGGTTTGTCAACATTGTTTACATTTTGAAGGAATCACATCTGTTTCATTGACTCTCTGGTTTGTTTTGCTGTTGGGATGCTTTCAAATTTTTTATTTCATTAATGTCTGTGCTTACTTTAAAGCTACTGATTTTGGCATTTGCTTTTTCTTTTTCCAGAGAGCGCTAAGGTAAACCATTAACCAATTTATTAGATATCTAACTGATTTCTTTATTAGATATCTAAATGATTTCTTAATGTAAGTACATTGACCTTTAAACATCTCTCTTAGGTTTGTTTACATTGCATCACACAGATTTTAAACTCTGTTGAAATCTCAGTTCTAACAGACCTTCTATTACGTTAGACTTGGTGTTTTTCTCTTGACAATTTCAATGTGCTTTCTTTGTTTACTTACACAATTCTGAGGGAAGATTCTTTTTTGGTCTTTGTGGTGCCCCACTTTCCAACTGTATCTGAGTTGGCTTCTGTTCCAACAGAAAGCAACTTATAGAGATGTTGTGGAATATTATTTTAACATGTGTTACAGTCATTTACGTTGTTAAACATTTATTTTAATATTTCCAAGATGTGTTGCATTCGTTTATGTTTAATTTGTTTAACTCTGTGAAGCTGTGAAACTTTGCCTGTCTAAAACACATGATGATCTAATAGAGAGCTAAGCAGGCAATATTGAGGCAGGAAAAAAGGATAGGCAGGGTTGGTAGGCAGAGAGAACCTAGTTGAACACAGCCACTAGGTCTCATAACTTGATATATATAAACTAAAGTGTAAGAAAATAATATATCCAGGCTGAGTAACATGGTAAAAGCCTTCACCCATGACATTTATGGGATGGATACAGTGGATCAATAGTTCAAGTAATCCTTTCTACAAAACAGACAGAGACAGCCTTCTTGACATTTACTTTGTAATCCCAGCCTCCAAATAAACACATTATCTTAAAAAATGACCTCTAAAGCAAACCAAATGTTAATTATCAGCAACGTATATGTTATTGGCTTATTTTTGATGCTCTCACTAACATGCTTTTGGTTTTTTGCTTATTTTCAGACATGATCAGGTGTATCTCAAATTGGCCACTAATTCACAATGTAATGGAAAATGACATTGAAGCTCTAGTCTTCTCTTGACTCTAACTCTGAGTTTCAGTATTATAAATGTGTGCCACCACTTCTGGCTTGGCTTTTAGCCTTTTTTGATGGGCATAGGTGTGTGTATCCATGATTGTGTAGAAATAAATGTGTGACTATGTCTGTTCTTGTGCCAAAGCTTGAATGTGGAAGACCAACAACAACATTAGGTGTTGAACCTTAATTTCTATTTCATTCAATAGTTCCTGAGGATTCAAACTCAGGTGCTCACACTTACAAGGCAAATGCATTCCACTGAGCCATCACCTGAGACCAGCTTTCAGCCTATTTAAGTGACTTAATTCTGCCAATACTTGTGGAATTCACTTTCTCTCTACAACTTCCCGGTAGGCCATTTACCCTCAGTTTTCAATTAAATCTTAGAATCCTTGAATTCATATATTCTACTGCTCTTACCCTGACTTAACTCTTACCTTCTTTCCTGATTTGATTCAGTTATTTCTTCAGATAATGGGTAACAGTGCAACTGTGAAATGGAGGCTGAGACAAGAAGAGAGTGCACTAGACCAGGATCTATTGTGAACACATCACAATAGCCTTAGGAACGTAAATGAAGTTTGGATGTAAAGGTGGATGTCTATGCTTGGAAGGCCTCTACTTGTCTGTGTTTAGGAGGCTTGGGTGTTGAAGAGTGATATTGAGTAATGGGGGTAACTTAGAGGGGGAAACCAATCGAAGGTGATCTCCCTCGTAATTACTTAAGATAATTCTTCAGACCAAGCCTAACCATGTCCAGAAGCCTCTGGCTTACTGTATTGGTGTGATTGCTTTCCCCAACACATGCCTCAGTCATTGATACCCAACAGGAGGATGTCTCCTCATGGCATCAGTGGTAAAGCAGTGGGGTGATGAGCTTACTAGAGTTTTTGATTTTATCAGCTCATTGTAGTGTATGTATCATTTGTTACATTGAATATTGTAAATATCATTTTGATTTTTCTTAATAAAGGTATCTACCATTTGCACAAAAGTAAAGAATATCAGGCAGTACTCACTTTTATTCTTTGTAACCAACACTTTCTTCCTCCCTTCACACAGTTATATTTGGATCATGGTTTGAGCACACCCGTGCCTGGCTGTCCATGAGAGAAAGGGACAACTTCCTGCTTTTGAGTTATGAAGACCTGAAACAGGTAACCAACATTCTTATTTCAACCACACACCCTCTCACAAACCCACCCATGGAGCACCTCACATTCCTCAGTGTTTCCATGTCAGGGTTAGGCTTATGAACACTCAATAAAAGTTAGATTATTGCTTATGTTCTTTATTGACCTGCATCTGACATTTCCTCTCCAGCCTCCTAGTCCATTTTCCATGTCTTCTTTATCCTACTTTATCTTGACAAAGGGAGCGGTAGCTCACACTTGCACTACAGGTTTTTAATTCTATCTAGTCAGCACATTTGATACATCTGATAATGCAGTGATCAGTGGTTAGTGGGGATAGTAATGTTATTCTACTGTTGTGCCAAAATGTATGTCATCTACCCTTGACTACAAAGAAGAAAACTATCAGTGCGTTCTGGGAGAATACAAGTGCTGGAGTGTAGGGGAAACTCTGCCCAAGGGAGGGCATGTTCGCCTCGGGCTAATGTTTACATATAAATCTGTTGGCTTGAGCCCCACTAGCTCCTCTTTTTTGTATCTCCTGCTCAGTGCTGGATCCCTGGTGTTGTAAGCTATTCCTTCATTAAAATTTGCTGTTTCATATTAAGGTAGCCTGGTTATTACACCGTATACACTGGAGTCACATGAACAGTACAGAGTGCTACACAAATCTGACTGGACATCTACAGGGTGCAGACAGTCAGGAAAGATGTTGTCCTGTGCTCTGCAGTACAGAGGGTTCTTCAGGATGGACTACATTACACTACAGATTTCCAAAGTGCTAGTAGAGATCATTTAAAATGTTTCACCATTAAGTAATGCCATATATTTAAATAGACTTGTAGACTATACATTTACCTGGTCATTGAGGTTTCATTTCATTAAAATGTCCAATTGATGGTATAAGTATGTTTAAGTACTTTGGGTGTGTCTCAAATATCTCTTATTTAAAAAATTTAAAAAAAAATACCTCAGCAGTGTGTCACTTGACTGAAAACCTAGCTCTGAGACATAGAGTCAGATGCAGGGGTTGTAGATCATCTTTACTTTCTTGTATGGTTGGTTTGAGATCAGTTTTGGCTACAAGAGACATTGTTTCAAAAGACCATTAAGAAAAAATAATTTTGTGTATTTTATGTTCATTTAGTTAAAAATACTCCCTCTTGATGATGGAAGTTACAAAATAATCCCACACTAGTTCAGGATTATGTATTATAAATGTTTATTTATTTAGGGGTAGGATCACAGATCAGGGTCCTCTGCACTAATGGGAAACAGGAACTGAAGATAGGAGACAAAAATGAGAGTCCAAAGAGAGAGAGGCAGCGCACTCCTTACAGTTGCATTTATACTATGAGACCATGCCCTAGTGAGCTAGTATATTAAAGGTTATTGCATGAAGGAGCTCCCAAAGTACCTCCCCCTTTTGTTTAAATAAAAGAGTTCCAAAACTAATACAAAACTAAGTACACTAGGAACAGATATCAAGTATAAAATTAGAATTACAACCAGCATAGACAATATTAAGCAAGGAACATATCCTAATGTTTTAATAAACGTTCTATCCTAAGGAGTCTAAGACTGTAGTAGAAATGGCTTGACTAGATCATAAGACGATGGTAATAATGGCTATGTAGTCTTCAACCCCATTGAAGACTGGAGAAGGGAGATAATATTAACTTGAGTAGGCAGGAAGCACAATCAAGCAGCTTCCAAAATGTACAGTAGATGACAGAGACAACTGGCTGCCTAGGCAATCACTCAAAGTCTCATTTGCAATGTTGAATCAGCCAACTTTGGCTAACACCTAGAGTAACTGACAGACCATTTTCAGAGGCAGGAAATTTTCAGAACCATCTTACCCTGTCTTGTGAATGTTCGGCAGCATTTTTTCTTGTATCATGCTGGGTCAAGTCCGGTGATTGTGCACTTTGTCATTGATTAATGCATAGGCAAAAAGCCAGTTTTGCCAAGAAAAAATCAAACTCCAAGTGGAGTGTCTTTGGTGCTCAACACTCTCTCAGGAATTGATCAATGATTGCCAAGAGCAATCGTGTCTCACATTAACAAAATCCCAAGTTATTTAAATGCCATGTTCTACAGATCTTTGAAGTGGTTAAACTTTACCTAGCTATGTGGATAGATACAATCTATCTCTATGTATCTAAAGAACCTGATTAGTTTAACTGTATGTAGACAAACATGGATGACTATTGACGTATAATACTTAACACCTGTATAACATAAAGACTAAGACTTCATATTAGAATATTAAACAATCTTTAAACAACTGTACAACAAATAAGTACATTAACCTCAAAATGTAAACAATGTATAAATATCTTGATCACAGGTAGAAATATGTAATGCAATATGATAAATATATCCTAAAATTGTATCAATATACAAAATGTCTTAAACACAGGTAGAAGCATGCATGTACACAATCTGACAAAATAACTTTGCATAGGTATACAAACATACAGATAAATATACAGTTAAGCATAAATCAGAGCATATTCAATATAACAAATAGAATTTGAACTTATATCAATATACAAAAATTTATACCAATGTAAATTGTCGGTAAATAATAGCTCTCAAGTATTCACTCTATTACTCACTATTATTATTATTAGTGTGAGTAAGTTCACACTAATCTACCTATCATCCCATTCAGTTTTCCTTCTTTATTATTTTCTGTATTTTTTTTAATCTTTGAGGCTACATAATTTCCACCCCAACTACCCACGCTATATGAATTATAATCTTCCCCAAAATGGTGTCCCTAACCCTAAGGACAAAGTTTCTTGGGGAAAGGGGATGTCATCTTCTAGAGTTGCTTTCAGCTTTCATGGGGGCAATGTTCTTTCTATGGGATCCTGTAAAAGTAAAATGACAGTTAAGTTTAAAATTACTGTTTTATATAATTGTGTAAGGTCTTTGAGTAGTCGATAGGGTTTTTTTTTTAAAGTTCTTATTTGAAGTTCTGACCAAAGCATTGTAAGAAGGCTCACCATTTCCACAGCTGGTCCCCAAAAACTGGTCTCATAGTAGCACTATCAGCATCATGATGTCTTAATTAACCAGGTGGAGTCATTATTGTCAGCACCATCTTCTCCCTAGAAGTTTCAAAGGTTACTGCAAGAAAATCTAGTGTTCATTGTTGAAAACTTAAATATTATTCATATAGACATGTACTCAATGAAAGATATGATATACACAAAATGGGCATGAAGAAAAGTAAAATATTTCCTTCAAATCTATCTTCTTTTTGTCCCATACCAGATGGCTCCTGACATGAGACAAAAATTCCGAATGTTTTTTTTTTTTGCAACATGCTTGGATTTAGAGAAGGATAGACATTGTCCAACTCCAAAGCCAGCTCTTATTTATAATTAAAGATGTACACATGTCTGGATAATCAAATTTTACCATGCAAATGATGTCAGATTTCTCTTCGCATGGTGATTCTTTCTGCATAGATATCTTTTCATCTTTAGGCATCTAGATGTCCAAGGTCTCTTGATTCTATGAAGATGAGTATTTTCCTTAAAGACAAGAACAGAACTCTTCCCCAATCCTTATGAGGTTTTCTTACGATTGTCACCTCTGTGAATGAGCTGTCATTTCTCTTTCTCAAGAGGTTTCTCTTTTTCAAATCAAATCTTTATCAATTTCAATGGTATCCATAGCTTTTCCTCTCCTGTGGAAACAAGTGCAAAAGCACTTCCCCAATGTAGCTCCTCTCCTGGTTTCCATTGTGAGGTTAGCATATCCTTGAAATATACCAGCTGATTTAATTCAGAAGTTTTTTCTATCATCCAATGTCTTTCTGCTGCTGTTATTCATTCCTCATTATTGTTAAGAAAACTCAAGGTTAATAAAGCATTAGGGAATGTATTTCTGTGGGTATTTTCTACCTTTTTCTGTTTGTTTAGCATATCCTTTATAGTTCGATTGTAGGAGAGAGACCACTTGTTTGTCCCGGCTGCCCAGAACCGAAATAATCACACAAAAACCATATTAATGAAAACACTGCTTGGCCCATTAGCTCTAACTTCTTATTGGCTGACTCTTACATTCTTAATGTCCTACATTCTTAAAACATTTTAAAAGCCATATTTTGTTGTCTTTGAAAGGTTTAAAGAATACATATCTATCTGAAATACATCTCTGTACATCTAGAAAATCTAACTAACATGACTACTAGCTTAACTATTATAGATGATTATCTATTAGCCTATATTTCTTAATTATACATTGCATTTTTAAAATGAGCTGGACAAACACAATACCTTAATCAAGATCAGAAATACATACACACCATATAACAAAATTGACCTTAAATTTGTATCAACGAACCAAGATCCATACCAATGCAAATCTCTATAGCATATCCCCCTTTAAATGTAAAGACACATTTGTAGACAATATTGGGAATATGGGCATAGTTCTGTCTAAACTTCTTCCTGTTGTTTATTGTGTGAAGTAATTTTTTGAGGGGTATTTAAGGCAACCTTTGAGGGGTTTTGGTTCATTAAACAACATTAGCCTGGAATGAATTCACAGGTTCTCATCCTCTGTGGAAACAAAAGAAGAACTTTTTTCCAAAGCAATATATCCTTAGACCCAAATTCTGAAGTCAAGATACCTTAATAATATAAATGCTGCTTTAGCTTATCAGCCTGTACAATAAATGTCTCTATGTATTTAGCTCTTCACAGTCAAAAATTTCAAAGAAAACATAGTAATATACATAATCCAGATTGTCTGAGTATATTCCATCTTTTTGTGGTTTATTTTTACTCTTTAATTTTTCATATTTATTTTATTATCTTTACTCCTTTAATCTATGACTATAGGTACTGTCTCTTTAAATATATTGTTTTATTTTTTTAAAAACCATTTACTTCTTTTTATAACTCTCTATAGTTTCTTTTTTCCCCAAGCCTATGTACATTTATCCAACATTGTGGTCCATTTAGAGGTCTTTCATGTCTGAATGTGTGCTATTGTGAATCTTTAATTCTCTGGTGTCCAGGAGAACTTAAAATGCTAAGTGCTTCTTAAAAACTTGAGCTGCAGCATTACTAGGATATATAGAGTACTTCTGGATTGCTCAGTACAGAACAAAAATGGTAGAAGTCCTTTAGTGCCTGAGACTTCCAGGTGGGAGCCATCATCACCACCTCAACTCTGATAACCCGTTGGCCATGCTGCCACCAAGTAACTTGCAGTACACTATCCACAAACCCCATTTAAATGCTCAATAGTCAAACTTCCCAAAAGAGGCAGAGCTATTCATGCTGGCAAACTAGGAACCTGCTGTTTGTTGGTTTTATTTTAAAGAAGTCACATAGATTTTACTGGTCCCCACGACACCTTACTCACTGCAAGCCCATCTAGAAAAAAAAATGTGGATACTAAGAAACTGTGCTAAACTCTGTTCTTTTTGTTGAGAATTCCTCTTAAAGCTCTCTCAGGATTTTAAGTGGATTTAGTCTGCCACGTTGGTGCACCAATTTGTAGGAGGGAGGCTGCTTGTTTGTCCTTGTTGTCCAAACTGAAGCAATCACACAGAAACCATATTAATTGAAACACTGCTTGGCCCATTAGCTCTAGCTTCTTAGTGGCTGACTTTTGCATATTTATTTAACCTATTTATATTAATCTGTGTATTGCCACATGGCTGTGGCTTACCAACTAAAGTTCCATCTGGCTCTAGTAGGGCTACATGGCTTCTCTCTGACTCTGTCCTTCTTTATCCTAGCATTCAGTTTAGTTTTCCCTGCCTAGCTAAGTTCTTTCCTGCTTTAGGTCCAAAGCAGTTTTTTTATTTGTTAATGGTAATCACAACATACTGAAGAAAATCCCACATCATTCACTTTGACCTTTCTATAAATACCTGACCTGTAGGATTGTTTGATATACCCATAATATACTTTATATTATAATAAGAAAAAAACCTGTTTCATTCCTTAGAGACATATCCTGAGTCATTATCTGTCTTTATTTGTACATGTATACTAATGATAGTCATAGCTTCTAACAAATGTGTGATTACTAAAGAAGCCTTTCCTGAGCTAAAGGCAGTTGCCAATAGAAAACCTGAATAAGTGTCAATGGTGTGGTGTACATATTTTAATTTTCCAAATTCTGTAAAGTGGAACACATCCATGTGCCAGATCTCATTCCTTTGAGTACCCTTTGTGTTACTCCCTGCAGGTAATGGTATTTGGTCATAGAAAAAGAAATTAGGACATGTCTTTATAATCTCTGTAACTTGTTGACATGCAATAGAAAACTTTCTTTAAATCTTTGCTATTGACATAATGTTGCTTGTGAAACTCTGAGGCATACAGCACACTTCTAGCCAATAATCAGTCAATTTCTGCATTATTACCTTGTGCTAGAGGACCTGGCAGACTAGTATGAGATCAGATGTGTGTGATGTATATGGGACAAAGCCTATTCTCGATTATGTCTTGTACCTGAATGAATAATAAAGACAGTTATATGGTATAAGTTCAGTGGTTTCAATACGCAAGACAACTCTTTCTGCATACTGCAAATCAGTAACTATATTAAGAGGTTTTTAAAAATCCTTTAGTACGATGAGAATAGCATATAACTCTGCCTTTTGGGCAGAATTATAAAGGCTTTCTTCGAACTTACTTAATTTTTTCTGATTTGCAACCTGTATTTCCAGATTTATTTTTAATTTATTTATTAAAATTTTCCACCTCCTCCCATTTCCCTCCCACTTCCCTTCTCCCCCTCCCTCTCCAGTCCTAAGAGAAGTCAGGGAGCCCTATCATTTTAGAAGTCCAAGGCCATCTCCCCTCCATCCAGGTCTACAAAGATGTCTAAGCTCCCAAAAGCCAGGAGAATCAAAACCCAGTGTCATTATCTTTGACTTCTCAGTCATCCCTCATTGTAAGCCACATTTAGAGAGTCCAGAATGATCACATGTTCATTCAGTCTCAGTCGAGCTGGCCTAAGTCAGCTCCCATTAGATTAGTCCCACTATCTCCATGAGTGGACACACTCCTCGTGGTCCTGACTTCCTTGCTCATGTTCTTGCTCCTACTGTTATTCTTCTACACCTTGGGAGCTCAGTGCAGTGCTCCAATGTGGGTCTCTGTCTCTATCGACATCCATCGCCAGATGAAGGTTCTATGGTGATATGCAAGATATTCAATAGTGTGCCTATGGGCACCCTCTCCTCTGCTGCCCAAGGACCTAGTTGGGGACATCTCTCTGGATGCCTGGGAACTGCTCTAGAGCCAAGTATATTGCCAACCCTAAAATGACTCCCTTCATTAGAATATCTTCTCCCCTGCTCCCATATCCACCCTTCCTCCATCTCAACCATCTCATTCCCTCAAATTCATCCCAAACCTTTCCTTCTCTCTTCTCTCTCTTCATCTCCCCTTCCCCAGCCCTACCCCCACCCCTGTTCTCCCAACTTTTGCCCGATGATCTTTTCTACTTCCAATATCCAGGAGGATAAATATATTTTTTTCTTTAGGTTCACCTTATTATTTAGGTTGTCTAGGATCATGAACTATTGGCTCAATATCCTTTGTTTATGGCTAGAATACACTAATGAATTAGTACATACCATATTGTTCTTTCTGGGTTTGGGTCATCTCACTCAGTAAAGTGCTTTCTATGCCCATCCATTTGCATGCAAAATTTAAGATGTCATTGTTTTTTGCAACTGAGTAGAAATATTATGTGTATTTGTGCCACACCTTCTTTATCCATTCTTCTATTGAGGGGCACCTAGGTTGTTTCCAGGTTCTGGCTATTACAAATAGTGCAGCTATGGACATAATTGAACAAATGCTTTTGTAGTATGATTGGATATCTCTTGGGTATATTCCCAAGAGTGGAATTGCTGGATCCTGAGGTAGGTTGACTCCCAGTTTTCTGAGAGACTACCACACTGATTTCCAAAGTGGTTGCACAAGTTTACAATCCCACCAGCAATGTATGAGTGTTCCCCTTACTCCACATCCTAACCAGCATAGGTTATCATTGGTGTTTTTTGATTTTAGCCATTCTGACAGGTGTAAGATGGTATCTCAAAGTTGCTTTGATTTGGATTTCCCTGATTTCTAAGGAAGTTGATCATGACTTTAAGTATATTTTGGCCATTTGAACTTCTTCTGTTGAGAATTCTCTGTTCAGTTGAGTACCCGATGTTTAATTCGGTTAATTAGAATTTTAAAATCTAGTTTCTTGAGTTCTTTATACATTTTGGAGATCAGACCTTTGTCTGATGCAGGGTTGGTGAAGATCTTCTCCCATTCAGCATATTTCCCTTTTGTCTTAATAACAGTGTCTTTGCTTTCCAGAAGCTTCTCAGTTTTAGGAGCTACCTTTTATTCAATGTTGCTTTTATTGTCTGTGCTACTGAGGTTATATGTAGGAAGTTGTATCCTGTGCTCAAGTGTTGCAATCTACTTCCCACTTCCTCTTCTATCAGGTTCAGTGTGGTCAGATTTATATTGAGGTCTTTGATCCATTTGGACTTGAGTTTTGTGCATGGTGATAGATATGGATCTATTTACATTCTTCTAGAAGTTGGCATCCAATTATGCCAACACCATTTCTTGAATGTAAACCTGCCCAGCGGGTCAGTTATTCCAGGGTCCCGAAGAGGCACTATCTGAAAAAGACATGGGCAGGAGGGAGAAATGGAGACCAAGCAAGAGCCAGACAAGGTTCTGTTCTCGATTTGTCAAGGTCTCACTTTATTGGCGAAATGGTTGTGGTTTACATAGCCCTTGAATGAGGAATTTGGCTTGGGATGGGGGCAGGGGCATGGCAAGGGCAGGAAGGGATCTTGCCGGGTCAGCAATGGTCACGAGTCTACACTCGGTCACGAGTCGACACACCTAGTGTTCTCTATGCAAGCAGAATCATTCCTTTTGTGATTCCAACCACAAACAATTCTCTAGATAGTTGGGATGTGGGGTGGGTTCCGCTGACAGATAGCTCTCAAGATAGTTGGGTGTAGGTCACCCCGCAAACATTCTTAGGACAATAGTCCCTGCTATATTTTGGGGAAAATGGCTCCTGACAGTTAAAGATGCTTTTTTTCTTCCATTGTATAATTTTAGCTCCTATGTGAAAAATCAGGTGTTCATAGGTTTGTGGGTTGATGGCCAGGTCTTTGAATTGATTCCATTGGTCAACATCTCTATTTTTATGCCAATACCAAGTTGTTTTCAATACTGTAGCTCTGTAATAGAGTTTGAAGTCAGTGATGGTAAGGCCCCCAGAAGCTCCTGTATTGTATAGGATTGTTTTGGCTATCCTGGGTTCTTTGTGTTTCCATATAAAGTTGATTATTGTTCTGTCAAGGTCTGAGAAGAATTTTGTTTGGATTTTGATGGGGATTGTGTTGAATGTATAGATTGCCTTTGGTAGAATTGCTATTTTTACTATGTTGATCCTACCCATTCAAGAGCATGGGAGATATTTCCATTTTATGGTGTCCTCTTCAATTTCTTACTTCAAAGCCTTAAAGTTCTTCTCAAATAGATTTTTCACATCCTTTGTTAGAGTAACCCCCAGGATACTTTATGCGATTTGTGGCTATCGTGAAAGGTGAATTTGTGATTCCAGCTTAAGCGTATCTGAAGCAAGAAGATTATGTATGTGATGGATATATGAGATATAGCATGATAACCTAACTCAATACAGAATAAAAGCTCCCTGAAATAACCCCAAGTAATGAATATTGACATCATTCTTATGAAAGTGCTACAAAACTATATTATTTTAGATACCCATAGGAAACAGTATTACATGGTGTAAACATGAACTTCTCTCAAAATCTTTGTGCACACTGCCTTCATTCCCATGTATCACTATCTGAAAGTAACTCTTGAAGTCTCTTTAAATGCTCAGGCAAGTGGGGTATGGTGGTGAACACCTTAAATGCCAGCACTTAGAAAGCAAATTCAGGTGGTGGATTACCTATTTGAGCTTGAGGTCAGTCCAGTCTTCATATCATGTTCCATCCCACCAAACAAGGCTGCATAGTGAGACCCTATCTAAAGGAAAAAAATATCCCAGTGCATTTAGTGGGCGTGTTAGCATGCATCTGTGAACACAACTTTACAGAATTGGAAACTGGAGTATCACATGTTCCAGGTCTTCATCTACTACAAAGTAAGTTTAAGAACAGCCTTGTTATGTGAGATGCTGTCTCTAGTATCCTCTCCTCCCTAAAAGAAATCAGTCTCTGTCTTTTAGGTCCAGACATCAGACACATTGCCAGCCCCACTCTTTATAAAATGCTGTTTGTGTGACTTCTGCCATCTGTAAATGCCCTGTTTCTTTCCTCAAATCTCTCGATGCTCTTTTCATTTCATGGTGTCATTTCTTTCTCCATGCCCCCTTTCCAGTGTCCATCCACAGTTAACTTCTCTGCATCTGTTCTCTCAGATCTCTCTGTTCATTAGCATCTTTTTTGTTTCTTCTATTTTAGGACACAAGAGGAACTATTGAGAAGATCTGTGACTTCCTAGGAAAGAAATTAGAGAAAGATGAGCTGGATCTGGTCCTCAAGTACAGTTCCTTCCAAGTCATGAAAGAAAATAAAATGTCCAATTTGAGTATCGTCCCAGAAGATGTGGTTACTAATGGTTTGAAACTCATGAGGAAAGGTGAAGAAAAATACATCTAACTTCAAAATATGTCAGAATATGTGGAGAGCTTGTTGTTTCAATGAGACTATAAGAAAGTTGGGAATGTTTCAAAAGTCATTGCTCATTACAACATAGTTTCATACAGACCTTACAATTTGAATCTTTCCATGTTGATGATGTGGCTTTCAGGAACTCTGAAAAAGAATTGACTTGTTGTGGGAGAGTATCTTGGCATTGCATCTGTCCAGTACCCTCAATATAAAATGAAGTGCAGACATGTTGCAATGAGGCTCTGTAAGGCTCCCTGTATCTTAGAACTCAACTCTAAACAAAATTTCAATGCATGGGACAAAGATATATCTGGGATGATAAACACTGAAATCACTTCCTTCAAAATGATTTGAAAAGCTGTTGAATATGTCAAGATTGCTGACTCCAGACCCCATAAAGACAATGCAAATTATTCACCACTGCTACAATATAATGGTTTTTTCCAACTTAAATTTGAATTGTTTCAGACTCAGGGCTACTCAGTTGGTTCTGAAATGTCTCTCCTGGAATAGTAATATTCATCTTCTCTATGTCTGTGCTACCTCTCTATGCTGGAAAGAGATTGTGGGCATGATTTCATTGCTTTAAAATTAAGGAGTAACTTTGCCAGAGTGAATAACACCTGGAAACTCACCTACACCTTTCTAGCAAATAATTGGTGAGATGGGAGTCAGTGTTGAAGAAAAAATGGGTCAGATGTCAGGTCTCTGGAGATGAGTAAAGAACTAGGGTATAGATGCAGGAAGCAGAGAACAATGGATTTCATTTTCTTCTACCAATAATTTAGATTGTTCAGCCTTAACCTTCAGGCTTCCTCCATCATAGAGTGGTGGAGCATGAGACCAAAATAGGATTTTAGCTCTTTCTCTCCCAAAATATAGTATGGCTCCTGTATCATATGTCTCAGTAGGATATATTTATATTCATTTACGTACACATATATATGTGTGTGATTGTATGTGTGTATATGTGAGTTTGTGTACGAATGACTAAGACATTAATCTTAGACAGAGACAGAAAAAGACCTACAAGAACAAAGAAAAAGAACTTTTAGAACAACAGCTTATTCTAAAAGTGATGATAACAAACAAGCTAAGAGTAGAAAAGGATACTTATAAGTTTCCACCATAACAGATGGCAGTATTATATCTATATCATATAGTGGTATATTATTTGAATATGGTATATCAACAATTACCATTTAATTATGAATTCTTCATATATTCTTTAATAAATACTACTAGAGGCTTAAAAACCTACATGATTCTTCCAGAAAATAATGTGATGTTCTGGAGATATGACTCAGAAGTTAAGAACAATGACTGTTCTTCTAGAGGTCCTGATGTCAATTCCTAGCAACCACATGGTGGCTTGCAACCATGAGTAGTAAGATCAGGTGACCGCTTCTGGCTTGCACAGATACATGCAGGCAGAATGATATATACATAATTAAAAAACAAACCTTTAATAAAGAATGTAATATGATAAGGAAAAGGCTGACCTTTATTGCAAATCTTTTTCACTTCACAAGAATTCATCTATATTATGTTGGGTAAAATCTCAAGGACTCATTTTTCTGCATCAGCAAAATGGAACAAAGCCAATAGCTTCTTCACTCATTCAGGAATGCTTTCAACAAACCCATGTTGAGTATGCTCCCTTTGCCTGATGTGCTTGATTAAAGGAAAGATTTTAAATTTATGAATCATTTTACATTTCAAATATATTAGATTTTGTGCATACATACAAAATAGAAATGAGTAGAGCAGGTCAAAGTATCACAACTATAAAATAAAATACAACAAGGATAGGGGATTCAGAGTTCTGCTTGGAAGAAAGGAAGAAATGATTACACTGTCATTAGTAAAAAAACAAAAGAACAAGACATTATTGTATGGAATATATGAGCACTCCAGTGTGAAGGTACAGACTATACAGTTTGAACAGTTGGACAATTTAACATTACAACTAGAGACATCTTATAATGCAGTTATCAAAACCAAAGATTGTAAAAAGGACATAGGATGAAATAATGTAGGTGTGCATACATTACCAAACACCATACTGATTGAAAACAGGAGTCCTGGGACATTCACTGCTGACTGTTTCTGTGTCTCTTACATCTTCACTGTCATGTAGTTCACAACTGTGTGTATCTCCAGCTCCAAGAGATACACTGCCTCTAACTTCTGAAGGTACCTGCTTTCATGTGCACCTATACACATAATTAAAATTAACTTTAAAAGATGTTTTAAAAGTTGCTTGCATGCTTTTCAGAACTTCTCTAAGTAAACACTAAAATGTAGAAAGAACAATTGAAGTTAGCTTGGATAATTAAGATAAAAAACTCTATTGGGATGAACAGTGTAGGGCAATCAGGTATAGTGGGGAGCAGAAATAATCTGGCCATCTAGAGTGTGAGCTAGTGTTGATGCTGTTAGATTTTGTAGTTGACAGGATGGGACAAAATAAGGTGGGTCAATATTTCCACAGAGGTAGAAGTCTGTTTGCATATTATTGCAAGGCATAAGAAGAATTATATAGGGAGTCACTGGCAGTTTTACTTTATATACTGTTTGTTCCTTGTCAAGTATGTGAAGAGTGGATTGAGGGATATGTTAAGCATTTTAAGTTAAGGAGTGATAGTGTTAAGATCATTATTAACACATCTTTGTGTCTGCTTCACATTTTCCAGGCACAACTGGAGACTGGAAGAATCACTTTACTGTAGCCCAAGCTGAAGCCTTTGATAAAGTGTTCCAGGAGAAAATGATTGGTTTCCCACCAGAACTGTTCCCATGGCAATAAATTCTTAAAACTTTTAAATCATGTATTTTTACTGTAAATGGCTAGGTGTGGTCAAAAAATAAATCCTATAATTGAATTGTGTAGTTCTTTAATAAATATTAGTAGCAGCAGTGATAATAGTAGTAAGAATAAAGTAGTGCTAGCTTTATTGTGTGTGTGTGCTTACATGTAACATGATCGAGGCCTACTTGTTGGGGTTTTTGTCCCTCCTGGTACCCAATAAACAGGAAGCCCCAAACAATATGTCACAGAGATCTCTATACGTTATAAAGCTGATTGGCCGTTTAGGTCAGGCTACTTAATAGCTCTTGTAGCTTATGTAACCCCATTATTCTGATCTATGTTATCCATGTGGGTCAACCTTTTTCAGTGGGGCAGACCACATCCTGTTGCTTCGGTGGTCTGGGCAGCAGTGGGACGGATCAATTTCCTCCTTCCCAGAATTCTCCTTCTCTCATTGCATCACCTCTACTTCCTGTCTTGTTTTCCCACCTATACTTCCTACCTGGCCAATCAGTGTTTATTTAAAACATGATTGACAAAATACAGACACTTCTGCCGCACCATTTACACATTTATGCCTTCAGAGGCATTGATTCTCATGGAATTGCAATTACATGATGCTGTTAACCACTAGCTTTGTGACCTAGCAACTGAAATCAGATCCTATACAAGGGTAGTACAATGCTCTTGACCTCTGAATCATCTATGCAGCCAAGAATCTTGGTGTCTTGAGTCATCAAATAGCTGTTTTTCTTCATTTATTACTGGTCTGTTATACATTGTCAGCTAACTCTAATGTGCATCATGTAATTAGCTTCAAAACAATCCTTGTAATATTTTAAACATAGAAAACCTACAATAAACTATACTTTTTACTTTGTGACATTTAGGCAAAAGGAATAAATAAATTGTATTTATAGAGATTTTCAAACCTCATTCAAATAGCGTATTGTATAAGACTTTTATAAACTTACATTTACTTGGAATATCATATTTGAATTTCACTTTTTCTTCTTTTTGATGAAAATATTTAGTGGGCATATAAAATTATTGACTTTATTATGAAACTCTGATATATACATGCACAACATTGTAATTTATCCAGTATTGCTCCTCCACTGTCAAGTCCCATACTTTTGTTCCTATTATTACATTCTCTTCTCACACAGTTCCCTTCTACTTGCATGTCATAAAGACACATATTTAAATCAGAATGTGAAAATGGGAGAAAGAATACAATTTTTTTATATTTTTATGGTTAAGGGGAAGATTTTCCTGATAGGTAAAATGGAGAATACAGAAAGAGGCATCTGAGAATGTCTACAACAGAGAGAGAGATTGGAGTAGACTAAACATGACCAGCAGAATTTTCCAGATCATGATTTGGGGAGCAAGAAAGCAGGATCAACAGAGAGAAAGCCGAGAGAGAAAGAATCACCAAGAAGAACAAGAGAGTCAAGAGCATAACAGAGTTATATAGGAATCAGAATCTGGGGAAAGAAATGTATAACCTGGAGAAATTTGGGGTAGAGGATAGAGTAAGAAGACCTGAAAGGAGCCAGGACACTGAGTATCTCTGTGGACTCTCCAACAGGCACTTGGCCAGAGAGCTTGGAGGTCAGCATGCACTGTGGTATGCTAACAGGCACTACAATTCCTTATTTGTCCTGTATGTATTTTGGCCTCATGTACCAGTTTATTGTTGATGATAATGGCCAATGTAATCTATTCTGTAACTTGCAGAAATTAGGATGTTGTCTATACCAGGAAAGTTTGGAATTTGTTTGACCTGTGACAGGTGAATCCAAGTCATGACTCCTTGAAGCTTCTATGAATCCTTTTAAGTTTCCAAAAAGAGGTAAAGGTTTTAGATATGTTAGCAATAATACGGTTTATAGTTTGTACTGAAAACCTGGGTCCTGAGTTAACCTGGAGAGATGAGTGACTGGGCTCCTGGATAGAGGGTCCTGCTAATTAATCCTTAGCCCCCAAAGCAGATGCCAAACCAAATTCCAAACTCTGAAGACCAAGAGACCTGCTAGCAGCCTCCCCCAAACACCTCCCCCATTGTTATCTGCAACCACCAGAGCCTTGACCTTGACTATACCTGGAAAATTAAGTGTCTGTGTTCCTGGATAAAAAGCCCTCCTGGCTTGGGCGCTGGGACTGAACCCAAAGCGGAGGGCAAAGGGGAGGGCAGTAGCTCCTTTGTCTCCATAGCCAGCCTGCAGCAAGCAGGGTGGGCTCTGTGTTTGCGAGCTAACCAAGCAGCACAGAGTTTCGATCTGGGCACCGAGTGAAACATCATTGTGGTGAGTGAGTGCTGTGGCAGCTGGGAACAGGGAACTCACCCCGCCTACACTTCCTGTTCATCCTACAGGGGCTATACTGCCTGATACCTCCTCTCTCTTCCTATTCCATCCAGCTTACATCCAGATCCCCCCACCCCCTGTCTCCCTCCCTCCCTCCCTTCTTTGGCGGCAGAGCACATCATTGTGATGAGTGAGTGCTGCAGCAGCCAGGAACAGGGAACTCAGATGTACCTCAGCCCGCCTACACTTACTGGTTATCCTAGAGGGATTATACTGCCCAATACCTCCTCTCTCTTCCTATCCCATCCAGCTTACTTCCAGATCCCCCCACCCCCTCACTCCCTCCCTTCTTTGGCAGCATAGCGCCTCCCAGCTCAGCCTGCTTGGGTGCTAGGACCAAAGCCGAAGCTGAGGGCAAAGGGGAGGGCTGTAGCTCCTTTGTCTCCATAGCCTGCCTGCAGCAAGCATGGTGGGCCCTTTGTTTGCGAGCTAAACAAGCAGCACGGAGTTTCAATCCGGGCACCTAGTGAAACCACCAGAAGCCAGCAACCTCACAACAGGAGCACATGAACATCTTAATCAAGAAGAAGTAGAAAAAACTGACTTCATGAAAGTGATTGACACCCTTAAACAGCATATAAAAAACGCCCTTATAGAAATGGATGAGAAGTATAACAGAAAGTTCGAGGAATTGAGTAAATCAGTGAATGATACGCTAGGAAACCAAGGAAATACAATCAAGCAGATAAGGGAAACAGTTCATGACTTGAAAACTGAAATGGAGGCAAAGAAGAAAACACAAACAGAGGGCTGGCTGGACGTGGATAATCTAGGTAAAGGAATAGAGACTACAGAAACAAGTATAACCAGCAGAACACAAGAGATAGAAGAAAGAATCTCAGATTCTGAGGATAACATAGAGAAAATAAACGCACTGATCAAAGAAAACAGCAAGTCCAACAAACTCTCATCACAAAACATTCAGGAAATATGGGACACAATAAAAAGACCAAACCTAAGCATAATTGGAGTAGAAGAAGGAGAAGAAGTGCAGCTCAGCGGTCCAGAAAATATACTTAATAAAATTATAGAAGAAAACTTTCCCAACCTGAAGAAAGATGTACCTATGAAGGTTCAAGAGGCATACAGAACACCAAAGGCTGTATCAAAAAAAAAAAAAATCCCCTCGCCATATACTAATCAAAACACAAAATATACAGAATAAAGAAAGAATATTAAGAGCTGCAAAGGAAAAAGGCCAAGTTACTTATAAAGGTAAACCTATCAGACTTACACCTGACTTCTCTATGGAAACCATGAAAGCCAGAAGGTCCTGGATAGATGTACTGCAAAAACAAAGAGACCATGGATGCAAGCCCAGACTACTATATCCAGCCAAGCTTTCGTTCACTATAAATGGGGAAAACAAAATTTTCCAGGATAAAAACAAATTTAAACAATACATAGCCACAAATCCAGCCTTACAGAAAATAATAGAAGGAAAATCACTAACCAAGGAGTCCAACAATGACCACAATAACTCAGACATCTAGAGACCCTTCACCAGCGCAACTCAAAGAAGGGAAACACACAAACCCTACTACTAAAAAAGTGACCGGAGTTAACAACCACTGGTCATTAATACCACTTAATATCAATGGGCTCAATTCACCTATAAAAAGGCACAGGCTAAGAGATTGGACATGAAAACAGGATCCAACATTCTGCTGTCTACAAGAAACACACCTCAACCACAAAGACAGGCACCTACTCAGAGTAAAGGGCTGGGAAAAGGCTTATCAAGCAAATGGACCTAAGAAACAAGCAGGTGTGGCCATACTAATTTCTAACAAAGTTGACTTCAAACTTAAATCAATCAGAAGAGATGGAGAGGGACATTTTATACTCATAACAGGAACAATTCATCAGGAAGAAGTCTCAATCCTGAATATCTATGCCCCTAATATAAAAGCACACACATATGTAAAAGAAACATTATTAAAACTCAAGGGAGCCATCAAACCGCACACACTAGTAGTGGGAGACTTCAACACTCCTCTCTCACCAATGGACAGGTCAATCAGACAGAAACCTAACAGAGAAATTAGAGAATTAATGGAGGTAATGAAGCAAATGGACTTAACAGACATCTATAGATTATTCCACCCAAAGAGGAAAGAATATACCTTTTTCTCTGCAGCTCATGGAACCTTCTCGAAAATTGACCACATACTCGGTAACAAAGCTAACTTACACAGTTACAAAAAAATATTACTAACCACCTGTGTCTTATCAGATCACCATGGATTAAAGTTAGAATTCAACAACAATGCTACCCCCAGAAAGCCTACATACTCATGGAAACAGAACAGTCAACTACTGAACCATACCTGGATTAAGGAAGAAATAAAGAAAGAAATTAAAGTCTTCCTTGAATTCAATGAAAATAAAGAAACAACATACTCGAACTTATGGGACACTATGAAATCAGTCCTAAGAGGAAAGTTCAGCACACTAAGTGCCCACTTAAAGAAAACAGAGAAAGCACATATTGGAGACTTAACAGCCCACCTGAAAGCTCTAGAAAAAAAGAAGCAGACTCACCTAGGAGGAGTAGAAGACTGGAAATAATCAAACTGAGGGCTGAAATCAACAAAATAGAAACACAGAAAACAATCCAAAGAATCAATGAATCAAAAAGCTGGTTCCTGGAGAAAATCAACAAGATTGGCAAACCCCTATCCAAACAAGTCATGCGGCAGAAAGATAATTTGCAAATTAATAAGATCAGAAATGAAAAGGGGGACATAACCACAAGCACAGAGGAAATTCAGAGAGTCATTAGATCTTACTACAAAAGCCTGTATAACACAAAACTGGAAAATGTAAAAGAAATGGACATTTTTTAGATAAATACCATTTACCAAAATTAAACCAGGACCAGGTGAACAATCTAAACAGACCTGTCAGTTGCAAAAAATTAGAAGCTGTTATCAAAAACCTCCCTACCAAAAAAAGCCCAGGGCCAGATGGTTTTAATGCGGAATTCTACCAGAACTTCCAAGAAGACCTAATACCTATACTCCTCAATGTATTCCACAATATAGAAACAGAAGGGTCATTACCAAATTCCTTTTATGAAGCTACAGTTACTCTGATACCAAAACCACACAAAGACTCAACCAGGAAAGAGAATTACAGACCGATCTCACTCATAAATATCAACACAAAAATCTTCAACAAAATACTGGCAAACCGAATCCAAGAACACATCCGAAAAACTATCCATTATGATCAAGTAGGATTCATTCCTGAGATGCAGGGCTGGTTCAACATACGAAAATCTATCAATGTAATCCAGCATATAAATAATCTGAAAGAAAAAACCATATGATCATTTCATTAGATGTTGAAAAAGCATTTGACAAAATTCAACATCCATTTATGTTAAAAGTCTTGGAGAGATTAGGGATACAAGGGTCATACCTAAGTATAATAAAAGCTATATACAGCAAGCCGACATCTAACATCAAATTAAATGAAGAGAAACTCAAACCCATCCCGCTTAACTCAGGAACACGACAAGGCTGTCCACTCTCACCATACCTCTTCAATATAGTGCTTGAAGTTCTAGCAATAGCAATAAGAGAACATAATGGGATCAAGGGGATTCAAATTGGAAAGGAAGACGTGAAACTTTCGTTATTCGCAGATGATATGATAGTGTACATAAGCGACCCCCAAAACTCCACCAAAGAACTTTTACAGCTGATAAACAGCTTTAGTAATGTGGCAGGATACAAGATCAACTCCAAAAAATCAGTCGCCCTCTTATACACAAAGGATATGAAAGCAGAAAGGGAAATTGAAAAGCTTCTCCATTCATGATAGCCACAAACAGCATAAAATATCTTGGGGTAAATCTAACCAAGGAAGTGAAAGATCTATTTGACAAGAACTTTAAGGCATTGAAGAAAGAAATTGAAGAGGATACCAAAAATGGATGAACCTCCCTTGCTCTTGGATTGGGAGGATCAACATAGTAAAAATGGCAATTCTACCAAAGGCAAATTATAGATTCAATGCAATCCCCATCAAGATCCCATCAAAATTCTTCATAGATCTGGAGAGGACAATAATCAGCTTTATATGGAAAAACAAAAAAACCAGGATAGACAAAACAATGCTATACAATAAAGGATCTTCTGGAGGCATTACCATCCCTGACTTCAAACTCCGTTACAGAGCTACAGTAATGAAAACAGGGTGGTACTGGCATAAAAACAGAGAAGTCGACCAATGGAATCGTATAGAAGACCCGGATTTTATCCCACAAACCTATGAACACCTCATTTTCGATAAAGGAGCTAAAAGTATACAATGGAAGAAAGAAAGCATCATCAGCAAATTGGGCTGGCACAACTGGATGTCAACCTGTAGAAGAATGAAAATAGACCCATATCTATCACCGTGCACAAAACTCAAGTCCAAATGGATTAAAGACCTCAATATCAGCCCGAAAACACTGAACCTGATAGAAGAGAAAGTGGGAAATACCCTACAACAGATAGGCACAAAAGATCGCTTCTTAGGTATAACCCCAGAAGCACAGACATTAAGGGCAATATTGAATAAATGGGACCTACTAAAACTGAGAAGCTTCTGTAAAGCAAAGGACACTGTTATTAAGACACAAAGGCAACCTACTGACTGGGAGAAGATCTTCACCAACCCCGCAACAGACAAAGGTCTGATCTCCAAAATATATAGAGAACTCAAGAAACTAGACCTTAAAATGCTAATTAACCCAATTAAAAAATGGGGCACTGATCTGAACAGAGAATTCTCAACAGAAGAACTTCAAATGGCCAAAAGACACTTAAGGTCATGCTCAACTTCCTTAGCGATCAGGGAAATGCAAATCAAAACAACTTTGAGATATCATCTTACACCTGTCAGAATGGCTAAAATCCAAAACACCAAGGATAGCCTTTGCTGGAGAGGCTTTGGAGGAAGGGGTACCCTCATCCATTGCTGGTGGGAATGCAATCTTGTGCAGCCGCTGTGGAAGTCAGTGTTTCTGTTTCTCAGGAAATTCGGGATCAACCTACCCCTGGACCCAGCAATACCACTCTTGGGAATATACCCAAGAGATGCTCTATCATATGACAAAAGCATTTGTTCAACTATGTTCATAGCAGTATTATTTGTAATAGCCAGAACCTGGAAACAACCTAGATGCCCTTGAATGGAAGAATGGATGAAAAAGTATGGAATATATACACACTAGAGTACTGTAGTAATATTTAGCGGTGGCGGGGCTGCGTCCCCAACACCCCAGCCTCCTGCTCAGCTAGCTTTTGCCCCGAAATAATTACACAGACACTGTATTCTTTTAATCACTGCTTGGCCATTTATCTCTAGCCCTTACTGGCTAATTCTCACGTCCCGATCAACCCATCTCTAATAATCTGTGAGCACCGGTCTTACCGGGAGAGATTCAGCATGTCTAACCTGGCGGCTTGCTTCATCGCGTGTGTCTGCCCAGGAGCGAGGCATGGCATCTCTCTGAGGCGTCTGCCCCCGAGAGAAGAGCTGTGGAGTCTGAGCTCACTTCCTCTTCCTCCCAGTGTTCTGTTCTGTTTACTCCTCCCACCTATCTCCTAACCAATGAGAGCCAAGCAGTTTCTTTTAATTTAACCAATAACCTTCGTCCATCATTTCCCCTTTTTTGGTTTAAACAAAAAAAAAAAGGCTTTAACTTTAACATAGCAAAATGACATATAACGAAATAGTTATCAAGTAAAAGTTACAATAATCTTCATCATAACTAAGGAAAACTATAACTATAACTAACTATTCTTAACTCCATCAAAGTCTCCAGAAAGATACAATACTACATAAGCAAACAAGAAAAAAGCAACTTTTAAACTCTAGAAATGACAGAGACATCTCGCTGCCTGGACAGTCACCCAAAGTTCCTCTGTACCGTTGGGGCATCAATCTTCAGCCTTTAGGCCCATCGTATCCAGCAGACATTTCCATAAAGCAGGAAAATTAAAAGTCAGTTCAGTCACTATCTGTTGTGTCCTGCAGAATGTCTCGCAGACTCTTTCATGAATCAGGAACCCCGAAAGATCATCTCACCTTAGGCAAGTTCAGTAGTCCTCTCTCTGTGGGTTCTCTGTGTCCAGTTTATGGAATAGTCCAGGCAAGAGCAGTTTCTTGCCCAAATGGCTATCAAACTCCATAAGGATCCTCTTCAATGCCCATCTTCTTCGTGAAGTAGATTGGTGCTGCCAGGAGCAGAGTGTCTCATTGTCATGAATAGTCCTAAGTTATTAAAACATTAAATGTCCTATTCTGTAATCTTTAAAAGACATGAAGAATGTCTATCTAAAATATATCTCTATATATCTAGAAAATCCAACTAACATGACTACAAGCTTTACTATTATCGATGATTATCCATTAACAGCCTATATTTCTTAATTATACAGTACATATTTAAATGAACTACACAATCACAATACCTTAATCAAAATCAGAAACACTTATACATATAACAAAATTGACCTTAAAATCCCTACCAATGCAAATTATTCATACCTATATCATTTCCCCCTTTAAATGTAAAAGAACATTTATAGACAATATTTTGGGAACATGGGCACAGTTTTTTCTCTCCAAACTGCTTCCTGGTGAATGGGGGTATCGTTAATTAGGTCTTTCATGGTATAACCTGTGTGCTAGTTTCATCTCAGTTGGCAGTTGAGCGAAGCAATTTTCTGAAGGTGTTCACACCAACCCTTCAGGAGGACGTGGTCCATCACACCAAATCGGGATAGATGCAATCCACAAGGTCTGATCCTCTGTGAAAACAAAAGAAGAATCTCTTTTATAGTATCATATCCTTAGATCCAAATTCTGAAATCATAATACCCTTATCATATCCATTCTGGTTCCATTTGGCAGTCCATATAATGAAATGTCTGTCTGTACTTAGCTCCTTCACAGTTAAAAATTTTAAAGAAAACACAATGTACATAATCCAGACTCTCTGTGAATTTTCCATTTTTACGTGGCTTATTTTTCTTTATTTCTTTTAATCTCTTAACTATCTGTACTCTGTCTCTTTAAAGACTTTACCTCTTTTTTTTAAACCATTAACTTTATTCTCTATATTCTTTTTCTTTTCTTTCCCAAGCCTACGTACATTCATTCAACAGTGTGACTCATTTAGTGGTCTGAATCTGTCCTATTGTGAATCTGCAATTTTTTACTATCCAGGAGCACTTTTGATTTGCGCCATTAAATCACTAGGCACTTAAGAATCTAAGCTGTGACATTCCTAGGTTAACTTTTTGCTTTTTGAGCGTATATCTTTGACCTGGAATAACTCTGTAGGCCAGGCTGTCTTTGAACTCTCAGAGATCCGCCAGTCTAGGCCTCCCAGGCATTGGGATTAAAGGTGTTTGCTACTACACATTGAACTCACAGAGATATGTTTGTCTCTGCCTTTTAGGCACTGGGATTAAAGGCGTGTGCTACCACACCTTGAAGTCACAAAGATTTATCTCCCTCTGCCTCCCAAGTGTTGGGATTAAAGGTGTGTACTATGACACACAACAACTCTCTTCCTTTTTTTTAAGAATTTCAACTTTTAGCTTGCATATATTTTTAACACACAGTTAACCATTTAGAAATTTTCTTTGTCTTTGAATCTCTCTTTACTGTATATCTCTCTTTTTCTGACCACATGAGTCCTTAATTTAGCAAGCAATATCAGTAGAATTAAAGCCGTGGCTTTGCAGGTTATATGTAGCCCATTCCTTAGCTTTCCAGCCTCATGGCTGAGGTACTGGCTGTAAGGTCCCTGCCAGCCAGCGAGCTACAACAGACAACACTCAAGTCCTCTCTCTGTAGCCGGCCCTCCTGCCTCAAACAATCAGAGTTTGCCCTGGCAGGATGGCCCAGAAAGCCGGCATTTTTAAATGGCGCAGCTTTTTTCCTGCTATGGCTGAAAACCGAAAAGCATGCGTTCAGCTTTTCATCAACACCGTTTGAGTGTTTCGTGGCAGGACCTCTTAATGAGCTGCAGGCTTTGCAGCTAAAGCTGAGTCAGGAAGCCTCTCTTAGATGAGGCGCTTGCTTGCCTCTGGCAAGCAGAGTAGACCAGAGAAATTGTCACAATCAAGAAAACATGCTTTACTCTTGCCCAAGCTTTCTCAGGCTTTCAGTGGACTCAGTTAGCCACACGTCTGGGCATCATTTGTAGTAATATAGAGCGGCGGCGGGGCTGCATCCCCAACACCCCAGCCGCCTGCTAGGCTAGCTTTTGCCCCGAAATAATTACACGGACACTGTATTCTTTTAATCACTGCTTGGCCATTTAGCTCTAGCCCTTACTGGCTAATTCTCACATCCCAATCAACCCATCTCTAATAATCTGTGAGCACCGGTCTTACCAGGAAAGATTCAGCATGTCTAACATGGCGGCTTGCTTAATCGCATGTGTCTGCCCAGGAGCGAGGCATGGCATCTCTCTGAAGCGTCTGCCCCCGAGAGGAGAGCTGTGGAGTCTGAGCTCACTTCCTCTTCCTCCCAGCGTTCTGTTCTGTTTACTCCTTCCACCTATCTCCTACCCAATGAGAGCCAAGCAGTTTCTTTTAATTTAACCAATGACCTTCCTCCATCAGAGTACTACGCTGCGGGAAAAAACAATGACTTCTCGAATTTTGCATGCAAATGGATGGAAATAGAAAACACTATCCTGAGTGAGGTATCCCAGACCCAAAAAGATGAACATGGGATGTACTCACTCATAATTGGTTTCTAGCCATAAATAAGGGTCACGGAGTCTACAATAGATGAACCTAAAGAAGCTAAGTAAGAAGGTGAACCCAAGGAAAAACATATAGTTATCCTCTTGGCTAAGGGAAGTATACAAAATATCCGGGGAGAAAATTGGGATCTTGGGGGTGGGGTGGCATGGGGATAAGGGGAGATGGGGAGAGAAAAGGTAGAAGGGAAGGAGGGGTGGGACTTGGGGAAACAGGAGGATTGGGATAAAGGAAGGTTGGAAAGGGGAGCATGAAACCACAATTCTTAGTTAAGGGAGCCACTTTAGGGTGGGCAAGAGACTTGACCCTAGAGTGGTTCCCAGGTGCCCAAGCTGAGGTCCCCAGTTAGTTCCTTGGAAAGCTCAAGATAGGGAACCTGAAATGACCCTATCCTAGAGCAATACTGATGAATATCTTGCATATCATCATAGAACCTTCATCTGGTGATAGATGGAGATAGAGACAGAGACCCACACTGGAGCACTGGACTGAGCTCCCAAGGTCCCAAGGAGGAGCAGAAGGAGGGAGAACATGAGCAAAGAAGTTGGGACCATGAGGGGTGCACCCACCCACTGAGACAGTGGAGCTGATCTACTGGGAGCTCAACAAGGCCAGCTGGACTGTTACCGAAAAAGCATGGAATAAAACTGGACTCTCTGAACATGGCGAACAATGAGGGCTGATGAGACGCCAAGGACAATGGCACGGGGTTTTAATCCTACTTAATGTGCTGGCTTGGTGGGAGTCTAGCCGGTTTGGACTAGATATGGACGGAGGGGGGAGGACCTAGGACTTACCACAGGGCAGGGAACCCTGACTGCTCTTTGGACTGGAGAGGGAGGGGGAGAGGATTGGGGGGAGGGGGAGAAGGGTGGGAGGAGGGGGAGGGAAATGGGAGGATGGGAGGTGGAAACTTTTTATTATTCTCCTTTTATCAATAAAAAATAAAAATTAAAAAAGCCCTTCTCTCTATGCCCTAGCACATTATGCACCCCACTCCCACCCACGAAAACCCCAGAGACCTTCAGCCTCCCCACGATCTGAACCATCACCACCACATCTGTGATTTACAGAGCCTTGTCCCTGCCTATAACTGGAAAGTTGAGTGACTGGGTTAACAGCTGGATGCCCCTACTTTCTACGCCCTAGACACTAAAGCCACATGCCAACCCCCACCTCTACCCACCAACACCCCAGAAACATTGGTTCTGCCTCCTTATGGCCCAAAGCATCCCCCACTACTATCGGGACCACAAGAGAATTGACCCCGACTGCACCTGGAGAGGTGAATGTCTGGGTTCCCAGTTGGAGAGCCATCCTCTCTAGGCTCTAGCTATTGGAGGCACACTCCAAGCCCCACTCTCAGTCATCAAAGTCCCAGAGACCTGAGAACAATCAAAACACACTTCCAACAATCCCTCACCACATCTGTGATCACGACTCTAGGGTGGCTCCTATACTTGGAGGAGCAACCCTGGAGCCTTGGTTTTGCATACACATGGGTGGGTGACCACCAGAGCCTTGTGTTGTAATTGGAGCAGCAGGGCTGCATCCCCAGCACCACCGCCTCCTGGCTAGCTTATACTCCAAAGTAATTACACAGACACTGTGTTCCTTAAAACGCTGCTTGGCCCATTATATCTAGCCTCTTCTTGGCTAACTCTCGCACCTGAACTAGCCCATTTCCAATCGTGTGTGTAGCACCTCAAGGTGCACTTACTGGGAAGATTCTAGCCTACGTCCATCCTGGGTTGGAGCTGAATAGCATTTGCTCGGGAGAGGGGAGCATGGTGTCTCTCTGAGCTCACTTCCTCTTCCTCCCAGCATTCTGTTCTGTTTATTCCTCCCACCTATGTTTTAACCTATAGGCCAAGCAGTTTCTTTATTACTTAACCAATGACCTTCCTCTATCATTTCCCCTTTTTCTGTTTAAAAAAAAGGAAAGGCTTTAACTTTAACATAGCAAAATTACATATAACAAAACAATTATCAAGTAAAAATTACAGTTACAATATTTATGTCTATTTTATCTTTTATCATAACAATGGAAAACTATAACTATCTATCTATTCTGCAACTCCATCAAAGACTCCAGAAGAATACAATATTACCTAAGCAAACAAAAAGGAAGCAATTTTCAAAGCTCTAGAAATGACAGAGCCATCTCACTGCCTGTACAGTCACCCAAAGTTCCTCTGTACCGTTGGGGCATCAATCTTCAGCCTTCAGGCCCATAGTATCCAGCAGATATTTCCATGAAGCAGGAAATTTCAAAGTCAGTTCAGTCACTATCTGTTGTGTCCTGCAGAATGTCTCGCAGTCTCCTTCATGAATCAGGAACCCCGAAAGAACATCTCACCTTTAGGCATGTTCAGTAGTCCTCTCTCTGTGGGTTCTCTGTTTCCAGTTCATGCAATGGTCCAGGCAAGAGCAGTTTCTTGCCCAAATGGCTATCAAACTCCATAAGGATCCTCTTCGATGCCCATCTTCCTCTTGAAGTAGATTGGTGCTGCCAGGAGCAGAGTGTCTCATTTTCATGAAAAACCCTAAGTTATTAAAACATTTAAAATGCCATATTCTATAATCTCTAAAAATATGAAAAATGCCTAACTAAAATATATCTATGTACATCTAAAAAATATTAACTAACATGACTACAAGCTTGACTATTATGATTATTAACAAGCTATATATATTACATATTAAGTGAACTACACAATCAGAATACCTTAATCAAGATCAAAACACATATACATATAACAATATTGACTTGAAATTTATATCACTAAAGAAAAATCCATGTCAATGCAAATTATTCCTACCTATATCATATCCCCCTTTAAATGTAAAAGAGCATTTATAAACCATATTTGGGAACATGGGTGCAGTTTTTTCTCTCCAAACTGCTTCCTGCTTAATGGGGGCGCTGTTAATCATATCTTTCATGGGGTAACCTGTGTGCCAGGGTCATCTCAGTTGGCAGGTGAGCGAAGCAATTTTTGAGGGTGTTCACAGCAATCTTTCAGGAGGGCGTGGTCTATCATACCAGATTGGGCAAGAAGCGATCCACAGACTCTCACCCTCTGTGAAAACAAAATAAGAAACTCCTTTCCAAAGCATCATGTCCTTAGATCCAAATTTCAAACTCAAGGCATTTTCAAAATATCTATGTTGGATTAGTTCAGCAGCATTTATAAACAAATATCTTTTAACAGCTCTTGCTCCTTCCTCAGCATTCAAACAATTCAAACAGAGCATAATAGCATACTGTATCAAGATTCTCTATGTATTTTCCATCTTTGTGCATTTTATTTTAACCTCTATTTTGTTTATTTTTATTTTTTGCTTTTTGAGACAGGTTCTCTGTATCTTTGACCTGGAATAACTCTGTAGACCAGGCTGTCCTTGAACTCTCAGAGATCCCTGCCTGTCTCTGCCTCCCAGGCATTGGGATTAAAGGTGTATGCTACTACAATTTGAACTCACAGAGATGTGTTTGTCACTGTATTCTAGGCACTTGGATTAAAGGATTAAAATTAAAGGATTAAAATCTCCCTCTGCCTCCCAAGTGTTGGGATTAAAGCTGTGTACTACCCCACCCAACTACTCTCTTTCTTTCATTTTTTACTTTTAAGAACTTTAACTTTTAGTTGGCATATATTTTTAACACACTGTAAAGCATTTAGAAATTTTCCTTGTCTTTGAATCTCTCTTTACTGTATATCTTTCTTTTTCTGACCATATGAGTCTTCACTGTACCAAGCAATAACAGTAGGACTAAAGCCGTGGCTTTGCCGGCTAAATGTAGCCCATTCCTTAGCTTTCTGCCATTCCAACCTTATGGCTGAGTCCACAGTGTTTCAAGGTCCTTGCCATCAAACAAGCTGCAACAGACAACACTAAAATCCTCTCTATGTAGCTGGCCCTCCTACCTCAAACAGTCAGTTTGCCCTGGCAGGACAGCCCAGAAAGCCGGCATTTTAAAACGACACAGGTTTTTTTCCTGCTACTGCTGAAAAGAAACAAGCATTCAGTCGGCTTTTATCAACACCATTTAAATGTTTCATGGCAGGACCTTTTAAGAGCTGCAGGGTTTTGCAGCTGAAGCTGAGTCAGGAAGCCTCTCTTAGATGAGAGTGCTTGCTTGCTTCTAGCAAGCAGAGCAGACCCGAGAAATCGCTGCTACGAAGAAAACATGCTTTACTCTTTCCCAAGCTTTCTCAGGCTTTCAGTGGATTCAGTTGTCCACACATCTGGGTGCCATTCTGTTATAAAAAAAGCGGCAGTGCTGTGTCCCCAGCACCCCGGGCCACCTGCTAGCTTATGCCCGAAATAACAACACACAAACTGTATTCATTTAAACACTGCTTGGCCCATTTCTATCTAGCCTCTTCTAGGCTCACCAAAGTACCAGAGACCTGAGAAAAATCAAAACACACTTCCAACAATCCCTCACCACATCTGTGATCACATGACTCTAGGCTGGCTCCTACACTTGGAGGAGCAATCCTGGGGCCTGGCCCTGCATACACATGGGGGAGTGACCACCGGAGCCTTGGCCCAGGGTACACGTTGGGGAGAACAAAAGCTGCATTGGTGACCACCAGCAAGGCCGTGGATTAACCTGGAGGAACAGCAGTCCCCTAACCCACAGGCCCCAGCTGTACCCATTGGAAGAAGAAATGGGTAGACAACAATGTAAAAATACATTCAGCAATATAAAAAGCTATATGGCACAGTCAGAAACTAGTGGCTCTTCACCAGCAAGAGCTGAGCATCCCAGTGCTGAAAAAGCCAAACAAAATGAGCTAAAATAAAACTTCATGAAGATGATAGATACCCTTAAAGAGAAATGAAAAGTTTCCTTTAAAAAAGTAGAAATAAGAGGAATAGACAAAAAAATATTCAAAGAAAACAGTAGATCTTTAAAAGAAAGTCAAGAAAGAACTATCAAAAAGCTGAAGGAAATAGATCAAGATTTGATAACTGAAATACAGACAACATAAAAACACAAACCAAGATAATTCTGGAAATGGAAAAAAGATAGCATCTTCAACAAATGGTTCTGGCATAACTGGATGCCGCCACACAGAAGAATGAAAATAGATCCATATCTATCCCCATGCACAAGATTCAAGTCCAAATTGATTAAAGACCACAATATAAATCCAACCACATTGAAGCTAATAGAAGAGAAAGTGGAAAGTAGCCTTTAATGCATGGGCAACACATGGGCACTTTCTAAATATAACCCTAGTAGTACAGGCACTGAGAGCAACAATAAATAAATAGGACCTTCTGAAACTAAGGAGCTTCTGGGAATATTGCATATTGTGACCATTAATGAAAGGCCTTGTTGGACAAAAAGCAGTTGACCATGGGGCGTCCAGCTCAATGTACATATAACACATATATAAAAAATTAAGTTTAATTACACATATATGTGATTACTAAAATCCAACAAAATAAAATATTCAATAAACAATAACAAGGGCATTGATGGGGACATGAATATTTGTTCTTATGCACTGACATCTGACTTCTCCTCAATTCCCTGGCATTCTAGATGATCTTGGGGATGTTCCTGAGAGTATCTTGTCCTCTGGTCCCTGAACCACACCTGGAGAGAAAAAGAAGAATTGGAGAGGTCAGGGAAAGCTGCATCACACACTAGTCTATGACCCAGATATGAAGAATCCAGCTGGGGTTGACTTGGGGAATGGAGCCCACAGTGGCTGTGCCCGGAGACATGGACTCTATATTGGCAGAGGCAAGAACAGATAAATGACCACAGGAATAGGTTGACCCAGGAGCAGCCTTAGAGCTTCTGCTAGATACTGGCAGTCCTTCTTGAATTTTCTGCATATTTTTTTGTTTGTATTTGGCATGGTGGTTCTTGAACCATGTCTGGAAAAACACAAAAGTTGTCAGAAGACCTGTGTGTCTAGGTGGAAATGCTGTGTGGAAATCTTGTCTCTAGCAACTATGCACATCAACACAACAGTCCTGGGCTCTAAAAGAAGATAGGAAGGTAGGAAGGTTTATGACTTGACACAAAAGGACTAGGGAAGCTTCAGCTAGAATTGCTACAAGCCACAACATTATACAGTAATTGTTCAGCCATCTTTTCATGAGCACCAAGGGATCTGGTACTGGCCAAACCAAAAGGCAAGACTTTTGTGCATTATTGCTTTGAGAATAAAGTGGCTGTCCTTTGCTGTAGATTTTTCACTGTGGCTAACTCCCATTTCTGTTACACATTTGGGAATTAATTCCCACAGTTCAGAACTGTTTAGTGAGAACAGTTTCCCACTGCTAGCTCTTGTTCCTCTCTCCTTGGTAAACACAAAGATCTGCCTTTCCACAATTATCTTTATCAATGCTTAGGATCCAGGCATAGAGCACCCCCATCTAAGATAGTCAGAGATCTCCAAGGACATAGAATTACTACCTTCCCAAGCTGCCGCTCTGATTTTAACCCACTCCTTTTGCTCACTTTCACCTCAGTTTACTGGTGATTTTAGTTCAGGACTCTCAAGGACAGCAGAAGAGATCATTAACTGTAAAGCAGAAAAAGACTCCCAACACCCACAATCAGAATGGCTGATAACAGCATAGTCCGGAACTGATAATTTAAAGGCCTGGGTCTCTTCTTCACTTTGAGCAGTAAGTCTACCTCCAGACCTAGGTCCCTAGAAACTATCATCTGGTGCTATCTGATCAAGAGCCATCAGCTCTCCTTAAGGTACCTGGTTACCTGGTAGCTTCTATGCCTCATAGAAGAGAAGTGGTGCAGTGATTTAAAGAACAATCCATGCCCTATTTATGATTTTAATAAAAATAAAACTTTTAGCTCTTTTATCTACCACCTTATGAAGTAGCACTCTAACCTTCCCCGTTAAGAATCCCAGTGATTTATTTCTTTTCTTAACTATAACTTTCCCCTTTAAGGAGTTCACAGGGTATGTACTAGCCACTCCCATGAATCTGGTGTGTGTGTGTGTGTGTGCGTGCGTGCGTGCGTGCGTGTGTGCGTGCGTGTGTGTGTGTGTGTGTGTGAAATCCCTTATCTGTTTTCCAGTGGGGCAAAGGAATTCCTTCCTTGGGACCTGTTAGGGCTGGGGAATTGCTGCTTTATGACTGGGAAAATTTGTAATGTGTAGGACAAGGAAGAACAAATAGAACTAAGAACAATGTAGAAGGATGTAGAACTAAGAATATTCTAAAACAAGAATGATGGAGGAAGGTCATTGGCTGATAAAGGAACTGCCTTGGCCCTTTTTTTTGGTTAGAAGATAGGTGGGAGGAGTAAACAGAACAGAACGCTGGGAGGAAGAGGAAGTGAGCTCAGACTCGACAGCTCTCCTCTCCGGAGCAGACCCTTCAGAGAGAGACGCCATGCCCCGCTCCCGGGCAGACACTCGCCATGAAGCTCCGACCTAGTATCTTCCTGGTAAGACCGGTGCTCACAGATTGTTAGAGATGGGTTGATCGGGATGTGAGAATTAGCCAGTAAGGGTTAGGGCTAAAGGGCCAAGCAGTGATTAAATGAATACAGTGTCTGTGTAATTATTTCGGGGCATAAGCTAGCCGAGCAGGCGGCTGGGGTGTTGGGGACGCAGCCCCGCCGCCACTCATATTACTACAAATGGCGCCCACGTGGAAAACTGCTTCCACATAAAGCCTGAGACAGCTTGGAGAGTAATTCTAGAACAAAATGACAGCTTTGTGCATGGTTTCTTGGTAGCAGCACTCTCTCTGGTCTACTCTGCTTGCTAGAGGCAAGCAAGCACCTCATCTAAGAGAGGCTTCCTGACTCAGCTTTAGCTGCAAAGCTTGCAGCTCATTAAGAGGTCCTTCCACGAAACACTTAAACGGTGTTGACGAAAAGCTGAACACATGCTTTTCAGTTTTAAGCCGTAGCAGGAAAAAAGTTGTGCCATTTAAAAATGCCGACTTTCTGGGCTGTCCTGCCAGGCAAACTCTGACTGTTTGAGGCAGGAGGGCCGGCTACTGAGAGAGGATTTGAGTGTTGTCTGTTGTAGCTTGCTGGCTGGCAGGGACCTTGAAACGCCATAGAGGTGTGGCTATAAACATGGCTGTAGCCTGTATATCCGCCATGAGGCTGGAAAGCTCAGGAATGGACTGGATCTAGCCTGCAAAGCCACGCCTTTAGTCCTACTGAGATTGCTTGGTAAATTAAAGACTCATGTGGTCAGAAAAAGAGAGATATACAGTAAAGAGAGATTCAAAGACAGAGAAAATTTCTGAATGGTTTAAAGTGTGTTAAAAATATATGCAAGCTGAAAATTGAAGTTCTTAAAGCAAAAAACAAAAAAAAGGAAGAGAGTTGTTGTGTGTCGTAGTACACACCTTTAATCCCAACACTTGGGAGGCAGAGGGAGAAAGACCTCTGTGACTTCAGGGTGTGGTAGCACACGCCTTTAATCCCAGTGCCTAAAAGGCAGAGACAAACAGATCTCTGTGAGTTCAAGGTGTAATAGTGTACACCTTTAATCCCAATGCCTGGGAGGCCTAGACTGGCGGATCTCTGAGAGTTCAAAGACAGCCTGTTCTACAGAGCTATTCCAGGTCAAAGATATATGCTCAAAAAGCAAAAAGTTAACCTAGGAATGTCACAGCTTAGATTCTTAAGCGCCTAGTGATTTAAAGGCGCAAATCAAAAGTGCTCCTGGATAGTAAAAAATTGCAAATTCACAATAGGACAGATTCAGACCACTAAATGAGTCACACTGTTGGATGAATGTACGTAGGCTTGGGAGAGAGAAGAAAAAGAATATAGAGAATAACGTTAATGGTTTTAAAAAAAGGTAAAGTCTTTAAAGAGACAGAGTACAGATAGTTAAGAGATTAAAAGAAATAGAGAAAAATAAGCCACGGAAAAAATGGAAAATCCACAGAGAGTCTGGATTATGTACATTGTGTTTTCTTTAAAATTTTTGACTGTAAAGGAGCTAAGTACAGACAGACATTTCATTATATGGACTGCCAAATGGAACCAGAACGGATATGATAAAGGTATTACGATTTCAAAATTTGGGTCTAAGGATATGATGCTTTGGAGAGGGTCTTCTTTTGTTTTCACAGAGGACCAGACCCTTTGGACTTCTTCTATCCTGATTTGGTATGATAAACCATGATCTCCGGAAAAGTTCCTGTGAACACCCTCAAAAAATTACTTCACTCAACTGCCAACTGAGATGACCCTGGCACACAGGTTATACAATGAAAGACCTAATTAATGATGCCCCCATTCAGCAGGAAGCAGTTTGGAGAGAAAAAAACTGCGCCCATGTTCCCAAATATAGTTTATAAATGTTCTTTTAAATTTAAAGGGGGATATGATATAGACATGAATAATTTGCATTAGTATAGATTTTGCTTTATTGATAGAGATTTACGGTCAATTTTGTTGTATGTATATGCATATTTTTGCTATTGATTAAGGTATTGTGATTGTGTAGTTCATTTAAATATGTACTGTATAATTAAGAAATATAGGCTGTTAATGGATAATCATCGATAACAGTAAATCTTGTAGTCATGTTAGATTTTCTAGATATATAGAGATACATTTTAGATAGACATTCTTCATGTCTTTCAAAGATTACAGAATAGGACATTTAATGTTTTAATAACTTAGGACTTTTCATGACAATGAGACACTGCTCCTGGCAGCACCAATCTACTTCACGAAGAAGATGGGCATTGAAGAGGATCCTTATGGAGTTTGATAGCCATTTGGGCAAGAAACTGCTCTTGCCTGGACTATTCCATAAACTGGACACAGAGAACCCGCAGAGAGAGGACTACTGAACTTGCCTGAAGGTGAGATGATCTTTTGGGGTTCCTGATTCATGAAAGAGTCTGCGAGACATTCTGCAGGACACAACAGATAGTGACTGAACTGACTTTTAATTTTCCTGCTTTATGGAAATGTCTGCTGGATACCATGGGCCTGAAAGCTAAAGATGGATGCCCCAACGGTACAGAGGAACTTTGGGTGACTGTCCAGGCAGTGAGATGTCTCTGTCATTTCTAGAGTTTTAAAAGTTGCTTTTTTCTTGTTTGATTATGTAGTATTGTATCTTTCTGGAGTCTTTGATGGAGTTAAGAATAGTTATAGTTATAGTTTTCCTTAGTTATGATAAAGATTATTGTAACTTTTACTTGATAACTGTTTCATTATATGTAATTTTGCTATGTTAAAGCCTTCCTCTCTTTTTTTTTGTTTAAACCGAAAAAGGGGAAATGATGGAGGAAGGTCATTGGCTGATAAAGGAACTATATTTATTTGAAGTAACATAGAGCCTAGGGAACCTTCACAGCCAGAACTCACTGAGGAGATTGAGGGTATTTGTTGAATAGGGTACACTGAAACAGTTCTCAGTGTTGGGGGACAAGGATGCACTGGGAGATTTGGTTCCGGTGATAGTCCTGGGGTCACCTGGGGACATAGGCTCCTTTCAGTGTCTGAGGGCAGTTGGAGACTTGACTGCATTAGCTTTCCTGGAGGAAGTAGCGGGCATTGAGACATTTGAAAACTAACTTTGCTTACATAGAATGGTTGATTTTAGAGGCTTGATTGCATTGGAATTCATAAGTGCACTAGAGGACTAGAAGACATATGCAGACTTAATTTCCTTGCAGGATCATGAGGCATCTGAAAAACTGTTTCCAAAGGTGTATACGAATGCAATTGGAAATCTCAATGTAATTTGTGGAACTGGGGAATACAGAGACTTATATTTCTTGGTTTGACTGGATCTTTTTGAAGAACTCCAGGCACTGATGAATGTGGAATCATACCTATGTTAACCTATTGAAGTACTGTCCTCTACTGGAAAGCCTAGGAAAAAGAAAATGGATAAAATAACTTTAGTGAGAGTAAGAGAAAATGTATTATAATTTTTTAATTTATAATTTCCACCTATTATCCATTCCTTGGTGATTGAGAGTCCTGTTGTTGAGCTTAAACTTTGAGTATATTAGGCTGGAGAGATGGTTCAAAGGTTAATAGCATGGACTGCTTTTCCAGAGGTCCTGAGTTCAATTCCCAGCAACTACTTGGTGGCTCACAACCATTTGTAATAAGATCTGACACCCACTTCTGGTGTACAGGAAGACATGCTGTGTATATATAACAAATAAATAAATCTTTTTAAAAAACTGAGTATATTGCATGTATTTCAACATGAAAATTTAATAGTCAGTAACACTATATGAATATTCCTTGATGCATATTCTGGTACTCTTAGATTGTTAGCCATGAAAAATAAGTGTACGGGACTACATTGAAAAATAAGAAATACACGCATAGAACAAATTCCCAATTTTCTTAGCTTCTGAAAAATGCCTCATGTTGTCATAGTAATTATTTCCACTGATATGACAATATTTTGATGCCATGAGTAATGTGGATGTTGGCAGAAATTCTGCACCTTTTGTATCTTATCCTTGGTGACTTTTTCTCTTCTGGCAGAAGGAGCACCTGTTAATAGTTAGTAGTAAGTGACTGTACAGTGTGATGTGAATTATGCCCATTAAAAGGTACATGACTGCCTTAGCTTACCCTTTGAGCCTTCACCCAGCCCATTTCACTCTTTTAATAAAATCTATTATTTGTATTAAGACTCGAATTCTATGGACCTACATTAAAGTTAAGTAACCTTAAAAATGATTGTTTACACTGGGTTATATATTCAACTTTCATAATTATCTGTATACCTACAGAAATGTTAAACTATGTGTATATTAAATAAAATGTATGAACAGTGAAAATAAATAGCTCTACAGTTCCTAGGGTTTAGTCATCAAATTTGCCAGCATTTGCAAATTTGTTCCGAACTTCCTGTGCAGCAGGGATAGTGCCTTATACTTTCTCTCTACCTGTCATTCTGTTTCCCGAGTCCCTAGTTTTCTAAACAGTAAAATAAATATACAAACAACTACTGTGTTAATGCAAAACTGTCAATCCAAGTAGGCTGGCAATGGAGAGGACGCTTATCCAGAGTATAAAAGCTCAGGTGTCCAGGTGTCCAGGGAGATGTTCCCTGTTAGATCCTTGGGCAGCTGAAGAGAGGGAACCTGTAATGGTCCTATCCTATAGCCATACTTGTGAATATCATGCATATCACCATAGAAACTTCATCTGGTGATAGTTGGAGATAGAGACAGAGACCCACATTGGATCACCATTCTCAGCTCCCAAGGTCCAAATGAGGAATAGAAGCAGGGAGAACATGAGCAAGGAAATCAAGACCACGAAGGGGGCACTCATCCACTGAGACAGTGGGGCTGATCTACTGGGAGCTCACCAAGGCCAGCTGGACTGGGACTGATGGATCACGTGATCAGACCGGACTCTCTGAACGTGGCTGACAATGAGGGCTGCTGAGAAGCAAAGGACAATGGCACTGGGTTTTGATCCTACTGCATGAACTGGCTTTATGGGAGCCTTGCCTGTTTGGATGCTCATCTACCTAGACCTCGATGGAGGGCAGATGACCTTGGACTACCCACAGGGCAGGGAACCCTGACTGCTCTTCGGACTGGAGAGGGAGGGGAAAAGGAGTGGGGATAGGGGGAGGAAAATGGGAGGCCGGAGGAGGCAGAAATTTTTTCAACAATAAAAAAAACTCATGTCCTCTGTGTTTTTCCTGGTGCCTTCTGTCTCCAACCAGAATGAAGTGACGCAGGGGCATGCAATCACAGACTTCCCTAACACTCACCATTAACACAGGATTGATTTTGGCCAGTTCACCCTGGACATCAGCAGGCTCTCCCATTTTGACCAGATCCCTCCAGGCGTTTGAACCTCTACTCCATGAACCTGACATTAAATGTCTTCTCCATCACAGCTCCTCCACCACCCTTTATCCCATCACAGCCAGCAGACATCCCACACTATGGCCACACCTAAGGATCCAAGTGAGGACATCTTTCATCACGTGGACAGATAAACTATATGATAGATTCCCAGGGAGCCTACAAACTACAGGGCCATGGCCAAACCATGGGAATGGAGCTCTCTTGAGGATCCAGTCCAGAAATTAACTGGCCTCCACTTACTGCTGTCCTGTTCAGGAGATGCGTTTCTACTTAGGAGTCCTCCACTTTCCTTCCTATTGCTGTCATCCAACCATTCATTCTTTACATCTTGATTGCTTCCTTATTTCTTTACTTCTCTCTATGTGCTCGCTTGCTTCCTGGCTTACCTACTTTCTTCCCTCCTTTCTTTTTCCTTGTCTAATTGATACTAGATTCCTCTGCATAGCCCATGCCACCCTGTATCTCACTCTATAGACTGGTCTGCACTACAAGTGAGAGAACCCACTGCCTCTGTCTCCTTTGTTCTGAGACTGATCACCAAATTTTGATAGGGAAGGGCCTGTTCAGCCTTAGACCTTCCTGGCTGTCACTATTTCAGCAATGGTGACACCACGCAGTCATCTACATGGGTCATCTAGGGCCTCAGTCTGGTCCCCTAACACAACGGATTTCCACCTACCAAGAATTGCCCCAAATCTCCTGCAAAGAGCTTAATGCATAGGTCTGACTGTGGCTTAGTTCCATTCACAGATTGGCCCTAGGCTAAATGTGTACTCATTAGACAGGGCTGGTGTCTTTGTGTGAGGAACTAAACTGCATTTAATCAGCAGCAAGGATATCTCAGTTTAATTCCCGGGCTACCGCAACTTCCATCTATAGAAACACAGAAATTCCAACTGACCTTTTAGTTGTACAGAAAGTCTGTGTCAGGGAAGACATCTGTTTACTGGGCCAAGACCCAGGAAGATTTCTTGACACCTAAAGGTAATTTATATTAACTATTAAATCAAATGCAAATTTAGCCAAACAAGCCCAGGTGAAACTCATTGTTGGGATACTTGCCCAGCTTTTTGAAAGATCCTGGCATCAACCACCAACACCAAATGATAAAGAAGAAAAAATAAAAAATAGATTGATTGAAAAAAACTGTTACTACATGTCTTTTGTTGCATGTGTAATTGGTCACAAGACTGCCAGGGTCAACGTGCAGAGGTAAAAGAAAATGTTTGGGAAATAATTTCCCCTTCTGTCATGTGAACCATAGAAACAAAAATCATGTTCTCAGGCTTTGTGACAAAGGCCTTGGATGTTCTATAATCAAAGTTTCTGTGATCTTGAAGGGTTCCATCTCCAGAAAGAGTAGAGGCTAACACCAAGCATCTCATTTGAAATAAAAACATAAAACGTGGTCTGAAGGCACTTCCAACTAAATGTTCTTTACAAATAATAAGTAGCTCTTTGCATCATTTTAGTTGTTGGTTCCATTTAATGCCTCTAAACACCAGCCTGATACAGCATGCCTGTATTGCCAGGGGTGGAGAAAAAAAGAATCAGGACTAAAAGGCAGCTCTGACTACACAGCAGCTCTAGTGACTGTGTTGATTACAGGAGATCCTGCCTCTGAAGGGGGGGGGCATTAAAAAAATCTGCAAGAGAGTATCTAGGTGTTCAAATGTGAAAAATAATCGTCACACTTAATATTATCCAGGGTTACATAAGAGCCAGACATGAGAGACACAGACCTATAATCCCAGCTCCTAAGTAAGTTACACCCCAAGAACTGCAAATTGAAAGACAGCCTGGGCTACATAGTGACTTTGAGGTCAACCAATACGTGAATAGAGTTTTTCATTCAAAAAAAGGGGATGGAGACAAGAAATTTTTACGAGTAGGTCACCTCTTCCCATTTTTACTATGAACAGGTCTCTGATTGAATCTCATGTCTTGAGGAGACAAAATAAAAAGAGGGGAGGAAACAGCGCAGGATTCAGCTATGTGAGGAAGTCATGGCTAGAGGTAAATCAGGGCAAATGTCTGGTAAGTGTGCAGATGAATCTTCAGGCCTCAACCTTGCTCTCGGGAATTCACCATGAGCTTCAGAGAAACTTCCAGTACAAGAAGATTACTTTAAAATTTTAAATTACATCTTATATCATGTAAGGGTTGTGGAGTCACAAGGGAATGAGAGTGGAGAAGTTATAGTTCTTGTTCTACAAATACATTTACCTGGTCAGCCAAATTTTCTGATACACTGAAAAGTGATTACTTGCTTTTGAGAAAAATATTTTATACATAATATTTTAATCACTTTGGCATGGGGTCTACTATTAAGCCTAATACTCAAAGGGTAAGGATATTGGAATCTCTTGGACTTTGTGGTTACCCTTGTCTACGTAATACTTTCCAAGAAAACTGAGCTGCACAGAAATAAATGCTCCTAAATACTTATATGAGCACTCATGGATATATATATATATGCTTTCTCATTTTTTCACTCACTCATCCTTTCCCCAGGTTTTGGCCAAGCAAACTCGGGTTCTTCTGTTTCATAGAAATAAATAAATATTAATCAATGTCACATACATATACAAATAAATTATTACGGCATCCATTTAAGACATTTATTCATGACCTGAACTTGGGGCCTACACTACCTTGTGATTATTTTACCCAGTTTTACCAACTTATAAGTGCCAGGTGGTGTCAATGCACACCTTTAGTCCCAGGACTCTGAAGGCAGAGGTAGGTGGACCTCGGAATTGCAGGCCACTCAATTATAAAGAGTGAGTTTCAGGAGATACAGGGATATGCAGAGAAACCCTGTCTCGGGGGAAAAACATTATTTGGGCTGCTCTTACAGAGAACCTGGTCTCAATTCACAAAACTCACAATACACTTCACAAATATTGGTTTGGGGGACCTAACACCAACACTCGGACATAGACACAAGAAATACACCAGTGAAAATAATCAAATAATTTTTAAAATAATTTTTAAGAAGCTGTAAGGAAACTGAAGAAATTGTATTTTGGGATATCTGTTCTTTATTTCTGTCACTGGTCCTCTAGGATAAGTAGATATTTGTGTACTGCATCTCTACAGAAAAATGTTTGTCAGAGAGTAAGATATGCAACATTGGGGTAATATTTATAATATACAACAAAAAATTTAAATCAATTGTAAGTACAAACATACTTTACATGGTGTGGTGACATGCATACCTTTAATGCTAACATTAGGGACAAGAAGGCAAGTGAACCTCTGCGGTCTGGGCCAGTCTGGTCTACATAAAGAGTTCCAGGAAAGCCAGGGATACTAAAAGAAACATGATTTAGAAATGAATACATTATAAAAAACTAGTAGTTAAAAATGGAGTATAAAACTAAAAGAAATTGTCAAGAAATAGAACACAAATGCCTAAGCAAATATTTTGGACTCTGTTAAACAGCCTTGTGTGGTAGCTTACTCCTTTAATCCCATCACTCAGCCAGCAGAGGCAGGCACATCTGAGAGTTCATTGCAGTCGGGTCTACCTAGTTTACCAGACAGCCAAGACTACATACAGATATTGTAGCCCCCCAAAATACTCATACACCATATTGAGCAATAAGGTCAATACAAACTAAAACTACTTTGAGAGTTTATTTTACCTAGTCAAAGTGGCCAAGATCAATAAAATAATGATAGCTCATGCTAGTGAAGATATGGCCCAAAAGCAACACCTATTTCTTGCTAGAGGGAGAGCTTACTGGTACCACCACTATAAAACCAATGTGGATATTCCTCAAAAGCTGACAATCCAGGACTTGGGTTGCAGGTCCACAGGTTTATCTTTTATTAACAGTATAAATTACTGTTTATACTGTGCAATAAAATATTAATTTATACACATTTATGTATATATATATATATTACACACACATATATGGATTTGGAAAAGATCAAGGAGCGGTATATGGAAGGTTTTGTGGGAAGTAGGAACTGGGGAGACAATGTAATAATATTGTAATCTAAAAAATAGGGGGAAAAGTATCCAGAATTGGAGCCACAGTACAGTGGTAAGACATTAGGGTCAAATACATAAGACACAGTGTTAAAGCCTCAGTAATCACAGATAAATCAATGAAAATGCCATCTGGAAGTGAGCATAACGAAAGTGAAGCATTATAAGTGACTGTAGACAGATGTGCACAGGGCAGTCAGAAAGAGGTCTATAGTGCGGAAGGACCCAGAGATAGAGGTTGGGGCTCATGGTAAGAGTCAATAGTGACTAACTATGAAATTACCATACTGAGGGGCTGAAGAGGGTGTGCTTCCAAAGGACCTGGGTTTAATTCCCAGTATGGAAGATCATAAATGTCTGTAACTCCATTTCCAGGGAATCTGATACCTTTGCACCAATGCGCAAAAAATACACTTAAGTTAATAAAAGAATAAATAAAAATGAATACCATAATGAAAATAGTACTTTGAAATTTGGTTTTCTTGTATTGAAACAATCTCCTATGACATTGCCCTGACTGGCCTGGAACTAGCTGTGTAGACCAGGTCATCCTTGAACTCACAGAGAATCCCCTGCCTCTGCATCCCAGATGCTAAAATTAAAGGCAAGTATGAGGCCACACCCAGATCCTTTTTTTCCCACTAAGTCCAATCAGTGCTGTCTCTTTGTTAATAGTAAACAATAAATTACTAAAATCAAAGTTTAAAGATAAAATAAAGCCATGGGGGAAGTGTAGGACCTTGAAGGATATAGGACACCAATCACACAAAACTTTGTAAAACCTAATGTAATTTCCTGTGGTCTGCTACTATCATCCAATGACTTGGGAAATGTAGGAGAGACCCAGCCAATCACCTTACTTGTAGGGCCAGGTCCCCCGAGGATATTTTTTACTTATAAAGATTGCGGGCATGCTCCAGGCCACCCCTTCCGCTTTCCTGTTCTCCTCTGGAACATCTGGTTCTATAAGTCCATTTCCCAATTAAAGATGTATATATTTATTACAATTTCTGTCTACATTCATTTACGCCAGTACAGGGAAATAGAGGCATGCAGAAACAGGAGGAAGATGAAATAAAGGTCATCCTCAGTTTCAGGGTGGCAAGTCTGGGCTGCCTGAGACCTTTTCTAGGAAAAGACAAAAAGAAACATTTAACTTTTTTAAAAAAATAATTTATTTTAATTTTATGTGCATTTGTATGAAGGTATCAGATTTCCTGAAACTAAGCTACCCACAGGTGTGAGTTGCCTGTGAATGCTAGAGATGATTGAACGTGGGTCCTCTGGAAAGGGAGCCAGTGCTCTTAACTGCTGAGCCATCTCTTCAGTCCCACAAGTAACTTTTTAAAAGGAAATTCAAATACTCTAATAAAACTATACATCTCATAAAAATGGTGTTATTTGTTTTTTTAGTTTCTCTTTTTCTTTATATTTATTTTTTTGTCCAAAAATGTCTCTCCAGACAAAAGAATATTTTTTAAAGAAGATATTTTAAAAACTAATGATTTGGGAGTATGTTAGAGAACTCTCATGTAAACCCATGACAAACTCTCTATATGGGGAGGATGAACCTTAGGTTTTTGATCCTCTGGCCAACTGCCCAACCTCACACAGGATTGGATCCAGGACTGACCTGGAAGCCTCCTCCCTAAGAACTGCTTTTCAAAGTTGAAAAGTGCTGTGCAAGCTGCCAAGGGAGGAAAAGAGGCAACAACAGTCCTAGCCAGCTGTGAAGACACTGAGCATAGCAATGTTAAGCTGTTGGGTACCAGTGTCCTCTACCAGGGTTCTCACCTGTGGGTTGTGACCACCTGTGGGGGGTTCAAATGACAATTTCACAGGGGTTAACTAAGACCATAAGAAAACACAGAGTAGAACTTTAAGACAATTCTGAGGCCATTTCTGGGCCCTCTAAGCCTCAGTGCCTTAGTGTTCCTCCTCCACCCCTGGGAACCAAGGACCTAACAACTATACATGCACATACTGAAATGTTAGGAACTTTCCATCTCCCAGAGTCCTTGTGAGTGTTCTCCATATAGAGCTCCATTCCTGGAATTGGGACAAGATAACCCACAGATGTTTGGACTCAGTCCCTGGGAGGGGAGGCAAAGTGATCCTCAGATGTTCCTTCCTACCTCACCTGATCTGGCAACTGCTCTCCAGCCAATTATTGGTAATAGCCCTTTGAATAAGCCAATCATAATAGTCGAAAACAACCCCTGGACTCCCCACTTGTTTCTGTGGCTTTTTGCATTAAAAGTAGCCTTACCAGCTATTCGGAGTTTTTCTGGCTTCTCAAATGCTGAAAGGTCCTGTTGCAACAGAATTAACTAAATCCTCATGCTTTTAAATCAACTGTGGCATGTGGGTGGTCTCTTGGGGTGGCGCCTTCTCGGTGGTTGGATTCCAGGGACCAACAAAAGATCTTTGCATTATAAACCATAACAGTAACTACCAATGAAAATAATTCTATGGTTGGGGGTCAGGACAGCATGAGGAACAACATTAAAGGTTCACAGCATTAGAAAGTTGAGAAGCACTGCTTCAGATGAAAACCTTCTGTCTTGAGGAAAACTCGTGACAGAGAATGATAAAATATAAGAGAGATAACGGGATTATAACAGGGGAAGTGACCAGAGTTGTGGTGCATGACTTTAATCCCAACACCCAAGACAGAATTTTGTTGACGCTGGAGGTGAATATAACCAGTTCCAGGCCAGTCAGAGCTATATAATGAGACATTGTCTCAAAAAGGGTGGAGAGGAAATGGAATACTAGGATATTTGAAGGAGAGATGAAGTTCCCAGATGAGCTTAGGGAAGTTCCTTAAGCTCAGTAGATAGACATATCAATAGTTCCCTAACTCACTAAAACTGACCAAATTTACTAGGCTTACTCATCTCCGAAGTAAGATAAAAAAAAATGTACTGCTTAGAGGCACTCAGACAAGTCAAGCTCCCTGGAAGAAGCACGGATCACCTGAGACACCAGGTCAGGACCCTGTTGTGAAATATTCATTTCACCATGTAAAGGTGTGTTGCATTGGTTAATTATGTAGAGATGTGTTGCTATTTTAACTTCCCTGGCTATATCACTGTCCATTAGCAAAGGAGGAGATAGAGGTGGGACTACTGGGCCAGGAGAGTAAGTAGGAGAAGGAATAAGCTATGGAAAAGAAAGAAAAGAGATGCCAGGATCCAGACAGACAGGCAGGCATAAAGAAAGCAGGAAAGTGGGATATACAGATTTTTTTTAAAAAGTAAAAATCCTGAACTAAAACATAGATGAATAGAAAGAGGGTAAACAAAAAGAACTACTGGGAAAAGTCTAAGCTAAAGCCAAGCATTCATAATTAATAAGTCCCCATGTTTTATTTGGGAGCTCGATGGAAGCACAAAGGAAATTGCAGCGACAGGACACTCTTCACACTGTCAAGCACTGCCTGTGTGCTATGCAGTGCACTCCAGGTTTTCAGCTTTCATGAGCTGTCACAGCAGCTGGGGGCAGCTGGGCGATATAGCCGTCTTTGAGTTTTGAGTGATTTCTGCTCTTGTAAGAAAACCCCTCACCCATATTCCTGTGAGTATTCCCAATAGAAGTCATTGACAAATCGAGCTAGCCTTTGGTGATACCTGCACTTTGGTTATTTGTCCATACCATGGGTGAGGAGACTTTTGTTCATATTTCCCCAGGAAGGGTGTCACATAACACAATCATGGCAAGATATCCCTAAGGATGCAATAGTGACTCTTCAACTTCAGGAGAACCAAACAGCCTTCTAATTCGACTTCAGATCTGAGAAATAGGAGGATATTGATGTCTGGGTAAACCTAACAATTTATCCAAGGCTGCTGAGCTCATAGACCCTAGGAGAACTTATTCCTGCCACTTTATTCGTAATGCCTAACTTCATTCTAATCCCTATACCCACTAAAAAGTTAGACTTTCAAGTCTCAAACATTTTGCAATAAATCGAGACCACTACAGAAAAACCACAACTAATAGAAATACTGAGAAAGAGAGACCATGAAGTATACAGACCCAGGGAATCCATCTTTAACACAACTCATACACCCAAGGCCCAGGGAAACATTGCAGACTGAGACCATAATGAAAGCCACAGGTGTTCAAAATGTGGATGACAGGGTTCAATGGAGTGCCCAGCTCAAGGTATATATGAAATGTGAATGACGAGGTACAATGGAGTGCCCTGCTCAAAGTATATATGAAATGTAGATAACGGGGTACAACGGAGTGCCCAGCTCAATGTATATATGAAATGTAGATGACGATGTACAACGGAGTACCCAGCTCAATGTATACATGGCACATGTAAAAAAATGTAAAAAAAAATTGCTGGCCGGTTGTGGTGCTTGCCTTTAATCCCAGCACTCGAGAGGCAGAGGAGAGTGGATCTCTGTGACTTCCAGGCCAGCCTGGTCTAAAAGAGCTAGTTCCAGGACAGGCTCCTGAGAAACAGCTACAGAGAAACCCTGTCTCAAAAAAACAAAAAAAATGATTTTAATGACACAAGTATGTGAATAATAAAATTAAACAAAATGAAATATACAATAAACAAGAAAAACCAGCCAGGACAGGAGTTATTACTTAAACTACAAAACTTAAAAATTGGGAACTAGGGGATAGGGTGGGATAGGGTAAAGGGGATATGGGGAGAGACCAGTGAGAAGGGCAGGATGGGGAGAGCTTGGGGGAATGAGATGGTTGGGATAATGGAAGGATGGATGTGGTAGCAGGGAAGTATATATATTAATTAAGGGAGCCATCTTAGGGTTGGCAGGAACCTTGACTCTAGAGGGGTTCCCAGGCGTATGGGAAGTAGACAAAATTGCCGGGGAGAAAATTGTGATCTTGGGGGTGTGGTGGGATGGGGGTAAGGGGAGATGGGGAGAGAAAAGGGAGAAGGTAAGGATGGGGGGAACTTGGGGAAAAAGGAGGATTGGGATAAAGGAAGTTTGGATAGGGGAGCACGGAAGCACAATTCTTAGTTAAGGGAGCCACCTTAGGGTTGGCAAGAGACTTGAACCTAGAGTGGCTCCCAGGAGCCCAAGCCGAGGTCCCCAGTTAGTTCCTTGGGCAGCTGAGGATAGGGAACCTGAAATGACCCTAGCCTATAGCAATACTGACGAATATCTTGCATATCATCATAGAACCTTCATCTGGTGATGGATGGAGATAGAGACAGAGACCCATACTGGAGCACTGGACTGAGCTCCCAAGGTCCCAATGAGGAGCAGAAGGAGGGAGAACATGAGCAAAGAAGTCGGGACCACGAGGGGTGCACCCACCCACTGAGACAGTGGGGCTGATCTACTGGGAGCTCACCAAGGCCAGCTGGACTGTGACTGAAAAAGCATGGGTTAAAACATGGCGAACAATGAGGGCTGATGAGAAGCTAAGGACAATGGCACGGGGTTTTGATCCTACGTAATGTGTTGGCTTTGTGGGAGATTAGCCAGTTTGGATGTTCACCTTCCTAGATATGGACGGATGGGGGAGGACCTAGGACTTACCACAGGGCAGGGAACCCTGACTGCTCTTTGGACTGGAGAGGGAAGGGGAGAGGAGTGGGAGGAGGGGGAGAAGGGTGGAAGGAGGGGGAGGGAAATGAGAGGCTGGGAGGAGGTGGAAACTTGTTTTTTTCTTCCTTTTCTCAATAAAAAATACTTAAAAATTGGGAACTGGGGGGTAGGGTGTGATGGGGAAAAGCATAGATGGGGAGAGACATGTGAGAAGGGCAGGATGGGAAGAGCTTGTGGGGAATGGGATCATTGGGATAGTGGAAGGATGGATATGGAAGCAGGGAAGTATATATCTTATTTAAGGGAGCCATTTTATGGTTGGCAAGAGCCTTGACTCTAGAGGGGTTCCCAGGCATCCAAAGTGATGTCCCCAGCTAGGTCCTTGGGTAGCTGAGGAGAAAGAGCCTGAAATGGCCCTATCCTATAGCCATACTAATAAATATCTTGCATATCACCATAGAACCTTCATCTGGAGATGGATGGAGATAGAGACAGAGACCCACATTGGAGCAATGGACTGAGCTCCCAAGGTCCAAATGAGGAACAGAAGGAGGGAGAACATGAGCAAGGAAGTCAGGACCGTGAAGGGCGCACCCACCCACTGAGACAGTGGGTCTGATCTATTGGAAGGTCACCAAGGCCAGCTGGACTGAGACTGAAAAAGCATGGGATAAAACGGGACTCTCTGAACATGGCAGACAATGAGGGTCACTGAGAAGCAAAGGACAATGACACTGGATTTTGATCCTACTGCATGTACTAGCTTCATGGGAGCCTAGCCAGTTTGGATGCTCACCTTCCTAGACCTGGATGGAGGGGGAAGAACCTTGGACTACCCACAGGGCAGGGAACACTGACTGCTCTTCAGACTGAAAAGGGAGGGGTAGGGGAGTGGGGTGTTGGGAGTGGGGGAGGGAGAAAAGGGAGGCGGGGAGGAGGCAGAAATTTTTAATAAAAAATTGCACTGATCAAAGAAAACAGCAAGTCCAACAAACTCTCATCACAAAACATTCAGGAAATATGGGACACAATAAAAAGACCAACCCTAAGAATAATTGGAGTAGAAGAAGGAGAAGAAGTGCAGCTCAACGGTCCAGAAAATATACTTAACAAAATTATAGAAGAAAACTTTCCCAACCTGAAGAAGGATATACCTATGAAGGTTCAAGAGGCATACAGAACCCCAAATAGGCTGGATCAAAAAAAAAAACATCCCCTTGCCATATAATAATCAAAACACAAAATATACAGAATAAAGAAAGAATATTAAGAGCCGCAAAGGAAAAAGGCCAACTTACTTATAAAGGTAAACCTATTAGACTTACACCTGACTTCTCTATGGAAACCATGAAAGCCAGAAGGTCCTGGATAGATGTACTGCAAAAACTAAGAGACCATGGATGCAAGCCCAGACTACTATATCCAGCCAAGCTTTCGTTCACCATAAATGGAGAAAACAAAATTTTCCAGGATAAAAACAAATTTAAGCAATACGTAGCCACAAATCCAGCCTTACAGAAAATAATAGAAGGAAAATCACTAACCAAGGAGTCCAACAAAGACCTCAATAACTCAGACATCTAGAGACCCTTCACCAGCGCAACTCAAAGAAGGGAAACACACAAACCCTACTACTAAAAAAGTGACCGGAGTAAACAACCACTGGTCATTAATATCACTTAATGTCAATGGGCTCAATTCACCTATAAAAAGGCACAGGCTAAGAGACTGGATACGAAAACAGGATCCAACATTCTGCTGTCTACAAGAAACACACCTCAACCACAAAGACAGGCACCTACTCAGAGTAAAGGGCTGGGAAAAGGCTTATCAAGCAAATGGACCTAAGAAACAAGCAGGTGTGGCCATACTAATTTCTAACAAAGTTGACTTCAAACTTAAATCAATCAGAAGAGATGGAGAGGGACATTTTATACTCATAACAGGAAAAATTCATCAGGAAGAAGTCTTAATCCTGAATATCTATGCCCCTAATATAAAAGTACCCACGTATGTAAAAGAAACATTGCTAAAATTCAAGGCAGCCATCAAACTGCACACACTAATAGTAGGAGACTTCAACACTCCTCTCTCACCAATGGACAGATCAATCAGACAGAAACCTAACAGAGAAATTAGAGAATTAATGGAGGTAATGAAGCAAATGGACTTAACAGACATCTATAGATTATTCCACCCAAAGAGGAAAGAATATACCTTTTTCTCTGCAGCTCATGGAACCTTCTCGAAAATTGACCACATACTCGGTAACAAAGCTAACTTACACAGCTACAAAAAAATATTACTAACCACCTGTGTCTTATCAGACCACCATGGATTAAAGTTAGAATTCAACAGCAATGCTACCCCCAGAAAGCCTACAATCTCATGGAAACAGAACAGTCAACTACTGAACCATACCTGGATTAAGGAAGAAATAAAGAAAGAAATTAAAGTCTTCCTGGAATTCAATGAATATAAAGATACAACATACTCGAACTTATGGGACACTATAAAAGCTATCCTAAGAGGAAAGTTCATAGCACTAAGTGCCCACTTAAAGAAAACAGAGAAAGCACATATTGGAGACTTAACAGCCCACCTGAAAGCTCTAGAAAAAAAAGAAGCAGACTCACCTAGGAGGAGTAGAAGACTGGAAATAATCAAACTGAAGGCTGAAATCAACAAAATAGAAACACAGAAAACAATCCAAAGAATCAATTAATCAAGAAGCTGGTTCCTGGAGAAAATCAACAAGATTGATAAACCCCTATCCAAACTAGTCAAACGGCAGAGAGAAAATTTGCAAATTAATAAGATCAGAAATGAAAAGGGGGACATAACCACAAACACAGAGGAAATTCAGAGAGTCATTAGATCTTACTACAAAAGCTTGTATGCCACTAAACTGGAAAAGGTAAAAGAAATGGACACTTTTTTAGATAAATACGATTTACCAATATTAAATCAGGACCAGGTGAACAATCTAAACAGACCTGTCAGTCACGAAGAACTAGAAGCTGTTATCAAAAACCTCCCTACCAAAAAAAGCCCAGGGCCAGATGGGTTCAATGCGGAATTCTACCAAAACTTCCAAGAAGACCTAATACATATACTCCTCAATGTATTCCACAATATAGAAACAGAAGGGTCATTACCAAATTCCTTTTATGAAGCTACAGTTACTCTGATAACAAAACCACACAAAGACTCAACCAGGAAAGAGAATTACAGGCCGATCTCACTCATGAATATCGACGCAAAAATCCTCAACAAAATACTGGCAAACCGAATCCAAGAACACATCCGAAAAATTATTTATTATGATCAAGTAGGCTTCATTCCTGAGATGCAGGGCTGGTTCAACATACGAAAATCTATCAATGTAATCCAGCATATAAATAAACTGAAAGAAAAAAACCATATGATCATTTCATTAGATGCTGAAAAAGCATTTGACAAAATTCAACATCCATTTATGTTAAAAGTCTTGGAGAGATTAGGGATACAAGGGTCATACCTAAATATAATAAAAGCTATATACAGCAAGCCGACAGCTAACATCAAATTAAACGGAGAGAAACTCAAAGCCATCCCGCTTAACTCAGGAACACGACAAGGCTGTCCACTTTCACCATACTTCTTCAATATAGTGCTGGAAGTTCTAGCAATAACAATAAGACAACATAATGGGATCAAGGGGATTCAAATTGGAAAGGAAGAAGTTAAACTTTCGTTATTTGCAGATGATATGATAGTGTACATAAGCGACCCCCAAAATTCCACCAAAGAACTTTTACAGCTGATAAACAGCTTTAGTAATGTGGCAGGATACAAGATCAACTCCAAAAAATCAGTCGCCCTCTTATACACAAAGGATATGGAAGCAGAGAGGGAAATCAGAGAAGCTTCTCCATTCACGATAGCCACAAACAGCATAAAATATCTTGGGGTAAATCTAACCAAGGAAGTGAAAGATCTATTTGACAAGAACTTTAAGGCATTGAAGAAAGAAATTGAAGAGGATACCAAAAAATGGATGGACATCCCTTGCTCTTGGATTGGGAGGATCAACATAGTAAAAATGGCAATTCTACCAAAGGCAATTTATAGATTCAATGCAATCCCCATCAAGATCCCATCAAAATTCTTCACAGATCTGGAGAGGACAATAATCAACTTTATATGGAAAAACAAAAAACCCAGGATAGCCAAAACAATCCTATACAATAAAGGATCTTCTGGAGGCATTACCATCCCTGACTTCAAACTCTATTACAGAGCTACAGTAATGAAAACAGGGTGGTACTGGCATAAAAACAGAGAAGTTGACCAATGGAATCGTAAAGAAGACCCGGACTTTATCCCGCAAACCTATGAACACCTCATTTTCGATAAAGGAGCTAAAAGTATACAATGGAAGAAAGAAAGCATCTTCAACAAATGGTGCTGGCACAACTGGATGTCAACCTGTAGAAGAATGAAAATAGACCCATATCTATCACCGTGCACAAAACTCAAGTCCAAATGGATTAAAGACCTCAATATCAGCCCGAAAACACTGAATCTGATAGAAGAGAAAGTGGGAAATACCCTACAACAGATGGGCACAGGTGATCACTTCTTAGGTATAACCCCAGAAGCACAGACATTAAGGACAACATTGAATAAATGGGACCTACTAAAACTGAGAAGCTTCTGTAAAGCAAAGGACACTGTCACTAAGACACAAAGGCAACCTACTGACTGGGAGAAGATCTTCACCAACCCCGCAACAGACAAAGGTCTGATCTCCAAAATATATAGAGAACTCAAGAAACTAGACTTTAAAGTGCTAATTAACCCAATTAAAAAATGGGGCACTGAACTGAACAGAGAATTCTCAACAGAAGAAGTTCAAATGGCCAAAAGACACTTAAGGTCTTGCTCAATTTCCTTAGCAATCAGGGAAATGCAAATCAAAACAACTTTGAGATATCATCCTACACCTGTCAGAATGGCTAAAGTCAAAAACTCCAATGATAGCCTTTGCTGGAGAGGCTGTGGAGGAAGGGGTACCCTCATACATTGCTGGTGGGAATGCAATCTTGTGCAACCACTGTGGAAGTCAGTGTTTCGGTTTCTCAGGAAATTCAGGATCAACCTACCCCTGGACCCAGCAATACCACTCTTGGGAATTTACCCAAGAGATGCTCTATCACATGTCAAAAGCATTTGTTCAACTATGTTCATAGCAGTATTATTTGTAATAGCCAGAACCTGGAAACAACCTAGATGCCCTTCAATGGAAGAATGGATGAAGAAAGTATGGAATATATACACACTAGAGTACTACGCTGCGGTAAAAAACAATGACTTCTCGAATTTTGCATGCAAATGGATGGAAATAAAAAACACTATCCTGAGTGAGGTATCCCAGACCCAAAAAGATGAACATGGGATGTACTCACTCATAATTGGTTTCTAGCCATAAATAGGGTTCACGGAGTCTACAATAGGCGAATCTAAAGAAGCTAAGTAAGAAGGTGAACCCAAGGAAAAACATATAGTTATCCCCTTGGATAATGGAAGTAGACAAAATTGCCGGGAAGAAATGTGGGATCTTGGGGGTGGGGTGGGATGTGGGTAAGGGGAGATGGGGAGAGAAAAGGTAGAAGGGAAGGAGGGGGGACTTGGGGAAACAGGAGGATCGGGATAAAGGAAGGTTGGATAGGGGAGCACGGAACCACAATTCTTAGTTAAGGGAGCCACTTTAGGGTGGGCAGGAGACTTGACCCTAGAGGGGCTCGCAGGTGCCCAAGCTGAGGTCCCCAGTTAGTTCCTTGGGCAGCTGAGGATAGGGAACCTGAAATGACCCTAGCCTATAGCAATAATGACGAATTTCTTGCATATCATCCTAGAACTTTCATCTGGCGAGGGATGGAGATAGGGACAGAGACCCACACTGGAGCAATGGACTGAGCTCCCAAGGTCCCAATGAGGAGCAGAAGGAGGGAGAACATGAGCAAGGATGTCGGGACCACGAGGGGTGCACCCACCCACTGAGACAGTGGAGCTGATCTACTGGGAGCTCACCAAGGACAGCTGGACTGTTACCAAAAAAGCATGGGATAAAACTGGATTCTCTGAACATGGCGAACAATGAGGGCTGATGAGACGCCAAGGACAATGGCACGCAGTTTTGATCCTACGCAATGTGCTGGCTTGGTGGGAGCCTAGCCAGTCTGGATGTTCACCTTCCTAGATATGGACGGAGTGGGGAGGACCTAGGACTCACCACAGGGCAGGGAACCCTGACTGCTCTTTGGACTGGAGAGGTAGGGGGAGAGGAGTGGGGGGAAGGGGAGAGTGGTGGGAGGAGAGGGAGAAGAGTGGGAGGAGGGGGAGGGAAATGGGAGGCTGGGAGGAGGTGGAAATTTGTTTTTTTTTCTTTTCTTTATTCTCCTTTTATCAATAAAAAAAAGATTAAAAAAATAATAAAAATAAAAATAAAAAAAATAAATAAAATAAAATAAAATAAAATAAACTATTTCTGAATGACAACACTAACCACCTAAGGAAACCCACATATGAGGACCTGGTTGAGCGCTGGGAGATATTATCAGCAGGAAAAGCAGCTGTGCCCACCTCTTAATAGCTGGTTCAAGAAATCCAAGCACTTACTCCCATGGCCTTCAAATTTAATTGGGGCATTCGTGGCCAAATGTTAACATCAACTGGTGCTAATTCTAAGAAAACAGTGAATAACCATATACAGCAATTTGGACACTGGTGGATGCAGAAACATAAACAAAGCCAGGGCTCCACCCTGTAAACTTCAGGAATAAGCTGGCACCACACATAACCATTCCTTCTACAGAAACGTCATGGGCCCACCTTTCTGTAATTCCACCTCTTCTTTGTACACTAATTTCTTGCCAAGGAAGAAGTTGCTCCTAGAAAAAAAAAACATCTTGGAATAATTAGGACTGTGCAAAGTCTGAAAACTACATACTTGGAAAACAATACAATACTGTTAACTAGGTCTGAACCCTGTTGTGGTCTGAGAATTCAGGTGTGCTGAAAGCAACGTTTCCATGTAGGGATGGGACTGTGGCTACAGGCTGCACCTTTGGTGAGAGCTTGAGGTGCAGCTGGATCTACAAAGGGGAAGGGGCTTTATAGCTTTGGCTGGAACTGCATTTTATCACTGCAGATAAGTGGGTGGGGTGCCTTGCCCTTTTATGGTATTGGAGGGGCTGGGGTAGCAGTGAGGGGAGTGGGAGGAGGGGAAGTAGCGGGAATTATGGTTGGTATTTTTTTAAGTAATGAAAATAATAAAAAAGAAAAATAAAAAAGTCTTACCTCTACCAAGTTGGGCAACTGCAGTCTAAGAAGACTAAGCAGACTGAACTAACTAAGCCGACACAGCCTCTCTCTCTTCCTATTTTATATTCCACTAGTGCTAGGAGAAAAGATATGTGACTCCCTAGAACAGGGATTAAAGATTTGAGCCAGCACCACCTGGATTTCTTTCTGCCTTGATCTTGTGCAGGCTAGCATGTCCTTGAATTCACAGAGATCCTTCGGCCTCTGTCTCCGAAATCCTGGGATTTAAGGTATGTGTCACTCCCTGACCTCTTTTGGCTTATATTTTCCCTTCTGATATTCAGACAAGCCTTATGTATTAAAACAAAAAGAAAATATCACTATTTGCAATTAATCATAAATGCTGCCAAACTGAGCAACATAGAGAGTCTGAATTCTTTCTGGCCTTCAGCACCAAGAGGGCAAGGTCCTCTTAGTTTCCAATTTTCAAAGAACACTACCATGCCATAATAATTTGGAAAACAATCATTAAACCAACCAATGACCTTTTGGCCCACTCCTTAATGCTACTACTCAGGAGAATGAAGCAAGGTAATGTCTGTGAGTTTGAGTACATCCTGATGAACATAGCGGATTTTAGAATAACCTGGGCTAATAGAAAGACACTGACTTAAAACAAACAAACAAACAAAAACAATTTGATTGAATTAGCAGGATTAGGCCCAGTGTGATGGCTCTAGTACTGAGGAATGTAAAATGTTGGGTGTGGGTAAGGGATTAGAGGCCTGCAAGGTAGGAGGAGCCAAGGAGTGGGTGGAGCTTATTAAGTTTTGACCTTGGAGAAGGTATTTAAGCACTGGTCCCTGGAGTAGTGATCACACAAAGACAAGAATCTGGCAAGGTGCAACAACCTACAGATTTCTTGGTGAGTTGAGGCCACAAGGAAGTGTGTATATGATTTGTAGGTTGGGGGGCCGCCTTGGTGAGGGAGAGAAGGGGTTAAAGATGGAAGAGCCTTGGTAACACTCGAGAGCTGGTATATATGCTTAGAGTTTGAAGTTCCTCACATTTACAGCATAGTGGGTAGAGAGAGGCTTCTTTGAAAATTCAGGAGCTGCTTGCAAGTTTACCTCATAGATGTGACCACTGAGAACCAGATGAGTGCAGAGATTGGGGAGGCCAGGGGAAGAGTGCCGGTGAGACCCTAGGGTGCTGGGCCAGCTACTATGCTTTTAGCTGTGTCCTCCAGCAAAGGCACAGGCCAGAGCACAATGATGGATAACAAGCCTGAAATAGTGATGGAGCTAGGGACTGTGGGGATTCTCTGATCTATGTCTGTTTTTAGTCCCAATTTCTCCCGTGGAGAAAGATCTAACAATCAGAACAAATCCCTCTGCTGACTGCAGAATCTCAAGTTTCCCAGCTATTACCATTGGTACCTGGTATGAAAATGATGGGAGACTACAGTGTCCTTCCAAGTAACGAGAGCTCTAGTTCTCCAGTGAATCCAGACTTTCAAGGTTCTTCAAGTACCTCCGTTCTACCATGTCCACAAGGTCTCCTGACTTCTCAAGGCCCTCCAAGGCCACAAGCTTCTATCAGTGACCTGAGGAAGCAACTGAGAAAACGCACAGTATTTAGCCAGGAACAAAAGCTGGTCCTTCAAGAACATTTTGATGAATGCATGCACCCAAGCCAAGAGCAATGCATGGCACTGGCTCAAAGACTTGGCTTGAAGGAGTCCCATATCAAGGTATGTCCCCTTTCATGCCTCTCTTCCTCTAGTCAGACAGCCTCTCCCCCAGAACACACCTGTACACTTTTCCTGACACTTAGACTTGAGGTCCTTAGCCCAGTAGCAGGTTGTAGAAGGGTAACAATGGTGCATTCAAGGTTGGATTCAAACCGCCCCTAATCTATATATGCAGACCCCTGGTGTCATGCAGAGGGATAATGTTATCCATAAATGTGTTATCTGCCTAGACATTTGGCCTCCCCTCTAAACTCCCACCTTCTAGTAGAAGCTGCTTTAGTCTGTGTGTTTCTGGTCCAGCTCATCCTGCCTTCCTTCTGGGGTCTAGGAACCTTCAAGATCTATAATAGGTGCTGGGTAGAGACCAAGGTTCAGGGTCTTCACCGAGCAATTAGAGATTTGAGACATAAATGGAGCACCTGGCCTATCCTGACCTTTTCTTTCCTTTGTCTCTCCAGATTTGGTTCAAGAACAGACGAGCTAAACAGAATCGGAAGAATTCTCAAGAAGGTCCTGCGGAGCCTGGCTCTGGATCTCATGATAGGCCTGCCTGCCCTCAAGGTTCTGTCCCTCTTGGAACCTCTGCCAGTGCAGAATCCTTGCGCCAGAGCCCTGAGCTCCAAAACCACCCATCCACTGTAAGCGAACTGAGTCAGCAAATGTCTCAAAGTCCCCTAATTCCACCAGGAGTACTAATGCAATCAAGTCTCCAGAGGCACTCAGATCATGAAAGAATTCCACGTCCCCATGTGTCCCCAGACCCATCAACGAAACCGAGTCCCCAATTGCTGGGAACGGGAACAGCATACCCTAGACACCAGATTCCCTTAAGATCCTCAGTGAGTTCAGGTTGTAAGGGTTCCCAAGTCCCTATTGCTTCTTCAGATAAATGTGATGACCAGCAATTTCACCATGAAGCTCCAAGGAAGCAACGGAAAGAACGCACAGTATATTCCAAGGAACAAAAGTTTCTCCTCCAAAGACATTTCGATCAGGACCAGCACCCAAGCGTGCAGAAACGCATGGAGCTTGCACAGATGATTGGTGTGACTGAGTATGAGATTAAGGTTTGTATTGCTCTTGTTCCTGTTCCTTGCAGTCAGAATAGCTTTGGTAGCTGTGCACTTATCAAAATCCCGCTCATTCAGTGATTCCTCAATGCTTAGGGCAGCATGGGACAGTTTTGTGTAAGGTGAACCCTTTTGCAGCCATGGCTATAACTTTTTATTATGTTGTTTATCAATCGAAGGTACTGCCATGGAGCCATGCTATCACATGGCAGCGTCTCAGTGACCTAGAATTAAGGGAACCTTGTAAAACCCCAGACAATGTAGCTTCCCTAGTCATATCCTGTCTGCTCTCCTCCTGCCTTTTTTTCAATATAAAAACTGGAGATTGTACGAAGATCCTATGCATAGTAAAAACAGAAAGAGGCATCTGTCCCACTCAGATAAACTTCCAGTGTTTATTCCTTTTGTGTTGCTCTTTTTTGTTTTTTGAGACAGGGTTTCTCTGTAGCCTGGGAACCTTTGCTAGAATTAGCACTTGTAAACCAGGTTGGCCTTGAATTCACAGAGATCTGCTTGCCTCTGCCTCTCAAAGGCTGAGATTAAATGCATGTGCAATACCACCCAGCTCCCTATTTTTCGTTTTTTTGTTTTTGTTTTTTTAATTCTAATGAAAAGTTCTGGTCACGTATCCGTGGCTGATCTCAACGTCACTCTGTAGCCCAGACTGTCCTTGAACTTGCATTTTTCCTAGTGCAGTTTCCTAAGTAGCTGGGATTACATATCTATGGCCCCAGATCTGGCTTTTACTCTTATGTAGTTCTTGACATCAAGAGTGTATGATTAATTCTTCCCCTTTGCACACCTGGAAGCTCATGGAGAGATTTTGTCTGCTGGTGCTTGATAGTTTCTTCCTTTTGATATAAGGTCTCCTGTAGCCCAGGCTGGTTTTGAAGCTACTATGTAGTCTAGGCTGGTTTCAAACCCAGATTCTACTTTTTTCATCTTCACTAAAAACAGGGCTTCTGTCACAACTTGGCATGTAGAAGCAATAGTGGTTTTAATTTCCATAACTGTTTCAAGATCTGGCAATTTCTGCATGAATAATGAAAACCCAGAGACAGATATTGAGGTTCAACATAAAAACAGAAAAAGTAAAACAGACAAGCCACTATAGAAGTCTTACCTCTACCAAGTTGTGGCAACTGCTGTCTAAAAGTCTAAGTAGACTATGTTAACTAAACAGACACAGCCAATCTCTCTTCCTATTTTATATTCCCACTAGTGCTGGGATTAAAGGTGTGTGACTCCCTAGGGACTGGGATTAAAGGTGTGAGCCACCACCACCTGGATTTGTTTCTGCATTGATCTTGTATAGCCCACCATGGTCTTGAACTCACAGAGGTCCATCTGGGTCTGTCCCTCAAATCCTGGGATTAAAGGTGTGTGCCACCACTTCCTGACCTTTTTGATTTAGCTTTGCCCTTCTGATATTCAGGCAAGCTTTATTTATTAAAACAAAAACAAAACTTCACTAGTGTCAATGAATTGTAAATGCTGCCAACCTGGGCACGATAGCCACAAATAGCCTAAAGTATCTTGGGGTAACACTAACCAAGGAAGTGAAAGATCTGTTTGACAAGAACTTTAAGGCTTCGAAGAAAGAAATTGAAGAGGACACCAGAAAATGGAAGGATCTCCCATGCTGCTTTTTAGGTTGTTGGAGGAATTCTTACATTGGCACCTACCCGTCTCTTCCTTCAAATGATGCTTGCCGTATGTTGCATCTTGGTCCTTGCAGTGGCTTATTGTTTGGCAATTTTTCTTGGTCTGCACTGTACTGTCAATGTCTGTCTCCAAAAAACCCCTGAAGTCTCTATACGTCTCCTCTCTTGGTCTTCTCTCCTGGTTAATGCTCTTGGTGCTTTTCCTTGTCCCCTTGGTGTTGTAGAGAGCCATTGGACCCCTCAGTATTGTAGCAAACTCTGAGCTCTTAGGCAGGCTGTTGATAATAGCTTGTGGTGTCCAGAGGATGGGATTGAGTTATGAGGGATCCTACCCATAAGAAACTCCCTGCTGGCTGGCTAGAAAAGCCAAAGGAGTTGGGGGAGAGGGCCTGGGGTTTTGTCCCACTGTGGAGGTCCTAGAGAGTGGAGTGTCCTGCTGTGTGGTTCTTCACTCACCTCTTAAGTCCCCTCAGTATTGGAGCAAGCTGTGTTTCAGAGTTCCACCAAGGTTGCAGAAGGATAGGGTGGTTGGTGGTGGGATGAGGCTAGTCTTTTATGTATTCTTGACAGCATTAAGTGTTAATGATTATTCTTGCTTTTAATCCTTAGAAACCCTTGGAGAAAATATGTTGTTGTTTCATGCTTGTTTTCCTTGTGAGCCACATCCTCCAGTAGTGTAAGCAGGATTTGGAGATTCTGTGTAATTTGTCTTGGCTGGTCCTAAACTCCTGATCTGCCTTTGTGCTCCTCTAAGATCAAATAGCCCTGTTATCCCAACCTGGCATGTAGAAATAATAAATGCTCTTAAAATAAATAACCTTTCAAAGAATCAGCATTTAATTGCAATGGCAAACAAGCTGGGCAACATGTCAAACCCCATTTTCTTCTGTTTTAGCACCAAGAGGGTGCCTTAGTATTAGTTTTCATTTTCTACAAAAACCTGTCACTCGATAAGCTTTCAGAAAACAATGACTAAACACTTCGTCGTTCAGGTTATCAACAACTTCAATGGTACCACTCAGGAGGGTAAGGCAAGGCAATCTCTCTGAGACTGAGGACTGACAGCCTTGTCAACATAATGGATTCCAGATTAGCCTGGGTTACTAGAGTAATCCTGAAACAACAACAAATAGGACAATTATGATTGAGTCAGTAGGGTTCTCAGGTGTGAGGCTGAAATCTGAGTGGCACCAAAGCATCAGTAGTGGAAGAGTCAAAGAGTGGGTGGAGCTTCTTGAGTTTGGAGAAGATATTGAAGCCCTGGTCCCTGGAATAGTTAGTGTTCAAACAAAGAGGGATTTGAACAAGGTGGAAACGTTAGGCTTGAGAGTATGACTTCTCTCCTGACACTCTTTCCTCTAATCAGATGGTCTCTCCCCCAGAAGCCATCTGCACAATTTCCCAGATGCCTGCATGTCTTGTGCCCCTCCATTACTGTGACTACTTGGCAGAGTAAAATGTTGTTGAAAGCTGATGAAACTGTTTCCGAGGTTGGATTATCATTCTCTTTAGACCCCTAGTACAGTAACATGATGTGATGTAGAAGGATAATTGTGCCCATAGTGGCTTAGTTGCCTCAACCTCAGGTATCCTTTTTAAAAATCCACCTTCTATTAGAAGCTTCCTTCGTCTCTGGGTTTCAGGTCCAGCTCAACCTGCCTTCATTTTTTCTGTGTCTGTAACTCTTACAGTTCTCCGATGAAGGTCCAGCCTTTTCTTCCAGCATCTTCAAATTTATGATTTAAATGGGACACCTGGTCTCTAATGATCTCCTTTTAATTTTGTCTCTGCAGATCTGGTTTAAGAACAGGCGAGCTAAAGAGAATCTCAAAAAAGCTCGAGAACCACCTGGAAAACCTGGCTATGGATCTCATGACAGAACAGATTGCCCCACAGGCCTTGTTCCTCTTGTTCCATCTGCCAGTGCAGATTCCCGGTCTCAGAGCCCTTGCAGAATCAGCTCTACCGCTCACCTTAGCTCCTCAATTAACTCCTCAGACCATGAACCCAACTTCTCCACTGCTGATCAGATGTTTGAGGAGGAATGCTTCGAGAAGAGCCCAGTTAGGGAGACGCAGCAGAGGCAGAAGGATATAGAACTAGCTGAGAAGGGAGGCCACCCATCACATGGGATGTATGGACTTCTCGAATATTGTATCCTTCCTGATGCATCAGCCACCTCAGATTCTAGGCCTGAGACACAATCGAATGTCAGTGCTCCTCCTGTCCTCAGCCATTTTAATATTGCCCCACACTCAGAACCTACCTTCTCCATGTGCCACACACCATCACCTGGGACCCCTCCTCCTCAGTTGAGTTCTTTGAACAATTCACTAGACCAGGTATCCATTTTTTCCAAGATCGACAGGGCCTGTGAGGAGATCTTGAAAAAGAATCAGAGATCCAGGGAGAAGACGCCGCAGAGGAAGAAGGCTAGAGAACTACCACAGCTGGGAGGCCAGGATTCTCATGCTGAATGTGCCAGCACCGATGGTACTGTCCTCATGGCCTCTGTTTTTGAGGATTCCTCATCCCAGAGACAAATGGGTGTCGATTTTCCTCCTCAAGTCAGCCCCTCCATTATTTCTCCAGACTCAGAATCCATGTTCTCCATGTGGGGGAGCCCATTCCATGATAGCTTTCCTCGTCCCCTCAGCCCAAGTATTTTCCCAGAGCCAGATTCCACCTTTTCCATCAATCAGACCAAGGAATGCCTCTTACCTGAAACATTGAAGTACGCACCAGCTGGCCAATCCCCGGCAGCTGAAGACAGAATCCCCGGTCAGTCTGCCAATTGTGCAACATCTCCCCATCTGACACCCGCCCAAGATCCAGACCCAGTCTGTCCCCCAGTTTCCAGCACAGCTTCAACAGCAGCTGCAGAGGCAGCCACCAAGACCGCTGGAACAGAAAGTGAGACAGAATCAGCTGACCCCACTCCAGTCCCCGAGAATGATCAAAGCTACAAGGAGAACGCAGATCAACTCTTTATTGAAAATCTCTGTAAACTGGATGCCCTCCTAGGCCATGTGCCACAACCTGACTTATGTGACGACTTTCCAGTGCTTGACTTCTTCTAAGAACTCCTGATCCTGATGGTGCTTACACCCGTGCCTTCAACTACCACAGAATGGAGATCACACACAGCTTCCAACACCCAGTTCAGTTCTCTTTGCTGAGACAACATTCTAACTCTATGTATCCCAGGTTGACCTTTAATATTCAGAGAACTGCTTGATTTCGTTCCCACAATTCTGTTACTGCGATTTGAGGCTGAGAATTTGAACACAGAGTATTAATTGTTCAGTGTTTTTGTTTCTGTTCGGGGTTAACTGTTTATTATGCATATGCAATATGTAAAAGTTGTGCAGATATTGTGAGAGAGCATTTCTTCCCATGGCTCAGGATTCCTAGACATTCTGGTTATCCTCTTTCTGTACACCGAATAGTGAGTTTCTCAGTTTGAGCTAATACACCTGGCCTATGAGCATCTCATGAATTAGCAGGTTATATTAATCTATTGTGTTATTCATACCTTATCTTTAAATCAATAAATTGATTTTAGTGAATTTTATGTCTCTCTTACTATTTCATATTGTGTGACCACAATCAGAAAATTAAAATATTGGGCACTTGAGATGGCTTAGATCTAAAGGACTCTGGAAACACTTCATTCCCCAACATCTCTGTTCTGTGGCCCTGTGCTCACACGACAGTACTATGACACACGTTCCTCCAGTGCAATGTTCATAATCTGCATTCATCCCCACAATGAAAGAGGTGGAATACTGAACTGGCCCTTGGCTTTCTCAAAGGGTTGACTGAGCTAAGCAGGGTGGCCTAAACTTTTAATTCCAGCAGAAAGAATCCAGACGCAGGAGGCACTGAGATTGAGGCTAGCTTAGTCTATATAGTGAGTCCATGGCAGCCAGAACTATGGAGAGAGACACACTCTCATTTAAACAACAGAAAGAAAGGAGTCCAAAGTAATACGAAGCAATGACCATTACCCATGGCCCACTTGTTGTATAGAAAACTGTTATCTGAGATGGTCTCCGACTATAATTCTCAAATTTATTTCATGCTGTATCACAAATAGGCAAGTTCCTAGGACCTGTTAATTTCTCAGCTTCCAGACTAGTCAGCACTTTCTACTTATGAAAGAAAGATGGTGTTGAGAGGAGCTGCGGGCCTGCTTTTCATCCTGCCCGGCTCCCGCCTGGCTTGCTTTACACCAGAAATAACAACACACACACTGTATTCATTTAAACACTGCTTGGCCCATTTATATTAACGTGTGCAGCGCCATGAGGTGGTGACTTACCAGGAAGATTCTAGCCTACGTCCATCCTGGGTTGGAGCTTCATCACATCTACCTTGGAGACAGGAGGCATGGCGTCTGCCTCACTTCCTCTTCCTCCCAGCATTCTGTTCTGTTTACTCCACCCACCTATGTTCTAACCTATCAGGCCAAGTAGTTTCTTTATTAATTAACCAATGACTTTCCCCCATCACTTCCCCTTTTTCTGTTTAAACAAACCAATAAAGGGAAGGCTTTAACTTTAACATAGTAAAATTACATATAACAAAACAGTTATCAAGCAAGAATTATGATAACAATATTTATATCTACTTTATCTTTTATCATAAATATGGAAAACAATAATATCTATATATTCTTCAACTCCATCAAAGACTCCCGAAGGATATACTATTACTTAAGCAAACAAGAAATAAGCAACTTCCAGACTCTAGAAATGACAGAGACATCTCTCTGCCTGGACAGTCACCCAAAGTTCCTCTGTACCATCTTTGGCCTACAGGCCCATGGTATCCAGCAGATATTTCAATGAAGCAGGAAATTTCAAAGGCAGTTCAGTCACTATCTGGTGTGTCCTGCAGAATGTCCCGCAGACACTTTTATGAATCAGGAACCCCAAAAGATCATCCCACCTTTATTCAAGTTCAGCAGTCCTCTTTCTGTGGGTTCTCTGTGTCCAGTTTATGCAATAGTCCAGGCAAGAGCAGTTTCTTGCCCAAATGGCTATCAAACTCCATAAGGTGCTTCTTCAATGCCCATCTTCTTCTTGAAGTAGATTGGTGCTGCCAGGAGCAGACATGTCTCATTGTCATGAAAAACCCTAAGTTATTAAAACACTAAACGTCATATTCTGTAGTCTTTGTAAGATATGAAGAATGTCTATCTAAAATATATCTATGTACCTTGGACAAAGGCTATTCCTGATTATGTCTTGTACCTGGATAAACAATGAAGTCAACTCTGTGTCATCTGGTATAAATTCAGCAGTTTCAATATGCAAGATAACTCTTTCTGCATATTGTGAATCTGTAACTATATTAAGAGTTTCTTTAAAATCCCTTAAACCATAAGAATGACATATAATTCTGCCTTCTGGACAGAATTATAAGGGCTTTGTTCGACTTTACTCAATTCATCTGACTTCTAACCTGCTTTCCCTGATGTATTTGCATCAGTATAAAATGTACGGGCTCCAGTTATTGGAACATCACGTACAATTCTAGGAAGAATCAAAGAAGTTCTCTTTATGAGGTTAAGTCTATCACTTTTGAGATATTTGCTATTAATTTTTCCCCCAAAAAAATTAACACAAGCTCTTTCCCATGGTTCATTGCCTTCCTATAACTTTTTTTTATTGATAAAAGGACAATAAAGAAAGAAATAAAAACAAATTTCCACCTCCTCCCAGCCTCCCAATTCCCTCCCCCTCCTCCCACTCTTCTCCCCCTCCTCCCACACTTCAGCCCTCCTCCCACCCCTCTCCCCTTCCCCCCACTCCTCTCCCCCTCCCTCTCCAGTCCAAAGAGCAGTCAGGGTTCCCTGTCCTGTGGTAAGTCCTAGGTCCTCCCCCCTCCGTCCATATCTAGGAAGGTGAACATCCAAACTGGCTAGGCTCCCATCAAGCCAGCAGATTGCGTAGGATCAAAACCACATGCCATTGTCCTTGGCGTCTCATCAGCCCTCATTGTTCGCCATGTTCAGAGAGTCCAGTTTTATCTCATGCTTTTTTGGTAGCAGTCCAGCTGGCCTTGGTGAGCTCCCAGTAGATCAGCTCCACTGTCTCAGTGGGTGGGTGCACCCCTAGTGGTCCCGACTTCTTTGCTCATGTTCTCCCTCCTTCTGCTCCTCATTGGGACCTTGGGAGCTCAGTCCAGTGCTCCAGTGTGGGTCTCTGTCTCTATCTCTATCCATTGCCAGATGAAAGTTCTATGATGATATGCAAGATATTCATCAGTATTGCTCTAGGATAGGTTCATTTCAGGTTCCCTATCCTCAGCTGCCCAAGGTACTAACTGGGGACCTCAGCTTGGGCACCTGGGAGCCCCTCTAATGTCAATTCTCCTGCCCACCCTAAAGTGGGTCCCTTAACTAAGAATTGTGGTTCCGTGCTCCCCTATCCAACCTTCCTTTATCCCGATCCTCCTGTTTCCTCAAGTCCCCCCTCCTTCCCTTCTACCTTTTCTCTCCCCATCTCCCCTTACCCACATCCCACCCCACCCCCAACATCCCACTTTTCTCCCCGGCAATTTTGTCTACTTCCCTTATCCAAGGGATAACTATATGTTTTTCCTTGGGTTCACCTTCTTACTCAGCTTCTTTAGGTTCGCCTATTGTAGACTCCGTGACCCCTATTTATGGCTAGAAACCAATTATGAGTGAGTACATCCCATGTTCATCTTTTTGTGTCTGGGATACCTCACTCAGGATAGTGTTTTCTATTTCCATCCATTTGCATGCAAAATTCGAGAAGTCATTGTTTTTTACCGCAGTGTAGTACTCTAGTGTGTATATATTCCATACTTTCTTCATCCATTCTTCCATTGAAGGGCATCTAGGTTGTTTCCAGGTTCCGGCTATCACAAATAATACTATGAACATAGTTGAACAAATGCTTTTGACATGTGATAGAGCATCTCTTGGGTAAATTCCCAAGAGTGGTATTGCTGGGTCCAGGGGTAGGTTGATCCTGAATTTCCTGAGAAACCGAAACACTGACTTTCACAGTGATTGCACAAGATTGCATTCCCACCAGCAATGGATGAGGGTACCCCTTCCTCCACAGCCTCTCCAGCAAAGGCTTTCATTGGAGTTTTTTATTTTAGCCATTCTGACAGGTGTAAGATGATATCTCAAAGTTGTTTTGATTTGCATTTCCCTGATTGCTAAGGAAATTGAGCATGACCTTAAGTGTCTTTTGGCCTTTTGAACTTCTTCTGTTGAGAATTCTCTGTTCAGTTCAGTGCCCCATTTTTTAATTGGGTTAATTAGCCTTTTAAAGTCTAGTTTCTTGAGTTCTCTATATATTTTGGAGATCAGACCTTTGTCTGTTGCGGGGTTGGTGAAGATCTTCTCCCAGTCAGTAGGTTGCCTTTGTGTCTTAGTGACAGTGTCCTTTGCTTTACAGAAGCTTCTCTGTTTTAGTAGGTCCCATTTATTCAATGTTGCCCTTAATTTCTGTGCTTCTGGGGTTATACCTAAGAAGCGATCACCTGTGCCCATCTGTTGTAGGGTTTTCCCACTTTCTCTTCTATCAGGTTCAGTGTTTTCGGGCTGATATTGAGGTCTTTAATCCATTTGGACTTGAGTTTTGTGCACGGTGATAGATATGGGTCTATTTTTTCTACAGGTTGACATCCAGTTGTGCCAGCACCATTTGTTGAAGATGCTTTCTTTCTTCCATTGTATACTTTTAGCTCCTTTATCGAAAATGAGGTGTTCATAGATTTGTGGGATACAATCCGGGTCTTCTATACGATTCCATTGGTCGACTTCTCTGTTTTTATGCCAGTACCACCCTGTTTTCATTACTGTAGCTCTGTAATAGTGTTTGAAGTCAGGGATGGTAATGCCTCCAGAAGATCCTTTATTGTATAGGATTGTTTTGGCTATCCTGGGTTTTTTGTTTTTCCATATAAAGTTGATTATTGTCCTCTCCAGATCTGTGAAGAATTTTGATGGATCTTGATGGGGATTGCATTGAATCTATAAATTGCCTTTGGTAGAATTGCCATTTTTACTATGTTGATCCTCCCAATCCAAGAGCAAGGGATGTCCATCCATTTTATGGTATCCTCTTCAATTTCTTTCTTCAATGCCTTAAAGTTCTTGTCATATAGATCTTTTACTTCCTTGGTTAGATTTACCCCAAGATATTTTATGCTGTTTGTGGCTACCGTGAATGGAGAAGCTTCTCTGATTTCCCTCTCTGCTTCCATATCCTTTGTGTATAAGAGGGCGACTGATTTTTTGGAGTTGATCTTGTATCCTGCCACATTACTAAAGCTGTTTATCAGCTGTAAAAGTTCTTTGGTGGAGTTTTGGGGGTCGCTTATGTACACTATCATATCATCTGCAAATAACGAAAGTTTAACTTCTTCCTTTCCAATTCGAATCCCCTTGATCCCATTATGTTGTCTTATTGCTATTGCTAGAACTTCCAGCACTATATTGAAGAGGTATGGCGAAAGTGGACAGCCTTGTCGTGTTCCTGAGTTAAGCGGGATAGCTTTGAGTTTCTCTCCGTTTAATTTGATGTTAGCTGTCGGCTTGCTGTATATAGCTTTTATTATATTTAGGTATGACCCTTGTATCCCTAATCTCTCCAAGACTTTTAACATAAATGGATGTTGAATTTTGTCAAATGCTTTTTCAGCATCTAATGAAATGATCATATGGTTTTTTTCTTTCAGTTTATTTATATGCTGGATTACATTGATAGATTTTCGTATGTTGAACCAGCCCTGCATCTCAGGAATGAAGCCTACTTGATCATAATGGATAATTTTTCAGATGTGTTCTTGGATTCGGTTTGCCAGTATTTTGTTGAGGATTTTTGCATCGATATTCATGAGTGAGATCGGCCTGTAATTCTCTTTCCTGGTTAAGTCTTTGTGTGGTTTTGGTATCAGAGTAACTGTAGATTCATAAAAGGAATTTAGTAATGACCCTTCTGTTTCTATATTGTGGAATACATTGAGGAGTATAGGTATTAGGTCTTCTTGGAAGTTCTGGTAGAATTCTGCATTGAAACCATCTGGCCCTGGGCTTTTGTTGGTAGGGAGGTTTTTGATAACAGCTTCTAATTTTTTGCAACTGACAGGTCTGTTTAGATTGTTCACCTGGTCCTGGTTTAATTCTGGTAAATGGTATTTATCTAAAAAAGTGTCCATTTCTTTTACATTTTCCAGTTTAGTGGCATACAGGCTTTTGTAGTAAGATCTAATGATTCTCTGAATTTCCTCTGTGTCTGTGGTTATGTCCCCCTTTTCATTTCTGATCTTATTAATATGCAAATTCTCTCTCTGCCATTTGATTAGTTTGGATAGGGGTTTGTCAATCTTGTTGATTTTCTCCAGGAAACAGCTTTTTGTTTCATTGAATCTTTGGATTGTTCTCTGTGTTTCTATTTTGTTGATTTCAGCCCTCAGTTTGATTATTTCCAGTCTTCTACTCCTCCTAGGTGAGTCTGCTTCTTTTTTTCTAGAGCTTTCAGGTGGGCTGTTAAGTCTCCAATATGTGCTTTCTCTGTTTTCTTTAAGTGGGCACTTAGTGCTATGAACTTTCCTCTTTTGACTGATTTCATAGTGTCCCATAAGTTCGAGTATGTTGTTTCTTTATTTTCATTGAATTCCAGGAAGACTTTAATTTCTTTCTTTATTTCTTCCTTAATCCAGGTATGGTTCAGTAGTTGGCTGTTCAGTTTCCATGACTTTGTAGGCTTTCTGGGGGTAGCATTGTTGTTGAATTCTAACTTTAATCCATGGTGATCTGATAAGACACAGGTGGTTAGTAATATTTTTTTGTAACTATGGATGTTTGCTTTGTTACCGACTATGTGGTCGATTTTCGAGAAGGTTCCATCAGCTGCAGAGAAGAAGGTGTATTCTTTCCTATTTGGGTGGAATGTTCTATAGATGTCTGTTAAGTCCATTTGTTTCATTACCTCCATTAATTGTCTTATTTCTCTGTTAGGTTTCTGTCTGATTGACCTGTCCATTGGTGAGAGAGGAGTGTTGAAGTCTCCTACTATTAGTGTGTGCGGTTTGATGGCTGCCTTGAATTTTAGCAATGTTTCTTTTATGTACGTGGGTGCTTTTATATTAGGGGCATAGATGTTCAGGATTGAGACTTCATCCTGAGGAATTGTTCCTGTTATGAATATAAAATGCCCCTCTCCATCTCTTCTGATTGATTTAAGTTTGAAGTCAACTTTGTTAGAGATTAGTATGGCCACACCTGCTTGTTTCTTAGGTCCATTTGCTTGATAGGCCTTTTCCCAACCCTTTACTCTGCGTAGGTGCCTGTCTTTGTGGTTGAGGTGTGTTTCTTGTAAACAGCAGAATGTTGGATCCTGTTTTCTTATCCAATCTCTTAGCCTGTGCCTTTTTATAGGTGAGTTGAGTCCATTGACATTAAGTGATATTAATGACCAGTGGTTGTTAACTCCGGTCATTCTTTTTTAGTCGTAGAGTTTGTGTGTTTCCCTTCTTTGGTTTGTGTTGATGAAGGGTCTCTAGATGTCTGAGTTATTGTGGTCATTGTTGGACTCCTTGGTTAGTGATTTTTTTTTCTATTACTTTCTGTAAGGCTGGATTTAGGCTGCATATTGTTTGAATTTGTTTTTATCCTCGAAAATTTTATTTTCTCCATTTATAGTGAACGAAAGTTTGGCTGGGTATAGTAATCTGGGCTTGCATCCATGGTCTTTCAGTTTCTGCAGTACATCTATCCAGGACCTTCTGGCTTTCATGGTTTCCATGGAAAAGTCAGGTGTAAGTCTGATAGGTTTACCTTTGTAAGTAATTTGGCCCTTTTCCTTTGCCGCTCTTAATATTTTTTCCTTATTCTGTATGCTTTGTGTTTTGATAATTATATGGTGAGGGGACTTTTTTTTGATCCAGCCTATTCGGTGTTCTGTATGCTTTTTGCACCTTCATAGGTATATCTTTCTTTAGGTTGGGAAAGTTTTCTTCTATAATTTTATTAAATATGTTTTCTGGACCATTGAGCTGCACTTCTTCTCCTTCTTCTACTCCTATTATTCTTAGGTTTGGTCTTTTTATTGTGTCCCATATTTCCTGAATGTTTTGTGATGAGAGTTTGTTGGACTTGCTGTTTTCTTTGATCATTGTGTTTATTTTCTCTATGGTATCTTCAGAATCTGAGAGTCTTTCTTCTATCTCTTGTATTCTGCTGGTTATGCTTGTTTCTGTAGTCTCTATTCGTTTACCTAGATTTTCCCTGTCCAGTCGGCCCTCTGTTTGTGTTTTCTTCTTTGCCTCCATTTCAGTTTTCAAGTCTTGAACTGTTTCCATTATCTGCTTGATTGTTTTTCCTTGGTTTTCTAGGGTATCATTCACTGATTTATTCAATTCTTCAAACTTTCTGTTGTATTTCTCATCCATTTCTATAAGGGCGTTTTTTACATGCTGTTTAAGGGTGTCAATCACTTTCATGAAGTCAGTTTTTTCTACTTCTTCTTGATTAAGGTGTTCATGTCCTCCTGTTGTGAGGTTGCTGGCTTCTGGTGGTTTCGTGTTTTTTTTTTTCAGATTGTTGGTTGAATTCTTGCATTGGCGTCTCCCCATCTCTTCCTCCCAATATTCTCCTATGGATCTTCTTTTACAGGATCAGGTCTTCTTGCCGACTGATGTACCTTCCCAGTGATGTCATTCCCCAGTGATGTTTCTCCTGGAGTCCAGTTCGGATCTCCTAGCTGCTTGGTTAGCTCGCAAACAACAGGCCCACCCTGCTTGCTGCAGGCAGGCTATGGAGACAAAGGAGCTACCGCCTTCCCCTTTGCACTCACCTTCTGATTCAGTCCCAGCGCCCAAGCAGGCTGAGCAGGGTGGCGCTCTGCCACCCAAGAAGGGAGGGATGGAGGGAGACAGGGGGTGGGGGGATCTGGATGTAAGCTGGATGGGATAGGAAGAGAGAGGAGGAAGAGAGGGCGGTGTAGCCCTGTAGGTTGATCAGGAAGTGTAGGTGGGCTGTTCCTGGGTGCCGCAGCACTCACTCACCACAATGATGTTTCACTAGGTGCCCTGATCGAAACTCCTAGCTGCTTGGTTAGCTCACAAACAATGGGCCCACCCTGCTTGCTGCAGGCAGGCTATGGGGGCAAAGGAGCTTCCAAGCTCCCCTTTACCCTCCGCTTTGGGTTAGGGCCCAATGCCCAGGCAGGCAGAGCAGGGAGGCCACTGCCACCAAGGAAGGGAGGGGGAGAGGGTGACAGGGGGTGGGGGGATCTGGATGTAAGCTGGATGGGATAGGAAGAGAGAGGAGGTACCAGGCAGTACAGCCCCCGTAGGTTGATCAGGAAGTGTAGGCGGGCTGTTCCCGGGTGCCGCAGCACTCACTCACCACAATGATGTTTCACTAGGTGCCCTGATCGAAACTCCTTGCTCCTTGGTTCGCTCACAAACAACGGGCCCACCCTGCTTGCTGCAGGCAGGCTATGGGGGCAAAGGAGCTTCCAAGCTCCCCTTTACCCTCCGCTTTGGATTAGGGCCCAATGCCCAGGCAGGCAGAGCAGGGAGGCCACTGCCACCAAGGAAGGGATGGGGAGAGGGAGACAGGGGGTGGGGGGATCTGGATGTAAGCTGGATGGGATAGGAAGAGAGAGCCCTATAACTTTTTTATTTCCTCAGTAGTAAAAGGCACTATAATTTCAGCTGGGTCTATACCTGCTAGTTGACAAAGTCTCAGCTTACCTTTTATAATTGATTCAGAGACTTTTTCCACATAAGTTTTTAATTTTTTACTTCGTTTATTAGGCATAAATATCTACTCTAAAATGATATCTTCCCTCTGCATTAAAATCCTTGTAGGAGCTGGGTGATGGTGGCGCATGCCTGTAGGGATAAGTCCCGCCCCTTAGGGGGCGTGTTTGCCTCGGGCTAATGTCTGCCTATAAATTTGGCAAGCGTGCTCCGAGCTGTCTCTTCTACTTTCCTGGTCTCCGCGGGAACGGTGGTTCTGTAAGTCTATTTCTACATTTAAACTATATATATTTTTACAAACTGTCTGCATTCGTTTACGCCGCTACACACGCCTTTAATCCCAGCACTTGGGAGGCAGAGGCAGGCAGATCTGTGTGAGTTCGAGACCAGCCTGGTCTACAGATCTAGTTCCAGGATAGGCTCCAAAGCCACAGAGAATGCCTGTCTCGAAAAACAAAAATAAATAAATAAATAAAATCCCTGTAGGAGAAATTCTGGAAGGCAATATGACTAGGATGCAGCTAAGATTTGGGTTCACCCTATCCACATGTGCCTCCTGTAATTTTTTCCTCATTGTCAGTTCCTTTTCTGTTTCAGCTGTCAGTTTTCTGGGACTATTCAAATCTTTCTCACCATCTAAGGTTTTGTTTAAATGAAATATTAGATCAGGTGTTATCCCAACAGCTGGTTGTAGACTGGAAATGTCTCCTAACAATCTTTGGAAGTCATTAAGAGTCTTTAACCGGTCTCTCCTAATCTGTGCCTTTTGTGTTTTAATTTTCTGTAACCCCATTCTGTAACCTAGGTAATTAATAGAATTTCCTTTTTGAATCTTTTCAGGGGCAATTTGTAATCCCCATTTAGGCAAATCTTTCTTTACTTCTTCAAACAACCTTTCTAAAGTATCTTTATTTGAATCAGATAACAAAATGTCATCCATGTAATGATAAATTATAGACTTGGGAAATTGCTTACGAATTATTTCCAATGGCTTACTTACAAAATATTGGCACAATGTGGGACCATTGATATCTCCTAGTAGGCTGAGAATTATTATAAGTAGGTACTGTGAAGGCGAATTTTTCTCTATCCTTTTCTTGTAAAGGTTTAGTGAAAAAACAATCTTTCATAAGAGGCCATTTTTTGGTAATAGAGAAGGCAAAGAAATTCCAGATTGTAGTGTGCCCATAGGTTGAATTACCTTGTTGACAGCTCTTGGATCTGTCACCATCCTCCATTTACCAGATTTCTTTTCTACAGCAAACACAGGAGAGTTCCAAGGGCTGGTTGATTCTTCAATATGGTGAGCTCTTATACCAGCTATTCCAATGCCTGTAATTTATCTTCAGCTAGAGAACGCTGTTTGATCCATATTGGCTTCTCAGTTAGCCATTTTAAAAGTAGGGCTGTTGGTACCTCTAAAGGTTTGCTATTTGCTGTATGTTCTTGTACAGCCTGAATGGCTGGTGACCTTTTTCCATAATACCTCATCATATACTTCCCAGAATTATGAGTTCCTGGAAGTACAGGAATGTTAATCTGGGTATTCCATTGCTGTAGCAGGTCACGGCCCCATAAATTTATGGCAATATTGGCTATATATGGCCTTAGTCTTCCTATTTGCCCTTCGGGCCCTATGCATTCAACCCATCTTGTGCTTTGTTTTACACGAGATAGGGTTCCAATTCCTAGGAACTGAACATCTACCTCTTGAAGAGGCCAATTCGGTTGTCAATATTCTGGAGTAATGATACTTACATCCACACCTGTGTCTAATAAGCCTTCAATAAATATGCCATTTATACAGACTCTTAGCTTTGGTCTTTGATTGTTCATACAAGTCTGCCCAAATATACGTTTACTCTGTCCTACTGGATTTTTTGAATCATCCTCCACATGTAATTCATCATTTAGATCCATATTGCTTTTTACAGCAGAAATTGGAGCTTTTACTTTTATTGCTAAGGCACATTTTCCACTGTGACTGGGAATGACCGGGCCACTGTTGGCTTGGGGGCCTGCGAGAGGCCCCTCAACGGGTTTCCCGATGGTATCAGCTTCCCTTGTCTGTCTGTTGTTGACCTGCATTTGTTGGACCAATATCAGCCTTTACCTCATCTCCTACATATACCTGAAGGCAGAGATCTCCTATTTTTGTCATTCTCAGAGGAGATATTATTCCGAAAAATTCTTTGCCTGCAATCCCTTTTCAGATGTCCTAATTTTCCACAATTAAAACACCTGGCACTTTGATGTCTCCTTATTGCTTTGGAAATCACCTCTCCTACCCAAGATTCATCATTATAGCCAAACGTGTCAACATTCATCGTATGCTGAATCCATTCATTCATACGTGCTGATCTAGACCTTAAAGGCCCAATTATCTTTTTGCAATCTATGTTTGCATTTTAGAAAGCTAGAGATTCAAGAAGCATTTGACTAGCTTCTGGGCCTGTTACTGCTATGTCCAGAGCCTTAATTAATCTTTGCAAAAAGTCAATAAAGGGTTCTTTCTGTCCCTGCCTAATCCTGGTATATGATTTGACCCTTTTCCCTGGATCTTATATTCTATTCCAAGCATTTAAGGCTGCCTTGTGACATAATGACAATACATCTTCGTCATAAAGAGCTTGGACCTGTGGATCAGCATACTCTCCTACACCAAGATTTGATCTTGGGAAACTTCCACACTTTATGCTCTTCCTTGCTGTTCCATATGTTTGGATTCTTCTCTGAAATAAATTACAAACATCAAGGAAGGTCTGTCATCTAAAACTGCAGACATTAACTGAAAGAATTCGTGGGGGGAGGGGGGTAGCTCTGATAGTAGAAGCCCAAGTCCTTATCATTTCCTTAACAAATGCAGAGTGCAAGCCATAATTAATGACAACTTGCTTAATTACTTTTAGATCATTCATTCCTATTGGTTTCCATCTAGCTTCTTTGACTCCCTTTGAGTCTTTAGAAGTTGACGCTTTGTCAGAATAAAGTGCATGGTATGTTGCTAAAACCCTGGGTAAGCCAGTTCTAATAGCTGGTGGTGGCATTGTATCCTGTCCTTGTGCCTGTTACTCTGTTTGCCAGCTCCAATAATTTCTTCAATCATTTCAAATCTTTTTATCATTGTCTCTCTTAAATCCCGACTCTCCTGACCTGCATGAGTTTCTAGTAAAGATTGTATGGTTCTTAGGAGTGCCATATTCTTCCTTAATGATAGAATATGGAAAAGAAAACTGAAACCTAGTAACCAGTAAATTAAGGTATCCTCATAGTCATATAAACCTTGCATAATATAATCCATTGTATTAGTAAACGAAGCAGTAAATTTTGCATTGGAAACCAAAACTGCCATATTACCTATTATCCAGCAGGTGGCGCTGTTGCCAAGTCACGACTAGAACTGCTGCAAAGGTGACAAAAACAGGGTCCTCTTTCAGTGTTCGCCTTAGTATTTGTTAAAACTTGGGAAATGTGAGTTGCTCAACAAAGTATATGTAATTAAACAATTCCATACATGGAATCAGAAACCCAGAATCTAGGAGTAGAGAAGAACAACCCGGAAGCCACGTATGCCTCCACAGGACAGAGTCGCCCTGAGGGGTTGCAGCTTTTGGCAACTGCTTGTGCTCTGGTTCGCACCACTTAAGCGCTGCACTTGCAAGGGAGATTTAAAAACCACTCAGAAAAGAGCAAACCAGGCAGGCAGAGACTGTGCAGGCCTGTGGAGTTTAAATCCACGTGGGCAGGCAGACGATAGGGTACATCAAACAATAGGGTGCATGGGGACTTGAAGCCAATCTGAGGCATGTAAAGCGAAAATATAAAGAATTTCAGCAAGAAAAGCCACTGCATAATAGTTTATATTGAACTGCTGGCTCCACGCACAGGGCAAAGGCCGCATTTGAGGGAGGACTCGTGCCAAACCCAGATGGTGGCAGGCAGCCCAGGGGGGGAGGGGGGAGGGTTCCTAAAATCAAATGTTTGGGCGCCAGATGAAGGTGTAAGTCACAAACAATCCCACACCAGTTTGGAATTATGATTAATTGAATGGTTATTTATTTAAGGGGGGAAAACTTACAGATCACTGTCCCAGACAACAGCCCTCTGCGCAATCAGGAAGGGAGCCTAGTTGCCAGAAGCAGAGCCGGAAGCCAGAGAGTGAGCAGAGGGAAGTGGCCACTTTTTTAAAGGGAGAGAGACCATGGCCCAATGGGCTGGTGGTATCTCAGCGGCTATTGGCTGAAGTAGTGGAAGGAGCTCCAGCAACAGTTTCAGAGGAGAGAACAAGTAGAAAGACAAGGAGACATCACAGGCAAGCCAGACAGGCAACCACCAAGCAGCCAGACACAGAGTAGGACATCCAAATTGAAAGAAAATTAAAAGGTCCCAAGGATAAACATAGATGAAGTGAAACAGGTTCATTTAAGTTATAAGAGCTAGTGAAATGAGCATAAGCTAAAGTTGATCATTCACAACTAAGGAGTCTCCATCTCACGTTTGGGAGATGGTTGGTGGTGCAAAAGTAAGCCCACTATGTCACTACATAATTCTGTCTGTCCAATATCTCACTATATAGAATTACCTGGCCTTGAATCACAGAGAACTACATTCCTCTGCATATTGATTTCTCAGATTACAGATATAGTCCACAGCAATCAGCTTTATTGACCCTTTGTGATGGATTAAGTCCTGCTCAGCCTTCCAAGTCGTGTAGAAGATCAGTGTGTGCTCATGTGACTAAAGAGGCCCAAGAAGTCCAGAAGAGGGTGTCAGAAACCTGCAGTGGATTCCAGGAAGTTGGGAACCATAGAACATGTATGAACTGTGCTGAGTCCACAGTACATGCTCTTTAACTCTAAGCCTTCTCAAGCCCCCAAGGTTTTAATTTTCTTAATGTGGGACATTGTTAGGTGGCAAGAGAGACTTGTGAAGTTGTGTTCAAATCAATGTATTCTTTGAAAGATAAGGTATGAATAGTACATTAGTTTAATATAGTTCATTAATAGAAGAGAAGCTCATAGTTAAGCCAGATGTTTTAGCTCACAGCAGGAATTTCAATGCACTGAAAGGAGAAAAAAAATAGCCAGAATATATAGATCAGCATGGTCTACATAAAAAATGCCCTCTCATAGTACCTGTGCAATCATTATATATTGCATATACATAATACAAAATTATCTCAGAAAAAAAGATCCCTGAATGTAGTAGTATGAGCGGCGGGCTGAGTACCCGCACCCGGCCGCCTGAACGGCTAGCTTTACCCGAAATAATTACACGGAAACTGTATTCTTTTAAACACTGCCTGACCCATTAGTTTCAGTTTCTTATTGGCTAGCTTTTACATATTGATCTAACCCATTTCTATTAATCTGTGTAGCCCACAAGCTGGCTTACCAGGAATGATCTTAACCTGCGTCTGTCTGGAGTGGGAGAACCATGGCGACTCCTTGACTCAGCTTCTTTCTCCCAGCATTCCATTCTGTTTACTCCGCCTACCTAAGGGTTGGCCTATCAAATGGGTCTAGGCAGTTTCTTTATTAATAAGAAATCACTCCCACATCACCTGAAGAATGTGTAACTCAGGCGTCCAAATTCCAGTCACCAATTATAACCACAGACATTTGATTACAAGACCAGGCAGTTCAGTATACATCCAAGAAGGCTACATAGAGTGAGACTTGGTCTCAGCAAAGAAAGCCTCACTGTGTGGTGGCATCTGCCTTGATGCCTATACTCCCATTGTTGAAAGCAGCATTTTCAGGGACCCTAGGATCAAGAGTTTCTAAAACAATTGAGGAGAGAGAAGTGCTCAAAGAAAACATGCTGAAACACTTCATCTAGAAAGGCATCCAGTTCATAATGTTCCATGAAGAACTGGTCCTGGATGGCAGTAGATCCTAGAATATCCTTTGTGGCTGGAATTGTGTATATTGGTAGAGACTCCCTTGGTCTTCCATCTGCCTTGATGGCTACCCTGAAGCTGTTGTTGAACCTCTACTGGACTATGGATCTTTGGCTGGGAGCTGGGAGTGCACAGGATGCACAAGTGTGGGGTGGAATTGGGATTCTGTCTTCTCTGTATGAGTTGTCCAGCATGTGTACATTTCTAGGATACACATAAGAGACTCTCATTGGTCTGATCAATGGAGAAAGTGGATTCCAGTTCTGGAAAATATACTTGGGCTAAGTGGAGGAGGGAAACTGACATGGGATTCACACTCTCATATGGAGAAAATAGATTCCAAGTCTGGGAAATACTGGAGGGGCAGACTTGAGGAGGAGATCAGACCTCTGACTGTTTCTAGGACAAGGAATTCTCACAAGAGAATATTGCACAAAAGCATAATAACAGGACTAGCACTCTGGGGTCTTACCAGCATTCTTCCCTGGCTGTCCCAATCTCTACACTTCTGTGAATCTTAGTGTTTACATCTACGGGGTAAATGTACAAACAGCTCCTGAATTTTCATGGGACCCTCTACCCATCAAAATGGAAATGTGATGAACTTCAAACTCCGAACACACTACCACATCCAGAGTGCTACCAAGGCTCTTGCTCTTCTAGCTCTCTCTCTTGCATGAAAGTGCTCCCTAACCTACCTGCCATACACACACTTCCTTGAGTCCTCATCTCACCAGGAAACCAGTAGGTTGTTGTAGTTTCCTCACAATACAGTCTATGTTGAAACATTACTCCAAATATCAGGGCTTAAATACCATCTCCAAGGTAGAAACTCTAAAGTGTCCACACACTCTTTGGCCCCTCAGACCATTCAGGCCCTCAAATTCATTAATCACCTCCACCCTTTATGCCACACCATTTCAGACCCGCCCCAGAGAATCCTAGTCCATTGTTTGATTTTCGAGACAGGGCTGTGCAGCAGATGCATTGTCATTATGTCACAAAGCAGCCTTAAATGTTTGGAATAGAATACAAGATCCAGAGAAAAGGGTCAAATCATATACCAGGATTAGGCAGGGATAGAGAGAACCCTTTATTGACTTTTTGCAAAAATTAATTAAGCCTCTGGACATAGGGGTAACAGACACAGAATCTAGACGAATACTTTTTGAATCTCTAGCTTTCGAAAATGCAAACATAGATTGCAAAAGATAATTGGGCCTTTAAGGTCTAGATCAGCACCTATGGATGAATGGATTCAGCATACGATGAATGCTGACACGTTTGGCTATAATGATGAATCTTGGGTAGGAGAGGTGATTTCCAAAGCAATGAGGAGACATCAACCTGCCAGGTATTTTAATTGTGGAAAATTAGGACATCTGAAAAGGGGTTGCAGGCAAAGAATTTTTCAGAATAATATCTCCTCTGGGAATGACAAAAATAGGAGACCTCGGATTTCAAGTATATGTAGGAGATGCGGTAAAGGCCAACATTGGTCCAACAAATGCAGGTCAACAACAGACAGACAAGGGAACCGATACCATCAGGAAATCCCTTGAGGGGCCTCTCTCAAGGTTAGAGATATTTAAAACACAAAAGGCACATATTAGGAAAGACTAGTTACAGATTCTTGATGCCTTCCAAAGATTGTTAGGAGACATTTCCAGTCTACGACTAGCTGTTGGGATAATACCTGATCTAATATTTCATTTAAACAAAACCTTAGATGGTGATAAAGATTTGAATAGTCCAAGAAAACAGACAGCTGAAGCAGAAAATGAACTGACAATGATTGAGGAAAAAATTACAGTAGACAAATGTGGATAGGGTAAACCCAAATCTTAGCTGAATCCTAGACATATTGACTACCAGAAGTTCTCCTACAGGGATTTTAATGCAGAGGGTAGATATTATTTTAGAGTGGATATTTATACCTAATAAACAAAGTAAAAATTTAAAAACTTATGTGGAAAAAGTCTCTGAATTAATTATAAAAGGTAAGCTGAGATTTCGTCAATTAGCAGGTATAGACCCAGCTGAAATTATAGTGCCTTTTACTACTGAGGATATAAAAAAGTTATGGGAAGACAATGAACCATGGCAAAGAGCTTGTGCTAATTTTTTTTTGGGAGAAATTAATAGCAACTATCCCAAAAGTAATAGACTTAACCTCATAAAGAGAACTTCTTGGATTCTTCCTAGAATTGTACGTGATGTTCCAATAACTGGAGCCCGTACATTTTATACTGATGCAAATAAATCAGAGAAAGCAGGTTAGAAGTCAGATGAATTGTAAGGTGTAACAAAGCCCTTACAATTCTGTCCAGAAGGAAGAAATATATGCCATTCTTATGGTGCTAAGGGATTTTAAAGAACCTCTTAATATAGTCACAGATTCACAATATGCAGAAAGAGTTACCTTGCATATTGAAACTGCTGAATTTATACCAGATGACACAGAGTTGACTTCATTGTTTATCTAGGTACAAGACATAATCAGGAATAGCCTTTGTCCAAGGTACATAGATATATTTTAGATAGACATTCTTCATATCTTACAAAGACTACAGAATATGACATTTAATGTTTTAATAACTTAGGGTTTTTCATGACAATGAGACATGTCTGCTCCTGGCAGCACCAATCTACTTCGAAAAGAAGATGGGCATTGAAGAGGCACCTTATGGAGTTTGATAGCCATTTGGGCAAGAAACTGCTCTTGCCTGGACTATTGCATAAACTGGACACAGAGAACCCACAGAAAGAGGACTGCTGAACTTGATTAAAGGTGAGATGATCTTTCGGGTTCCTGACTCATGAAAGAGTCTGCGGGACATTCTGCAGGAAACAGCAGATAGTGACTGAACTGCCTTTGAAATTTCCTGCTTCATTGAAATATCTGCTGGATACCATGGGCCTGTAGGCCAAAGAGGTACAGAGGAACTTTGGGTGACTGTCCAGGCAGAGAGATGTCTCTGTCATTTCTAGAGTTTGGAAGTTGCTTATTTCTTGTTTGCTTAAGTAATAGTATATCCTTCGGGAGTCTTTGATGGAGTTGAAGAATATATAGATATTATTGTTTTCCATATTTATGATAAAAGATAAAGTAGATATAAATATTGTTATCATAATTCTTGCTTGATAACTGTTTTGTTATATGTAATTTTACTATGTTAAAGTTAAAGCCTTCCCTTTATTGGTTTGTTTAAACAGAAAAAGGGGAAGTGATGGGGGAAAGTCATTGGTTAATTAATAAAGAAACTACTTGGCCTGATAGGTTAGAACATAGGTGGGTGGAGTAAACAGAACAGAATGCTGGGAGGAAGAGGAAGTGAGGCAGACGCCATGCCTCCTGTCTCCAAGGCAGATGTGATGAAGCTCCAACCCAGGATGGACGTAGGCTAGAATCTTCCTGGTAAGTCACCACCTCATGGTGCTGCACACATTAATATAAATGGGCGAAGCAGTGTTTAAATGAATACACTTTGTGTTTTGTTATTTCTGGTGTAAATTAGCTGTGAGGGAGCCGGGCGGGATGAAAAGCAGGCCAGCAGCTCCTCTCAACACCATCTTTCTTTCATGAGTAGAAAGTGCTGATTAGTTTGGAAGCTGAGAAATTAACAGGGACTAGGACCTGGTTTATTTGTGATACAGCATGAAATAAATTTGAGAATTATGGTCGGAGACCATCTCAGATAACAGTTTTCTATACAGCAAGCGGCCCATGGGTAATGCTCATTGCTTCGTATTACTTTGGACTCCTTTCTTACTGTTGTTTAAATGAGAGTGTGTCTCTCTCCATAGTTCTGGCTGCCATGGACTCACTATATAGACTAAGCTAGCCTCAATCTCAGTGCCTCCTGCATCTGGATTCTTTCTGCTGGAATTAAAAGTTTAGGCCACCCTGCTTAGCTCAGTCAACCCTTTGAGAAAGCCAAGGGCCTGTTCAGTATTCCACCTCTTTCATTGTGGGGATGAATGCAGTATATGAACATGGCACTGGAGGTACGTGTGTCATAGCCCTGTCGTGTAAGCACAGGGCCACAGAACAGAGATGTCGGGAAATGAAGTGTGTCCAGAGTCCTTTAGATCTAAGCCATCTCAAGTGTCCAATATTTTAATTTTCTGATTGTGGTAACACAATATGAAATAGTAAGAGAGACATAAAATTTCACTAAAATCAATTTATTGATTTAAAGATAAGGTATGAATAACACAATAGATTAATATAACCTGCTAATTCATGAGATGCTCATAGGCCAGGTGTATTAGCTCAAACTGAGAAACTCACAATTCGGTGTGCAGAAAGAGGATAACCAGAATGTCTAGGAATCCTGAGCCATGGGAAGAAATGCTCTCTCACAATATCTGCACAACTTTTACATATTGCATATGCATAATAAACAGTTAACCCCGAACAGAAACAAAAACACTGAACAATTAATACGCTGTGTCCAAATTCTCAGCCTCAAATCGCAGTAACAGAATTGTGGGAATGAAATCAGGCAGTTCTCTGAATATTAAAGGTCAACCTGGGATACATAGAGTTAGAATGTTGTCTCAGCAAAGAGAACTGAACTGGGTGTTGGAAGCTGTGTGTGATCTCCATTCTGTGGTAGTTGAAGGCACAGGTGTAAGCACCATCAGGATCAGGAGTTCTTAGAAGAAGTCAAGCACTGGAAAGTCGTCACATAAGTCAGGTTGTGGCACATGGCCTAGGAGGGCATCCAGTTTACAGAGATTTTCAATAAAGAGTTGATCTGCGTTCTCCTTGTAGCTTTGATCATTCTCGGGGACTGGAGTGGGGTCAGCTGATTCTGTCTCACTTTCTGTTCCAGCGGTCTTGGTGGCTGCCTCTGCAGCTGCTGTTGAAGCTGTGCTGGAAACTGGGGGACAGACTGGGTCTGGATCTTGGGCGGGTGTCAGATGGGGAGATGTTGCACAATTGGCAGACTGACCGGGGATTCTGTCTTCAGCTGCCGGGGATTGTTCAGCTGGTGTGTACTTCAATGTTTCAGGTAAGAGGCATTCCTTGGTCTGATTGATAGAAAAGGTGCAATCTGGGTCTGGGAAAATACTTGGGCTGAGAGGACGAGGAAAGCTGTCATGGAATGGGCTCCCCCACATGGAGAACATGGATTCTGAGTCTGGAGAAATAATGGAGGGGCTGACTTGAGGAGGACAATCGACACCCATTTGTCTCTGGGATGAGGAATTCTCAAAAACAGAGGCCATGAGGACAGTACCATCGGGGCTGGCACATTCAGCATGAGAATCCTGGCCTCCCAGCTGTGGGAGTTCTCTAGCCTTCCTCCTCTGCGGCGTCTGCTCCCTGGATCTCTGATTCTTTTTCAAGATCTCCTCACAGGCCCTGTCGATCTTGGAGAAAATGGATACCTGGTCTAGTGAATGGTTCAAAGAACTCAACTGAGGAGGAGGGGTCCCAGGTGATGGTCTCTGGCACATGGAGAAGGTAGGTTCTGAGTGTGGGGCAATATTAAAATTGCTGAGGACAGGAGGAGCACTGACACTCGATTGTGTCTCAGGCCTAGAATCTGAGGTGGCTGATGCATCAGGAAGGATACAATATTCGAGAAGTCCATACATCCCATGTGATGGGTGGCCTCCCTTCTCAGCTAGTTCTATATCCTTCTGCCTCTGCTGCGTCTCCCTAACTGGGCTCTTCTCGAAGCATTCCTCCTCAAACATCTGATCAGCAGTGGAGAAGTTGGGTTCATGGTCTGAGGAGTTAATTGAGGAGCTAAGGTGAGCGGTAGAGCTGATTCTGCAAGGGCTCTGAGACTGGGAATCTGCACTGGCAGATGGAACAAGAAGAACAAGGCCTGTGGGGCAATCTGTTCTGTCATGAGATCCATAGCCAGGTTTTCCAGGTAGTTCTCGAGCCTTTTTGAGATTCTCTTTAGCTCGCCTGTTCTTAAACCAGATCTGCAGAGACAAAATTAAAAGGAGATCATTAGAGACCAGGTGTCCCATTTAAATCATAAATTTGAAGATGCTGGAAGAAAAGGCTGGACCTCCATCGGAGAACTGTAAGAGTTACAGACACAGTAAAAATGAAGGCAGGTTGAGCTGGACCTGAAACCTAGAGACTCAGGAAGCTTCTAATAGAAGGTGGATTTTTAAAAAGGATACCTGAGGTTGAGGCAACTAAGCCACTATGGGCACAATTATCCTTCTACATCACATCATGTTACTGTACTAGGGGTCTAAAGAGAATGATAATCCAACCTCGGAAACAGTTTCACCAGCTTTCAACAACATTTTACTCTGCCAAGTAGTCACAGTAATGGAGGGGCACAAGACATGCAGGCATCTGGGAAATTGTGCAGATGGCTTCTGGGGGAGAGACCATCTGATTAGAGGAAAGAGTGTTAGGATAGAAGTCATACTCTCAAGCCTAACGTTTCCACCTTGTTCAAATCCCTCTTTGTTTGAACACTAACTATTCCAGGGACCAGGGCTTCAATATCTTCTCCAAACTCAAGAAGCTCCACCCACTCTTTGACTCTTCCACTACTGATGCTTTGGTGCCACTCAGATTTCAGCCTCACACCTGAGAACCCTACTGACTCAATCATAATTGTCCTATTTGTTGTTGTCTCAGGATTACTCTAGTAACCCAGGCTAATCTGGAATCCATTATGTTGACAAGGCTGTCAGTCCTCAGTCTCAGAGAGATTGTCTTGCCTTACCCTCCTGAGTGGTACCATTGAAGTTGTTGATAACCTGGACCACGAAGTGTTTAGTCATTGTTTTCTGAAAGCTTATCGAGTGACAGCTTTTTGTAGAAAATGAAAACTAATACTAAGGCACCCTCTTGGTGCTAAAACAGAAGAAATTGGGGCTTGACATGTTGCCCAGCTTATTTGCCATTGCAATTAAATGCTGATTCTTTGAAAGGTTATTTATTTTAAGAGCATTTATTATTTCTACATGCCAGGTTGGGATAACAGGGCTATTTGATCTTAGAGGAGCACAAAGGCAGATCAGGAGTTTAGGACCAGACAAGACAAATTACACAGAATCTCCAAATCCTGCTTACACTACTGAGGGTGTGGCTCACAAGGAAAACAAGCATGAAACAACAACATATTTTCTCCAAGGGTTTCTAGGGATTAAAAGCAAGAATAATCATTAACACTTAATGCTGTCAAGAATACATAAAAGACTAGCCTCATCCCACCACCAACCACCCTATCCTTCTGCAACCTTGGTGGAACTCTGAAACACAGCTTGCTCCAATACTGAGGGGACTTAAGAGGTGAGTGAAAAACCACACAGCAGGACACTCCACTCTCTAGGACCTCCACAGTGGGACAAAACCCCAGGCCCTCTCCCCCAACTCCTTTGGCTTTTCTAGCCAGCCAGCAGGGAGTTTCTTATGGGTAGGATCCCTCATAACTCAATCCCATCCTCTGGACACCACAAGCTATTATCCACAGCCTGCCTAAGAGCTCAGAGTTTGCTACAATACTGAGGGGTCCAATGGCTCTCTACAACACCAAGGGGACAAGGAAAAGCACCAAGAGCATTAACCAGGAGAGAAGACCAAGAGAGTAGACGTATAGAGACTTCAGGGGTTTTTTGGAGACAGACATTGACAGTACAGTGCAGACCAAGAAAAATTGCCAAACAATAAGCCACTGCAAGGACCAAGATGCAACATACGGCAAGCGTAATTTGAAGGAAGAGACAGGTAGGTGCCAATGTAAGAATTCCTCCAACAACCTAAAAAGCAGCATGGGAGATCCTTCCATTTTCTGGTGTCCTCTTCAATTTCTTTCTTCGAAGCCTTAAAGTTCTTGTCAAACAGATCTTTCACTTCCTTGGTTAGTGTTACCCCAAGATACTTTAGGCTATTTGTGGCTATCGTGCCCAGGTTGGCAGCATTTACAATTCATTGACACTAGTGAAGTTTTGTTTTTGTTTTAATAAATAAAGCTTGCCTGAATATCAGAAGGGCAAAGCTAAATCAAAAAGGTCAGGAAGTGGTGGCACACACCTTTAATCCCAGGATTTGAGGGACAGACCCAGATGGACCTCTGTGAGTTCAAGACCATGGTGGGCTATACAAGATCAATGCAGAAACAAATCCAGGTGGTGGTGGCTCACACCTTTAATCCCAGCACTAGTGGGAATATAAAATAGGAAGAGAGATTGGCTGTGTCTGTTTAGTTAACATAGTCTACTTAGACTTTTAGACAGCAGTTGCCACAACTTGGTAGAGGTAAGACTTCTATAGTGGCTTGTCTGTTTTACTTTTTCTGTTTTTATGTTGAACCTCAATATCTGTCTCTGGGTTTTCATTATTCATGCAGAAATTGCCAGATCTTGAAACAGTTATGGAAATTAAAACCACTATTGCTTCTACATGCCAAGTTGTGACAGAAGCCCTGTTTTTAGTGAAGATGAAAAAAGTAGAATCTGGGTTTGAAACCAGCCTAGACTACATAGTAGCTTCAAAACCAGCCTGGGCTACAGGAGACCTTATATCAAAAGGAAGAAACTATCAAGCACCAGCAGACAAAATCTCTCCATGAGCTTCCAGGTGTGCAAAGGGGAAGAATTAATCATACACTCTTGATGTCAAGAACTACATAAGAGGAAAAGCCAGATCTGGGGCCATAGATATGTAATCCCAGCTACTTAGGAAACTGCACTAGGAAAAATGCAAGTTCAAGGACAGTCTGGGCTACAGAGTGACATTGAGATCAGCCACGGATACGTGACCAGAACTTTTCATTAGAATTAAAAAAAACAAAAACAAAAAAACGAAAAATAGGGAGCTGGGTGGTATTGCACATGCATTTAATCTCAGCCTTTGAGAGGCAGAGGCAAGCAGATCTCTGTGAATTCAAGGCCAACCTGGTTTACAAAGGCTAATTCCAGCAAAGGTTCCCAGGCTACAGAGAAACCCTGTCTCAAAAAACAAAAAAGAGCAACACAAAAGGAATAAACACTGGAAGTTTATCTGAGTGGGACAGATGCCTCTTTCTGTTTTTACTATGCATAGGATCTTCGTACAATCTCCAGTTTTTATATTGAAAAAAAGGCAGGAGGAGAGCAGACAGGATATGACTAGGGAAGCTACATTGTCTGGGGTTTTACAAGGTTCCCTTAATTCTAGGTCACTGAGACGCTGCCATGTGATAGCATGGCTCCATGGCAGTACCTTCGATTGATAAACAACATAATAAAAAGTTATAGCCATGGCTGCAAAAGGGTTCACCTTACACAAAACTGTCCCATGCTGCCCTAAGCATTGAGGAATCACTGAATGAGCGGGATTTTGATAAGTGCACAGCTACCAAAGCTATTCTGACTGCAAGGAACAGGAACAAGAGCAATACAAACCTTAATCTCATACTCAGTCACACCAATCATCTGTGCAAGCTCCATGCGTTTCTGCACGCTTGGGTGCTTGTCCTGTTCGAAATGTCTTTGGAGGAGAAACTTTTGTTCCTTGGAATATACGGTGCGTTCTTTCCGTTGCTTCCTTGGAGCTTCATGGTGAAATTGCTGGTCATCACATTTATCTGAAGAAGCAATAGGGACTTGGGAACCCTTACAACCTGAACTCACTGAGGATCTTAAGGGAATCTGGTGTCTAGGGTATGCTGTTCCCGTTCCCAGCAATTGGGGACTCAGTTTCGTTGATGGGTCTGGGGACACATGGGGACGTGGAATTCTTTCATGATCTGAGTGCCTCTGGAGACTTGATTGCATTAGTACTCCTGGTGGAATTAGGGGACTTTGAGACATTTGCTGACTCAGTTCGCTTACAGTGGATGGGTGGTTTTGGAGCTCAGGGCTCTGGCGCAAGGATTCTGCACTGGCAGAGGTTCCAAGAGGGACAGAACCTTGAGGGCAGGCAGGCCTATCATGAGATCCAGAGCCAGGCTCCCCAGGACCTTCTTGAGAATTCTTCCGATTCTGTTTAGCTCGTCTGTTCTTGAACCAAATCTGGAGAGACAAAGGAAAGAAAAGGTCAGGATAGGCCAGGTGCTCCATTTATGTCTTAAATCTGTAATTGATGGGTGAAGAGCCCGAACCTTGGTCTCTACCCAGCACCTATTATAGATCTTGAAGGTTCCTAGACCCCAGAAGGAAGGCAGTATGAGCTGGACCAGAAACACACAGACTAAAGGAGCTTCTACTAGAAGGTGGGAGTTTAGAGGGGAGGCCAAATGTCTAGGCAGATAACACATTTATGGATAACATTATCCCTCTGCATCACTCCAGGGTTCTGCATATATAGATTAGGGGCAGTTTGAATCCAACCTTGAATGCACCATTGTTACCCTTCTACAACCTGCTACTGGGCTAAGGACCTCCAATCATGGAGGGAACTAGAAGTCCAGGAGTCAGGAAAAGTGTACAGGTGTGTTCTGGAGGAGAGGCTGTCTGACTAGAGGAAGGGAGGCATGAAAGGGACATACCTTGATATGGGACTCCTTCAAGCCAAGTCTTTGAGCCAGTGCCATGCATTGCTCTTGGCTTGGGTGCATGCATTCATCAAAATGTTCTTGCAGGACCAGCTTTTGTTCCTGGCTAAATACCGTGCGTTTTCTCAGTTGCTTCCTCAGGTCACTGATAGAAGCTTGTGACCTTGGAGGGCCTTGAGAATTCAGGAGACCTTGTGGACATGGTAGAACCGAGGTACTTGAAGAACCGTGAAAGTCTGGGTTCACTGGAGAACTAGAGCTCTCGTTACTTGGAAGGACACTGTAGTCTCCCATCATTTTCATACCAGGTACCAATGGTAATCACTGGGAAATTTGAGATTCTGGAGTCAACAGAGGGATTTGGTCTGATTGTTAGATCTTTCTTCACTAGAGAAACTGGGACTAAAAACAGACATAGATCAGAGAATCCCCACAGTCCCTAGCTCCATCACTATTTCAGGCTTGTTATCCATCACTGTGCTCTGGCCTGTACCTTTGCTGGAGGACACTGCTAAAAGCTTAGTAGCTGGCCCAGCACCCTGGCGTCTCACCGGCACTCTTCCCTGGCCTCCCCAATCTGTGCACTCATCTGGTTCTCAGTGGTCACATCTATGAGGTAAACTTGCAAGCAGCTCCTGAATTTTCAAAGAAGCCTCTCTCTACCCATTATGCTGTAAATGTGAGGAACTTCAAACTCTAAGCATATATACCAGCTCTCCAGTGTTACCAAGGCTCTTCCATCTTTAACCTCTTCTCTCCCTCACCAAGGCGGCCCCCCAACCTACAAATCATATACACACTTCCTTGTGGCCTCAACTCACCAAGAAATCTGTAGGTTGTTGCACCTTGCCAGATTCTTGTCTTTGTGTGATCACTACTCCAGGGACCAGTGCTTAAATACCTTCTCCAAGGTCAAAACTTAATAAACTCCACCCACTCCTTGGCTCCTCCTACCCTGCAGGCCCTCTAATCCCTTACCCACACCCAACATTTTACATTCCTCAGAACTAGAGCCATCACACTGGCCTAATCCTGCTAATTCAATCAAACTGTTTTTGTTTGTTTGTTTGTTTTAAGCCAGTGTCTTTCTATTAGCCCAGGTTATTCTAAAATTCACTATGTTCATCAGGATGTACTCAAACTCACAGACATTACCTTGCTTCATTCTCCTGAGTAGTAGCATTAAGGAGTGGGCCAAAAGGTCATTGGTTGGTTTAATGATTGTTTTCCAAATTATTATGGCATGGTAGAGTTCTTTGAAAATTGGAAACTAAGAGGACCTTGCCCTCTTGGTGCTGAAGGCCAGAAAGAATTCAGACTCCCTATATTGCTCAGTTTGGCAGCATTTATGATTAATTGCAAATAGTGATTTTTTGTTTCAATACATAAGGCTTGTCTGAATATCGGAAGGGAAAATATAAGCCAAAAGAGTTCAGGGAGTGACACATACCTTAAACCCCAGGATTTCGGAGACAGAGGCAGAAGGATCTCTGTGAATTCAAGGCCACGTTACCCTGCACAAGATCAAGGCAGAAAAAAATCCAGGTGGTGGTGGCTCAAATCTTTAATCCCCATTCTAGGGAGTCACATATCTATTCTCCTAGCACTAGTGGAATATAAAATAGGAAGAGAGAGAGGCTGTGTCGGCTTAGTTAGTTCAGTCTGCTTAGTCTTCTTAGACTGCAGTTGCCCAACTTGGTAGAGGTAAGACTTCTTTATTTTTCTTTTTTCTTTTTTTATTACTTAGAACAATACCAATCATAATTCCCGCTCCTTCCCCTCCTCCCACTCCCCAAACTCCTACCCCTCCCCCTCCAATACCATAAAAGGGCAAGGCACCCCACACACTCATCTGCAGTGATAAAATGCAGTTCCAGCCAAAGCTATAAAGCCCCTTCCCCTTTGTAGATCCAGCTGCACCTCAAGCTCTCACCAAAGGTGCAGCCTGTAGCCACAGTCCCATCCCTACATGGAAACGTTGCTTTCAGCACACCTGAATTCCCAGACCACATCAGGGTTCAGACCTAGTTAACAGTACTGTATTGTTTTCCAAGTATGCAGTTTTCAGATTTGCACAGTCCTAATTATTCCAAGATGATTTTTTTTCTAGGAGCAACTTCTTCCTTGGCAAGAAATTAGTGTACAAAGAAGAGGTGGAATTACAGAAAGGTGGGCCCAGGACGTTTCTGTAGAAGGAATGGTTATGTGTGGTGCCAGCTTAGTCCTGAAGTTTACAGAATGGAGCCCTGGCTTTGTTTATGTTTCTGCATCCACCAGTGTCCAACTTGCTGTATGTGGTTATTCACTGTTTTCTTAGAATTAGCACCAGTTGATGTTAACATTCGGCCATGAATGTCCCAATTTCATTTGAAGGCCATGGGAGTAAGTGCTTGGATTTCTTGAACCAGCTATTAAGAGGGTGGGCACAGCTGCTTTTCCTGCTGATAATATCTCCCAGCGCTCAACCAGGTCCTCATATGTGGGTTTCCTTAGCTGGTTAGTGTTGTCACTCAGAAATAGTTTATTTTATTTTTTATTAAAAATTTCTGCCTCCTCCCCGCCTCCCTTTCCTCCCTCCCCCCACTCCCAACACCCCACTCCCCTACCCCTCCCTTTTCAGTCTGAAGAGCAGTCAGTGTTCCCTGCCCTGTGGGTAGTCCAAGGTTCTTCCCCCTCCATCCAGGTCTAGGAAGGTGAGCATCCAAACTGGCTAGGCTCCCATAAAGCCAGTACATGAAGTAGGATCAAAATCCAGTGTCATTGTCCTTTGCTTCTCAGTGGCCCTCATTGTCTGCCATGTTCAGAGAGTCCCGTTTTATCCCATGCTTTTTCAGTCTCAGTACAGCTGGCCTTGGTGAACTTCCAATAGATCAGACCCACTGTCTCAGTGGGTGGGTGCGCCCTTCACGGTCCTGACTTCCTTGCTCATGTTCTCCCTCCTTCTGTTCCTCATTTGGACCTTGGGAGCTCAGTCCATTGCTCCAATGTGGGTCTCTGTCTCTATCCCCATCCATCTCCAGATGAAGGTTCTATGGTGATATGCAAGGTATTTATTAGTACGGCTATAGGATAGGGCCATTTCAGGCTCTTTCTCCTCAGCTACCCTAGGACCTAGCTGGGGACAACTCTTTGGACGCCTGGGAACCCCTCTATTGTCATGGCTCTTGCCAGCCATAAAATGGCTCCCTTAAATAATATATATACTTCCCTGCTTCCATATCCATCCTTCCCCTATCCCAACGATCCCATTCCCCACAAGCTCTTCCCATCCTGTTCTTCTCACATGTCTCTCCCCATCTACCCTTTTCTCCATCACACCCCATCCCCCAGTTCCCAATTTTTAAGTTTTTTTTTAAATTTTTTTATTAAGAAAAGGAAGAAAAAAAACAATTTTCCACCTCCTCCCAGCCTCTCATTTCCCTCCCCCTTCTCCCACCCTTCTCCCCCTCCTACCACTCCTCTCCCCCTCCTTCTCCAGTCCAAAGAGCAGTCAGGGTTCCCTGCCCTGTGGTAAGTCCTAGGTCCTCCCCCCTCTGTCCATATCTAGGAAGGTGAACATCCAAACTGGCTAATCTCCCACAAAGCCAGCACATTGTGTAGGATCAAAACCCTGTGCCATTGTCCCTGGCTTCTCATCAGCCCTCATTGTTCGCCATGTTTTAACCCATGCTTTTTCAGTCACAGTCCAGCTGGCCTTGGTGAGCTCCCAATAGATCAGCCCCACTGTCTCAGTGGGTGGGTGCACCCCTCGTGGTCCCGACTTCTTTTTTTTTTTTTTTTTTATTTATTTATTTATTTATTTATTAAGGATTTCTGCCTCCTCCCCGCAACCGCCTCCCATTTCCCTCCCCCTCCCCCAATCAAGTCACCCTCCCTCATCTGCTCTAAGAGCAATAAGGGTTCCCTGACCTGTGGGAAGCCCAAGGACCGCCCACCTCTATCCAGGTCTCCTAAGGTGAGCATCCAGACTGCCTAGGCTCCCCCAAAGCCAGTACGTGCAGTAGGATCAAAAACCCACTGCGATTGTTCTTGAGTTCTCAGTATTCCTCCTTGTCCTCTATGTTCAGCTAGTCCGGATTTGTCCCATGTTTTTTCAGACCCAGGCCAGCTGGCCTTTGCTCATGTTCTCCATCCTTCTGCTCCTCATTGGGACCTTGGGAGCTCAGTCCAGTGCTCCAGTGTGGGTCTCTGTCTCTATCTCCATCCATCACCAGATGAAGGTTCTATGATGATATGCAAGATATTCGTCAGTATTTCTATAGGCTAGGGTCATTTCAGGTTCCCTATCCTCAGCTGCCCAAGGAACTAACTGGGGACCTCGGCTTGGGCTCCTGGGAGCCACTCTAGGATCAAGTCTCATGCCAACCCTAAGGTGGCTCCCTTAACTAAGAATTGTGCTTCCGTGCTCCCCTATCCAACCTTCCTTTATCCCAATCCTCCTTTTTCCCCAAGTTCCCCCCATGCTCCCCTTCTCCCTTTTCTCTCCCCATCCCACCACATCCCCAAGATCCCAATTTTCTCCCCGGCAATTTTGTTTACTTCCCATAAGCCTGGGAACCCCTCTAGAGTCAAGGCTCCTGCCAACCCTAAAATGGCTCCCTTAATTAAGATATATACTTCCCTGCTACCATATCCATCCTTCCATTATCCCAACCATCTCATTCCCCCAAGCTCTCCCCATCCTGCCCTTCTCACTGGTCTCTCCCCATCTCCCCTTTGCCCTATCCCACCTTATCCCCTAGTTCCCAATTTTTAAGTTTTGTAGTTTAAGTAATAACTCTTGTCCTGGCTGGTTTTTCTTGTTTATTGTATATTTCATTTTGTTTAATTTTATTATTCACATACTTATGTCATTAAAATCATTTTTTTTTTGTTTTTTTGAGACAGGGTTTCTCTGTAGCTGTTTCTCAGGAGCCTGTCCTGGAACTAGCTCTTTTAGACCAGGCTGGCCTGGAAGTCACAGAGATCCACTTTCCTCTGCCTCTCGAGTGCTGGGATTAAAGGCAAGAACCACAACCGGCCAGCAAATTTTTTTTTTACATTTTTTTACGTGTGCCATGTATACATTGAGGTGGGTACTCTGTTGTACATCGTCATCTATATTTCATATATACATTGAGCTGGGTACTCCGTTGTACCCCGTCATCTACATTTCATATATACCTGGAGCAGGGCACTCCATTGTACCTCGTCATTCACATTTCATATATACATTGAGCTGGGCACTCCATTGTACCTCGTCATTCACATTTCATATATACTTTGAGCAGGGCACTCCATTGTACCTCGTCATTCACATTTCATATATACATTGAGCTGGGCACTCCCTTGAACCCTGTTATCCACATTTTGAACACCTGTGGCTTTCATTATGGTCTCAGTCTGCACTGTTTCCCTGGGCCTTGGGTGTATGAGTTGTGTTAAAGATGGATTCCCTGGGTCTGTATACTTCATGGTCTCTCTTTCTCAGTATTTCTATTAGTTGTGGTTTTTCTGTAGTGGTCTCGATTTATTGCAAAATGTTTGAGACTTGAAAGTCTAACTTTTTAGTGGGTATAGGAATTAGAATAAAGTTAGGCATTACCAATAAAGTGGCAGGAATAAGTTCTCCTAGGGTCTATGAGTTCAGCAGCCTTGGATAAATTGTTAGGTTTACCCAGACATCAATATCCTCCTATTTCTCAGATCTTAAGTCGAATTAGAAGGCTGTTTGGTTCTCCCGAAGTTGAAGACTCACTATTGCATCCTTAGGGATATCTTGCCATGATTGTGTTATGTGACACCCTTCCTGAAGAAATATGAACAAAAGTCTCCTCACCCATGGTATGGACAAATAACCAAAGTGCAGGTATCACCAAAGGCTAGCTCGATTTGTCAATGACTTCTATTGGGAATACTCACAGGAATATGGGTGAGGGGTTTTCTTACAAGAGCAGAAATCACTCAAAACTCAAGACAGCTATATCGCCCAGCTGCCCCCAGCTGCTGTGACAGCTCATGAAAGCTGAAAACCTGGAGTGCACTGCATAGCACACAGGCAGTGCTTGACAGTGTGAAGAGTTTCCTGTCGCTGCAATTTCCTTTGTGCTTCCATCGAGCTCCCAAATAAAACATGGGGACTTGTTAATTATGAATGCTTGGCTTTAGCTTAGACTTTTCCCAGTAGTTCTTTTTGTTTACCCTCTTTCTATTCATCTATGTTTTAGTTCAGGATTTTTACCTTTAAAAAAAATCTGTATATCCCACTTTCCTGCTTCCTTTATGCCTGTCTGTCTGTCTGGACCCTGGCATCTCTTTTTCTTTCTTTTCCATAGCTTATTCCTTCTCCTACTTACTCTCCTGGCCCAGTAGTCCCACCTCTATCTCCTCCTTTGCTAATGGACAGTGATATAGCCAGGGAAGTTAAAATAGCAACACATCTCTACATAATTAACCAATGCAACACACTTTTACATAGTGAAATGAATATTTCACAACAGGGTCCTGTCCTGGTGTCTCAGGTGATCCGTGCTTCTTCCAGGGAGCTTGACTTGTCTGAGTGCCTCTAAGCAGTACTTACTTTGAATCTTACTTGGGAGATGAATAAGCCTAGTAAATATGGTCAGTTTTAGTGAGTTAGGGAGCTATTGATATGTCACTCTACTGAGCTTAAGAAACTTCCCTACAGGCTGGGAACCTCATCTCTCCTTCAAACATCCTAGTATTCCATTTCCTCTCCACCCTTTTTGAGACAATGTCTCATTATATAGATCTGACTGGCCTGGAACTGGTTATATTCACCTCCAACGTCTACAAAATTCTGTCTTGGGTGTTGGGATGAAAGTCATGCACCTCAACTCTGGTCACTTCCCCTGTTTGAATCCCGTTATCTCTCCTTTCTTTTATCATTCTCTGTCACGAGTTTTCCTCAAGACAGAAGGTTTTCATCTGAAGCAGTGCTTCTCAACTTTCTAATGCTGTGAACCTTTAATGTTGTTCCTCATGCTGTCCTGACCCCCAACCATAGAATTATTTTCATTGGTAGTTACTGTTATGGTTTATAATGCAAAGATCTTTTGTTGGACCCTGGAATCCAATCACCAAGAAGGCGCCACCCCAAGGGACCACCCACATGCCACAGTTGATTTAAAAGCATGAGGATTTAGTTAATTCTGTTGCAACAGGACCTTTCAGCATTTGAGAAGCCAGAAAGACCCCGAATGGCTGGTAAGGCTACTTTTAATGCAAAAAGCCACAGAAACAAGAGGGGAGCCCGGGGGTTGTTTTCAACTATTATGATTGGCTTATTCAAAGGGCTATTACTAATAATTGGCAGGAGAGCAGTTGCCAGATCAGGTAAGGTAGGAGGGAACATCTGAGGGTCACTTTGCCTCCCCTCCCAGGGACTGAGTCCAAACATCTGTGGGTTATCTTGTCCCAGTTCCAGGAATGGAGCTCTATATGGAGAACACTCACAAAGACTCTGGGAGATGGAAAGTTCCTAACATTTCAGTATATGCATGTATAGTTGTTAGGTCCTTGGTTCCCAGGGGTGGGGGAGGAACACTAAGGCACTGAGGCTTAGAGGGCCCAGAAATGGTCTCAGAATTGTCTTAAAGTTCTACTCTGTGTTTTCTTAACCCCTGTGAAATTGTCATTTGAACCCCCCACAGGTGGTCACAACCCACAGGTGAGAACCCTGGTAGAGGACACTGGTACCCAACAGCTGAACATTGCTATGCTCAGTATCTTCACAGCTGGCTAGAACTGTTGTTGCCTCTTTTCCTCCCTTGGCAGCTTGCACAGCACTTTTCAACTTTGCAAAGCAGTTCTTAGGGAGGAGGCTTCCAGGTCAGTCCTGGATCCAATCCTGTGTGAGGTTGGGCAGTTGGCCAGAGGATCAAAAATTTAAGGTTCATCCTCCCCATATAGAGAGTTTGTCATGGGTTTACACGAGAGTTCTCTAACATCCACCCAAATCATTAGTTTTTAAAATATCTTCTTTAAAAGATATTCGTTTGTCTGGAGAGATGACTAAGGACATTTTTGGACAAAAAATAAATATAAAGAAAAAGAGAAACTAAAAAAATAAATAACACCATTTTTATGAGATGTATTGTTTTATTAGAATATTTGAATTTCCTTTTAAAAAGTTACTTGTGGAACTGAAGAGATGGCTCAGCAGTTAAGAGCACTGACTGCCTTTCCAGAGGACCCACGTTCAATCATTGCTAGCATTCACAGGCAACTCACACCTGTGGGTAGCTTAGTTTCAGGAAATCTGATACCTTCATACAAATGCACATAAAATTAAAATAAATTATTTTTTTAAAAAAGTTAAATGTTTCTCATTGTCTTTTCCTAGAAAAGGTCTCAGGCAGCCCAGACTTGCCACCCTGAAACTGAGGATGACCTTTATTTCATCTTCCTCCTGTTTCTGCGTGCCTCTATTTCCCTGTACTGGCGTAAATGAATGTAGACAGAAATTGTAATAAATATATACATCTTTAACTGGGAAATGGACTTATAGAACCAGATGTTCCAGAGGAGAACAGGAAAGCGGAAGGGGTGGCCTGGAGCGTGCGCGCAATGTTTATAAGTAAAAAATATCCTTGGGGGACCCGGCCCTACAAGTAAGGTGATTGGCTGGGTCTCTCCTACATTTCCCAAGTCATTGGATGATAGTAGCAGACCACAGGAAATTACATTAGTTTTTACAAAGTTTTGTGTGATTGGTGTCTTATATCCTTCAAGGTCCTACACTTCCCCCATGGCTTTATTTTATCTTTAAACTTTGTTTTTAGTAATTTATTGTTCACTATTAACACAGAGACAGCACTGATTGGACTTAGTTAGTGGAAAAAAAAGGATCTGGGTGTGGCCTCATACTTGCCTTTAATTTTAGCATCTGGGAGGCAGAGGCAGGGGGATCTCTGTGAGTTCAAGGACGACCTGGACTACACAGCTAGTTCCAGGCCAGTCAGGGCAATGTCATAGGAGATTGTTTCAATACAAGAAAACCAAATTTCAAAGTACTATTTTCATTATGGTATTCATTTTTATTTATTCTTTTATTAACTTAAGTGTATTTTTTGCGCATCGGTGCAAAGGTATCAGATTCCCTGGAAATGGAGTTACAATTTATGATCTTCCATACTGGGAATTAAACCCAGGTCCTTTGGAAGCACACCCTCTACAGCCCCTTAGTATGGTAATTTCATAGTTAGTCACTATTGACTCTTACCATGAGCCCCAACCTCTATCTCTGGGTCCTTCCGCACCATAGACCTCTTTCTGACTGCCCTGAGCACATCTTTCTAAAGTCACTTCTAATGCTTAGCTTTCATTATGCTCACTTCCAGATGGCATTTTTATTGATTTATCTGTGATTACTGAGGCTTTAACACTGTGCCTTATGTATTTGACCCTAATGTCTTACCACTGTACTATGGCTCCAATTCTGGATACTTTTCCCCTTATTTTTTGATTACAATATTATTACATTGTCTCCCCAGTTCCTACTTCCCACAAAACCTTCCATATACCGCTCCTTGATCTTTTCCAAATCCATATATGTGTAATATATATATATACATAAATGTGTATAAATTAATATTTTATTGCACATTATAAACAGTAATTTATACTGTTAATAAAAGATAAACCTGTTGACCTGCAACCCAAGTCCTGGATTGTCAGCTTTTGAGGAATATCCACATTGGTTTTATAGTGGTTGTACCAGTAAGCTCTCCATCTAGCAAGAAATAGGTGTTACTTTTAGGCCATAACTTCACCAGCATGAGCTGTCATTATTTTATTGATCTTGGCCACTCTGACTAGGTAAAATCAACTCTCAAAGTAGTTTTAGTTTGTATTGACCTTATTGTTCAATATGGTGTATGCATATTTTGGTGGGCTACAGGATTTGTATGTAGTCTTGGCTGTCTGGTAAACTAGGTAGACCCGGCTGCAATGAACTCTGAGATGTGCCTGCCTCTGCTTGCTGAGTGATGGGATTAAAGGAGTAAACTACCACACAAGGCTGTTTAACAGAGTCCAAAATATTTGCTCAGGCATTTGTGTTCTATTTCTTGACAATTTCTCTTAGTTTTATACTCCATTTTTAACTACTAGTTTTCTATAATGTATTCATATCTAAATCAAGTTTCTTTTAGTATCCCTGGCTTTCCTGGAACTCTTTATGTAGACCAGACTGGCCCAGACCGCAGAGGTTCACTTGCCTTCTTGTCCCTAATGTTAGCATTAAAGGTATGCATGTCACCACACCATGTAAAGTATGTTTGTACTTACAATTGATTTAAACTTTTTGTTGTATATTCTAAATATTACCCCAATGTTGCATATCTTACTCTCTGACAAACATTTTCCTGTAGAGATGCAGTACACAAATATCTACTCATCCTAGAGGACCAGTGACAGAAATAAAGAACAGATATCCCAAAATACAATTTCTTCAGTTTCCTAACAGCTTCTTAAAAACTATTTTAAAAATTATGTGATTATTTTCACTGGTGTATTTCTTGTGTCTATGTCTGAGTGTTGGTGTTAGGTCCCCCAAACCAATATTTGTGAAGTGTATTGTGAGTTTTGTGAATTGAGTCCAGGTTCTCTGTAAGAGCAGCCCAAATAATGTTTTTCCCCTGAGACAGGGTTTCTCTGCATATCACTGTATCTCCTGAAACTCACTCTTTATAATTGAGTGGCCTGCAATTCCTAGGTCCACCTACCTCTGCCTTCAGAGTCCTGGGACTAAAGGTGTGCATCGACACCACCTGGCACTTACAAGTTGTTAAAACTGGGTAAAATAATCACAAGGTAGTGCAGGCCCCAAGGTCAGGTCATGAATAAATGTCTTAATTGGATGCCATAATAATTTATTTGTATATGTATGTGACATTGATTAATATTTATCTATTTCTATGAAACAGAAGAACCCGAGTTTGCATGGCCACAACCTGGGGAAAAAATGAGAAAGTATACATATATCCATGGGTGCTCATATAAGTATTTAGGAACATTTATTTCTGTGTAGCTCAGTTTTCTTGGAAAGTATTATGTAGACAAGGGTAACCACAAACTCCAAGAGATTCCATTATCCTTACCTTTTGAGTATTAGGCTTAATAGTAGACCCCATGCCAAAGTGATTAAAATATTATGTATAAAATATTTTTCTCAAAAGCAAGTAATCACTTTTCAGTGTATCAGAAAATTTGGCTGACCAGGTAAATGTATTTGTAGAACAAGAACTATAATTGTCCACTCTCATTCACTTGTGACTCCACAACCCTTACATGATATAAGATGTAATTTAAAATTTTAAAGTAATCTTCTTGTACTGGAAGTTTCTCTGAAGCTCATAGTGAATTTCCAAGAGCAAGGTTGAGGCCTGAAGATTCATCTGCACACTTTCCAGACATTTGCCCTGATTTACCTCTAGCCATGACTTCCTCACATAACTGAATCCTGCGCTGTTTCCTCCCCTCCTTTTTTTTTGTCTACTCAAGACTTGAGATTCAATCAGAGACCTGTTCATAGTAAAAATGGGAAGAGGTGCCCTACTCTTAAAAATTTCATGTCTCCATCCCCTTTTTTTGAATGAAAAGTTCTATTCACGTATTGGTTGACCTCAAAGTCACTGTGTAGCCCAGGCTGTCCTTCAATTTGCAGTTCTTGGGGTGTAACTTCCTTAGGAGCTGGGATTATAGGTCTGTGTCTCCCATGTCTGGCTCTTATGTAACCCTGGATAATATTAAGTGTGACGATTATTTTTCACATTTGAACACCTAGATACTCTCTTGCAGATTTTTTTAATGCCCCCCCCCTTCAGAGGCAGGATCTCCTGTAATCAACACAGTCACTAGAGCTGCTGTGTAGTCAGAGCTGCCTTTTAGTCCTGATTCTTTTTTTCTCCACCCCTGGCAATACAGGCATGCTGTATCAGGCTGGTGTTTAGAGGCATTAAATGGAACCAACAACTAAAATGATGCAAAGAGCTACTTATTATTTGTAAAGAACATTTAGTTGGAAGTGCCTACAGCCCACGTTTTATGTTTTTATTTCAAATGAGATGCTTGGTGTTAGCCTCTACTCTTTCTGGAGATGGAACCCTTCAAGATCACAGAAACTTGGATTATAGAACATCCAAGGCCTTTGTCACAAAGCCTGAGAACATGATTTTTGTTTCTATGGTTCACATGACAGAAGGGGAAATTATTTCCCAAACATTTTCTTTTACCTCTGCACGTTGACCCTGGCAGTCTTGTGACCAATTACACATGCAACAAAAGACAATCAATCAATCTATTTTTTATTTTTTCTTCTTTATCGTTTGGTGTTGGTGGTTGATGCCAGGATCTTTCAAAAAGCTGGGCAAGTATCCCAACAATGAGTTTCACCTGGGCTTGCTTGGCTAAATTTGCATTTGATTTAATAGTTAATATAAATTACCTTTAGGTGTCAAGAAATCTTCCTGGGTCTTGGCCCAGGAAACAGATGTCTTCCCTGACACAGACTTTCTGTACAACTAAAAGGTCAGTTGGAATTTCTGTGTTTCTATAGATGTAAGTTGCAGTAGCCCGGGAATTAAACTGAGATATCCTTGCTGCTGATTAAATGCAGTTTAGTTCCTCACACAAAGACACCAGCCCTGTCTAATGAGTACACATTTAGCCTAGGGCCAATCTGTGAATGGAAGGAACTAAGCCACTGTCAGACCTATGCATTAAGCTCTTTGCAGGAGATTTGGGGCAATTCTTGGTAGGTGGAAATCCGTTGTGTTAGGGGACCAGACTGAGGCCCTAGATGACCCAGGTAGATGACTGGGTGGTGTCACCATTGCTGAAATAGTGACAGCCAGGAAGGTCTAAGGCTGAACAGGCCCTTCCCTATCAAAATTTGGTGATCAGTCTCAGAACAAAGGAGACAGAGGCAGTGGGTTCTCTCACTTGTAGTGCAGCCCAGTCTATAGAGTGAGATACAGGGCGGCATGGGCTATGCAGGGGAATCTAGTATCAATTAGACAAGAAAAAAGAAAGGAGGGTGAAAGTAGGTAAGCCAGGAAGCAAGCGAGCACATAGAGAGAAATAAAGAAAGAAGTAAGGAAATAAGGAAGCAATCAAGATGTAAAGAATGAATGGTTGGATGACAGCAATAGGAAGGAAAGTGGAGGACTCCTAAGTAGAAACACATCTCCTGAACAGGACAGCAGTAAGTGGAGGCCAGTTAATTTCTGGACTGGATCCTCAAGAGAGCTCCATTCCCATGGTTTGGCCAAGGCCCTGTAGTTTGTAGGCTCCCTGGGAATCTATCATATAGTTTATCTGTCCACCTGATGAAAGATGTCCTCAATTCGATCCTTAGGTTTGGCCATAGTGTGGGATGTCTGCTGGCTGTGATGGGATAAAGGGTGGTGGAGGAGCTGTGATGGAGAAGACATTTAATGCCAGGTTCAGGGAGTAGAGGTTCAAACGCCTGGAGGGATCTGGTCAAAATGGGAGAGCCTGCTGATGTCCAGGGTGTTAATGGTGAGTGTTAGGGAAGTCTGTGATTGCATGCCCCTGGGTCACTTCACTCTGGTTGGAGACAGAAGGCACCAGGAAAAACACAGAGGACATGAGGTTTTTTTTTATTGTTAAAAAAATTTCTGCCTCCTCCCCGCCTCCCAGTTTCCTCCCCCTCTCCCCACTCCTTTCCCCCTCCCTCTCCAGTCCAAAGAGCAGTCAGTGTTCCCTGCCCTGTGGGTAGTCCAAGTTCATCCGCCCTCCATCCAGGTCTAGGTAGATGAGCATCCAAACAGGCGAGGCTCCCATAAAGCCAGTTCATGCAGTAGGATCAAAACCCAGTGCCATTGTCCTTGGCTTCTCAGCAGCACTCATAGTCAGCCACGTTCAGAGAGTCTGGTCTGATCACGTGATCCAGCAGTCCCAGTCCAGCTGGCCTTGGTGAGCTCCCAGTAGATCAGCCCCATTGTCTCAGTGGGTGGGTGCCCCCCTCGTGGTCTTGACTTCCTTGCTCATGTTCTCCCTCCTTCTGTTCCTCATTTCGACCTTGGGAGCTCAGTCCGGTGCTCCAATGTGGGTCTCTGTCTCTATCTCCAACCATCACCAGATGAAGTTTCCATGGTGATATGCAAGATATTCATGAGTATGGCTATATTATAGGACCATTACAGGTTCCCTCTCTTCACCTGCCCAAGGAACTAACAGGGAACATCTTCCTGGACACCTGGACACCTGACTTTTTATACTCTGTGTAAGCCTCCTCTCCATTGCCAGCCTACTTGGATTGACAGTTTTGCATTAACACAGTAGTTGTTTTTATATTTATTTCACTGTTTAGAAAACTAGTGGTTCGGCAAACAGAATGACAGGTAGAGAGAAAGTATAAGGCACTATCCCTGCTGCACAGGAAGTTCGGAACTAATTTGCAAATGCTGGCAAATTTGATGACTAAACCCTAGGAACTGTGGAGCTATTTTTTTTCACTGTTCATACATTTTATTTAATATACACATAGTTTAACATTTCTGTAGGTATACAGATAATTATGGAAGTTGAATATATAACCCAGTGTAAACAATCATTTTTAAGGTTACTTAACTTTAATGTAGGTCCATAGAATTCGAGTCTTGATACAAATAATAGATTTTATGAAAAGAGTGAAATTGGCTGGGTGAAGGCTCAAAGGGTAAGCTAAGGCAGTCGTGTACCTTTTAATGGGCATAAATCACATCACACTGTACAGTCACTTACTACTAACTATTAACAGCTGCTCCTTCTGCCAGAAGAGAAAAAGTCACCAAGGATAAGATACAAAAGGTGCAGAATTTCTGCCAACATCCACATTACTCATGGCATCAAAATATTGTCATATCAGTGGAAATAATTACTATGACAACATGAGGCATTTTTCAGAAGCTAAGGAAAATGGGAAATTGTTCCATGCGTGTATTTCTTATTTTTCAATGTAGTCCCATACACTTATTTTTCATGGCTAACAATCTAAGAGTACCAGAATATGCAGCAAGGAATGTTCACATAGTGTTACTGACTATTAAATTTTCATGTTGAAATACATGCAATATACTCAGTTTTTTAAAAAAGATTTATTTATTTGTTATATATACACAGCATGTCTTCCTGTACACCAGAAGTGGGCACCAGACCTCATTACAGATGGTTGTGAGCCACCAAGTAGTTGCTGGGAATTGAACTCAGGAACTCTGGAAAAGCAGTCCATGCTCTTAACCTTTGAACCATCTCTCCAGCCTAATATACTCAAAGTTTAAGCTCAACAACAGGACTCTCAATCACCAAGGAATGGATAATAGGTGGAAATTATAAATTAAAAAATTATAATACATTTTCTCTTACTCTCACTAAAGTTATTTTATCCATTTTCTTTTTCCTAGGCTTTCCAGTAGAGGTCAGTACTTCAATAGGTTAACATAGGTATGATTCCACATTCATCAGTGCCTGGAGTTCTTCAAAAAGATCCAGACAAACCAAGAAATATAAGTCTCTGTATTCCCCAGTTCCACAAATTACATTGAGATTTCCAATTGCATTCGTATACACCTTTGGAAACAATTTTCCAGATGCCTCATGATCCTGCAAGGAAATTAAGTCTGCATATGTCTTCTAGTCCTCTAGTGCACTTATGAATTCCAATGCAATCAAGCCTCTAAAATCAACCATCCTATGTAAACAAAATTAGTTTTCAAATGTCTCAATGTCCGCTACTTCCTCCAGGAAAGCTAATGCAGTCAAGTCTCCAACTGCACTCAGACACTGAAAGGAGCCTATGTCCCCAGGTGACCCCAGGACCATCACCAGAACCAAATCTCCCGGTGCATCCATGTTCCCAAACACTGAGAACTGTTTCAGTGTACCATATTCAACAAATACCCTCAATCTCCTCAGTGAGTTCTGGCTGTGAAGGTTCCCTAAACTCTATGTTACTTCAAATAAATATAGTTATCAGCAATTTTGAAGGTCCTAGGAGGCAACAGAAAGAACACACAGTTTACAGTAAGGAACAGAAGCTCCTCCTCCAAGAACATTTTGATCAGTGCATATACCCCAGACTGAAGGAACGTGTGGAGCTGGCACTGGAGATTGGTGTGACCAAGTATGAGATCAAGGTCTGTCTCCTCTCTCGTCTCTGTCTCCTGACCCAGAATAGCCATGGCAGCTCAGTCCTTACCAGAATCCCACACTCTCCACAATTCCTCAATGATTAGGGCAATTTGGGAGAGTTTTGTAAGGTGGATCTATGTGCATTCATGCCTGAACCTGTTTATTCTGCTTCAATCAGGGGTACTACTATGGAGCCATGTTATCTGTCACCTTGGCAGGGTCTCAGGGACACAGACAAAAGGAACCTTTGTACAACCCCAGATATTCTGTGATGGGGCTCAAGTAAAGATGCCACAAATAGCTAAATTGGGTCTAGAAATCTAAGGGTAAAGAATTCTACTTACAATGGGAATCGTCTGTCCATGTCTATTTCTTCTCTCTTCAATCCCTCACTACTCATTGTTCCACCCATAGCTTGTTCTCCTTGTTTTAGAATATTCTTAGTTCTACATGCTTCTACATTGTCCTTAGTTCTATTTGTTCTTCCTTGTCCTAAACATTACAAATATTCCCAGTCATAAACCAGCAATTCCCCAGCCCTAACATGTCCCAAGGAAGGAATTCCTTCACCCCACTGGAAAACAGATAAGGGATTTCACACACACACACACACACACACACACACACACACACACACCAGATCCATGGGAGTGGCTAGTACATACACTGTGAACTCCATAAAGGGGAACGTTATAGTTAAGAAAAGAAATAAATCACTGGGATTCTTAATGGGGAATAGTGTGCTACTTCATAAGGTGGTAGATAAAAGAGCTAAAAGTTTTATTTTCATTAAAATCATAAATAGGGCATGGATTGTTCTTTAAATCAGTGCACCACTTCTCTTCTATGAGGTATAGAAGCTACCAGGTAACCAGGTAACTGAAGGGGAGCTGATGGCTCTTGATCAGATAGCACCAGATGATAGTTTCTAGGGACCTAGGTCTGGAGGTAGACTTACTGCTCGAAGTGAAGAAGAGACCCAGGCCTTTAAATTATCAGTTCCGGACTATGTTGTTATCAGCCATTCTGATCGTGGGTGTTGGGAGTCTTTTTCTGCTTTACAGTTAATGATCTCTTCTGCTGTCCTTGAGAGTCCTGAACTAAAATCACCAGTAAACTGAGGTGAAAGTGAGCAAAAGGAGTGGGTTAAAATCAGAGCAGCAGCTTGGGAAGGTAGTAATTCTATGTCCTTGGAGATCTCTATCTTAGATGGGGTGCTCTATGCCTGGATCCTAAGCATTGATAAAGATAATTGCGGAAAGGCAGATCTTTGTGTTTACCAAGGAGAGAGGAACAAGAGCTAGCAGTGGGAAACTGTTCTCATGAAACAGTTCTGAACTGTGGGAATTAATTCCCAAATATGTAACAGAAATGGGAGTTAGCCACAGTGAAAAATCTACAGCAAAGGACAGCCACTTTATTCCCAAAGCGATAATGCTCAAAAGTCTTGCCTTTTGGTTTAGCCAGTACCAGATCCTTTGGTGCTCATGAAAAGATGGCTGAACAATTACTGTATAATGTTGTGGCTTCTAGCAATTCTAGCTGAAGCTTCCCTAGTCCTTTTGTGTCAAGTGGTAAACCTTCCTACCTTCCTATCTTCTTTTAGAGCCCAGGACCGTTGTGTTGATGTGCATAGTTGCTAAAGACAAGATTTCCGCACAGCATTTCCACCTAGACACACAGGTCTTCTAACAGCTTTTGTGTTTTTCCAGACATGGTTCAAGAACCACCATGCCATTACAAACAGAAAAATACGCAGAAAATTCAAGAAAGACTGCCAGAATCTAGCAGAAGATCTAAGGCTGCTCCTGGGTCAGCCTATTCCCGTGTTCACTTATCTGCTCTTGCCTCTGCCAATATAGAGTCCATGTCTCCAGGCATAGCCACTGTGGGCTCCATTCCCCAAGTGAACCCCAGCTGGATTCTTCATATCTGGGTCATAGACTTGTGTGTGATGCAGCTTTCCCTGACCTCTCCAATTCTTCTTTTTCCCTCCAGGTGTGGTTCAGGGACCAGAGGACAAGATACTCTCAGGACCATCCCCAAGATCATCTAGAATGCCAGGGAATTGAGAAGAAGTCAGATGTCAGTGCATCAGAACACATATTCATGTCCCCACCAATGCCCTTGTTATTGTTTATTGAATATTTTATTTTGTTGGATTTTAGTAATCACATATATGTGTAATTAAACTTAATTTTTTATATATGTTTTATATGTACATTGAGCTGGACGCCCCATGGTCAACTGCTTTTTGTCCAACAAGGCCTTTCATTAATGGTCACAATATGCAATATTCCCAGAAGCTTCTTAGTTTCAAAAGGTCCTATTTATTTATTGTTGCTCTCAGTGCCTGTGCTACTAGGGTTATATTTAGAAAGTGCCCATGTGTTGCCCATGCATTAAAGGCTACTTTCCACTTTCTCTTCTATTAGCTTCAATGTGGTTGGATTTATATTGTGGTCTTTAATCCATCTGGACTTGAATCTTGTGCATGGGGATAGATATGGATCTATTTTCATTCTTCTGCGTGGTGACATCCAGTTATACCAGAACCATTTGTTGAAGATGCTATCTTTTTTCCATTTGCAGAATTATCTTGGTTTGTGTTTTTATGTTGTTGTCTGTATTTCAGTTATCAAATCTTGATCTATTTCCTTCAGCTTTTTGATAGTTCTTTCTTGACTTTCTTTTAAAGATCTACTGTTTTCTTTGAATATTTTTTTGTTTGTCTTTTCCTCTTATTTCTACTTTTTAAAGGGAACTTTTCATTTCACTTTAAGGATATCTATCATCTTCATGAAGTTTTATTTTAGCTCATTTTGTTTGGCTTTCTCTGTATTGGGATGCTCGGCTCTTGCTGGTGTAGAGCCACTAGTTTCTGACTGTGCCATATAGCTCTTTATATTGCTGAATGTATTTTTACATTGTTGTCTACCCATTTCTTCTTCCAATGGGTACAGCTGGGGCCTGTGGGTTAGGGGACTGCTGTTCCTCCAGGTTAATCCACGGCCTTGCTGGTGGTCATCAATGCAGCTTTTGGTCTCCCACGTGTATCCTGGGCCAAGGCTCTGGTGGTCACTCACCCATGTGTATGCAGGGCCAAGGCCCCAGGGTTGCTCCTCCAAGTGTAGGAGCCAACCTAGAGTCAAGTGATCACAGATGTGGTGAGGGATTGTTGGAAGTGTGTTTTGATTGTTCTCAGGTCTCTGGGACTTTGGTGAGCCTAGAAGAGGCTAGATAGAAATGGGCCAAGCAGTGTTTAAATGAATACAGTTTGTGTGTTGTTATTTCGGGCATAAGTTAGCAGGTGGCCCGGGGTGCTGGGGACACAGCCCTGCCGCTCCTATTATAACAGAATGGCACGCAGATGTGTGGACAACTGAATCCACTGAAAGCCTGAGAAAGCTTGGGAAAGAGTAAAGCATGTTTTCTTGGTAGCAGCGATTTCTCGGGTCTGCTCTGCTTGCTAGAAGCAAGCAAGCACTCTCATCTAAGAAAGGCTTCCTGACTCAGCTTCAGCTGCAAAACCCTGCAGCTCTTAAGAGGTCCTTCCATGAAACATTTAAATGGTGTTGATAGAAGCCGACTGAATGTTTGTTTGTTTTCAGCAGTAGCAGGAAAAAAACCTGTGTTGTTTTAAAATGCCAGCTTTCTGGGCTGTCCTGCCAGGGCAAACTGACTGTTTGAGGCAGGAGGGCCAGCTACATAGAGAGGACTTGAGTGTTGTCTGTTGCAGCTTGTTTGATGGCAAGGACCTTGAAACACTGTGGACTCAGCCACAAGGTTGGAATGGCAGAAAGCTAAGGAATGGGCTACATCTAGCCGGCAAAGCCACGGCTTTAGGCCTACTGTTATTGATTGGTACATTAAAGACTCATGTGGTCAGAAAAAGAGAGATATACAGTAAAGAGAGATTCAAAGACAAGGAAAATTTCTAAATGCTTTACAGTGTGTCAAAAATATATGCCAACTAAAAGTTAAAGTTCTTAAAAGTAAAAAATGAAAGAAAGAGAGTAGTTCGGTGGGGGTAGTACACACCTTTAATCCCAACACTTGGGAGGCAGAGGGAGATTGACCTCTGTGACTTCAAGGTGTGGTAGCACAAGCCTTTAATCCAAGTGCCTAGAAGGCAGTGACAAACACATCTCTGTGAGTTCAAGTTGTAGTAGCATACACCTTTAATCCCAATGCCTGGGAGGCAGAGACAGGCAGGGATCTCTGAGAGTTCAAGGACCGCCTGGTCTACAGAGTTATTCCAGCTCAAAGATATAGAGAACCTGTCTCAAAAAGCAAAAAATAAAAATAAACATAATAGAGGTTAAAATAAAATGCACAAAGATGGAAAATACACAGAGAATCTTGATACTGTATGCTATTATGCTCTGTTTGAATTGTTTGAATGCTGAGGAAGGAGCAAGAGCTGCTAAAAGATATTTGTTTATAAATGCTGCTGAACTAATCCAACATAGATATTTTGAAAATGCCTTGAGTTTGAAATTTGGATCTAAGGACATGATGCTTTGGAAAGGAGTTTCTTATTTTGTTTTCACAGAGGGTGAGAGTCTGTGGATCGCTTCTTGCCCAATGTGGTATGATAGACCACGCCCTCCTGAAAGATTGCTGTGAACACCCTCAAAAAATTGCTTCGCTCAACTGCCAACTGAGATGACCCTTGCACACAGGTTACCCCATGAAAGATATGATTAACAGCGCCCCCATTCAGCAGGAAGCAGTTTGGAGAGAAAAAACTGCGCCCATGTTCCCAAATATGGTTTATAAATGCTCTTTTACATTTAAAGTGGGATATGATATAGGTAGGGATAATTTGCATTGACATGGATTTTTCTTTAGTGATATAAATTTCAGGTCAATATTGTTATATGTATATGTATTTTGATCTTGATTAAGGTATTCTGATTGTGTAGTTCACTTAAAATGTAATATATATAGCTTGTTAATAATCATAATAGTCAAGCTTGTAGTCATGTTAGTTAATATTTTCTAGATGTACATAGATATATTTTACTTAGGCATTCTTCATATTTTTCAAAGATTATAGAATATGGCATTTTAAAAGTTTTAATAACTTAGGGTTTTTAATGACAATGAGACACTCTGCTCCTGGCAGCACCAATCTACTTCAAGAGGAAGATGGGCATCGAAGAGGATCCTTATGGAGTTTGATAGCCATTTGGGCAAGAAACTGCTCTTACCTGGACTATTGCATGAACTGGAAACAGAGAACCCACAGAGAGAGGACTACTGAACTTGCCTAAAGGTGAGATGATCTTTCAGGGTTCCTGATTCATGAAGGAGACTGGAAGACATTCTGAAGGACACAACACATAGTGACTGAACTGACTTTGAATTTTTCTGCTTCATGAAAATGTCTGCTGGATACTATGGGCCTGAAGGCTGAAGATTGATGCCCCAATAGTACAGAGGAACTTTGGGTACAGGCAGCAAGATGTCCCTGTCATTTCTAGAGTTTTGAAAATTGCTTACTTTTTGTTTGCTTAGGTAATATTGTATTCTTCTGGAGTCTTTGATGGAGTTGCAGAATAGATAGATAGTTATAGTTTTCCATTGTTATGATAAAAGATAAAATAAACATAAAGATTGTAACTGTAATTTTTACTTGATAATTGTTTTGTTATATGTAATTTTGCTATGTCAAAGTTAAAGCCTTTCCTTTTTGTTTAAACAGGAAAAGGGGAAATGATAGAGGAAGGTCATTGGTTAAGTAATAAAGAAACTGCTTGGCCTCATAGGTTAAAACATAGGTGGGAGGAATAAACAGAACAGAATGCTGGGAGGAAGAGGAAGTGAGCTCAGAGAGACACCATGCTCCCCTCTCCCGAGCAAATGAGATTCAGCTCCAACCCAGGATGGACGAAGGCTAGAATCTTCCCGGTAAGCGCACCTTGGGGTGCTACACACATGATTGGAAATGGGCTAGCCCAGGTGCGAGAGTTAGCAGAGAAGAGGCTAGATATAATGGGCCAAGCAGTGTTTAAAAGAACACAGTGTCTGTGTAATTATTTTGGAGTATAAGCTAGCCAGGAGGCAGGGGTGCTTGGGACACAGCCCCGCTGCTCCAATTACAACACAAGGCTCGGGTGGTCACCCACCCATGTGTATGCAGGGCCAAGGCCCCAGGGTTGCTCCTCCAAGTGTAGGAGCCAGCCTAGAGTCAAGTGATCACAGATGTGGTGAGGGATTGTTGGAAGTGTGTTTTGATTTTTCTCAGGTCTCTGGGACTTTGATGATTGAGAGTGGGGCTTGGAGTGTGCCTCCAATGGCTAGAGCCTAGAGAGGATGGCCCTCCAACTGGGAACCCAGACACTCACCTCTCCAGGTGCAGTCAGGGTCAATTCTCTTGTGGTCACAATTGTAGTGGGGGATGCTTTGGGGCATAAGGAGGCAGAACCAATGTTTCTGGGGTGTTGGTGGGTAGAGGTGGAGGTTGGCATGTGGCTTTAGTGTCTAGGGAGTAGAAAGTAGGGGCATCAAGTTGTGAACCCAGACACTCAACTTTCCGGATATAGGCAGGGACAAGGCTCTGTAAATCACAGATGTGGTGGTGGTGGTTCAGGTCATGGGGAGGCTGAAGGTCTCTGGGGTTTTGGTGGGTGGGAGTGGGGTGCAGAAGAAACTACGGCATAGAGAGGAGGGCTCTTTATCCAGGAACCCAGACACTCAATTTTCCAGGTATGGTCAAGGTCAAGGCTCTGGTGGTTGCAGATAACAATGGGGGGGGTGTTTGGGGGAGGCTGCTAGCATGTCTCTGGGTCTTCAGTGTTTGGAATTGGGTTTGGGATCTGCTTTGGGGGCTAGGGATTAATGAGAAGGACCCTCCAGCCAGGAGCCCAGTCACTCATCTCTCCAGGTGAACTCAGGACCCAGGTTTTCAGTACAAACTATAAACCGTATTATTGCTAATATATCTAAAACCTTTACCTCTTTTTGGAAACTTAAAAAGATTCATAGAAGCTTCAAGGAGTCATGACTTGGATTCACATGTCACAGGTCAAACAAATTCCAAACTTTCCTGGTACAGACAACATCCTAATTTCTGCAAGTTACAGAATAGATTACATTGGCCCTTATCATCAACAGTAAACTGGTACATGAGGCCAAAATACATACAGGACAAATAAGGAATTGTAGTGCCTATTAGCATACCAAAGTGCATGCTGACCTCCAAGCTCTCTGGCCAAGTGCCTGTTGGAGAGTCCACAGAGATATTCAGTGTCCTGGCTCCTTTCAGGTCTTCTTACTCTAACCTCTACCCCAAATTTCTCCAGGTTATACATTTCCTTTCCCCAGATTCTGATTCCTATATAACTCTGTTATTCTCTTGACTCTCTTGTTCTTCTTGGTGATTCTTTCTCTCTTGGCTTTCTGTTTGTTGATCTTCCTTTCTTGCTCCCCAAATCATGTCCTGGCCAATTCTGCTGGTCATGTTTAGTCTACTATTTTCTCTCCCTGTTCTAGACTTTCCCAGACGCTTCTTGCTGTATTCTCCATTTTATCTATCAGGAAAAACTTCCCGTTAACCATAAAAATATAAAAACAATATTGTATTCTTTCACCCATTTTCACATTCTGATTTAAATATAAGTGTCTTTATGACATGCAAGTAGAAGGGCACTGTGTGAGAAGAGAATATAATGATAGGAACAAAAGTAGGGGACTTGACAGTGGAGGAGCAATACTGGATAAATTACAATGTTGTGCATGTATATATCAGAGTTTCATAATAAAGTCAATAATTTTATATGCCCACTAAACATTTTCATCAAAAAGAAGAAAAAGTGAAATTCAAATATGATATTCCAAGTAAATGTAAGTTTATAAAAGTCTTATACCATACACTATTTGAATGAGGTTTGAAAATCTATATAAATACAACTTATTTATTCCTTTTGCCTAAATGTCAGAGAGTAAAAAGTTCAGTTTATTGTAGGTTTTCTATGTTTAAAATATTACAAGGATTGTTTTGAAGCTAATTACATGAAGCACATTGGAGTTAGCTGACAATGTATAACAGACCAGTAATAAATGGAGAAAAACAGCTATTTGATGACTCAAGACACCAAGATTCCTGGCTGCATAGATGATTCAGAGGTCAAGAGCATTGTACTACCCTTGTATAGGATCTGATTTCAGTTGCTAGGTCACAAAGCTAGTGGTTAACAGCATCATGTAACTGCAATTCCATGAGAATCAATGCACTCTTTTTGCCTCGGAATGCACTACACACAGAAATGTGTAAATGGTGCGGGAGAATTGTCTGTATTCTGTCAATCATGTTATAAATAAATGCTGATTGGCCAGGCAGGAAGCATAGGTGGGAAAACAAGACAGGAAGTAGAGGTGATGCAATGAGAGCAGGAGAATTCTGGGAAGGAGGAAATTGATCCATCCCACTCCTGCCCAGACCACCTAAGCTACAGGATGTGGTCTGCCCCACTGAAAAAGGTTGACCCACATGGATAACATAGATCAGGATAATGGGCTTACATAAGCTACAAGAGCTATTAATTAGCCTGACCTAAACGGCCAATCAGCTTTATAACGTATAGAGATCTCTGTGAGATTTTCTTTGGGGCTTCCTGTTTATTGGGTACCAGGAGGGACAAAAACCCCAACAAGTAGGCCTCGATCATGTTACATGTAAGCACACACACACAATAAAGCTAGCACTACTTTACTCTTACTACCATTATCACTACTGCTACTAATATTTATTAAAGAACTACACAATTCAATTATAGGATTTATTTTTTGACCACACAGTCATTCACAGTACAAATACATGATTTAAAAAGTTTTAAGAATTTATTGCCATGGGAACAGTTCCGGTGGGAAACCAATCATTTTCTCCTGGAACACTTTATCAAAGGCTTCAGCTTGGGCTACAGTAAAGTGATTCTTCCAGTCTCCAGTTGTGCCTGGAAAATGTGAAGCAGACACAAAGATGGGTTAATGATGATCTTAACACTATCACTCCTTAACTTAAAATGCTTAACATATCCCTCAATCCACTCTTCACATACTTGACAAGGAACAAACAGTATATAAAGTAAAACTGTCAGTGACTCCCTAGATAATTCTTCTTATGCCTTGCAATAATATGCAAACAGACTTCTACCTCTGTGGAAATATTGACCCACCTTATTCTGTCCCATCCTGTCAACTACAAAATCTAACAGCATCAACACTAGCTCAAACTCTAGATGACCAAATTATTTCTGCTCCCCACTATACCTGATTGCCCCACACTGTTCATCCCAACAGAGTTTTTTATCTTAATTATCCAAGCTGACTTCAATTGTTCTTTCTACATTATATTGTTTACTTAGAGAAGTTCTGAAAAGCATGCAAGCAACTTTTAAAACATCTTTTAAAGTTAATTTTAATTATGTGTATAGGTGCACATGAAAGCAGGTACCTTCAGAAGTTAGAGGCAGCGTATCTCTTGGAGCTGGAGATACACACAGTTGTGAACTACATGACAGTAAAGATGTAAGAGACACAGAAACAGTCAGCAGTGAATGTCCCAGGACTCCTGTTTTCAATCAGTATGGTGTTTGGTAATGTATGCACACCTACATTATTTCATCCTCTGTCCTTTATACAATCTTTGGTTTTGATAACTGCATTATAAGATGTCTCTAGTTGTAATGTTAAATTGTCCAACTGTTCACACTGTATAGTGTGTACCTTCACACTGGAGTGCTCATATATTCCATACAATAATGTCTTGTTCTTTTGTTTTTTTAGTAATGACGCTGTAATCATTTCTTCCTTTCTTCCAAGCAGAACTCTGAATCCCCTATCCTTGTTGTATTTTATTTTATAGTTGTGATACTTTGACCTGCTCTACTCATTTCTATTTTGTATGTATGCACAAAATCTAATATATCTGAAATGTAAAATGATTTGTAAATTGTAAAATCTTTCCTTTAATCAAGCACATCAGGCAAAGGGAGCATACTCAACATGGGTTTGTTGAAAGCATTCCTGAATGAGTGAAGAAGCTATTGGCTTTGTTCCATTTTGCAGATGCAGAACAATGAGTCCTTGAGATTTTACCCAACATAATATAGATGAATTCTTGTGAAGTGAAAAAGATTTGCAATAAAGGTCAGCCTTTTCCTTATCATATTACATTCTTTATTAAAGGTTTGTTTCTTAATTATGTATATATCATTCTGCCTGCATGTATCTGTGCAAGCCAGAAGAGGTCACCAGATCTTACTACTCATGGTTGCAAGCCACCATGTGGTTGCTAGGAATTGAACTCAGGACCTCTAGAAGAACAGTCATTGTTCTTAACTTCTGAGTCATATCTCCAGAACATCACATTATTTTCTGGAAGAATCATGTAAGTTTTTAAGCCTCTAGTAGTATTTATTAAAGAATATATAAAGAATTCATAATTAAATGGTAAATATTGATATACCATATTCAAATAATATACCACTATAGTATATGGATATAATACTGCCATCTGTTATGGTGGAAACTTATAAGTATCCTTTTCTACTCTTAGCTTGTTTGTTATCATCACTTTTTGAACAAGCTTTTGTTCTAAAAGTTCTTTTTCTTTGTTCTTGTAGGTCTTTTTCTGTCTCTGTCTAAGATTAATGTCTTAGACATTCATACACAAACTCACATATACATACATACAATCACACTGATATATGTGTATGTAAATGAATATAAAAATATCCTACTGAGACATATGATACATGAGCCATACTATATTTTGGAATAGAATAAGCAAAAATCCTATTTTGGTCTCATGCCCCACCACTATATGATAGAGGAAGCCTGAAGGTTAAGGCTGAAGTATCTAAATTATTGGTAGAAGAAAATGAAATCCATTGTTCTCTGCTTCCTGCATATATACCCTAGTTCTTTACTCATCTCCAACGACCTGACATCTGATCCATTTCTTCTTCAACACTGACTCCCATCTCACCAATTATTTGCTAGAAAGGTGTAGGTGAGTTTCCAGGTGTTATTCACTCTGGCAAAGTTACTCCTTAATTTTAAAGCAATGAAACCATGCCCACAATCTCTTTCCAGCACAGAGAGGTAGCACAGACATAGAGAAGATGGATATTACTATTCCAAGAGAGATAATTCAGAACCAACTGAGTAGCCCTGAGTCTGAAACAATTCAAATTTAAGTTGGAAAAAACCATTATATTGTAGCAGTGGTGAATAATTTGCATTGTCTTTATGGGGTCTGGAGTCAGCCTGCTATGAGTCAGCAATCTTGACATATTCAACAGCTTTTCAAATCATTTTGAAGGAAGTGATTTCAGTGTTTATCATCCCAGATATATCTTTGGTCCCATGCATTGAAATTTTTTTTAGAGTTAAGTTCTAAGATATAGGGAGCCTTACAGAGCCTCATTGCAACATGTCTGCACTTCATTTTATATTGAGGGTACTGGACATATGCAATGCCAAGATACTCTCCCACAACAAGTCAATTCTTTTTCAGAGTTCCTGAAAGCCACATCATCAACATGGAAAGATTCAAATTGTAAGGTCTGTATGAAACTATGTTGTAATAAGCAATGACTTTTGAAACATTCCCAACTTTCTTATAGTCTCATTGAAACAACAAGCTCTCTACATATTCTGACATATTTTGAAGTTAGATGTATTTTTCTTCACCTTTCCTCATGAGATGCAAACCATTAGGAACCACATCTTCTGTGACGAGGCTAAAATTGGACATTTTATTTTCTTTCATGACTTGGAAGGAACTGTACTTGAGGACAAGATCCAGCTCATCTTTCTCTAATTTCTTTCCTAGGAAGTCACAGATCTTTTCTATAGTTCCTCTTGTGTCCTAAAATAGAAGAAACAAAAAAGATGCTAATGAGCAGAGAGATCTGAGAGAACAGATGCAGAGAAGTTAACTGTGGATGGACACTGGAAAGGGGGCATGGAGAAAGAAATGACACCATGAAATGAAAAGAGCATTGAAAGATTTGAGGAAAGAAACAGGGCATTTACAGATGGCAGAAGTCACACACACAGCATTTTATAATGAGTGGGGCTGGCAATGTGTCTGATGTCTGGACCTAAAAGACAGAGACTGACTTCTTTTAGGGAGGAGAGGATACTAGAGACAGCATCTCACATAACAAGGCTGTTCTTAAACTTACTTTGTAGTAGATGAAGACCTGGAACATGTGATACTCCAGTTTCTAATTCTGTAAAGTTGTGTTTACAGATGCATGCCAATACGCCCACTAAATGCACTGGGATATTTTTTTCCTTTAGATAGGGTCTCACTATGCAGCCTTGTTTGGTGGGATGGAACTTGATATGGAGACTGGACTGACCTCAAGCTCAAATAGGTAATCCACCACCTGAATTTGCTTTCTAAGTGCTGGCATTTAAGGTGTTCACCACCATACCCCACTTGCCTGAGCATTTAAAGAGACTTCAAGAGTTACTTTCAGATAGTGATACATAGGAATGAAGGCAGTGTGCACAAAGATTTTGAGAGAAGTTCATGTTTACACCATGTAATACTGTTTCTTATGGGTATCTAAAATAATATAGTTTTGTAGCACTTTCATAAGAATGATGTCAATATTCATTACTTGGGGGTATTTCAGAAAGCTTTTATTCTGTTTTGAGTTAGGTTATCATGAGTTAGGCTATAACTCATATATCCATCACATACATAATCTTCTTGCTTCAGATACCCTTAAGCTGGAATCACAAATTCACCTTTCACGATAGCCACAAATCACATAAAGTATCCTGGGGGTAACTCTAACAAAGGATGTGAAAGATCTATTTGAGAAGAACTTTAAGGCTTTGAAGTAAGAAATTGAAGAGGACACCATAAAATGGAAAGATCTCCCATGCTCTTGGATGGGTAGGATCAACATAGTAAAAATGGCAATTCTACCAAAGGCAATTTATACGTTCAACACAATCCCCATCAAAATCCAAACAAAATTCTTCACAGACTTTGAGAGGACAATAATCAACTTTATATGGAAACACAAAGAACCCAGGATAGCCAAAACAATCCTATACAATACAGGAGCTTCTGGGGGCCTTACCATCACTGACTTCAAACTCTATTACAGAGCTACAGTATTGAAAACAGCTTGCTATTGGCATAAAAATAGAGATGTTGACCAATGGAATCAAATCGAAGACCTGGCCATCAACCCAGAAACCTATGAACACCTGATTTTCCACATAGGAGGTAAAATTATACAATGGAAGAAAAAAAGCATCTTTAACTGTCAGGAGCCATTTCCTCCAAAAGTATAGCAGGGACTATTGTCCTAAGAATGTTTACGGGGTCACCTACACCCAACTATCTTGAGAGCTATCTGTCAGCAGAACCACCCCACATCCCAACTATCTAGAGAATTGTTTGTGGTTGGAATCACAAAAGGAATGATTCTGCTTGCATAGAGAACACTAGGTGTGTCGACTCGTGACCGAGTGTAGACTCGTGACCATTGCTGCCCCGGCAAGATCCCTTCCTGCCCTTGCCATATCCCTGCCCCCACCCCAAGCCAAATTCCTCATTCAAGGGCTAGGTAAACCACAACCATTTCAACAATAAAGTGAGACCTTGACAAATTGAGAACAGAACCTTCTTGTGTGGCTCTTGCTTGGTCTCCATTTCTTCCTCCAGCCCATGTCTTTTTCAGATAGTGCCTCTTCGGGACCCTGGAATAACTGACCCGCTGGGCGGGTTTACATTCAACAAATGGTGCTGGCATAATTGGATGCCAACTTCTAGAAGAATGTAAATAGATCCATATCTATCACCATGCACAAAACTCAAGTCAAAATGGATCAAAGACCTCAATATAAATCTGACCATACTGAACCTGATAGAAGAGGAAGTGGAAAGTAGATTGCAACACTTGAGCACAGGATACAACTTCCTACATATAACCTCAGTAGCACAGACAATAAAAGCAACATTGAATAAAAGGTAGCTCCTAAAACTGAGAAGCTTCTGGAAAGCAAAGACACTGTTATTAAGACAACTAGGAAATATGCTGAATGGGAGAAGATCTTCACCAACCCTGCATCAGACAAAGGTCTGATCTCCAAAATGTATAAAGAACTCAAGAAACTAGATTTTAAAATTCTAATTAACCGAATTAAACATCGGGTACTCAACTGAACAGAGAATTCTCAACAGAAGAAGTTCAAATGGCCAAAATATACTTAAAGTCATGTTCAACTTCCTTAGAAATCAGGGAAATCCAAATCAAAGCAACTTTGAGATACCATCTTACACCTGTCAGAATGGCTAAAATCAAAAAACACCAATGATAACCTATGCTGGTTAGGATGTGGAGTAAGGGGAACACTCATACATTGCTGGTGGGATTGTAAACTTGTGCAACCACTTTGGAAATCAGTGTGGTAGTCTCTCAGAAAACTGGGAGTCAACCTACCTCAGGATCCAGCAATTCCACTCTTGGGAATATACCCAAGAGATATCCAATCATACTACAAAAGCATTTGTTCAATTATGTCCATAGCTGCACTATTTGTAATAGCCAGAACCTGGAAACAACCTAGGTGCCCCTCAATAGAAGAATGAAAAAGAAGGTGTGGCACAAATACACATAATATTTCTACTCAGTTGCAAAAAACAATGACATCTTAAATTTTGCATGCAAATGGATGGACATAGAAAGCACTTTACTGAGTGAGATGACCCAGACCCAGAAAGAACAATATGGTATGTACTAATTCATTAGTGTATTCTAGCCATAAACAAAGGATATTGAGCCAATAGTTCATGATCCTAGACAACCTAAATAATAAGGTGAACCTAAAGAAAAATATATATTTATCCTCCTGGATATTGGAAGTAGAAAAGATCATCGGGCAAAAGTTGGGAGCACAGGGGTGGGGGTAGGGCTGGGGAAGGGGAGATGAAGAGAGAGAAGAGAGAAGGAAAGGTTTGGGATGAATTTGAGGGAATGAGATGGTTGAGATGGAGGAAGGGTGGATATGGGAGCAGGGAAGAAGATATTCTAATGAAGGGAGTCATTTTAGGGTTGGCAATATACTTGGCTCTAGAGCAGTTCCCAGGCGTCCAGAGAGATGTCCCCAACTAGGTCCTTGGTCAGCAGAGGAGAGGGTGCCCATAGGCACACTGTTGAATATCTTGCATATCACCATAGAACCTTCTTCTGGCGATGGATGTCGATAGAGACAGAGACCCACATTGGAGCACTGCACTGAGCTCCCAAGGTGTAGAAGAATAACAGTAGGAGCAAGAACATGAGCAAGGAAGTCAGGACCATGAGGAGTGTGTCCACCCATGGAGATAGTGGGACTAATCTAATGGGAGCTGACTTAGGCCAGCTCGACTGAGACTGAATGAACATGTGATCATTTTGGACTCTCTAAATGTGGCTTACAATGAGGGATGACTGAGAAGTCAAAGATAATGACACTGGGTTTTGATTCTCCTGGCATTTAGGAGCTTAGACTGTTTGGCACATCTTCGTAGACCTGGATGGAGGGGAGATGGCCTTGGACTTCTAAAATGATAGGGCTCCCTGACTTCTCTTAGGACTGGAGAGGGAGGGGGAGCAGGGAAGTGGGAGGGAAAAGGGAGGAGATGGAAAATTTTAATAAATAAATTAGAAATAAATCTGGAAATACAGGTTGCAAATCAGAAATAATTAAGTAAGTTAGAAGAAAGCCTTTATAATTCTGCCCAAAAGGCAGAGTTATATGCTATTCTCATCGTACTAAAGGATTTTTAAAAACCTCTTAATATAGTTACTGATTTGCAGTATGCAGAAAGAGTTGTCTTGCATATTGAAACCACTGAACTTATACCATATAACTGTCTTTATTATTCATTCAGGTACAAGACATAATCGGGAATAGGCTTTGTCCCATATACATCACACACATCTGATCTCATACTAGTCTGCCAGGTCCTCTAGCACAAGGTAATAATGCAGAAATTGACTGATTATTGGCTAGAAGTGTGCTGTATGCCTCAGAGTTTCACAAGCAACATTATGTCAATAGCAAAGATTTAAAGAAAGTTTTCTATTGCATGTCAACAAGTTACAGAGATTATAAAGACATGTCCTAATTTCTTTTTCTATGACCAAATACCATTACCTGCAGGGAGTAACACAAAGGGTACTCAAAGGAATGAGATCTGGCACATGGATGTGTTCCACTTTACAGAATTTGGAAAATTAAAATATGTACACCACACCATTGACACTTATTCAGGTTTTCTATTGGCAACTGCCTTTAGCTCAGGAAAGGCTTCTTTAGTAATCACACATTTGTTAGAAGCTATGACTATCATTAGTATACATGTACAAATAAAGACAGATAATGACTCAGGATATGTCTCTAAGGAATGAAACAGGTTTTTTTGCTTATTATAATATAAAGTATATTATGGGTATATCAAACAATCCTACAGGTCAGGTAGTTATAGAAAGGTCAAAGTGAATGATGTGGGATTTTCCTCAGTATGTTGTGATTACCATTAACAAATAAAAAAACTGCTTTGGACCTAAAGCAGGAAAGAAATTAGCTAGGTAGGGAAAACTAAACTGAATGCTAGGATAAAGAAGGACAGAGTCAGAGAGAAGCCATGTAGCCCTACTAGAGCCAGATGGAACTTTAGTTGGTAAGCCACAGCCATGTGGCAATACACAGATTAATATAAATAGGTTAAATTAATATGCAAAAGTCAGCCACTAAGAAGCTAGAGCTAATGGGCCAAGCAGTGTTTCAATTAATATGGTTTCTGTGTGATTGTTTCAGTTTTGGACAACAAGGACAAACAAGCAGCCTCCCTCCTACAAATTGGTGCACCAACGTGGCAGACTAAATCCACTTAAAAACCTGAGAGAGCTTTAAAAGGAATTCTCAACATAAAAGAACAGAGTTTAGCACAGTTTCTTAGTATCCACATTTTTTTTCTATATGGGCTTGCAGTGAGTAAGGTGTCGTGGGGACCAGTAAAATCTATGTGACTTCTTTAAAATAAAACCAACAAACAGCAGGTTCCTAGTTTGCCAGCATGAATAGCTCTGCCTCTTTTGGGAAGTTTGACTATTGAGCATTTAAATGGGGTTTGTGGATAGTGTACTGCAAGTTACTTGGTGGCAGCATGGCCAACTGGTTATCAGAGTTGAGGTGGTGATGATGGCTCCCACCTGGAAGTCTCAGGCACTAAAGGACTTCTACCATTTTTGTTCTGTACTGAGCAATCCAGAAGTACTCTATATATCCTAGTAATGCTGCAGCTCAAGTTTTTAAGAAGCACTTAGCATTTTAAGTTCTCCTGGACACCAGAGAATTAAAGATTCACAATAGCACACATTCAGACATGAAAGACCTCTAAATGGACCACAATGTTGGATAAATGTACATAGGCTTGGGGAAAAAAGAAACTATAGAGAGTTATAAAAAGAAGTAAATGGTTTTTAAAAAAATAAAACAATATATTTAAAGAGACAGTACATATAGTCATAGATTAAAGGAGTAAAGATAATAAAATAAAAATGAAAAAGTAATAGAGTAAAAATAAACCACAAAAAGATGGAATATACTCAGAGAATCTGGATTATGTATATTACTATGTTTTCTTTGAAATTTTTGACTGTGAAGAGCTAAATACACAGAGACATTTATTGTACAGGCTGATAAGCTAAATCGGCAATTATATTATTAAGGTATCTTGACTTCAGAATTTGGGTCTAAGGATATATTGCTTTGGAAAAAAGTTCTTCTTTTGTTTCCACAGAGGATGAGAACCTGTGAATTCATTCCAGGCTAATGTTGTTTAATGAACCAAAACCCCTCAAAGGTTGCCTTAAACACCCCTCAAAAAATTACTTCATCCAATAAACAACAGGAAGAAGTTTAGACAGAACTATGCCCATATTCCCAATATTGTCTACAAATGTGTCTTTACATTTAAAGGGGGATATGCTATAGAGATTTGCATTGGTATGGATCTTGGTTCGTTGATACAAATTTAAGGTCAATTTTGTTATATGGTGTATATGTATTTCTGATCTTGATTAAGGTATTGTGTTTGTCCAGCTCATTTTAAAAATGCAATGTATAATTAAGAAATATAGGCTAATAGATAATCATCTATAATAGTTAAGCTTGTAGTCATGATAGTTAGATTTTCTAGATGTACAGAGATGTATTTCAGATAGATATGTATTCTTTAAACCTTTCAAAGACAACAAAATATGGCACTTAAAATGTTTTAAGAATGTAGGACATTAAGAATGTAAGAGTCAGCCAATAAGAAGTTAGAGCTAATGGGCCAAGCAGTGTTTTCATTAATATGGTTTTTGTGTGATTATTTCGGTTCTGGGCAGCCGGGACAAACAAGTGGTCTCTCTCCTACAATCGAACTATAAAGGATATGCTAAACAAACAGAAAAAGGTGGAAAATACCCATAGAAATACATTCCCTAATGCTTTATTAACCTTGAGTTTTGTTAACACTAATGAGAAATGTATAACAGCAGCAGAAAGACATTGGATGATAGAAAAAACTTCTGAATTAAATCAGCTGGTATATTTCAAGGATATGCTAACCTCACAATGGAAATCAGGAGAGGAGCTACGTTGGGGAAGTACTTTTGCACTTGTTTCCACAGGAGAGGAAAAGCTATGGATACCATTGAAATTGATAAAGATTTGATTTGAAAAAGAGAAACCTCTTGAGAAAGAGAAATGACAGCTCATTCACAGAGGTGACAATCATAAGAAAACCTCATAAGGATTGGGGAAGAGTTCTGTTCTTGTCTTTAAGGAAAATACTCATCTTCATAGAATCAAGAGACCTCAGACATTTAGATGCCTATAGATGAAAAGATATCTAAGCAGAAAGAATCACCATGCGAAGAGAAATCTGACATCATTTGCATGGTAAAATTTGATTATCCAGACATGTGTACATCTTTAATTACAAATAAGAGCTGGCTTTGGAATTGGACAATGACTATCCTTCTCTAAATCCAAGCATGTTGCAAAAAAAAAAAACATTCGGAATTTTTGTCTCATGTCAGGAGCCATCTGGTATGGGACAGAAAGAAGATAGATTTGAAGGAAATATTTTACTTTTCTTCATGCCCATTTTGTGTATATCATATCTTTCATTGAATACATGTCTATATGAATAATATTTAAATTTTCAACAATGAACACTAGATTTTCTTGCAGTAACCTTTGAAACTTCCAGGTAGAAGATGGTGCTGACAACAATGACTCCACCTGGTTAATTAAGACATCATGATGCTGATAGTGCTACTATGAGACCAGTTTTGGGGGACCAGCTGTGGAAATGGTGAGGCTTCTTACAATGCTTTGGTCAGAACTTCAAATAAGAACTTAAAAAAAAACCCTATCTACTACTCAAAGACCTTACACAATTATATAAAAGAGTAATTTTAAACTTAACTGTCATTTTACTTTTACAGGATCCCTTAGAAAGAACATTGCCCCCATGAAAGCTGAAAGCAACTCTAGAAGATGACATCCCTTTTCCCCAAGAAACTTTGTCCTTAGGGTTAGGGACACCATTTTGGGGAAGATTATAATTCATATAGCGTGAGGAGTTGGGGTGGAAATTATGTAGCCTCAAAGATTAAAAAAAATCCAGAAAAAAATAAAGAAGGAAAACTGAATGGGATGATAGGTAGATTAGTGTGAACTTACTCACACTAATAATAATAATAGTGAGTAATAGAGTGAATACGTGAGAGCTATTATTTACTGACAATTTACATTGGTATAAATTTTTGTATATTGATATAAGTTCAAATGCTATTTGTTATATTGAATATGCTCTGATTTCTGCTTAACTGTATTTTTGTCTGTGTGTTTGTATACCTATGCAAAGTTATTTTGTCAGATTGTATACATGCATGCTTCTACCTGTGTTTAAGACATTTTGTATATTGATACAATTTTAGGATATATTTATCATATTGCATTATATATTTCTACCTGTGATCAAGATATTTATACATTGTTTACATTTTGAGGTTAATGTACTCATTTGTTGTAGAGTTGTTTAAAGATTGTTTAATATTCTAATATGAAGTCTTAGTCTTTAAGTTATACAGGTGTTAAGTATTATACGTCAATAGTCATCCATGTTTCTCTACATACAGTTAAACTAATCAGGTTCTTTAGATACATAGAGATAGATTGTATCTATCCACATAGCTACCTAAAGTTTAACCACTTCAAAGATGTGTAGAACATGGTATTTAAATAACTTGGGATTTTGTTAATGTGAGACACGATTGCTCTTGGCAATCATTGATCTATTCCTGAGAGAGTGTTGAGCACCAAAGACACTCCACTTGGAGTTTGTTTTCTTCTTGGCAAATCTGGCTTTTTGCCTATGCCTTGATCAATGACAAAGTGCACAATCACCAGACTTGACCCAGCATGATACAAGAAAAAATGCTGCCGAACATTCACAAGACAGGGTAAGATGGTTCTGAAAATTTCCCGCCTCTGAAAATGGTCTGTCAGTTACTCTAGGTGTTAGCCAAAGTTGGCAGATTCAACATTGCAAATGAGACTTTGAGTGACTGCCTAGGCAGCCAGTTGTCTCTGTCATCTACTGTACATTTTGGAAGCTGCTTGATTGTGCTTCCTGCCTACTCAAGTTAATATTATCTCCCTTCTCCGGTCTTCAATGGGGTTGAAGACTAGATAGCCATTATTACCATCCTCTTATGATCTAGTCAAGCCATTTCTACTACAATCTTAGACTCCTTAGGATAGAACGTTTATTAAAACATTAGGATATGTTCCTTGCTTAATATTGTCTATGCTGATTGTAATTCTAATTTTATACTTGATATCTGTTCCTAGTGTACTTAGTTTTGTATTAGTTTTGGAACTCTTTTATTTAAACAAAAGGGGGAGGTACTTTGGGAGCTCCTTCATGCAATAACCTTTAATATACTAGCTCACTAGGGCATGGTCTCATAGTATAAATGCAACTGTAAGGAGTGCGCTGCCTCTCTCTCTTTGGACTCTCATTTTTGTCTCCTATCTTCAGTTCCTGTTTCCCATTAGTGCAGAGGACTGTGATCTGTGATCCTACCCCTAAATAAATAAACATTTATAATACATAATCCTGAACTAGTGTGGGATTATTTTGTAACTTCCATCATCAAGAGGGAGTATTTTTAACTAAATGAACATAACATACACAAAATTATTTTTTCTTAATGGTCTTTTGAAACAATGTCTCTTGTAGCCAACACTGATCTCAAACCAACCATACAAATAAGTAAAGATGATCTACAACCCCTGAATCTGACTCTATGTCTCAGAGCTAGGTTTTCAGTCAAGTGACACACTGCTGAGGTATTTTTTTAATTTTTAAAATAAGAGATATTTGAGACACACCCAAAGTACTTAAACATACTTATACCATCAATTGGACATTTTAATGAAATGAAACCTCCAATGATCAGGTAAATGTATAGTCTACAAGTCTATTTAAATATATGGCATTACTTAATGGTGAAACATTTTAAATGATCTCTACTAGCACTTTGGAAATCTGTAGTGTAATCTAGTCCATCCTGAAGAACCCCCTGTACTGCAGAGCACAGGACAACATCTTTCCTGACTGTCTGCACCCTGTAGATGTCCAATCTGATTTGTGTAGCACTCTGTACTGTTCATGTGACTCCAGTGTATACGGTGTAATTACCAGACTACCTTAATATGAAACAGCAAATTTTAATGAAGGAATAGCTTACAACACCAGGGATCCAGCGATGAGCAGGAGATACAAAAAAGAGGGGCCAGTGGGGCAAAAACCACCATATTTATATGTAAACATTAGCCCGAGGCGAATATGCCCTCCCTTGGGCAGGGTTTCCCCTACACTCCAGCACTTGTATTCTCCCAGAACTCACTGACAGTTTTCTTCTTTGCAGTCAAGGGTATATGACATACATTTTGGCACAACAGTAGGATAACATTACTATCCCCACTAACCACTGACCACTGCATTATCAGATGTATCAAATGTGCTGCCTAGATACAATTAAAAACCTGTAGTGCAAGTGTGAACTACCCCTCCCTTTCTCAAGATAAAGTAGGATAAAGAAGACACGGAAAATGGACTAGGAGGCTGGAGAGGAAATGTCAGATGCAGGTCAATAAAGAACATAAGCAATAATCTAACTTTTATTGAGTGTTCATGAGCCTAACACTGACATGCCAACACTGAGGAATGTGAGGTGCTCCATGGGTCGGTTTGTGAGAGGGTTTGTGGTTGAAATAAGAATGTTGGTTACCTGTTTCAGGTCTTCATAGCTCAAAAGCAGGAAGTTGTCCCTTTCTCTCATGGACAGCCAGGCACGGGTGTGCTCAAACCATGATCCAAATATAACTGTGTGAAGGGAGGAAGAAAGTGTTGGTTACAAAGAATAAAAGTGAGCACTGCCTGATATTCTTCACTTTTGTGCAAATGGTAGATACCTTTATTAAGAAAAATCAAACTGACATTTACAATATTCAATGTAACAAATGATACATACACTACAATGAGCTGATAAAATCAAAAACTCTAGTAAGCTCATCACCCCACTGCTTTACCACTGATGCCATGAGGAGACATCCTCCTGTTGGGTATCAATGACTGAGGCATGTGTTGGGGAAAGCAATCACACCAATACAGTAAGCCAGAGGTTTCTGGACATGGTTAGGCTTGGTCTGAAGAACTATCTTAAGTAATTATGAGGGAGATCACCTACGATTGGTTTCCCCCTCTAAGTTACCCCCACTACTCAATATCACTCTTCAACACCCAAGCCTCCAAAACATAGACAAGTAGAGACCTTCCAAGCATAGACAGCCACCTTTACATCCAAACTTCATTTACGTTCCTAAGGCTATTGTGATGTGTTCACAATAGATCCTGGTCTAGTGCACTCTCTTCTTGTCTCAGCCTCCATTTCACACTTGCACTGTTACCCATTATCTGAAGAAATAACTGAATCAAATCAGGAAAGAAGGTAAGAGTGAAGTCGGGGTAAGAGCAGTAGAATATATGAATTCAAGGATTCTAAGATTTAATTGAAAACTGAGGGTAAATGGCCTACCGGGAAGTTGTAGAGAGAAAGTGAATTCCACAAGAAATGGCAGAATTAAGTCACTTAAAGAGATTGAAAGCTGGTCTCAGGTGATGGCTCAGTGGAATGCATTTGCCTTGTAAGTGTGAGCACCTGAGTTTGAATCCTCAGGAACTATTGAATGAAATAGAAATTAAGGTTCAACACGTAATGTTGTTGTTGGTCTTCCACATTCAAGCTTTGGCACAAGAACAGACATAGTCACACATTTGTTCCCGTACAATCATGGATACACACACCTATGCCCATCAAAAAAGGCTAAAAGCCAAGCCAGAAGTGGTGGCACACATTTATAATACTGAAACTCAGAGTTAGAGTCAAGAGAAGACTAGAGCTTCAATGTCATTTTCCATTACATTGTGAATTAGTGGCCAATTTGAGATACACCTGATCATGTCTGAAAATAAGCAAAAAACCAAAAGCATGTTAGTGAGAGCATCAAAAATAAGCCAATAACATATATGTTGCTGATAATTAACATTTGGTTTGCTTTAGAGGTCATTTTTGAAGATAATGTGTTTATTTGGAGGCTGGGATTACAAAGTAAATGTCAAGAAGGCTGTCTCTGTCTGTTTTGTAGAAAAGGATTACTTGAACTATTGATCCACTGTATCCATCCCATAAATGTCATGGGTGAAGGCTTTTACCATGTTACTCAGCCTGGATATATTATTTTCTTACACTTTAGTTTATATATATCAAGTTATGAGACCTAGTGGCTGTGTTCAACTAGGTTCTCTCTGCCTACCAACCCTGCCTATCCTTTTTTCCTGCCTCAATATTGCCTGCTTAGCTCTCTATTAGATCATCATGTGTTTTAGACAGGCAAAGTTTCACAGCTTCACAGAGTTAAACAAATTAAACATAAACGAATGCAACACATCTTTGAAACATTATAATAAATGTTTTACAACATAAATTACTGTAACACATCTTAAAATAATATTCCACAACATCTCTATAAGTTGCTTTCTGTTGGAACAGAAGCCAACTCAGATACAGTTGGAAAGTGGGTCACCACAAAGACCAAAAAAGAATCTTCCCTCAGAATTGTATAAGTAAACAAAGAAAGCACATTGAAATTGTCAAGAGAGAAACACCAAGTCTAACGTAATAGAAGGTCTGTTAGAACTGAGATTTCAACAGAGTTTAAAATCTGTGTGATGCAATGTAAACAAACCTAAGAGAGATGTTTAAAGGTCAATGTACCTACATTAAGAAATCATTTAGATATCTAATAAAGAAATCAGTTAGATATCTAATAAATTGGTTAATGGTTCACCTTAGCACTCTCTGGAAAAAGAAAAAGTCAAATGCCAAAATCAGCAGCTGTAAAGTAAGCACAGACATTAATGAAATAAAAAATTTGAAAGCATCCCAATAGCAAAACAAACCAGAGAGTCAATGAAACAGATGTGATTCCTTCAAAATGTAAACAATGTTGACAAACCTTAGGTAAACTAACCAAAGGGAAGAACAATTTCCAAAACTAATACAATAAGACATGAAAATGGAGCACTATGACAATCACCAGTGAAATTCAGAAAATTATTAGAATTTACCTTAAGAAATTCCACCAAACTGGAAAATCTAAAGCATATGGAAATATTTTTTTTATTGAAAAAATTTCTGCCTCCTCCCACTTCCCATTTTCCACTCCCTCCCCCAACTTCTCCCCCCTTGCCCCACTCCTCCCCCCCCACTTTTCTGCCCTCCCCCCATTCCTCTCTCCCTCCCTCTCCAGTCCAAAGAGCAGTCAGGGTTTCCCGCCCTGTGGGAAGTCCAGTGTCCTCCCCACTCCATCCAGGTATAGGAAGGTGAGCATTCAAACAGGCTAGGTTCCCACAAAGCCAGTTCATGCAGTAGGATCAAAACCCAGTGCCATTGTCTTTGGTTTTTCATCAGCCTTCTTTGTCTGCCATGTTCAGAGAGTCCAGTTTTATCCCATGCTTTTTCAGTCCCAGTCCAGCTGGCCTTGGTGAGCTCCCAATAGTTCAGCCCCACTGTTACAGTGGGTGGGGACACCCCTCGCGGTCCTGACTTCCTTGCTCATGTTCTCCCTCCTTCTGCTTCTCATTTGGACCTTGGGAGCTCAGTCCTGTGCTCCAATGTTTAAAATGTTTAAAAGATAAACAGGTATATGTAGGGAGAAGGCTCAGCAGTTAAAAGCATTCACTGTTTCTCTACAGGACCAGGATTCAGTTTTCAGTATCTACATGATAGTTGTCAGTGTACTCTTTCAGTCTTTGTGGGTATCAGACACATATGCAGCAAGACAAACGCATGCAAGCAAAACACATCTACAGAGAAAATAAAATGAACCTTAAAATTAATCAGGCCTGACCCTGCCCCTTGCCTGCCATTTTTGGATTAGGGAAAGGAATAGCAAAGACAAGGACTGAACAACTCAGCTACAATTGAGGTCCAGATCCAGGGCACTGAGTGGTTTACCTCAACATAGACACTATCAGTAAGCTCTGGAGAAGATGGAAAGGACAGGTACTGTGGAACAATAGCCACTGGATAATCATAAGTCTGAGCAATAATAGAATATCCAAGATATCCAATAATATCCTCATCCACGTCTAGATGAGGGTCCAGTATTGATGGTGTAGCAGTAGCCAGAGACCCTGAATGCGAACACATCTCATTGCAATGAATATTTATAGGTAAAGCTGTTTGGGCAAAAGGGTATACTTCATGACATATCTTAGCTCCCAATGCTATTATGATGAACAAATATGGAAAGGTGAGAATGATGGAGTAGCAAAGTACTACAAGTATGATGAAACTGGACACAGCAGATGTGATGGGTATGAGCGAGGATCGGCTTTGAGAGAGGAGCAGGTGATTTGCCCAGAGGGATGGGTGAAATAGTTTGATTTTTTGTTTGCTTTTCCTTTGTTTTTAAAATAAGTTTATCTTTCTTTTACATTCCAGCCTTAGTTTTTCCTAACTCATTTCCTCCCAGTCCCTCACCCACTCCTCTATTAACATCCCCAAGCATTCCTCAACTATTTCTGTTTAGGAAAGGGAGGGTCTCCCATGAATATCAACAAAACGTTGCACATCCGCCAGGCACATGCCTTTAATCCCAGCACTCGGGAGGCAGAGGCAGGCAGATCTCTGTGAGTTTGAGACCAGCCTGGTCTACAGAGCTAGTTCCAGGACAGGCTCTAAAGCCACAGAGAAACCCTGTCTCGAAAAACCAAAAAAAAAAAAAAACCCAAAACTTCCCAAAACATTGCATATCAAGTTATAGTAGACTATGCATCTCCCCACGTATTAAAGATGAACAAGGTGACCCAGTACAAGGAGGAGGGCCCCAAGAACCAGTAAAAGAATCAGAGACATTCTATAAGAAGTTAGCAGTTCCATAAGAGAGCCACTCTACGCAACTGTAACATATATGAAGAGGGCCTTTGTCAATCCCCTCTAGGCACCCTGGTTTTCAGTTCAGTGTCTGTGAGTTCTATGAGACTAGGTTGATTCTATGAGCTTTCTTCTGGTGTTCTTAACCCTTCTTGCACCTACAATCCCTACTCATCATTTTCTGCAGGATTCTCTGAACTCCACCTAATGTTTGGTTATGGATCTGCATCTGTTCCCATCTGTTACTTGATGATGTCACTCTGATTACTGTCGGGCTAGGAACCAGTGTGGTCATAGGAGATGGCCAGTTCAGGCTACATATCTGATATGCTAGGAGTGTAAGCTGGAGCTTCCTTATAGATTCCTGTGAGATTCTCTTGTGCAAGGATTTACCTGACCCAGAAATGCCCCACCTTTTCAATCCTCTCCCGAGTATTCATAACAGCATTTTGCATAATGGCCAGAATCTGGAAACAACCTAGGGGCCCCTCAACCAAAGAATGGATAAAGAACATTTGGTCCATTTTCTCAATGGAATGCTACTCACCTGGTAAAAACAACATCATCAGGAACCTTGAAAGAAAATGGATGGAATTAAAAAAAATCATCCTGAGTGAGGAAGCCCAGACTCAGAAAGGCAAATATGGTATGTATGTACTCATAAGTGAATATTATCTGTAAAGTAAAGGATAACCATGCAACAATCAACAGCCCCAGAGAGGCAAGGTAGCAAGGATTGCAAAAAGGGATATGTCCCTAAAATGGGGAAAATAGAAAAAATTTCCTGAGTTAACTGGGTGCTGGCAGGGGTGGGAACATGACAGATTTTAATGGGAGAATGTATGGAATGGGAGAGTATTTGAGATACATCTTGATGGGGGTATTTTAGGGTTAGATAGAAACCTACTGCTAGGGAAACTCCCATGCTTCTACAAGGATGTTCAAATCAAGGACTAGCTACAGTGGACAGACAGCCTGAACTGGCCACCTCTTGTAATCAGGACAATAACAGCCCACCTTGTCATCAGAGTCATCATCCAGTGATGAATGGAAACAGATGCAGAGACCTACAGCAAAGCACTGGCTTTACTATAGGAATTCACCTGAAGAGAATGAGATGGATTAGATGAGTCAGGTGGGTCAAGGTTATCACAAAAAAATCCACAGAAATGACTTATATGGGTTTATAGGCTTATGGACTGACAGAGAGACTGCATGGAACTGACTTAGGGCCTCTTATGTTTGACACTGTGTAGCTTGATTTACTTGGATTCCTAGTTGTAGAAGTTGGGCCTGTCTTTATTGCTTTGGCTGATATTTAGGAACCTATTCCTCATAGTGGGTTGCCTTGCTCAGCCTTAATATAAGGTGAGAATTTTAGTCCTACCTCAACATGCCATGTCAATCTATGTTGACACCCATGCTGAGGCCTGTCACTTTCTGAACAGAGGAGAAGTGGATTGGGAGGTAGTGTTGGGAGATAGGTAGGAAGAGGGAATGGGATGAGGAGGGGGAAACTGTGGTCATGATATAAAGTAAATGAGCAAATTATAAAAGAATTTACTTCCTCTCAAATCCCACACTCAATGATGTATTACTTCCTAGAAGGCTGTGTCTCATAAATTTGAAACTGCCATCAACTGGAAAACAAGTGTTCAAATGCCATTATACATGTGGATCATTTCTAATTCATTCACCACATAGGATAATACCTGCTGGGAAGACCAGACTCTCCAAATGATGCCAGAATGGGTTTTCATGGGACCAGCTCTTCCTGAACCCTGTTATGCAGTGGTGTGTGAGAACAGAAATTCTACATCACCATGATAAAGATGGTTATGAGTCTGGAAGCCACAGATTGTTTGTGTTTTGAGGAATAAGATGGAGCCATCTGAATATTAAATAATATACTAAAGGCTGGGGATGTAGCCAAGTTCGATAACATGCATGACACTGTGGTTTTGAGTCACAGTATTCAATAAACAGAACATGGGTGTAGTTGCTTGTAGTCCTAGAATTCAAGAGGTAGATGCAGGAGGAACAGAGCTTCAAGGTCACCCCTGACTATATAGAGAGTTCAAGACCAGCCAAAACTATATCTCATCTTGTCTTTAAAATATCTTTGAGCCCTGGGCTTTAAGAAGAGCTAATACCTATACTCCTCATTGCGTTCCACTTAACAGAAAGAGAAGGGTCATTCCCAAACTCATTTTATGAAGAATACAATTATCCTGATACAAAAACTGCACAAAGATTCAACCAATAGAGAATTACAGACCAATTTCACTCATGAACATGCAAAAGTTCTTAGTAAAAATACTGGCAAACCGAATCCAAGTACACATAAAAAAATAATCCATTATGATCAAGTAAGCTTCACTCCAGAGATATAGTGCTGGTGCAACATATGAAAATCTAGCAATGTAATCCATCATATAAATAAACTGAAAGAAAAAAAAAACATACGATCATTTTATTGGATGGCAAAAAAGCATTTGACTAAATTTAACACCTCTTCATGATAAAGGTATTGGAGAGATTAGAGATACAAGGATCATATCTAAATATAATAAATGTTATATACAGCAAGCTGACTACTAACATCTAATTAAATGAAGAGAACCTCAAAGCAATTCCATTCAAATCAGGACCAAGTAAGGGCTGTCCACGCTCTCCATATCTCTTGAAGTTCTTGCAAGAGCAATTAGACAACATAAGGGGACCAAGGGGTCTCAAATTGGAAAGGAGGAAGTCAAACATTTGTTATTTGCAGATGATATGATAGTGACCCCAAAAATTCTGCCAGAGAACTCCTACAGGTGATAAATACCTTCAGTGATGTGGCAGGATACAAGACCAACTCAAAAATATCAGTAGCCCTCCTATACACAAAGGCTGAAGATGCTGAGAGGGAAATCAGAGAAACTTTACCTTTCACAATAGGCACATATACCATAAAGTATCCTGGGTTAACACTAACCAAGGAAGTGAAAGACCTATTTCACAAGAACTTTAAGTCTTTGAAGAAAGACAGTGAAGAAGATACCAGAAAATGGAAAACTCTCCCATGCTCTTGGATAGGAAGGATAAACATAGTAAAAATGGCAATTCTACAAAAGGCAATCTATAGATTCAATGCAATCCCCATCAAAATCCCAACATAGTTTTTCACAGACCTTGAGAGAACAATAATCAACTTCATATGGAAAAACAAAAAGCCCAGGATAACGAAAACAATCCTATACAATAAAGAAACTTCCAGAGGCATTACCATCCCTGACTTCAAGCACTATTACAGAGCTACAGTAATCAAAACAGCTTGGTATTGGCAAAAAAACAGAGGCGTTGACCAATGGGATAGAATTCAAGACCTGGATATTAATCCACACACCAATGAACACCCAATTTTTGACAAAGGATTTAAAAGGATGCAATGGAAGAAAGAAAGCATCTTCAACAGATGGTTCAGGCAGAACTGGGTGTCATCCTGTAGAAGACTGAAAATAGATCCGTATCTATCACCATGCACAAAGCTCAAGTTCAAATAGGTTAAAGACCTCAACCACCCTGTATCTGATAGACAAGAAATTGGAAAGTAGCTTTCAATGCATGGGCACAGGAGAGCACTTACTAAGTATAACCCCAGTAGCACAATAAGAGCAAAAATGAATAAATGGGCCCTCCTGAAAGTGAGAAGCTTCTGTACAGCAAAGGACACAGTCAATAAGACAAAAAGGCAACCTAATAAATGGGAGAAGATCTTCACCAACCCCTTATCAGACAAAGGACTGAGCTCCAAAATATAAAAAGAACTCAAGAAATTAGATATTAAAAATTTAAATAACTCAGTTAACAATGGGGTACTGAACTAAACAGAATTCTCAATAGAAGAATTTCAAATGGTCCAAAAATAGTTAAGGGCATGTTCAACTTCCTTAGCTATCAGGGAAATGCAAATCAAAACAACTCTGAGATACCATCTTACATCTGTCAGAATGGCAAAATAAAAAAAAAACAATAATGATAGTTTATGCTGGAGAGGATTTGGAGTAACGGGGACACTCATTCTTTGCTGGTGGGAATGCTAACTTGTACAACCACTTTGGAAATCAGTGTGCTGTTTTCTCAGAAAATTGGGAGTCAACCTACCTCATGATCCAGCAATACCACTCTTGGGAATGTACCCAAAAGTTGCTCAATTCTATGACAAAATCATTTGTTGAACTATGTTCATAGCAACACTATATATAATAGCAAGAACCTGGAAACAACCTAGATGTTCCTCAGTGGAAGAACAGATAAAGAAAGTGTGGCAATCTATTCGTTAAAGTACTACTCAGCGTTAAAAAAAATGACATCTTGAATTTTGTGTTCAAATGGATGGAAATAGAAAACACTATCCTGAGTGAGCTAACCCAGAGACAAAAATTTGTATATGGTATGTATTCACTCCTGAGCGGATACTAGCCATAAACAAAAGGACTTTGAGCCTATAGTTCATGATCCTAGAGAAGCTAAGTAATAAGGTGAATCCAAAGACAAACATATATAGATCCACCTGGAAATTGGAAGCAGACAATATTGCCTGACAACATTTGGGAGCATGAGGGAAAGAAGTAGAAGGAAGGAAAAAAGGGGAATAGGAGCGGAGAAGGGGGGTTTTGGGGAGAGCTTGAGGGAATCACATAGTTGAGATGGAGGAAGGAAAGATAAGAGATATCTTGATTGAGGGAGCCATGTTGGGGTCAGCAAGAAACCTGGCTCTAGAAAATTTCCCAGGAATCAACAAGGATGACCCCAACTAAGACTGAAGCAATAAAGAGGGTTTCTCTACTCTCCTTGCACTGTAGTCAGAGTGATGATTATCTTTAATATCACCATAGAACTTTTGTCCAACAACAGATGAAAACAGAGACAGAGACCCGCATCAGAGCACTGGACTGAACACCCAAGGTCCAGTTGAAGAGTGGAATGAGGGAGAGTATGAGGAAGGAAGTCAAGACCACGAGGAGTTCACACACCAAGACAATGTGCCTGAGCTAATGAGACCTCACCAACTCCAACTGACCGGTTAACGAATGAGCATGGGATCAACCTAGTCTCTCTGAATGTGGTTGACAGTTGTGGCAGACTGAGGAAACAATGACAATGGCTCTGGGATTTGTCTCTACTGCATGTACTGGCTTTTTGGGATTTTTTTCTCTTTGGATGTATACTGCCATCAAGCTGGATGTCGTGGGGAGAGACTTGGACCTCCCACAGGTCAGGGTGCCTTGTCCTCTCTTAATATTGGAGAAGGTGAGAGAAGGATGTGTGGAAGACTGGAAGGGAAGTGGGAGGAGAAGAGGAAGTGGAAATTTGGGGAAATTTTTAAAGTAATAAAATGAAAGAAATGCCTTTGAGCCAATAGCAACTCCTATATTTAATAGGACACTCACCATTTCCTTTGAGGAACCATTCAAAATACTCTATCAGGGAACCTGGATTCTTAACAAGGTTTGTCTTATGAAAGAAAAAATAACCAGACACAAGAACATCTCTGGGATTTCTGATGACATAGATCATCTAAAATGGAAAAACATGTATATGAGGGTCAATACAGTCATTCTTCACTTTTACCTGTTACAATTTATATGAAATGTCAATCAAATATCATGACATTTCTAAAATCATTTATTAATTTTATTTGGAAAAACCATACTTAAGTACGATACAATCAAGATCCTCTTTCAGACTTTAATTTGATTTACAAATACATAACAGCCAAATGACTGAGGTCACTGTTAATGTAAAAAACAAAAACAATAATAAAAATCTAACACTGATTCTATAGTTGTCAAAAACAATATCTCACAGTGTGAAATATCATCCACCTGCTGTGAAAGAGTAACTTATCTACACAGAATATTGAGTACTGTGCCCAATCTATCTGTGATATGAAAAACTTTTTGGTTTCTGTAACTATAACTACCAAATATAACCCTCAAAACAGTCATGGTGCAGAGCTTAAAGCCAATGTGCCATTAACCAGTGGTGAAAACAAAGACCTACAGGAAACTAAGTAAGGAAGAGTCAGAGAAAACAATTTCCTTTGGGAAAAGCATAACTATTGGTCACATAGTGCTGAATGCTCATCCCAGAAAACATACAGACAAGGAACATTGTACAAAGAGAGCTGATTGATTATACTTAAGTATTTATACATATGTAGATATGTATAAATATACATATGTAATAAAAATCAATGAAAAAGATACCATAAATCTGGAAAATGAGAGCTATATAAATGAGTGTGGAGAAAGGGGTTGGGAGAGTGTAGTATACAATTAAATTGTAATCTCAAAAATAAAAGAAATAAGTTAAAAGTGAATAAATTTAATAAAAGGATACTTATATTTTGAACCAATGCATTTGTGGAATTATTCTAGAATATATCTCTTTATGGCTCAATTTCTCCAGACAAGAGTTTGCCAAATTCGGATAAGACACAAACACATATTTTTGAATGGTCACAACTCAATTGTGGTATTTTTAGGAGAGATAGTTCCTCTAAGAGTGTCTTTGCTTTTTAAGCATAAAATAATATTAAGTTCTGTGGTGGAAAGACTACCAGTAAACATTCTTACTAACAAGAAGCAATGAATATTTCTGAACCTTTCTCTAGTTCTTCTATCCGGAACATGGGTGATTCCTGTGGTTACGGATCTCAATGGACAGCTAGACCCAGCAAGACACAATGGATACAGATGAGCCATAACTGTTGAACATCTACATGTTTTGATGCCTGTTCATGTTGTTTCACCTATGAGGTAGTATGTGTTGGGTGTTTCACCCACTGTGCATGGGGTATTTATAGAATCAAGTTTAGCTAATTAATTAATTAATTAACTACTTTGGTGACAGACAAACAGTAATATCTACTGTACACTATAATTTTAACTCTATTTGACCTGTATATATAGTTCCTTGATGCTCTAATGTGTTGTTCCACTTTCTGTCATATATCTGCCAGGATCACTGTATGGTGATTGATATCATGGTACTTTGATTTAGTCTAAGGAGGGAACACATCAATATCACCTAGTGCATGAGAATTCCGGCTTTCCTACCTCAACCTAAAAAAAATCAGAGTCCATTTAAACAAGAGCTCCAGGGTCTGTCATGGTAGAATAAGTTCAATGAGCATTTGACCAAGCATTTCTCAATCACTGGATACTGACCTTAGCCTTGGAACTGAAGAAAGACTTGGGGAAAAGATGGAAGGGAAGATGAGAGCTGATGAGGCGTGGTCCTTCCTGATTGATTAAAATTGGACTTCCTATTTGAGTCTCTACCCAGGGTGAGCGTTCCCAGATAGGCACAGATTGAATCCACTTGGGATTCCCCTTGGTCTGAATTAAGCAGACAATCTCAATCAGCCAGTTAGTTCCTGAACAAGAAGAAAAATTGATGGTCAGTAATTTCAACATTATTTGTTAAAAAAGCCTCAAGTAGAATTTACAGTCACACTACTTACAGTGCAGCTGTTTCCAAGTACACAGACATGTGGTGTTCACAATGTCTACATGGTGTTAGCACAAAGTATATTGATCTAGCACACCCCCAATGCTTCACCCCCAATGCTTCACTTGGAAAAACAGAGATTATTCTCAGTATACTTCACCTGCCTCCTAAACATACCCAGCAGTCCTGGACTGTCATCAGTCTACATTCTGATGCAGTGAATTTGAATATCCCAGATATTTCACAGGGATGAAATTATAAAATCTGTTCTAGCCTGCACGAAAAAATCTAGACGAGCTCCCTTCTTTTAATACAATGCCCTTGAGATGCATCCATCCTTCAGTGTGTCTGTGAGTACCTCTTGTCCTTAAGGTAAATAAATGCCCTCTTGTCTATTTAACACACACACTCTATCCATGTTTGCATGCTCATTTATCAGTGGATATTTATCTACCTTTCTTCCCTGGGCAATTGTCTGAATCTTTATCCTGAATTCCACTGTTCTTCACTTTCCAAGTTATTGCACATTCCTTATCAGGAACCTATTACTTTCCTAATGGTCAATGTTTCCTCCACCCAGTAAACATCCCTTCCCAAAAAGTCTTGATGCTTCTTTTTGGTTCCTTGAGTTTGAGACTCTTTCTACAACCTGAACAAGAACCATGGTAATTCTCTCCATGACATTTTACTCTCCATCACATATTCTTATGTCCATGCCTTTTTTTCTATTGATGTTATTTCCTTTCTTTATTCTCATGATTCTCCCTCTTTCACTCACTCTTCTACACAGAGACACAACAATGCCAGAGTCTGCCTTAGGATCCATTGACATTGCTCTCTTTCTTTCTTTTTTTAAAAAAATAATTTTTAGATGTTTTAAAAAAATACCAACCAAAATTCCCACTCCCTCCCCTCCTACCATTTCCTTCACACACACTCCCACTCCACCCCCAAATAATCCTGCCTTAACTGATCTTCGAACTCAAAGATAAAGCTAAAGTCTTTCTCTGAGTGCAAATGTGCTGACAGAAAGCTCTCCTACCCACAAAGCATTTTAAACATCTGTTATACAGGACATTCTACTCATTGCCTAAATTAATGATGATCAATGTCCCAATCTTCCTCATACAGTTCAAGATCATTCTCACTAACAGTCCTTACCTGATTTGGGGTAAGTCAATATGATTGTGTCTTCATCTCTAACCACAAACTTATCACCGATGTCTTCAAGTATTTCTTTTTCAAACCCAAATGAAGGAAAAGGTATTCCTTCATACCAAAGGTAGTCTGACATGGCCAAGAGCTCTTTGTGGGTGCTGTTAGGATTCCACCTTTAGCCACCTGTACAGCTTCTAGCTAATGTTGAGAGCTAATATTTATAGTACAGCGAAAAGAAATCATTAACAGCCCATAGTTCATTCCAAAACTAACTACTGAGAGGAAGAAAGAGATATTGTAACCGTAAGTCAAATGTTGTTGTATTAAGCAATTGTGAACTCATACAGAGATCATTCTCCAGGATTTCTGAGCCTGAGTTCATGACTCCAAACCAGAAACTCAATAATAAGTGCTAGGTCATAGAAATGGGACTCACTTATCATGCTTTCTAATTCAATTTAGCTTTCAGGGTGGTTTCAAATGTGCAAAAAATTACAGAGATCATACAAAATGTTGCAACATGCAATTTCTTTTTTAAATAGTGGTTGTCTTTTCAGAAACTCATATTTCCTCAGCTGCATATATGACTCCAACCCTTGCCCTCTCCCCATACAACCATCCCTTTATTACCCATATTTATGTGTTCATTAATAGTTATTGAAACAAGCATATAATCACATGCTATTATAACATACTGAGTCCATTTAGTTCTATTTGTATGTGAATGTATTCTGAGCTGAGCACTTGGAAAGTTTTTTCAAAAGTCTAGGAAACAGTAAAAGTAGCATAGTGTGTACAACTAAGAACAAAAGCTCCTCCTGCAAAAATATTTCAATTTTTGCATGTACTCTAGCCTGAAGAAACATGTGGAAATTGTATGAAAGTTTGAGTGATGGAGTACCAGACCCTGGTCTGTCTCTAGTCCCTTTCTCCTGTTGTTGAAATAGATATCCTCCATAAGTCATCTGAACATTTATAATGTCCCACCCTGAACATATCTACTGTGCTTAAGGCAGCTTGGGACAGTTGGGGATACTGAACAATGTGCATCTGAGGCTGTAGTAGTTTTCTTCTTCAATGGGGAAACAAATGGATCCACATTAATGTCTCAATAGAGTATTAAGGACCTAGACATCAGAGATACAAGTGAAAACCCCAAATTTTCTAGCTGAAGCTTCCCTAGACTTTTGGTGTCAAGTCCTACTCAACTTTCCTTCCTACCTCCTTCTTGGCATCAAGAGCTCCAGACGTGTGTGTGTGTGTGTGTGTGTGTGTGTGTGTGTGTGTGTGTGTGTATGTATGTGTGTATGTGTGTGTGTGTGTGTGTCTGTATTGATGTAACCATGTTTTTTTTTTTTCAGTATTCAACTTATGGCCAAGTTTGGGACACTCAGGTCTTCCACTGTCTTTTTTTGTTTTGCAGACATAGTTCAGGAACCAAGGCATAATTACAAACAAAAGAATTTCCAGAAGGTTCTGTAATGATTGCCAGAGATAAGTGGAAGCTCACAAACAGCTGCTGGGTCAATCTGTCCCTGTGGTTGCTCAAGTGTCCCTTTCTCTCTCAGTGTAGAGTCCATGTCTCCAGACACATTCTCTCTGGGCTCTATTTCCAAAGTGAACCACAGCCTGGAAACTTTTCTCTATGGTGATCAGACCTGGGAAGGTACCAGGTATTGTCTCCAGAGGGACCTGCCTGATTTTAAAGACCCATCTGCAGCTCCAGAGCCTGATTAACCTGAAACAACTCTAGTTCCAACTGTCCCATGCAGTAACTGAAGATCCAGCATTAGCTGAAGCTCCAGTTGCAACAGGTGCTCTAGAACCAGTCAAGAAGGATGCTCGCCTTTCTGAACCATCTTCTGAGCAGCTCTAGAAACACACCTTTGAAAATTGAACCCTTCATGGGACTTGCAGACTTAGAGTTACTTTCTGGCGTCACACAGCCCCTCTTACCCATGGAAAAAGAACCCTTGGTTCTAGCTAAAAAAAATCTTGATTTTAAGGAAGAGGCAGTCATGTATTCAAGGCTCAGGAGATTTCTGAATGTGTGGGGGTTGATGGTTGGGTGCTCCTGTATCTTAAATACTACTGATCATGTTTTTGTTTTGGTTTGTAAATAGATTCAATGCTCAGTTGTACTTTAGAAAATTTTTACCTTATGACTTAATTGATTACTCACTGAGGTTTTATTTATTTTATATGGATGGGGCTTTCCTAGAGCTACTGTTTCTCCTCCCTTACCCTTCCAGACAGTAGGGTAAAAAGCAGAAGTTGCTACTGCATGCATATCAGTTATTTTCTAACATTAATTCCAACTCTATTTCAGCATGGATGGATGACCATTTTACTGAACTCTCTTTTTTTCTCCCCTTAATGCTGTACTACTAGCTGCTGAGTGTTGGGGAGGAATTAGAAGAGCTTCTGTGTTTTTTCCCCCTACTACAATAGCTTCTATTTTTAGAATCTTTACCAGCATAGGATGTCTTTTTTAAATTCATCTTGGCCATTCTGACTAGGTAAGGTAAAATCTCAAAATGGTATTAATTTGCATTGGCCTTTTTGCACAATATGGTGTATATCTATTTTTTGAGATAGGCTTTCTGTGTTTAGCCTTGACTGTCTGTAGTAATAGGGGCGACGGCGGGGCTGTGTCCCCAAACACCCCAGCCGCCTGCCCTGCCCGGCTAGCTTATGCCCCAAATAATTACACGGACACTGTATTCTTTTAAACACTGCTCTGGCCCATTTCTAATCATCTGTGTAGCGCCCCTAGGTGCGCTTACCAGGAAGATTCTAGCCTAAGTCCATCCTGGGTCGGAGCTTCATAGCGTGCGTCTTCCCTGGAGCAGGTAGCATGGCGTCTCTCCTGCGTCTGCTCCGGAGAGCAGAGCTGCGGAGTATGACCTCACTTCCTCTTCCTCCCAGCGTTCTGTTCTGTTTACTCCACCCACCTAAGGGTGGGCCTATCAAATGGGCCTAGCAGTTTCTTTATTGCTTAGCCAAAGAAATCAACAGATTGATATGACACTCCCACATCACTTCCCCTTTTTCTGTTTAAACAAAAAAAGGAAGGCTTTAACCTTAACATAGCAAAATTACATATAACAAAACAGTTATCAAGTAAAAATTACATCAGAAACATTCATACATATAACAAAATTGACCGTAAATCTCTATCAATAAAGCAAAATCTATACTAATGCAAATTATCCATGTCTATATCATTTCCCCCTTTAAATGTAAAAGAACATTTATAAACTATATTTGGGAACATGGGCGCAGTTTTTTCACTCCAAACTGCTTCCTGCTGAATGGGGGCGTCGTTAATCAGATTATTTAGGGTGTAACCTGTGTGCCAGGTTTATCTCAGTTGGCAGTTGAGCAAAGCAATTTTCTGAAGATGTTCACAGCAACCCTTCAGGAGGACGTGGTCCATCATACCAAATCGGAATAGAAGAAATCCATAGAGTCTCATCCTCTGTGAAAACAAAAGAAGACTCTCTCCAAAGCATCATATCCTTAGACCCAAATTCTGAAATCGTAATACCCTTATATCCATTCTGGTTTAGCTTGGCAGCCCATGTAATGAAATGTCTCTCTGTACTTAGCTCCTTCACAGTCAAAAATTTTAAAGAAAACACAATGTACATAATCCAGACTCTCTGTGAATTTTCCATTTTTACGCGGCTTATTTTTATTTATATCTATAACTATCTGTACTCTGTCTCTTTAAAGACTTTACTTTTACTTTTTTCTTTTTAAACCATTAACTTTATTCTCTATATTCTTTTTCTTCTCTCTCCCAAGCCAACGTACATTCATCCAACAGTGTGACTCATTTAGTGGTCTGAATCTGTCCTATTGTGAATCTGCAATTTTTTACTATCCAGGAGCACTTTTGATTTGCACCTTTAAATCACTAGGCACTTAAGAATCTAAGATGTGACATTCCTAGGTTAACTTTTTGCTTTTTGAACGTATATCTGTAGACCAGGCTGTCTTTGAACTCTCGGAGATCCGCCTGTCTCTGCCTCCCAGGCATTGGGATTAAAGGCGTGTGCTACCACACCTTGAAGTCACAGAGGTTTACTTTAAGAATTTTAACTTTTAGTCTGCATATATTTTTAACACACAGTAAACCATTCAGAAATTTTTCTGTCTTTGAATCTCTCTTTACTGTATATCTCTCTTTTTCTGACCACAAGAGCCTTTAAATTACTGAGCAATATCAGTAGGACTAAAGGCGTGGCTTTGCCGGCTGGATCCTTAGCTTTCCAGCCTCATGGCTGAGGTATTGGCTGTAGCCATGTTTATAGCCACAACTGGCATTTCAAGGTCCCTGCCAGCCAGCAAGCTACAACAGACAACACTCAAATCCTCTCTCGGTAGCCGGCTCTCCTGCCTCAAATAGTCAGAGTTTGCCCTGGCAGGACAGCCCAGAAAGCCGGCATTTTAAATTGCACAGCTTTTTTCCTGCTACGGCTGAAAACCGAAAAGCATGCGTTCAGCTTTTTATCAACACCATTTAAGTGTTTTGTGGCAGGACCTCTTAATGAGCTGCAGGCTTTGCAGCTGAAGCTGAGTCAGGAAAATTTCAAAATGGAAGACGTACCATTTTGTGCTAGCTCTGGGGCCGCCAGGTAGGAGCGGCACTCAGCACTTTAATTCTGAGACTGAGCGTGCAGCACAGAAATTCTTTCCATCCAAGTTACATCCAAATCTGACATGCAGAGCACTGCGCAGTCTGAAAACACGTCCCTGTATGGCGGCAGGAACCTGCCATGCTCTTCTGCCTGCCTAAGCCTTATTCTGCCTTCTGCCCAGGAGCAGGCGGGGAGCTCTGAGTCAGGAAGCCTCTCTTAGATGAGGCGCTTGCTTGCCTCTGGCAAGCAGAGTAGACCAGAGAAATTGTCACAATCAAGAAAACATGCTTTACTCTTTCCCAAGCTTTCTCAGGCTTTCTGTGGACTCAGTTAGCCACACGTCTGGGCGTCATTTGTAGTAATAGTGGCGACGGCGGGGCTGTGTCCCCAAACACCCCAGCCGCCTGCCCTGCCCGGCTAGCTTATGCCCCAAATAATTACACAGACACTGTATTCTTTTAAACACTGCTCTGGCCCATTTCTAATCATCTGTGTAGCGCCCCTAGGTGCGCTTACCAGGAAGATTCTAGCCTAAGTCCATCCTGGGTCGGAGCTTCATAGCGTGCGTCTTCCCTGGAGCAGGTAGCATGGCGTCTCTCCTGCGTCTGCTCCGGAGAGCAGAGCTGCGGAGTATGACCTCACTTCCTCTTCCTCCCAGCGTTCTGTTCTGTTTACTCCACCCACCTAAGGGTGGGCCTATCAAATGGGCCTAGCAGTTTCTTTATTGCTTAGCCAAAGAAATCAACAGATTGATATGACACTCCCACATCACTTCCCCTTTTCTGTTTAAACAAAAAAAGGAAGGCTTTAACCTTAACATAGCAAAATTACATATAACAAAACAGTTATCAAGTAAAAATTACATCAGAAACATTCATACATATAACAAAATTGACCGTAAATCTCTATCAATAAAGCAAAATCTATACTAATGCAAATTATCCATAAACCAGGTAGACCCAGCTGGACTTGAACTTGAGACCTGCCTCCTTCTGTCTGCTGAGTGCTAGGATTAAAAGTGTGAGCAAACACTGCCCAGCCTATTGTTTGTCTTGAGATAAACCTCTCCACAAATAGACCTGGCTGGTACAGAGATCTTTGTGTAGATCAGGATGGACTGACCTTCAGAATGATCTTCTAGGCTCTGCCTCCTGAGTGTTGGGATTCAAGTGTTAACCACCACACCCAGCCTGTTAATCCAAGGCTGTACTATACTAGGTTTAAAACTTGACTTTTCATTTTCTTTCTTTTATTCATTAAACTGGCTTTCTTTTTGTATCACTGGCTGTCATGGAACTCTTAAGTTGGCATAGAACCCATAGAAATCCACTCACCTCTTCCTCCCTAGTACTAGGATTAAAGCTTTTTGTGTTACCACACTTTTTTATGGATGCTCATTCTTTATTTTTTTTTTCAAGATAGGGTTTCTCTGTGTATCTCTAGCTGTCCTGGAATGGAACTCATTCTGTAGACCAGGCCGGCCTCAATTCACAAAGTTCTTCGTGCCCCGAAAAATCTTATAGAATCTATATTAATTATAACACTCTTTTGGCCAATGATTCAGACATATTTCTAGCTAGCTCTTATATCGTGAATTAATTCATTTCTATTAATCTGCATATTAATATGAGACTGTGGGTTACTGGGTAAAGTTCCCACATGTCTTTCTTTATTGGCAGCTATATGGCATCTCCCTGAGTTTGCCTACTTACATTCTATATCTCTGTTTGAATATCCCACCTGGCTTTACTCTGCTAAGCCATTGGTTGAAGCATCTTTATTCATTAACCAATGGTAATAAAACATATTTATGCATAGAGAGGGAAATCCCACACCATTCACCTGCCTCTATCTCCCTGAGTTCTGGCATTAAAGGTGTGCACCACTTTGTTTGATATTTTAAATTTTACCTTACTGTCAGATCTTTCTCTGTGACCACACTTTTCCTGTAGAGATGCAGCACACCAATGTCTTCTCACTCCAGGCCTGGAACTAGTGACAGAAAAAGAGCACAGTACCACCAAAATCCAAATTGTGAATAGGGACTTTTATTGGAGTTCCTTACAGCAAAATTTCACCACCTTTTAAAGATAAGTTAATTTTAATATTTTGGTGTTTTGTTTGTGGGTTTTTTTTTTCTAGGAAGTCAGCCTGATTTCCAGGCATTAGTTGCCAACTGCTGGGTGATACCGTCGGTGTGGAGAATTGAACTGGAAGATTAGTTCTACTCTTAACATCCCATAAAAAGTTTTTCTGCCCTGAGACAGAATTTCTCTGTGTAACTCTGACTGTCTGTGGAGGCCCAACAATGTGAGCATGTTTCCACACTGACCAATGATCAGAGAGTTTGAACTTACCTCTTGTTCTTCAAGTGCTTCTACTTCATACAAAGATCCCACCTAGATTTAGATCAGAGAGCTCTCCTCTCTCAAGGTTATTGTCAACAGATGTGGCTAATAGCCAGAGCTTGTATTTCGAGCATATAGAAATATATATGTTACTACCTCAAACAAAAGTATAAGGACCCACACAAGTTTCAGTTCCCTTAAGGAGATAACTTTGGATTCCACCTAGGGCATGGTTTGCCTGTAGAATGCTTTGGTCTAGGGTATGAGCAGGACTTAATTTGTTCTAGGAACAGAATGTTTAACTATGAATGTAGCCCGCAACTCCACTGGTTTGTTCATTTTCTTGTATAATGTTAATGTAGTTTTTATCTTACTCCTACCTTTTGGGGTCAGGGTTATTTTAAGCAATTGGAAATTAAACACGGGTGAATTCCAGTACTCACTGGAACTCCCTCCTGATGCTATTCTATATGTTTCTCCATTTTATTATTTACATTAGGATCTTCATATTCTTTACTAATATTTTCTAAATCCCTGTGCCTTTACCCTGGAAAGAGATATTTTTGTTGAGGTTTGTCCCCAACAGCTATCTTGGAACTCACTCTGTAGAATAGTCTGGCCTTGAACTCAGAGATCAGCCTACCTCTCCAGTGCTGGGGTTAAAGGTGTGTGCTACTACTACCTGACCCTTACAGGTTGCTAAATCTGAAGAAAAAATAATCATAACTTAATGTAGGCACAATGTTCAAGTTAAAAGTAGTTGGCTTAACTGTACTCCATATGATTTTGCATGTGTATGTGTGTGGAATTTATTAATGCAATACCCAATTACTTATTTTTATATAGAAGAAAAACCCCAAAGTTGCGTGACCACAGTTTAGGGAAGAACTGGGAACACAATGTGGGGAGGAACTGGGAGACTGGAAGAATGAAATTACATATATACACATCTCTAAATGCACATGTGAGTATTTAGGGACTTTTTTTTCTGTGTAGCTCCAGTTGTTCGCATAAGGTTCATGTAGACAATGGCAGCTAGAATGTCAAAGAGTTCCTAATGCTTCTGTCTTTTGAATCTTATGATTAAAAGTAAACCATATGCCAAGGTTATTAAAATATATTGTATAAAATCTTTTTCTCTAAAGCCAGTAATTACTTTTCTGTGTAACCCAAACGGACTGATCAGGTGGCAGCATTAGCAGAACAAATAATTCTGCAAATTTTCACTGTCATCTACTTGTGAATTCACAGTGCTTACATGAGATAAAATATAATTTTAAAGTTTTAATTTACTCCCCTCATACTGGGTGTGTCTCTGAGGTGTATGGTTCACTCATGAGAACAAGGTTGAGGCCTGAAGATTCATTTCCACACTCACCAGATATGTGCCCTCTATTGCCATAAGGTATTACTTCCTCACATAATAACTTAATTTTATGCCATTTTCTCTCCTTTCTCTTTGTCTCCTCAAGACTAGAGATTGAACCAGATACCTGTCTGTAGTAAAAATGGTAAGTGGTATCCAACTTAGAAATTTTACATCTGCACTCTTTCTTTTATCAAATGACAATTTTGGTCACAATTCTCTGGTTGACCTCAAAGTCACTCTGTAGCCTAGGCTGTTTTGAAGGTGCATCTCTGCTGGTGCAACTTCCTAAGTAGCTATCATTACAGGTCTTTAGACCCAGGTCTGACTGTTATGTAGCCTTTGATAATGTTAAGAATGTGGGATTATTCTTCTCATTTGAACACCGAGATACTTACATAAATATTTTTGTCTCTTGTTTCTTGATGTTTTTGTTTTCTTTGAAGGTAAGGTCTCCCGTAACCCAGACAGTCTTTGGAGCTGCTTTGTTGTAGGCAGGCCTGGCCTTCAAGTCCTGATATTTCTTTCTCCACTTCTGTCAATACAGACATGCTATAACAACCTGGTGTGTAGAATCATTAAATGGGCTTAACTACTGATCTTTTAAGAAGGTGAACAAATGCTTTGTCAATGAGTCTCACCTGGGACTGCTTGGTTAAGTTTGCATCAGACTTTGTAGTTAATTCACATCATTTGTAGATGTCAAGATAGCTTTCTGGGACTTGGTCTGTACTGACACAGACTTCCTGAATAAGTAAAAAGTCAGTTGGTGAATCTGTATTTCTAAAAACAGGAGTAGCTTTACCCTGGGAAGTGAACTGAGGGTTCCTTGTTACTGATTAAATGCAGGTCAGTTCGTCACACAGCCAACAGTCTTGTCTACTAAATACCCATTTAGCTTGGGGCCAATCTGTGAACAGAATCTAAGCTACCATCAGGCCTATGCATGTAGCTCTTTCCAGGTGGCATCTCTGAATACCTGGGATTCCATTGACTTGCAGGAGCAGACTGAGATTCTAGATGAATGATTCTGGTAGATGGATTGGTTGGGGTCACCACTGCTGAAAGAGTGAGAGACAGGTAGTTCTAATGATGAGCAGGTCCTTCCCCATGAAATTGGGTGACCAACCTCAGCACCAAGGAGGTAGAAGATAAGGATTCACTGTGATTTTGTGTCCAACCCCATCTATAGTGTGAAATATAACAAAAAAAAAATCTCATTTGCAAGGAAGACATGTCTATGCAGTCAATGGCCAGGCTGATGATGGAAGTTATAAAATAATCCACAATAGCTCAGAATTGAGTATAATAAAGGGCTATTTATTTGGGGGTAGACTCACAGATCACAGTCCTCTACACACAAAAACCAAATACGTCAGCCAGAAGAGAGTGAGCACTTACTTTACATCAGCATTTATAGTATAAGAAGCCATGCCCAAGTGGGCTGTTATCTTAAACTTTACTGGCTAATACAGGACCTCTTCGCTCTGTTTAAATAAGAGAGTTCTAAGCCTAATACAAAACTAAATAAAATAAGAACGAATATCATGTATAAAAATTAGAATTATAACTAGCATAAACATTATATGGTAAGAAACAAAAGAAACATATGCTAAATGTTTCAATAATTATCCTATTCTAAGTTGTCTAAATCTTGTATTAGAAATAGCTTGGGCAGGTCATGAGAAGAAAGTAACTATGACTATCTAGTCTTCAACCCCATCAAAGATCTGAGAAGGGAAAAAATGTTACTTGAGTAAACAGAAGTGCAATCAAACAATTCCAAAATGTGCAATAAATGACAAAGACAACTGGCTGCCTGGGCAATCATCCAAAGTCTCATTTGCAATTTTGGAGTAACCAACTTTGGCTAAGGCCTAGAGTAACTGACAGACTGTTTTCAGAGGCAGGAAATTTTTCAAAACCATCTTATTCTGTCTTGGCAAGATTTGACAGTCTTTTTTCTTGTATGCTGTTGGTCCAGTCCAGACGCTATGCATTTTGTCAGTGTTTGAGGCATGGGCATTTTCTTGCCCAAAGGCCAGTTTTGGCAAGAAAAAGACAAGCTCCAAGTTGAGTGTCTTCAGTGTTCAACATTCTCCTGGGAATAGATTGGTTCTGCCAGGAGCAATTGTGTCTCACACCAAGAGAACCCTAAGCTATTTAAATGTCATACTCTACAGCTCTTGGAAGTGGTTTAAGATTACCTCATCTATGCAGAATATAGTCTCTATGTATCTAAAAAAACTGATTAGTCTGATTATAAGTATGATAAACATGTATGACTTTTGACCTATAATTCTTAATACCTACGTATCTTAAAGACTAAGATTTTATATTAGAATATTAAACAATCTTTATGCAACTGTGCAACAAATGAGGACAGTGACCTTAAAATGTAAACAATGTATAAGTATCTTGGTCGGAGTTAGAAATGTATAGTGCAATATAATAAATATATCCTAAAATTATATCAATATACAAAATGTCTTAAGCAGAGGTAGAAGTGCCATGAATACCATATGACAAAATAACTTTGTCTAGGTGTACAAATATTGTAATGGTAAATAGGGGCATATTCAATATAACAAATATAATTTGAATTTGTATCAATGTGCAAAAATCTATAGCAACGTGAATTGCCTTAAAATAATATCTCACAAGTATTTACTCTATTCCTCACTATTATTATTTGTGTGAATAAGCTCACACTAATCTACCTATTATTCCATCTAATTTCCCTTTTTTTCAAAGAGATCCTTGAGCCTACATAAATTCCCCCCCAACCCCCAACCCTGTACCAGTTATAATCATCCCCTAATTGTTGTAACTAATCCTGAAGACAACTATGTTGGGAGAGGGGACATTGTCTCCTGGAATTACTTGCAGCTGTCATGGGGCAATGCTCTTTCTATGGGATCTGTAAATGTAAAATGATGGTTAAGTTTCAAGATTACTGTCTGGTATAATTGCAAATAGTCTGAGTATTCGATAGAGTTTTTCTGAGGTTCCTATTTGAAGTTCTGGACAGAACATTGGAAGAAGGTGCACCGTTTCAACTAACCAAGTTGGAATCTTCTTGAACATCTGGTACCCAAAACCAGTGTTATAGAAAGTGCTGTCAGTATCATGATGTTGTATCAACCAGGTGGAGTAGTTGTTGTGGGGCCCCATCTTCTTCCTGGAAATTTCAAAGATTACTGCAGGAAAATTTATTTTTCATTGTTAAAGACTTAAACATTATTTATATAGATATATATTCAACCAAAGTTATGACAGAGACAAAAATTGGTATGGAGAAAAGTAAAAATTTTCTCAAATTCTTTCTTCTTTATATCCCATACCAGATGACACCTGACATGAGAGAAACTCTGAATTTTTCTTTTAACAATATGCTTGGATTTAGAGAAGGATAGAGCCATCATCCAATTCCAAAGCCAACTTGATTTTTAAGTGATTCATGACTATTATTCTCTCTCCATATATGCATATATGAATGCATGCTGCCCAGTAGAATTCTCTCTCCCTCCCTCCCTCCCTCCCTCCCTCTCTCTCTCTCTCTTTCTCTCTCTCTCTCTCTCTCTCTCTCTCTCTCTCTCTCTCTCTCTCTCTCTCTCTCTCTCTCTCTCTCTCTCTCATCTATCTAGTGATTTTTAGTGTCAGATGATCTGTCTTTGTGAGTCATAATTCTCTTTGCTTGGTGATCCTCTCTGGATAGTTATCTTTCCTTCTTTAGGCATTCAAATGTTTAGGGTCTCTTGACTTATTGAAGATGAGTATTTTCCTGCAAAGACAAGACGAGAACCCTGTCCAACCCGTATAAGGTTTCCTTACAACTAGTATGGTTGTCACCTCTGTGGATAAGCCATCATTTCTCTTTCTCAAGAGGTTTCTCTTTTTCAAACCAAATCTTTACCAATTTTGATGGTATAAATAGCTATTCTTCTTCTGTAGAAAAATGATCAAAATCCCTTCTCCAACATAGCACATCTCCTGCTTTCGATTGTGAGGTCAACACTTCCTTGAAATACACCAGCAGATTTAATTCAGAAGATATTTTTATTATCCAATGTCTCTCTGCTGCTGTTGTTCCTTTCTCATTAGTGTGAAAAATTCAAGGTTAATAAAGCATTTTGCAATCTATTTCTGGGGATATTTTCTGTCCCTTTCTGTTTGGTAAGCATATCCTTTATAATTTTATTTGATCTTTCTATAACTGCCTGACTTGTAGGAGTGTTTGGTAAACCTGTAATACGCTTTATAATATAATAGGGGAAAAAGCTGTTTCATTTTCTTAGATACATATGCTGGACCATTATTTGTCTTTATTTGTGCAGGTCTACCCATGATGGTTATATGCCATGGACCAGCTCAGTGGAGCCGTTCAAACCGTGGGAGAAGCAGGGTCTTGGTGTTCTGGAAGGCATGAGGTTGGCTGAAGACAAACAGACACAACACACAAGAGAGGAAGATATTATTTTAGAGTGGATATTTATACCTAATAAACAAAGCAGAAAATTAAAAACTTATGTGGAAAAAGTCTCTGATTCAATTATAAAAGGTAGGCTGAGACTTCGTCAACTAGCAGGTATAGACCCAGCTGAAATTATAGTGCCTTTTACTACTGAGGAAAAAGTTATGGGAAGAAAATGAACCATGGCAAAGAGCTTGTGCTAATTTTTTTGGGAGAAATTTATAGCAACTATCCCAAAAGTGGTAGACTTAATCTCATAAAGAGAACTTCTTGGATTCTTCCTAGAATTGTACGTGATGCTCCAATAACTGGAGCCCATACATTTTATACTGATGCAAATAAATCAGAGAAAGCAGGTTACAAGTCAGATGAATTGAGTAAGGTGTAACAAAGCCCTTATAATTCTGTCCAGAAGGAAGAATTTTATGCCATTCTTATGGTGATAAGGGATTTTAAAGAACCTTTTAATATAGTTACAAATTCACAATATGCAGAAAGAGTTATCATGCATATTGAAACTGCTGAATTTATAGCAGATGACACAGAGTTGACTTCATTGTTTATCCAGGTACAAGACATAATCAGGAATAGGCTTTGTCTGATGTACATAGATATATTTTAGATAGACATTCTTCATATCTTTCAAAGACTACAGAATATGACATTTAATGTTTTAATAACTTAGGGTTTTTCATGACAATGAGACACGTCTGCTCCTGACAGCACCAATCTACTTCGAGAAGATGATGGGCATTGAAGAGGCACCTTATGGAGTTTGATAGCCATTTGGGCAAGAAACTGCCCTTGCCTGGAGTATTGCATAAACTGGACTCAGGGAACCCACAGAAAGAGGACTGCTGAACTTTAATAAAGGTAAGATGGTCTTTTGGGGTTCCTGATTCATGAAAGAGTCTGCGAGACATTCTGCGGGGCACAGCAGATAGTGACTGAACTGCCTTTGAAATTTCCTGCTTCATTGAAATGTCTGCTGGATACTATGGGCCTGTAGGCCAAAGATGGATGCCCCAAAGGTACAGACGAACTTTGGATGACTGTCCAGGCAGCGAGATGTCTCTGTCATTTCTAGAGTTTGGATGTTGCTTATTTCTTGTTTGCTTAAGTAATAGTATATCCATCGAGAGTCTTTGATGGAGTTGAAGAATATATAGATAGTTATTGCTTTCCTTAGTTATGATAAAAGATAAAGTAGATATAAATATTGTAATTATAATTCTTGCTTGATAACTGTTTTGTTATATGTAATTTTGCTATGTTAAAGTTAAAGCCTTCCTTTTATTTTGTTTTGTTTGAAACAGAAAAAGGGAAAATGATGGAGGAAGGTCATTGGTTAATTAATAAAGAAACTTCTTTGCCTGATAGGTTAGAACATAGGTGCGGTGGAGTAAACAGAACAGAATGCTGGGAGGAAGAGGAAGTGAGGCAGACTCCATGCCTCCCCTCTCCAGGGCAGATGCAATGAAGCTCCATCCCAGGATGGACGTAGGCTAGAATCTTCCTGGTAAGTCACCACCTCATGGTGCTGCACACATTAATATAAATGGGCCAAGCAGTGTTTAAATGAATACAGTGTGTGTGTTGTTATTTCTGGTGTAAAGCTAGCCGTGAGGGAGCCAGGCGGGATGAAAAGCAGGCCCGCAGCTCCTCTCAACACCATCTTTCTTTCATGAGTAGAAAGTGCTGATTAGTTTGGAAGCTGAGAAATTAGCAGGGACTGGGACCTGGTTTATTTGTGATACAGCATGAAATAAATTTGAGAATTATGGTCGGAGACCATCTCAGATAACAGTTTTCTATACAGCAAGCGGCACATGGGTAATGCTCATTGCTTCGTATTACTTTGGACTCCTTTCTTTCTGTTGTTTAAATGAGAGTGTGTCTCTATCCATAGTTCTGGCTGCCGTGGACTCACTATATAGACTAAGCTAGCCTCAATCTCAGTGCCTCCTGCGTATGGATTCTTTCTGCTGGAATTAAAAGTTTAGGCCACCCTGCTTAGCTCAGTCAACCCTTTGAGAAAGCCAAGGGCCTGTTCAGTATTCCACCTCTTTCATTGTGGGGATGAATGCAGTATATGAACATGGCACTGGAGGTACGTGTGTCATAGCCCTGTCGTGTAAGCACAGGGCCACAGAACAGAGATGTTGGGAAATGAAGTGTTTCCAGAGTCCTTTAGATCTAAGCCATCTCAAGTGCCCAATATTTTAATTTTTTGATTGTGGTAACACAATATGAAATAGTAAGAGAGACATAAAATTCACTAAAATCAATTTATTGATTTAAAGATAAGGTATGAATAAAACAATAGATTAATACAATCTGCTAATTCAGGAGAGATGCTCATAGGCCAGGTGTATTAGCTCACACTGAGAAACTCACAATTCTATGTGCAGAAAGAGGATAACCAGAATGTCTAGGCATCCTGAGCCATGCAAAGAAATGCTCTTTCACAATATTTGCACAACTTTTACATATTGCATATGCATTATAAACAGTTAACCCCGAACAGAAACAAAAACACTGAACAATTAATACCCTGTGTCCTAATTCTCAGCCTCAAATCGCAGTAACAGAATTGTGGGAACGAAATCAAGCAGTTCTCTGAATATTAAAGGTCAACCTGGGATACATAGAGTTAGAATGTTGTCTCAGCAAAGAGAACTGAACTGGGTGTTGGAAGCTGTGTGTGATCTCCATTCTGTGGTAGTTGAAGGCACTGGTGTAAGCACCATCAGGATCAGGAGTTCTTAGAAGAAGTCAAGCACTGGAAGGTCGTCACATAAGTCAGGTTGTGGCACATGGCCTAGGAGGGCATCCAGTTTACAGAGATTTTCAATAAAGAGTTGATCTGCGTTCTCCTTGTAGCCTTGATCATTCTCGGGGACTGGAGTGGGGTCAGCTGATTCTGTCTCACTTTCTGTTCCAGTGGTCTTTGTGCCTGCCTCTGCAGCTGCTGTGCTGGAAACTGGGGGACAGACTGGGTCTGGATCTTGGGCGGGTGTCAGGTGGGGAGATGTCGCACAATTGGCAGACTGACCGGGGATTCTGCCTTCAGCTGCCGGGGATTGGCCAGCTGGTGCGTACTTCAATGTTTCAGGTAAGAGGCATTCCTTGGTCTGATTGATGGAAAAGGTGCAATCTGGGTCTGGGAAAATACTTGGGCTGAGGGGAGGAGGAAAGCTATCATGGAATGGGCTCCCACACATGGAGAACATGGATTCTGAGTCTGGAGAAATAATGGAGGGGCTGACTTGAGGAGGAAAATCGACACCCATTTGTCTCTGGGATGAGGAATCCTCAAAAACAGAGGCCATGAGGACAGTGCCATCGGGGCTGGCACATTCAGCATGAGAATCCTGGCCTCCCAGCTGTGGGAGTTCTCTAGCCTTCTTCCTCTGCGGCCTCTGCTCCCTGGATCTCTTATTCTTTTTCAAGATCTCCTCACAGGCCCTGTCGATCTTGGAGAAAATGGATACCTGGTCTAGTGAATGGTTCAAAGAACTCAACTGAGGAGGAGGGGTCCCAGGTGATGGTGTCTGGCACATGGAGAAGGTAGGTTCTGAGTGTGGGGCAATATTCAAATGGCTGAGGACAGGAGGAGCACTGACACTCGATTGTGTCTCAGGCCTAGAATCTGAGGGGGCTGATGCATCAGGAAGGATACAATATTCGAGAAGTCCATACCTCCCATGTGATTGGTGGCCTCCCTTCTCAGCTAGTTCTATATCCTTCTGCCTCTGCTGCCTCTCCCTAACTGGGCTCTTCGCGAAGCATTCCTCCTCAAACATCTGATCAGCAGTGGAGAAGTTGGGTTCATGGTCTGAGGAGTTAATTGAGGAGCTAAGGTGAGGAGTAGAGCTGATTCTGCAAGGGCTCTGAGACCGGGAATCTGCACTGGCAGATGGAACAAGAGGAACAAGGCCTGTGGGGCAATCTGTTCTGTCATGAGATCCATAGCCAGGTTTTCCAGGTGGTTCTCGAGCCTTTTTGAGATTCTCTTTAGCTCGCCTGTTCTTAAACCAGATCTGCAGAGACAAAATTAAAAGGAGATCATTAGAGACCAGGTGTCCCATTTAAATCATAAATTTGAAGATGCTGGAAGAAAAGGCTGGACCTCCATCGGAGAACTGTAAGAGTTACAGACACAAAAAAAAATGAAGGCAGGATGAGCTGGACCTAAAACCCAGAGACGAAGAAAGCCTCTAATAGAAGGTGGATTTTTAAAGGGGATACCTGAGGTTAAGGCAACTAAGCCACTATGGGCACAATTATCCTTCTACATCAATTCATGTTACTGTACTAGGGATTTAAAGAGAATGAGAATCCAACCTCGGAAACAGTTTCATCAGCTTTCGACAACATTTTACTCTGCCAAGTAGTCACAGTAATGGAGGGGCACAAGACATGCAGGCATCTGGGGAATTGTGCAGATGGCTTCTGGGGGAGAGACCATCAAACTAGAGAAAAGAGTGTCAGGAGAGAAGTCATACTCTTTCAAGCCTAACATTTCAGAGAGTTCCCTGCATTCCTTTTGGTCCAGGTACATTCCCCTATCAAAGTGTGCTTCTAAGACCAGCTTTTTGCTCCTTGGTGAACACTGTGCGCTTCTGTTGCCTCCTCGCATCATTGGGAGAAATGTGTGTCCTTGGAGGGGCGTGAGAATCTTGTGGATATGGTGAACCTGTGGTACTTGAAGAACCTTGGATGACGGGGTTCACTGCCGTGCTAGAGGATTTGTAACTCTGATGCACATTGGGCTTCCAATCATTTTTAGACCAGGTGCCAATGGAAAATCCTGGGGAACTTGAGATCCTGGGATCATATGAGAATTTGTTTCCAGTGTGAGATCTTTGTAGATTGGAGAACTTGGGACAAAAATCAGAAATCAGAGAAGCCATAGAGTCCCCAGCTTCCACACTCAAGTCTCACCATCAAATGTTCCAGGCTTGTTATACTGCACCGTGCACAGGCCCGTGTTTTGACTGGAGAACACTGCACAAAAGCATTGTGGCTGGGACAGCACTCAGGGTCTCAACTGCACTTGACCCTCACTGCACCAATCTTTGCACTCACTCTTCTGGCTCTCAGTGTTCACATCCACAAGGTAAACAAGCAAACATCTCCTGAATTTTCACAGGTCCTTCAAGCCATCAAACTGGGAATGTGGTGAATTTCAAACTCCAAACAGTCATACAATCTCCAGAGTGTTACCAATGATCTTGCTTCTTCAGCACCCTCTCACCCCATCAAGGCAGCTCTGAACTGACCTATAAACACCCAATTCACCAGGAAATCTATACGTTTTCCACATTGTTCAGATCCCTCTGTTTGAACACCAACTATTCCAAGGACCAGGGCTTCAATAACTTCTCCAAACTCAAGAAGCTCCACCCACTCTATGACTCTTCCACTACCAATGCTCAAGTCCTTTACCTACACCCAGGCTTTGGTGCCACTCAGATTTCATCCACACACCTGAGAACCCTATTGACTCAATCATAATTGTCCTGTTTGTTGTTGTTTCAGGATTACTCTAGTAACCCAGGCTAATCAGGAATCCATTGCGTTAACAAGGCTGTCAGTCCTCAGTCTCATAGAGATTGCATTGCCTTACCCTCCTGAGTGGTACCATTAAAGTTGTGGATAACCTGGACCACGAAGTGTTTAATCATTGTTTTCTGAAAGCTTATCAGTGACAGGTTTGTGTAGAAAATGAAAACTAATACTAAGGCCATGCCCTCTTGGTGCTAAAACAGAAGAAATTGGGGCTTGACATGTTGTTCAGCTTGTTTGCCATTGCAATTAAATGCTGATTCTTTGAAAGGTTATTTATTTTAAGGGCATTTCTTATTTCTACATGCCAGGTTGGGATAACAGGGCTATTTGATCTTGGAGGAGCACAAAGGCAGATCAGGGGTTTAGGACCAGACAAGACAAATTACACAGAATCTCCAAATCCTGCTTATACTACTGGAGATTGTGGCTCACAAGGAAAACAAGCACTAAACAACAACATATTTTCTCCAAGGGTTTCTAGGGATTAAAAGCCAGAATAATCACTAACACTTAATGCTGTCAAGATTACATAAAAGATAGCCTCATCCCACCCCCAACCAACCTATCCTTCTGCAACCTTGGTGAACTCTGAAACACAGCTTGCTCCAATACTGAGGGGACTTAAGAGGTGAGTGAAGAACCACACATCAGGACACTCCACACACTAGGACATCCACAGTGGGACAAAACCCCAGGCCTTCTCCCCCAACTCCTTTGGCTTTTCTAGCCAGCCAGCAGGGAGGTTCCTATGGGTAGGATCCCTCATAACTCAATCCCATCCTCTGGACACCACAAGCTATTATCAACAGCCTGCCTAAGAGCTCAGAGTTTGCTACAATACTGAGGGGTCCAAGGGCTCTCAACAACACCAAGCGGACAAGGAAAAGCACCAAGAGCATTAACCAGGAGAGAAGACCAAGAGAGTAGACGTATAGAGACTTCAGAGGTTTTTTGAGACAGACATTGACAGTATAGTGTAGACCAAGAAAAATTGCCAAACACTAAGCCACTGCAAGGACCAAGATGCAACATACTGCAAGCATCATTTGAAGGAAGAGACGGGTAGGTGCCAATGTAAGAATTCCTCCAACAACCTAAAAAGCAGCATGGGAGATCCTTCCATTTTCTGGTGTCCTCTTCAATTTCTTTCTTCGAAGCCTTAAAGTTCTTGTCAAACAGATCTTTCACTTCCTTGGTTAGTGTTACCCCAAGATACTTTAGGCTATTTGTGGCTATCGTGCCCAGGTTGGCAGCATTTACAATTCATTGACACTGGTGAAGTTTTGTTTTTGTTTTAATAAATAAAGCTTGCCTGAATATCAGAAGGGCAAAGCTAAATCAAAAACGTCAGGAAGTGGTGGCACACACCTTTAATCCCAGGATTTGAGGGACAGACCCAGATGGACCTCTGTGAGTTCAAGACCATGGTGGGCTATACAAGATCAATGCAGAAACAAATCCAGGTGGTTTTGGCTCACACCTTTAATCCCAGTCCCTAGGGAGTCACACACCTTTAATCCCAGCACTAGTGGGAATATAAAATAGGAGGAGAGATTGGCTGTGTCTGTTTAGTTAACATAGTCTACTTAGACTTTTAGACAGCAGTTGCCACAACTTGGTAGAGGTAAGACCTACCTCTACCAAGTGGCTTGGCTGCTTTACTTTTTCTGTTTTAATGTTGAACCTCAATATCTGTCTCTGGGTTTTCATTATTCATGCAGAAATTGCCAGATCTTGAAACAGTTATGGAAATTAAAACCACTATTGCTTCTACATGCCAAGTTGTGACAGAAGCCCTGTTTGTAGTGGCAATGAAGAAAGTAGAATCTGGGTTTGAAACCAGCCTAGACTACATAGTAGCTTCAAAACCAGCCTGGGCTACAGGAGACCTTGTATCAAAAGGAAGAAACTATCAAGCACCAGCAGACAAAATCTCTCCATGAGCTTCCAGGTGTTCAAAGGGGAAGAATTAATCATACACTCTTGATGTCAAGAACTACATAAGAGTAAAAGCCAGATCTGGGGCCATAGATGTGTAATCCCATCTACTTAGGAAACTGCACCAGGAGAAATGCAAGTTCAAGGACAGTATGATCTACAGAGTGACATTGAGATCAGCCACGGATACGTGAAAAGAACTTTTCATTAGAATTAAAAAAACAAAACGGAAAAAAAAACGAAAACAGGTAGCTGGGTAGTGATTGCACATGCCTTTAACCCCAGCATTTGAGAGGCAGAGGCAAGCAGATCTCTGTGAATTCAAGGCCAGCCTGGTTTACAAGAGCTAATTCCAGCAAAGGTTCCCAGGCTACAGAAAAAACCCTGTCTCAAAAAAACAAAAAAGAGCAAAACAAAAGGAATAAACACTGGAAGTTTGTCTGAGTGGGACCGATGCCTCTTTCTGTTTTTACTATGCATAGGATCCTCGTTCAATCTCCAGTTTTTATATTGGAGGAAAGGCAGGAGGAGAGCAGACAGGATATGACTAGGGAAGCTTCAACTACATTGTCTGGGGTTTTACAAGGTTCCCTTATTTCTAGGTCACTGAGACGCTGCCAAAGTGATAGCATGGCTCTGTAGCAGTAACTTTGATTGATAAACAACATAATAAAAAGTTATAGCCATGGCTGCAAAAGGGTTCACCTTACATAACTGTCCCATGCTGCCCTAATCATTGAGGAATCACTGAATGAGCGGATTTTGATAAGTGCACAGCTACCAAAGCTATTCTGACTGCAAGGAACAGAAACAGGAGCAATACAAACCTTAATCTCATACTCAGTCACACCAATCATCTGTGCCAGCTCCATGAGTTTCTGTATGCTTGGGTGCTTGTCCTGATCGAAATGTCTTTGGAGGAGAAACTTTTGTTCCTTGGAATATACGGTGCGCTCTTTCCGTTGCTTCCTTGGAGCTTCATGGTGAAATTGCTGGTCATCACATTTATCTGAAGAAGCAATAGGGACTTGGGAACCCTTACAACCTGAACTCACTGAGGATCTTAAGGGAATCTGGTGTCTAGGGTATGCTGTTCCCGTTTCCAGCAATTGGGGACTCGGTTTCGTTGATGGGTCTGGGGACACATGGGGACGTGGAATTCTTTCATGATCTGAGTGCCTCTGGAGTCTTGATTGCATGAGCACTCCTGGTGGAATTAGGAGACTTTGAGACATTTGCTGACTCAGTTCGCTTACAGTGGATGGGTGGTTTTGGAGCTCAGGGCTCTGGCGCAAGGAATCTGCACTGGCAGAGGTTCCAAGAGGGACAGAACCTTGAGGGCAGGCAAGCCTATCATGAGATCCAGAGCCAGGCTCCCCAGGAAGTTCTTGAGAATTCTTCAGATTCTGTTTAGCTCGTCTGTTCTTGAACCAAATCTGGAGAGACAAAGGAAAGAAAAGGTCAGGATAGGCCAGGTGCTCCATTTATGTCTCAAATCTGTAATTGATGGGTGAAGAGCCTGGACCTTGGTCTCTACCCAGCACCTATTATAGATCTTGAAGGTTCCTAGACCCCAGAAGGAAGGCAGGATAAGCTGGACCAGAAACACACAGACTAAAGGAGCTTCTACTAGAAGGTGGGAGTTTAGAGGGGAAGCCAAATGTCTAGGCAGATAACACATTTATGGATAACATTATCCCTCTGCATCACTCCAGGGTTCTGCATATATAGATTAGGGGCAGTTTGAATCCAACCTTGAATGCACCATTGTTACCCTTCTACAACCTGCTACTGGGCTAAGGACCTCTAATCGTGGAGGGCACTAGAAGTCCAGGAGTCAGGAAAAGTGTACAGGTGTGTTCTGGGGGAGAGGCTGTCTGACTAGAGGAAGAGAGGCATGAAAGGGGACATACCTTGATATGGGACTCCTTCAGGCCAAGTCTTTGAGCCAGTGCCGTGCATTGCTCTTGGCTTGGGTGCATGCATTCATCGAAATGTTCTTGAAGGACCAGCTTTTGTTCCTGGCTAAATACCGTGCGTTTTCTCAGTTGCTTCCTCAGGTCACTGATAGAAGCTTGTGACCTTGGAGGGCCTTGAGAAGTCAGGAGACCTTGTGGACATGGTGGACCTGAGGTACTAGAAGAACCTTGAAAGTCTGGGTTCACTGGAGAACTAGAGCTCTCGTTACTTGGAAGGACACTGTAGTCTCCCATCATTTTCATACCAGGTACCAATGGTAATCACTGGGAAACTTGAGATTCTGCAGTCAGCAGAGGGATTTGTTCTGATTTTTAGATCTCTCCCCACGGGAGAAATTGGGACTAAAAACAGACATAGATCAGAGAATCCCCACAGTCCCTAACTCCATCACTATTTCAGGCTTGTTATCCATCACTGTGCTCTGGCCTGTACCTTTGCTGGAGGACACTGCTAAAAGCATAGTAGCTGGCCCAGCACCCTGTGGTCTCACCAGCACTCTTCCCCTGGCTTCCCCAATCTGTGCACTCATCTGGTTCTCAGTGGTCACATCTATGAGGTAAACTTGTAAGCAGCTCCTGAATTTTCAAAGAAGCCTCTCTCTACCCTTTATGCTGTAAATGTGAGGAACTTCAAACTCTAAGCATATATACCAGCTCTCGGGTGTTACCAAGGCTCTTCCATCTTTAACCCCTTCTCTCCCTCACCAAGGCGGCCCCCAAACCTACAAATCATATACACACTTCCTTGTGACCTCAACTCACCAAGAAATCTGTAGGTGTTGCACCTTGTCAATTCCTGTCTTTGTGTGATCACTACTCCAGAGACCAGTGCTTAAATACCTTCTCCAAGGTCAAAACTTAATAAGCTCCACCCACTCCTTGGGTCCTCCTACCCTGCAGGCCCTCTAATCCCTTACCCACACCCAACGTTTTACATTCCTCAGTATTAGAGCCACCCCATTGGGCCTAATCCTGCTAATTCAATCATAATTGTTTTTGTTTGTTTGTTTGTTTTAAGTCAGTGTCTTTCTATTAGCCCAAGTTATTCTAAAATTCACTATGTTCATCAGGATGTACTCAAACTCACAGACATTACCTTGCTTCATTCTCCTGAGTACTAGCATTAAGGAGTGGGCCAAAAGGTCATTGGTTGGTTTAATGATTGTTTTCCAAATTATTATGGCATGGTAGAGTTCTTTGAAAATTGGAAACTAAGAGGACCTTGCCCTCTTGGTGCTGAAGGCCAGAAAGAATTCAGACTCCCTATGTTGCTTAGTTTGGCAGCATTTATGATTAATTGCAAATAGTGATATTTTCTTTTGTTTTAATACATAAGGCTTGTCTGAATATCAGAAGGGAAAAAATAAGCCAAAAGAGGTCAGGGAGTGACACATGCCTGAAATCCCAAGATTTCGGAGACAGAGGCAGAAGGATCTCTGTCACTTCTTCTTTTTCTGTTTAAACAAAAAAAAGGAAGGCTTTAACTTTAACATAGCAAAATTACATATAACAAAACAGTTATCAAGAAAAAGTTACAATATTTACATCTATTTTATCTTTTTTCATAACTAAGGAAAACTATAACTATCGATCTATTCTTTATCTCCATCAAAGACTCCAGGAGGATATAATATTACCCAAGCAAACAAGAAATCCAAAACTCTAGAAATGACAGAGACATCTCACTGCCTGGACAGTCATCCAAAGTTTCTCTATGCCGTTGGGGCATCCATCTTCCGCCTACAGGCCCATAGTTTTCAGCAGACATTTCCATGAAGCAGGAAATTTCAAAGGCAGTCACTCTCTGCTTGTCCTGAAGAATGTCTTGCAGACTCTTTGATGAATCAGGAACCCCGAAAGATCATCTCACCTTTAGGCAAGTTCAGTAGTCCTCTCTCTGTGCGTTTTCTGTGTCCAGTTTATGCAATAGTCCAGGCAAGAGCAGTTTCTTGCCCAAATGGCTATCAAACTCCATAAGGTGCCTCTTCGATGCCCATCTTCCTCTTGAAGTAGATTGGTGCTTCCAGGAGCAGACATGTCTCATTGTCATGAAAAACCCTAAGTTATTGAAACATTTAAAATGCCGTATTCTATAGTCTTTGAAATATATGAAGACTGTCTATCTAAAATATGTCTATGTACATCTAAAACATCTAACTAACATGACTACAAACTTGACTATTATAGATGATTATCTATTAACAAACTATATACATTACATTATTAAATGAACTACACAACCACAATGCCTTAATCAATATCAGAAATACATATACATATAATAAAATTTACCTTAAATCTCTATCAATAAAGCAAAATCTATACTAATGCAAATTATTCATATCTATATCATATCCCCCTTTAAATGTAAAAGAACATTTATAAACCATATTTGGGAACATGGGCGCAGTTTTTTCTCTCCAAACTGCTTCCTGCTGAATGGGGGCACTGTTAATCATATCTTTCATGGGGTAACCTGTGTGCTAGTTTCATCTCAGTTGGCAGTTGAGTGAAGCAATTTTCTGAAGATGTTCACACCAACCCTTCAGGAAAGCGTGGTCCATCATACCAAATCGGAATAGAAGAAATGAACAGGGTCTCATCCTCTGTGAAAACAAAATAAGAAACTCCTTTCCAAAGCATCATGTCCTTAGATTCAAATTTCAAAGTCAAGGCATTTTCAAAATATCTATGTTGGATTAGTTCAGCAGCATTTATAAACAAATATCTTTTGGCATCCGTTGCTCCTTCCTCAGCATTCAAACAATTCAAAGAGAGCATAATAGCATACAGTATAAAAATTCTCTGTCTATTTTCCATCTTTGTTTTAACCTCTATTTCGTTTATTTTTACCTTTAACTTTTTGCTTTTTGAGACAGGTTCTCTGTATCTTTGACCTAGAATAACTCTGTAGACCAGGCTGTCCTTGAACTCTCAGAGATCCGCCTGTCTCTGCTTCACAGGTATTGGGATTAAAGGTGTACTACCACACATTGAACTCACAGAGATCTGTTTGCCTCTGCCTTCTAGGCACTGGGATTAAAGGCCTATGCCACCACACCTTGAAGTCACATAGGTCAATCTCCCTCTGCCTCCCAAATGGTGGGATTAAAGGTGTGTACTCCCATACCCAACAACTCTCTTTCATTTTTTACTTTTAAGAACTTTTAACTTTTAGCTTGCATATATTTTCACACACTGTAAACCATTTAGAAATTTTCTTTGTCTTTGAATCTCTCTTTACTGTATATCTCTCTTTTTCTGACCACATGAGTCTTTAATTTACCAAGCAATCTCAGTAGGACTAAAGCCGTGGCTTTGCCAACTAGATCCAGCCCATTCCTTAGCTTTCCAGCCTCATGGCTGAGGTACTGGCTGTAGACATGTTTACTGCCATAACTCTATGGCATTTCAAGGTCCCTGCCAGCAAGTAAGTTGCAGCATTATGTCCACAGACAACACACAAGTTCTCTCTCTGTAGTTGGCCCTCCTGCCTCAAACAGTCAGAGTTTGCCCTGGCAGGATGGCCCAGAAAGCCAGCATTTTTAAATGGAGCAGCTTTTTTCCTGCTATGGCTGAAAACCGAAAAGCATGCATTCAGGTTTTTGTCAACACCATTTAAGTGTTTCGTGGCAGGACCTCTTAATGAGCTGCAGGGTTTTGCAGCTAAAGCTGAGTCAGGAAGCCTCTCGTAGATAAGAGTGCTTGCTTGCCTCTAGCAAGCAGAGTAGAGCAGAGAAATTGCCACAAGAAACATGCTTTCCTCTATTCTTTTCCAAGCTTTCTCAGGCTTTCTGTGGACTCAGTTATCCACACGTCTGGGCGCCATTTGTAGTAATTGGAGCAGCGGGTCTGCGTCCCTGGCTGCCCACATGGCTAGCTTATGCTCCGAAATAACAACACACAAACTGTATTCATTTACACACTGCTTGGCCCGTTTCTATATAGCCTCTTCTAGGATAATTCTCACATATTAATTTAGACCATTTCTAATCATCTGTGTGTAGCACCCCAAGGTGCGCTTACCATGAAGATTCTAGCCTGTGTCCATCCCGGGTCAGAGCTGAATCGTGTCTGCCCAGGAGAGAGGAGCCTGGCATCTCTGAGCTCACTTCCTCTTCCTCCCAGCGTTCTGTTCTGTTTACTCCACCCACCTGTGTTTTAACCTATGAGGGCCAGCCAAGCAGTTTATTTATTTAACCAATGACCTTCCTCCATCAGGTGATATGCAAGATATTCATCAGTATTGCTATAGGATAGGGTCATTTCAGGTTCCCTATCCTCAGCTGCCCAAGGAACTAACTGGGGACATCACCTTGGGCTCCTGGGAGCCACTCAGGGTTCAAGTGTCTAGCCAACCCTAAGGTGGCTCCCTTAACTAAGATTGTGCTTCCGTGATCCCCTATCCAACCTTCCTTTATCCCAATCATCCTTTTTCCCCAAGTTCCCCCCATCCTCCTAATCTCCCTTTTCTCTCCCCATCTCCCCTTGCCCTCATCCCACCCCACCCCCAAGATCCCAATTTTCTCCCCGGCAATTTTGTCCACTTCCCATAGCCAAGAGGATAACTATAAGTTTTTCCTTGGGTTCACCTTCTTATTTAGCTTTAGGTTCACCAATTATAGACTCCGTGAACGTTATCAATGGCTAAAAACCAATTATGAGTGAGTACATTAAATGTTCATCTTTTTGGGTCTGGGTTACCTCACTCAGGATAGTATTTTCTATTTTCATCCATTTGCATGCAAAATTTGAGAAGTCATTGTTTTTTACCGCAGCGTAGTACTCTAATATGTATATATTCCACACTTTCTTCATCCATTCTTCCATTGAAGGGCATCTAGGTTGTTTCCAGGTTCTGGCTATTACAAATAATACTGCTATGAACATAGTTGAACAAATGCTTTTGACAAATGATAGGGCATCTCTTGGGTATATTCCCAAGAGTGGTATTGCTGGGTCCAGGGGTAGGTTGATCCCGAATTTCCTGAGAAACCACCACACTGCTTTCCAAAGTGGTTGCACAAGATTACATTCCCACCAGCAATGGATGAATGTACCACTTCCTCCACAGCCTCTCCAGCAAAGGCTATCATTGATGTTTTTGATTTATCCATTCAGACAGGTATAAGATGATATCTCAAACATGTTTTGATTTGAATTTCCCTGATCACTAAGGAGGTTGAGCATGACCTTAAGTGTTTTGGCCATTTGAACTTCTGTTGACAATTCTCTGTTCAGTTCAGTGCCCTAGTCTTTAATTGGGTTAATTAGCATTTTAAAGTCCAGTTTCTTCAGTTCCCTATATATTTTGGATATCAGACCTTTGTCTGTGGCCGGGTTGGTGAAGATCATCTCCCAGTTAGTAGGTTGCATTTTTGTCTTAGTGACAGTGTCCTTTGCTTTACAGAAGCTTCTCAGTTTTAGTAGGTCCCATTTATTCAATATTGCTCTTAATGTCTGTGCTGCTGGGGTTATACGTAGGAAGCGATTTCCTGTGCCCATGTGTTGTAGAGTACTTCCCACTTTCTCTTCTATCAGGTTCAGTGTGTTCAGACTGATATTGAGGTGTTGGATCCATTTGGACTTGAGTTTTGTGCGTGGTGATGGATATGGGTCTAATTTCATTCTTCTACAGGTTGACATCCAGTTATGACAGCACCATTTGTTGAAGATGCTTTCCTTCTTCCATTGTATACTTTTGCCTCCTTTATCAAAAATGATGTGATCATAGTTTGTGGATTAAAATTCGGGTCTTCTATATGATTCCATTGGTTGACTTCTCTGTTTTTATGCCAATACCACACTGTTTTCATTACTGTAGCTCTGTAATAGAGCTTGAAGTCAGGAATGGTAATGCCTCCAGACGATCTATTATTATATAAGATTGTTTTGGCTATCCTGGATTTTTTGTTTTTCCATATAAAGTTGATTATTGTCCTCTCAAGATCTGTGAAGAATTTTGATGGAACCTTGATGGGGATTGCATTCAATCTATGAATTGCCTTTGTAGAGTTGCCATTTTTACTATGTTGATCCTCCCAATCCAAGAGCAAGGGAGGTCCATCCATTTTTTGGTATCCTCTTCAATTTCTTTCTTCAATGACTTAAACTTCTTGGCAAATAGATCTTTCACTTCCTTTGTTAGAGTTACCCCAAGATATTTTATGCTGTTTGTGGCTGTCCTGAAAGGCAAAGCTTCTCTGATTTCCCTCTCTGCTTCCATATCCTTTGTGTATAAGAGGGCGACTGATTTTTTGGAGTTGATCTTGCCACATTACTAAAGTTGTTTATCAACTGTAGAAGTTCTCTGATGGAGTTTTGGGGGTCACTTAGGTACACTATCATATCATCTGCAAATGACAAAAGTTTAACTTTTCCTTTCCAATTCGAATCCTCTTGATCCCCTTATGTTTTCTTATTGCTATTCCTAGAACTTCAAGCACTATATTGAAGAGTATGGTGAGAGTGGACAGCATTGTCGTGTTCCTGATTTTAGTGTGATGGCTTTGAGTTTCTCTCCGTTTAATTTGATGTTAGGTATCGGCTGGTGTATATAGCTTTTATTATATTTAGGTATGACCCTTGTACCTTAATCTCTCCAAGACTTTTATCATAAAGGGATGTTGAATTTTGTCAAATGCTTTTTCAGCATCTTATGAAAATATCATATTTTTTACAGTTTATTTATATGATGGATTACATTGATAGATTTTCGTATGTTGAACCAGCCCTGCATCTCTGGGATGAAGCCTACTTGATCACAATGGATAATTTTTCTAATGTGTTCTTGGGTTCGGTTTGCCAGTATTTTGTTGAGGATTTTTGTGTCAATGTTCATGAGTGAGATTGGCCTGTAATTCTCTTTCCTGGTTGAGTCTTTGTGTGGTTTTGGTATCAGAGTAACTGTAGCTTCATAAAAGGAATTTGGCAATGACTCTTCTGTTTCTATATTGTGAAATACATTGAGGAGTGTCGGTATTAGGTCTTCTTGGAAGTTCTGGTAGAATTCTTCATTGAAAACATCTGGTCCTGGGCTTTTTTTGGTAGGGAGGTTTTTGATAACAGCTTCTAATTCTTCGCGACTAACAAGTCTAGCTAGATTGTTCACCTGGTCCTGGTTTAACTTTGGTATATGGTATTTATCTAAAAAAGTGTCCATTTCTTTTGCATTTTCCAGTTTTGTGTCATATAGGCTTTTGTAGTAAGATCTAATGATTCTCTGAATTTCCTCTGTGTCTGTGGTTTTGTCCAACTTTTCATTTCTGATCTTATTAATTTGCATATTCTCTCTGCCGTTTGATTAGTTTGGATAGGGGTTTATCAATCTTGTTGATTTTCTCCAGGAACCAGCTTTTTGTTTCATTGATTCTTTGGATTGTTTTCTGTGTTTCTATTTTGTTGATTTCAGCCCTCAGTTTGATTATTTCCAGTCTTCTTCTCCTTCTGGATGAGTCTGCTTCTTTTTTTTTTCCTAGAGCTTTCAGGTGGGCTGTTAAGTCTCCAATATGTGCTTTCTCTGTTTTCTTTAAGTGGGCACTTAGTGCTATGAACTTTCCTCTTAGGACTGATTTCATAGTGTCCCATAAGTTTAAGTATGTTGTTTCTTTATTTTCATTGAATTCCAGGAAGACTTTAATTTCTTTCTTTATTTCTTCCTTGACCCAGGTATGGTTCAGTAGTTGACTGTTCAGTTTCCATGAGTTTGTAGGCTTTCTGGGGGTAGCATTGTTGTTGAATTCTAACTTTAATCCATGGTGATCTAATAAGACACAGGTGGTTAATAATATATTTTTGTAACGATGGAAGTTTGCATTGTTACCTAGTATGTGGTCAATTTTCGAGAAGGTTCCAGGAGCTGCAAAGAAGAAGGTATATTCTTTCCTATTTGGGTGGAATATTCTATAGATGTCTGTTAAGTACAATTGATTCATTACCTCCATTAATTCTCTAATTTCTCTCTTAGGCTTCTGTCTGATTGACCTGTCCATTGGTGAGAGAGGAGTGTGGAAGTCTCCTACTATTAGTGTGTGCGGTTTGATGGCTGCCTTGAATTTTAGTAATGTTTCTTTTACGTATGTGGGTGCTTTTATATTAGGGGCATAGATGTTCAGGATTGAGACTTCATTCTGATGAATTGTTTCTGTTATGAGTATAAAATGTACCTCTGCATCTCTTCTGATTGATATTAGTTTGACGTCAACTTTGTTAGTAATTAGTGGCCACACCTGCTTGTTTCTTAGGTCCATTTGCTTGATAAACCTTTTCCCAGCCCTTTACTCTGAGTAGGTGCCTGTCTTTGTGGTTGACGTGTGTTTCTTGTAAACAGCAGAATGTTGGATCCTGTTTTCTTTTATAGGTGAGTTGTGTCCATTGACATTAAGTGATATCAATGACCAGTGGTTGTTAACTCCAGTCACTTTTTTAATAATAGAGTTTGTGTGTTTCCCTTCTTTGAGTTGCTCTGGTGAAGGGTCTCTAGATGTCTGAGTTATTGTGGTCATTGTTGGACTCCTTGGTTAGTGATTTTCCTTCTATTACTTTCTGTAAGGCTAGATTTGTGGGTACGTATTGTTTAAATTTGTTTTTATCCTGGAAAATTGTGTTTTCTCCATTTATGGTGAACAAAAGCTTGGCTGGGTATAATAGTCTGGGCTTGCATCCACAGTCTCTTAGTTTTTGCAGTACATCTATCCAGGACCTTCTGGCTTTCATGGTTTCCATAGAGAAGTCAGGTGTAAGTTTGATAGGTTTACCTTTATAAGTAACTTGGCCTTTTTCCTTTGCGGCTCTTAATATTCTTTCTTTATTCTGTATGCTTTGTGTTTTGATTATTATATGGAGAGGGGATTTTTTTTTGATCCAACCTATTCGGTGTTCTGTATGCTCCTTGAACCTTCATAGGTATATCTTTCTTTAGGTTGGGAAAGTTTTCTTCTATAATTTTATTAAATATATTTTCTGGACTGTTGAGCTGCACTTCTCCTTCTTCTACTCCAATTATTCTTAGGTTTGGTCTTTTTATTGTGTCCCATATATCCTGAATGTTTTGTGGTGAGAGTTTGTTGGACTTGCTGTTTTCTTTGATCAGTGCGTTTATTTTCTCTATGTTATCTTCAGAATCTGTGATTCTTTCTTCTATCTCTTGTTTTCTGCTGGTTATGCTTGTTTCTGTAGTCTCTATTCGTTTACCTAGATTTTCCATGTCCAGCCGGCCCTCTGTTTGTGTTTTCTTCTTTGCCTCCATTTCAATTTTCAAGTCTTGAACTGTTTCCATTATCTGTTTGATTGTTTTTCCTTGGTTTTCTAGGGTATCATTCACTGATTTATTCTATACTTCAAACTTTCTTTTATACTTCTCATCCATTTCTATAAGGGCATTTTTTACATGCTGTTTAAAGCCTCAATTACTTTCATAAAGTCAATTTTTTCTACTTCTTCTTGATTAAGGTGTTCCTGTCCTCCTGTGTGAGGTCGCTGGGTTCTGGTGGTTTCATGTTGTTCTTCAGATTGTTGGATGAATTCTTGCATTGGTGCCTACCCATCTCTTCCTCTGAATGCTTCCCTATGTATCTTCTTTTACAGGATCAGGACTCCTTGCCTACCGATGTACTTTCCCTGTGATGGCACTCCCCAGTGATGGCTCTCCTGGTACCGAGATCAGATCTCTGTGTCCAATGATGGCTCTCCTGGTGCCGAGATCAGATCTCTGTGCTGGTTGGGTAGCTCATAAACAGAGCGCCTTCCTTGCTTGTTGCAGGCAGGCTATTGAAACAAAGGAGCTCCTGCCTGCTAGGTTGCCCTTGGGATTCGGCCCCAGAGCCCCAAGAGGGAAGGGAGGCAGAAAGGGGGGAGGGTTTTGGATGCAAGCTGGGTGGGGTAGGAAGAGAGAGACAGTATGCTGGGAGTATAGGCCCTGCAGGAAGCCCAGGAAGTATAGGGAGGATGAGGAAAGTCTGAGTTCCCTGTACCTGGCTGCTGCCATGGGTCCCAAACTCACCCCAATGATGGCTCTCCTGGAGCCGAGATCAGATCTCTGTGCTGGTTAGGTAGCTCGTAAACAAAGTGCCTACCTTGCTTGCTGTAGGCAGGCTATTTAAACAAAGGAGCTCCTGCCTGCTAGGTTGCCCTCTGGATTTGGCCCCAGAGCCCCAAGAGGGAAGGGAGGCAGAAAGGGGAGAGGGTTCTGAATGCAAGCTGTTTGGGATAGGAAGAGAGAGGCAGTATGCTGGGAGTATAGGCCCTGCAGGAAGCCCAGGAAGTATAGGGAGGATGAGGAAAGTCTGAGTTCCCTGTCCCTGGCTGCTGCCGCGGGTCCCAAACTCACCCCAATCAAGCAGTACTTATTTTAAACCTTACTTGGGAGATGAGTAAGCCTAGTAAATTCGGTCAGTTTTAGGGATTAGGGAGCTATTGATATGTATATCTACTGAGCTTAAGGAACTTTCCTACAGGCTGGGAACTTCATCTCTCCTTCAAATATCCTAGTATTCCATTTCCTCTCCCCGCTCCTTTTTTGAGACAAGGTCTCATTATATAGCTTTGACTGGCCGTTAACTGATTATATTCACGTCCAAAGTCAATAAAATCTGTCTTGGGTGTAGGAATTAAAGTCATGCGCCACAACTCTGGTCATTTCCACTGTTTGAATCCTGTTGTCTCTCCTTTCTTTTAGCATTCTCTGTCACGAGTTTTCCTCAAGACAAAAGGTTTTCATCTGAAGCAATGCTACTCAAACTTTCTAATGCTGTGAACCTTTAATATTGTTCCTCATGCTGTCCTGACCCCCAAACATAAAATTATTTTCATTGGTAATTACTCTTATCGTTTATAATGCAAAGATCTTTTGTTGGACCCTGGAATCCAGTCACCGAGAAGGTGCCACCCTCACTCCACAGTTGATGTAAAAGCATGAGGATTTAATTAATTCTGTTGCAACAGGACCTTTCAGCATTTGAGAAGCCAGAAAGAACCCGAATAGCTGGTACAGGCTACTTTTAATGCAAAAAGCAACAGAAACAAGCGGGGAGTCCGGGGGTTGTTCTTCAACTATTATGATTGGCTTATTCAAAGGGCTATTACCAATAATTGGCTGGAGAGCAGTTGCCAGATCAGGTGAGGTAAGAGGGAACTTCTGAGGGCCACTTTGCCCCCACCCAGGACTGAGTAAAATCATCTGTGGGTTATCATTTCCCAATTCCAGGAACGGAACTCTATTTGGAGAACACTCACAAGGACTCTGGGAGATGGAAAGTTCCCAACATGTCAGTATGTGCATGTATAGTTGTTAGGTCCTTGGTTCCCAGGGGTGGGGGAGGAACACTAAGGCACTGAGGCTGAGAGGGCCCAGAAATGGCCTCAGAATTGTCTTAAAGTTCTACGCTGTGTTTTCTTATGGTCTTAGTTAACCCCTGTGAAATTGTCATTTGAACCTCCCACAGGTGGTCACAACCCACAGGTGAGAACCCTGGTAGAGGACACTGGTACCCAACAGTTGAACTTTGCTGTGCTCACTGTCTTCACAGCTGGCTAGGACTGTTGTTGCCTGTTTTCCTCCCTTGGCAGCTTGCACAGCACTTTTCAACTTTGCAAAGCAGTTCTTAGGGAGGAGGCTTCCAGGTCAGTCCCGGATCCAATCCTGTGTGAGATTGGGCAGTAGGCCAGAATATCAGAAATTCAAGGTTCATCCTCCCCATATAGTGAGTTTGGCATGAGTTTACATGAGAATTCTCTAAGATCCACCCAAATCATTACTTTTTTAAATATCTTCTTTAAAAAATTTCTTTTCTCTGGAGAGATGACTAAGGACGTTTTTAGACAAAAAAATAAATAAAAAGAAAAAGAGAAATTAAAAAAAAACAAACACTATTTTTATGAGATGTATTGTTTTATTAGAGTATTTGAATTTCCTTTTAAAAAGTTACCCGTGGGACTGAAGAGATGTTTCAGCAGTTAAGAGCACTGACTGCCTTTCCAGAGGACCCGCATTCAATCATTGCTAGCATTCACAGGCAACTCACACCTGTGGGAAGCTCAGTTTCAGGAAATCTGATACCTTCATACCAATGCACATAAAATTAAAATAAATTATTTTTTTTTAAAAAAGTTAAATGTTTCTCATTGTCTTTTCCTAGAAAAGGTCTCAGGCAGCCCAGACTTGCCACCCTCAAACTGAGGATGACCTTCATTTCATCTTCCTCCTGTTTTGGCAGGCCTCTATTTTCCAAGTCATTGGATGACAGTAGCAGGCCACAGGAAACTACATTAGGTTTTACAGAGTTTTGTGTGATTGGTGTCTTATATCCTTCAAGGTCCTACACTTCCCCTATGGATTTATTTTACCTTTAATCTTTGTTTTTAGTAATTTATTGTTTACTATTAACACAGAGACAGCACTGACTGGACTTACTTACTGGGAAAAAAAGGATCTGGGTGTGGCCTCATACTTGCCTTTAATTTTAGCATCTGGGAGGCAGAGGCAGGGGATTCTCTGTGAGTTCAAGGATGACCTGGTCTACACAGCTAGTTCCAGACCAGTCAGGGCAATGTTATAGGAGATTGTATCAATACAAGAAAACCAAATTTCAAAGTAATATTTTCATTATGGTCTTCACTTTTATTTATTCTTTTATTTACTTAAATGTATTTTTTGTGCATTGGTGCAAAGGTATCAGATTCCCTGGAAATGGAGTTACAGACAACTATGATCTTCCATACTGGGAATTAAACCCAGGTCTTCTGGAAGCACATCCTCTACAGCCCCAGTGTACAGAAATTTCATAGTTAGTCACTATTGACTCTTTCCATGAGCCCCAACCTCCACCTCTGGGTCCTTCTTCACCATAGACCTCTTCCTGACTGCCCTGAGCACATCTTTCTACAGTCACTTCTAATGCTTCACTTTCATTATGCTCACTTCCAGATGGCATTTTTATTGATTTATCTGTGATTACTGAGGCTTTAACACTGTGTCTTATGTATTTGACCCTAATGTCATACCTCTGTACTATGGCTCCAATTCTGAATACTTTTCCCCTTATTTTTTAGATTATAATATTATTACATTGTCTCCCCAGTTCCTACTTCTCACAAAACCTTCCAATATACCACTCCTTGATCTTTTCCAAATCCATATATGTGTATGTTATATATATATGTGTGTGTTATATATATATATATATATGTGTGTGTGTGTGTGTGTGTGTGTATATACACATAAATGTGTATAAATTAATATTTTATTGCACAGTGACACTCCGATACTGTTAATAAAAGATAAACCTTGTGGACCTGCAACCCAAGTCCTGGTTTGTCAGCTTTTGAGGAATATCCACATTGGTTATATGGTGGTTGTACCAGTAAGCTCTCCCTCTAGCAAGAAATAGGTGTTGTTTTTAGGCCATATCTTCACCAGCATGAGCTATCATTATTTTATTGATCTTGGCCACTCTGACTAGGTAAAATAAACTCTCAAAGTAGTTTTAGTTTGTATTGACCTTATTGCTCAATATGTTGTATGCATATTTTGGGGGGCTACAGTATCTGTATGTAGTCTTGGCTGTCTGGTAAACTAGGTAGAACCGGCTGCAATGAACTCTGAGATGTGCCTGCCTCTGCTTGCTGAGTGATGGGATTAAAGGAGTAAGCTACCACACAAGGCTGTTTAACAGAGTCCAAAATATTTGCTCAGGCATTTGTGTTCTATTTCTTGACAATTTCTCTTAGTTTTATACTCCATTTTTAACTACTAGTTTTCTATAATGTATTCATTTCTAAATCAAGTTTCTTTTAGTATCCCTGGCTTTCCTGGAACTCTTTATGTAGACCAGACTGGCCCAGACCGCAGAGGTTCACTTGCCTTCTTGTCCCTAATGTTAGCATTAAAGGTATGCATGTCACCACACCTTGTAAGGTATGTTTGTACTTACAATTGATTTAAATTTTTTGTTGTATATTCTAAGTATTACCCCAATGTTGCATATCTTACTCTCTGACAAACATTTTCCTGTAGAGATGCAGTACACAAATATCTACTCATCCTAGAGGACCAGTGACAGAAATAAAGAACAGATATCCCAAAATACAATTTCTTCAGTTTCCTTACAGCTTCTTAAAAACTATTTTAAAAATTATTTGATTATTTTCACGGGTGTATTTCTTGTGTCTATGTCTGAGTGTTGGTGTTAGGTCCCCCAAACCAATATTTGTGAAGTGTATTGTGAGTTTTGTGAATTGAGTTCAGGTTCTCTGTAAGAGCAGCCCAAATAATGTTTTTCCCCTGAGACAGGGTTTCTCTGCATATCCCTATATCTCCTGACACTCACTCTTTATAATTGAGTGGCCTGCAATTCTGAGGTCCACCTACCTCTGCCTTCAGAGTCCTGGTACTAAAGGTGTGCATCGACCCCACCTGACACTTTTTTTTTAATATTTATTCATTCATTACGCATACAATGTTCTGTTGGTGTGTATGCCCGAAGGCCAGAAGAGGGCACCAGACCTCACTACAGATGGTTGTGAGCCACCATATGGTTGCTGGGAATTGAACTCAGGACCTTTGGAAGAGCAGGCAATGCTCTTAACCACTGAGCCATCTCTCCAGCCCCCCACCTGACACTTTTAGGTTGTTAAAACTGAGTAAAATAATCACAACATAGCATAGGCCTCAAGTTCAGGTCATGAATAAATGGATTAAATGGACGCCATAACAATTCATTTGTGTATGTATGTGACATTTATTAGTATTTATCTATTTCCATGAAACAGAAAAACCCGAGTTTGCATGGCTACCACCTGGGGAAAAGATGAAAAGATGAGTGAGTGAATAGAAGGAGAATGTATATATATATATATATATATATATATATATATATATATATATATCCATGAGTGCTCATATAAGTATTTAGGAACGTTTATTTCTGTGTAGCTCAGTTTTCTTGAAAAGTATTATGTAGACAAGGGTAACCACAAAGTCCAAGAGATTCCATTATCCTTACCTTTTGAGTATTAGGCTTAATAGTAGACCCCATGCAAAAGTGATTAAAATATTATGTATAAAATATTTTTCTCAAAAGCAAGTAATCACTTTTCAGTGTATCAGAAAATTTGGCTGACCAGGTAAATGTGTTTGTAGAACAAGAACTATAACTTTTCCACTCTCATTCACTTGTGACACCACAACCCTTACATGATATAAGATGTAATTTAAAATGTTTAAAGTAATCTTCTTGTACTGGAAGTTTCTCTGAAGCTCATAGTGAATTTCCGAGAGCAAGGTGGAGGCCTGAAGATTCATCTGCTCACTTTCCAGACATTTGCCCTGATTTACCTCTAGCCATGACTTCCTCACGTAACTGAATCCTGCGTTGTTTCCTCCCCTCTTTTTATTTTGTCTCCTCAAGACTTGAGATTCAGTCAGAGACCTGTTCATAGTAAAAATGGGAAGAGGTGCCCTACTCATATAAATTTCTTGTCTCCATCCCCTTTTTTTGAATGAAAAATTCTATTCACGTATTGGTTGACCTCAAAGTCACTGTGTAGCCCAGGCTGTCCTTCAATTTGCAGTTCTTGTGGTATAACTTACTTAGGAGCTGGGATTATAGGTCTGTGTCTCCCATGTCTGGTTCTTATGTAACCCTGGATAAAGGTAAGTGTGACTATTATTCTTCACATTTGAACACTGAAGTGGGAGTGTCATATATCAATCTGTTGATTTTATTGGTTAAGCAATAAAGAAACTGCTTGGCTGGCCCTCATAGGTTAAAACATAGGTGGGAGGAGTAAACAGAACAGAACACTAGAAGAGGAAGTGAGCTCAGACTCACCTCCTCTCGGGGGCAGATGCCTCAGAGAGACTCCATGGCCCGCTCCCAGGCAGACACAGGCGATGAAGCTCCGACCCAGGATGGACGTAGGCTAGAATCTTCCCGGTAAGACCGGTGCTCACAGATTATTAGAGATGGGTTGATCCGGATATCAGAATTAGCCAGTAAGGGCTAGAGCTAAAGGGCCAAGCAGTGTTTAAAAGAATAGAGTTTCCATGTAATTATTTCGGGTAAAGCTAGCCCTGCAGGCAGACGGGTGCGGGGACTCAGCCCCGCTGCTCTTATTACTACAGAACACCTAGATACTCTCATGCAAATTTTTTGAATCTCCCTCCCTTCAGAGGCAGGATCTCCTGTAACTGACACAGTCACTAGAGCTGCTGTGTAGTCAGAGCTGCCTTTTAGTCCTGATTCTTTTTTTCTCCACCCCTGGCAATACAGGCATGCTGTATCAAGCTGGTGTTTAGAGGCATTAAATGGGACCAACTACTAAAACGATGCAAAGTGCTAGTTATTAATTGTAAAGAACATTTAGTTGGAAGTGCCTACAGCCCACGTTTTATGTTTTTAGTTCAAATGAGATGCTTGGTGTTAGCCTCTACTCTTTCTGGAGATGGAATCCTTCAAGATCACAGAAACTTGGATTATAGAACATCCAAGGCCTTTGTCACAAAGCCTGAGAACATGATTTTTGTTTCTATGGTTCACATGGCAGAAGGGGAAAATTATTTCCCAAATACTTTCTTTTACCTCTGCATGTGGACACTAGAAGTCTTGTGACCAATTACACATGCAACAAAAGATATATAATAACATTATTTTCAATCTACTTTTTATTTTTTCTTCTTTATCACCTGGTGTTGGTGGTTGATGCCAGGATCTTTCAAAAAGCTGGGCAAGTAACCCAACAATGAGGTTCACCTGGGCTTGCCTGGCTAAATTTGCATTTGATTGAATAGTTAATTTAAAATTACCTTTAGGAAAAAAACCATATGATCATTTCATTAGATGCTGAAAAAGCATTTGACAAAATTCAACACCCCTTTATGATAAAAGTCTTGGAGAGATTAGGGATACAAGGGTCATACCTAAATATAATAAAAGCTATTTACAGCAAGCCGTCAGCTAACATTAAATTAAATGGAGAAAAACTCAAAGCCATCCCACTAAAATCAGGAACACGACAAGGCTGTCCACTCTCTCCATACCTCTTCAATATAGTGCTTGAAGTTCTAGCAATAGCAATAAGACAACATACGGGGATCAAGGGGATTCGTATCGGAAAAGAAGTTAAGCTCTCGTTATTTGCAGATGATATGATAGTATACATAAGCGACCCCAAAAACTCTACCAAAGAACTCCTACAGCTGATAAACACCTTTAGTAATGTGGCAGGATACAAGATCAACTCCAAAAAATCAGTGGCCTTCCTATACACTAAGGATAAGGAAACAGAGAGGGAAATTAGAGAAGCATCACCTTTCACGATAGCCACAAATAGCATAAAATATCTTGGGGTAACTCTGACCAAGGATGTGAAAGATCTATTTGACAAGAACTTTAAGTCTTTGAAGAAAGAAATTGAAGAGGACACCAGAAAATGGAAAGATCTTCCTTGCTCCTGGATTGGGAGGATCAACATAGTAAAAATGGCAATTCTACCAAAAGCAATCTATAGATTCAATGCAATCCCCATCAAAATCCCATCAAAATTCTTCACAGATCTGGAGAGGACAATAATCAACTTTATATGGAAAAACAAAAAACCCAGGATAGCCAAAACAATCCTATACAATAAAGGATCTTCTGGAGGCATTACCATCCCTGACTTCAAACTCTACTACAGAACTACAGTATTGAAAACAGCTTGGTATTGGCATAAAAACAGAGAAGTCGACCAATGGAATCGAATAGAAGACCCTGACATTAACCCACAAATCTATGAACACCTGATTTTCGATAAAGGAGCTAAAAGTATACAATGGAAAAAAGAGAGCATCTTCAACAAATTGTGCTGGCAAAACAGGATGTCAACCTGTAGAAGAATGAAAATAGATCCATATCTATCACCATGCACAAAACTCAAGTCCAAATGGATTAAAGACCTCAATATCAGTTTGAACACAGTGAACCTGATAGAAGAGAAAGTGGGAAGTACTCTACAACACATGGGCACAGGAGACCACTTCTTACGTATAACCCCAGCAGCACAGACATTAAGGACCTCATTGAATAAATGGGACCTCCTGAGACTGAGAAGCTTCTGTAAAGCAAAGGACACTGTCACTAAGACACAAAGGCAACCCACCAACTGGGAGAAGATCTTCACCAACCCCGCAACTGACAAAGGTCTGATCTCCAAAATATATAAAGAACTCAAGAAACTAGACCGTAAAAGGCTAATCAACCCAATTATAAAATGGGGCATTGAGCTGAACAGAGAATTCTCAACAGAAGAACTTCAAATGGCCAAAAGACACTTAAGGTCATGCTCAACTTCCTTAGCGATCAGGGAAATGCAAATCAAGACAACTTTAAGATACCATCTTACACCTGTCAGAATGGCTAAAATCAAAAATACCAATGATAGCCTTTGTTGGAGAGGTTGTGGAGAAAGGGGTACACTCATCCATTGCTGGTGGGAATGCAAACTTGTGCAACCACTTTGGAAGGCAGTGTGGCGGTTTCTCAGGAAATTCGGGATCAACTTACCCCTGGACCCAGCAATACCACTCTTGGGAATATACCCAAGAGAGGCCTTATCATACAACAAAAGTATATGCTCTACAATGTTCATAGCAGCATTGTTTGTGATAGCCAGAACCTGGAAACAACCTAGATGCCCTTCAATGGAAGAATGGATGAAGAAAGTATGGAATTTATACATACTAGAGTCCTACTCAGCAAAAAAAAACAAGGACTTCATGAATTTTGCATACAAATGGATGGAAATAGAAAACACTATCCTGAGTGAGGTAAGCCAGACGCAAAAAGAGGAACATGGGATGTACTCACTCATATTTGGTTTCTAGCCATAAACCAAGGACATTGAGCTTATAATTAGTGATCCTAGACAAGCTAAATAAGGAGAACCCAAAGAAAAACATATAGGCATCATCCTGAATATTAACCTTCAGCAAGCGATGAAAGGAGACAGAGACAGAGACCCAAATTGGAGCACAGGACTGAAATCTCAAGGTCCAAATCAGGAGCAGAAGGAGAGAGAGCACGAGCATGGAACTCAGGACTGCGAGGGGTGCACCCACACACTGAGACAATGGGGATGTTCTATTGGGAACTCACCAAGGCCAGCTGGCCTGGGTCTGGAAAAGCCTGGGATAAAACCGGACTCTCTGAACATAGCGGACAATGAGGACTACTGAGAACTCAAGAACAATGGCAATGGGTTTCTGATCCTACTGCACGCACTGGCTTTGTGGGAGCCTAGGCAGTTTGGATGCTCAACTTACTAGACCTGGATGGAGGTGGGGGTTCCTTGGACTTCCCACAGGACAGGGAACCCTGATTGCTTTTCGGGCTGGGGGGAGACTTAATTGGGGGAGGGGGAGGGAAATGGGAGGCGGTGGCGGGGAAGAGACAGAAATCTTTAATAAATAAATAAATTTAAAAAAAAGAAATAAAAAAAAATAAAATAAAATAAAATTACCTTTAGGTGTCAAGAAATCTTCCTGGGTCTTGGCCCAGTAAACAGATGTCTTCCCTGACACAGACTTTCTGTACAACTAAAAGGTCAGTTGGAATTTCTGTGTTTCTATAGATGGAAGTGTCTGTAGCCCGGGAAGTAAACTGAGATATCCTTGCTGCTGATTAAATGCAGTTTAGTTCCTTACACAAAGACACCAGCCCTGTCTAATGAGTACACATTTAGCCTAGGGCCAATCTGTGAATGGAACTAAGCCACTGTCAGACCTATGCATTAAGCTCTTTGCAGGAGATTTGGGGCAATTCTTGGTAGGTGGAAATCTGTGGTGTTAGGGGACCAGACTGAGGCCCTAGATGACCCAGGTAGATGACTGGGTGGTGTCACCATTGCTGAAATAGTGACAGCCAGGAAGGTCTAAGGCTGAACAGGCCCTTCCCTATCAAAATTTGGTGATCAGTCTCAGAACAAAGGAGGCAGAGGCAGTGGGTTCTCTCACTTGTAGTGCAGCCCAGTCTATAGAGTGAGATCTAGGGCGGCATGGGCTATGTAGAGGAATCTAGTATCAATTAGACAAGGAAAAAGAAGGAGGGTGAAAGTAGGTAAGCCAGGAAGCAAGCGAGCACATAGAGAGAAATAAAGAAAGAAGTAAGGAAATAAGGAAGCAATCAAGATGTAAAGAATGAATGGTTGGATGACAGCAATAGGAAGGAAAGTGGAGGACTCCTAAGTAAAAACGCATCTCCTGAACAGGACAGCAGTAAGTGGAGGCCAGTTAATTTCTGGACTGGATCCTCAAGAGAGCTCCATTCCCATGGTTTGGCCAAGGCCCTGTAGTTTGTAGGCTCCCTGGGAATCTATCATATAGTTTATCTGTCCACCTGATGAAAGATGTCCTCAATTGGATCCTTAGGTTTGGCCATAGTGTGGGATGTCTGCTGGCTGTGATGGGATAAAGGGTGGTGGAGGAGCTGTGATGGAGAAGACATTTAATGTCAGGTTCATGGAGTAGAGGTTCAAACGCCTGGAGGGATCTGGTCATAATGGGAGAGCCTGCTGATGTCCAGGGTGAACTGGCCAAAATCGATCCTATGTTAATTATGAGTGTTAGGGAAGTCTGTGATTGCATGCCCCTGGGTCACTTCACTCTGGTTGGAGACAGAAGGCATCAGGAAAAACACAGAGGACATGAGGTTTTTTTTATTGTTGAAACAATTTCCACCTCGTCCCACCTCCCATTTTCCTCCCCCTTTCCCCACTCCTTTCTCCCTCCCTATCCAGTCCAAAGAGGAGTCAGGATTCCCTGCCCTGTGGGTAGTCAAGGTCATCTGCCCTCAAACCAGGTCTAGGAAGATGAGCATCCAAACAGGTGAGGCTCCCATAGTCAGTTCATGCAGTAGGATCAAAACCCAGTGCCATTGTCGTTGGCTTCTCAGCAGCCCTTATTGTCAGCAATGTTCAGAGAGTCCGGTCTGATCACATGATCCATCAGTCCCAATCCAGCTGGCTTTGGTGAGCTCCCAGTAGATCAGCCCCACTGTCTCAGTGGGTGGGTGCCCCTCTCGCGGTCTTGACTTCCTTGCTCATGGTCTCCCTCCTTCTGTTCCTCATTTGGACCTTGGGAGCTCAGGCCGGTGCTCCAATGTGGGTCTCTGTCTCTATCTCCAACCATTGCCAGATGAAGTTTCTATGGTGATATGCAAGATATTCATGAGTATGGCTATAGGATAGAACCATTACAGGTTCCCTCTCTTCAGTTGCCCAAGGAACTAACTGGGGACATCTCCCTGGACACCTGGGGACCTGAGTTTTTATACTCTGGGTAAGTATCCTCTTCATTGCCAGCCTACTTGGACTGACAGTTATGCATTAACACAGTAGTTTTTTGTGTATTTATTTCACTGTTTAGAAAACTAGAGACTCGAGAAACAGAATGACAGGTAGAGAGAAAGTATAAGGCACTATTTCTGCTGCACTGGAAGTTCGGAACAAATTTGCAAATGCTGGCAAGATTTGATGACTAAACCCTAGGAACTGTGGAGCTATGTTATCCATTTTCTTTTTCCTAGGATCTCCAGTAGAGGTCAGTATTCAATAGGTTAACATAGGTATGATTCCACATTCATCAGTGCCTGGAGTTCTTCAAAAAGATCCAGAGAAACCAAGAAATGTAAGTCTCTGTATTCCCCAGTTCCACAAATTTCATTCAGATTTCCAATTGCATTCGTATACGCCTTTGGAAACAGTTTTCCAGATGCCTCATGATCCTGTAAGGAAATTAAGTCTGCATATGTCTTCTAGTCCTCTAGTGCACTTATAAATTCCAATGCAATCAAGCCTCTAAAATCAACCATCCTATGTAAGCAAAATTAGTTTTCAAATGTCTCAATGTCCTCTACTTCCTCCAGGAAAGCTAATGCAGTCAAGTCTCCAACTGCACCCAGACACTGAAAGGAGCCTATGTCCCCAGGTGACCCCAGGACCATCACCGGAACCAAATCTCCCATTTCATCCATGTCCCCCAACATTGAGAACTGTTTCAGTGTACCCTATTCAACAAATACCCTCAGTCTTCTCAGTGAGTTCTGGCTGTGAAGGTTTCCTAGGCTCTATGTTACTTCAAATAAATATAGTTATCAGCAATTTTGTCTTGAAGGTCCTAGGAGGCAACGGAAGGAACACACAGTTTACAGTAAGGAACAGAAGCTCCTCCTCCAAGAACATTTTGATCAGTGCATATACCCCAGACTGAAGGAATGTGTGGAGCTGGCACTGGAGATTGGTGTGACCAAGTATGACATCAAGGTCTGTCTCCTCTCTCGTCTCTGTCTCCTGACCCAGAATAGCCATGGTATCTCTACCCTCACCAGAATCCCACACATACCACAATTCCTCAATGATTGGGGCAGTTTGGGAGAGTTGTGTAAGGTGGATCTATTGCATTCATGCCTGAACCTGTTTATTCTGCTTCAATCAGGGGTACTACTATGGAGCCATGTTATCTGTCACCTTGGCAGGGTCTCAGGGACACAGACAAAAGGAACCTTTGTACAACCCGAGATATTCTGTGATGGGGCTCAAAAAGATGCCACAAAGAGCTAAAGTGGGTCAAAATATCTAAGGGTAAAGGGTTCTACTTACAATGGGAATCGTCTGTCCATGTCTATTTCTTCTCTCTTCAATCCATCATTACTCATTGTTCCACTCATAGCTTGTTCTCCTTGTTTTAGAATATTCTTAGTTCTACATCCTTCTACGTTGTTCTTAGTTCTATTTGTTCTTCCTTGTCCTATACATTACAAATATTCCCAGTCATAAACCAGCTATTCCCCAGCCCTAACATGTCCCAAGGAAGGAATTCTTTTGCGCCCTGGAAAACAGATAAGGGATTTCACACACACACACACACACACACACACACACACACACACACACACCAGATCCATGGGAGTGGCTAGTACATACCCTGTGAACTCCTTAATGGGGAAAGTTATAGTTAAGAAAAGAAATAAATCACTGGGATTCTTAATGGGGAAGGTTAGTGTGCTACTTCATAAGGTCCTAGATAAAAGACCTAAAAGATTTATTTTCATTAAAATCATAAATAGGGCATGGATTTTTCTTTAAATCAGTGCACCACTTCTCTTCTACGAGGCATAGTAGCTACCAGGTAACCAGGTACCTTAAGGAGAGCTGATGGCTCTTGATCAGATAGCACCAGATGATAGTTTCTAGGGACCTAGGTCTGGAGGTAGACTTACTGCTCGAAGTGAAGAAGAGACCCAGGCCTTTAAATTATCACTTCTGGGCTATGCTCTTATCAGCCATTCTGATCGTGGGTGTTGGGAGTCTTTTTCTGCGTTACAGTTAATGATCTCTTCTGCGGTCCTTGAGAGTCCTGAACTAAAATCACCAGTAAACTGAGGTGAGAGTGAGCAAAAGGTGTGGGTTAAAATCAGAGCAGCAGCTTGGGCAGGTAGTAATTCTATGTCCTTGGAGATCTCTGACTATCTTAGATGGGGTGCTCTACACCTGGATGCTAAGAATTGATAAAGATAATTGTGGAAAGGCAGATCTTTGTGTTTACCTAGGAGAGAGGAACAAGGCCTACCAGTGGGAAGCTGTTCTCACTAAATAGTTCTGAACTGTGGGAATTAATTCCCAAATATGTAACAGAAATGGGAGTTAGCCACAGTGAAAAATGTACAGCAAAGGACAGCCACTTTATTCCCAAAGCAATAATGCACAAAAGTCTTGCCTTTTGGTTTAGCCTTTACCGGATCCCTTGGTGCTCATGAAAAGATGGCTGAACAATTACTGTATAATGTTGTGGCTTCTAGCAATTCTAGCTGAAGCTTCCCTAGTCCTTTTGTGTCAAGTGGTAAACCTTCCTACCTTCCTATCGTCTTTTAGAGCCCCAGACCTTCGTGTTGATGTGCATAGTTGCTAGAGACAAGATTTCCACACAGCATTTCCACCTAGACATACAGGTCTTCTGACATCTTTTGTGTCTTTCCAGATATGGTTCAAGAACCACCATGCCAAATACAAACAGAAAAATATGCAGAAAATTCAAGAAGGACTGTGGGAATCTAGCGGAAGATCTAAGGTTGCTCCTGGGTCAACCTATTCCCGTGGTAACTTACCTGTTCTTGCCTCTGCCAATACAGAGTCCATGTCTCCATGCACAGCCACTGTGGGCTCCATTCCCCAAGTTAACCCCAGCTGGATTCTTCATATCTGGTCATAGACTAGTGTGTGATGCAGCTTTTCCTGAACTCTCCAATTCTTCTTTTTCTCTCCAGGTGTGGTTCAGGGACCAGAGGATAGCATACTCTCACGAACATCCCCAAGATCATCTAGAATGCCAGGGAATTGAGGAGAAGTCAGATGTAAGTGCATCAGAACAAATATTCATGTCCCCATCAATGCCCTTGTTATTGTTTATTGAATATTTTATTTTGTTGGATTTTATTAATCACATATATGTGTAATTAAACTTAATTTTTTTAAACTTCTTTTTTTTATTGATAAAAGGAGGATAAAGAAAAGAAAAAAACAAATTTCCACCTCCTCCCACCAGCCTCCCATTTCCCTCCCCCTCCTCCCACTCTTCTCCCCCTCCTCCCACTCTTCTCCCCCTCCTCCCACCCCTCTCCCCTTCCCCCCACTCCTCTCCCCCTCCCTTTCCAGTACAAAGAGCTGTCAGGGTTCCCTGCCCTGTGGTAAGTCCTAGGTCCTCCCCCCTCCATCCATATCTAGGAAGGTGAACATCCAGACTGGCTAGGCTCCCACCAAGCCAGCACATTGCATAGGATCAAAACCGCGTGCCAATGTCCTTGGCGTCTCATCAGCCCTCATTGTTCGCCATGTTCCGAGAGTCCAGTTTTATCCCATGCTTTTTCTGGTAACAGTCCAGCTGGCCTTGGTGAGCTCACAGTAGATCATCTCCACTGTCTCAGTGGGTGGGTGCACTCCTCGTGGTCCCGACATCTTTGCTCATGTCTCACTCTTTCTGCTCCTCATTGGGACCTTGGGAGCTCAGTCCAGTGCTCCAGTGTGGGTCTCTGTCTCTATCTCCATCCATCGCCAGATGCGAGTTCTAGGATGATATGCAATATATTCGTCAGTATTGCTCTAGGGTAGGGACATTTCAGGTTCCCTATCCTCAGCTGCCCAGGGAACTAACTGGGGACCTCAGCTTGGGCACCTGGGAGCCCCTCTAGAGTCAAGTCTCCTGCCCACCCTAAAGTGGGTCCCTTAACTCAGAATTGTGGTTCCGTGCTCCCCTATCCAACCTTCCTTTATCCCGATCCTCCTGTTTCCCCAAGTCCCCCCTCCTTCCCTTCTACCTTTTCTCTCCCCATCTCCCCTAACCCTCATCCCACCCCACCCCCAAGATCCCACTTTTCTCCCCGGCAGTTTTGTATACTTCCCTTATCCAAGAGGATAACTATATGTTTTTCCTTGGGTTCACCTTCTTACTTAGCTTCTTTAGATTCGCCTATTGTAGACTCAGTGGCCCCTATTTATGACTAGAAACCAATTATGAGTGAGTACATCCCATGTTCATCTTTTTAGGTCTGGGATACCTCACTCAGGATAGTGTTTTCTATTTCCATCCATTTGCATGCAAAATTCGAGAAGTCATTGTTTTTTACCGCAGCGTAGTACTCTAGTGTGTATATATTCCATGCTTTCTTCATCCATTCTTCCATTGAAGGGCATCTAGGTTGTTTCCAGGTTCTGGCTATTACAAATAATACTGCTATGAACATAGTTGAACAAATGCTTTTGACATGTGATAGAACATCTCTTGGGTAAATTCCCAAGAGTGGTATTGCTGGGTCCAGGGGTAGGTTGATTCCGAATTTCCTGAGAAACCGAAACACTGACTTCCATAGTGGTTGCACAAGATTGCATTCCCACCAGCAATGGATGAGGGTACCCCTTCCTCCACAGCCTCTCCAGCAAAGGCTATCCTTGGTGTTTTTGACTTTAGCCAATCTTACAGGTGTAAGATGATATCTCAAAGTTGTTTTGATTTGCATTTCCCTGATCGCTAAGGAGGTTGAGCATGACCTTAAGTGTCTTTTGGCCATTTGAACTTCTTCTGTTGAGAATTCTCTGTTCAGTTCAGCGCCCCATTTTTTAATTGGGTTAATTAGCATTTTAAAGTCTAGTTTCTTGAGTTCTCTATATATTTTGGAGATCAGACCTTTGTCTGTTGCGGGGTTGGTGAAGATCTTCTCCCAGTCAGTAGGTTGCCTTTGTGTCTTAGTGACAGTGTCCTTTGCTTTACAGAAGCTTCTCAGTTTTAGTAGGTCCCATTTATTCAATGTTGCCCTTAATGTCTGTGCTTCTGGGGTTATACCTAAGAAGCGATCGCCTGTGCCCATCTGTTGTAGGGTATTGCCCACTTTCTCTTCTATCAGATTCAGTGTTTTCGGGCTGATATTGAGGTCTTTAATCCATTTGGACTTGAGTTTTGTGCACGGTGATAGATATGGGTCTATTTTCATTCTTCTACAGGTTGACATCCAGTTGTGCCAGCACCATTTGTTGAAGATGCTTCCTTTCTTCCAATGTATACTTTTAGCTCCTTTATCAAAAATGAGGTATTCATAGGTTTGTGGGATAAAGTCCGGGTCTTCTATACGATTCCATTGGTCGACTTCTCTGTTTTTATGCCAGTACCACCCTGTTTTCATTACTGTAGCTCGGTAATAGAGTTTGAAGTCAGGGATGGTAATGCCTCCAGAAGATCCTTTATTGTATAGGATTGTTTTGGCTATCCTGGGTTTTTTGTTTTTCATTATAAAGTTGATTATTGTCCTCTTCAGATCTGTGAAGAATTTTGATGGGATCTTGATGGGGATTGCATTGAATCTATAAATTGCCTTTGGTAGAATTGCCATTTTTACTATGTTGATCCTCCCAATCCAAGAGCAATGGATGTCCATCCATTTTTTGGTATCCTCTTCAATTTCTTTCTTCAATGCCTTAAAGTTCTTGACAAATAGATCTTTCACTTCCTTGGTTAGATTTACCCCAAGATATTTTATGCTGTTTGTGGCTATCGTGAATGGAGAAGCTTCTCTGATTTCCCTCTCTGCTTCCATATCCTTTGAGTATAGGAGGGCGACTGATTTTTTGGAGTTGATCTTGTATCCTGCCACATTACTAAAGCTGTTTATCAGCTGTAAAAGTTCTTTGGTGGAATTTTGGGGGTCGCTTATGTACACTATCATATCATCTGCGAATAACGAAAGTTTAACTTCTTCCTTTCCAATTCGAATCCCCTTGATCCCATTATGCTGTCTTATTGCTATTGCTAGAACTTCCAGCACTATATTGAAGAGGTATGGCGAAAGTGGGCAGCCTTGTCGTGTTCCTGAGTTAAGCGGGATGGCTTTGAGTTTCTCTCCATTTAATTTGATGTTACCTGTCGGCTTGCTGTATATAGCTTTTATTATATTTAGGTATGACCCTTGTATCCCTAATCTCTCCAAGACTTTTATCATAAAGGGATGTTGAATTTTGTCAAATGCTTTTTCAGCATCTAATGAAATGATCATATGGTTTTTTTCTTTCAGTTTATTTATATGATGGATTACATTGATAGATTTTCGTATGTTGAACCAGCCCTGCATCTCAGGAATGAAGCCTACTTGATCATAATGGATAATTTTTCGGATGTGTTCTTGGATTCGGTTTGCCAGTATTTTATTGAGGATTTTTGCATCGATATTCATGAGTGAGATCGGCCTGTAATTCTCTTTCCTGGTTGAGTCTTTGTGTGGTTTTGGTATCAGAGTAACTGTAGCTTCATAAAAGGAATTTGGTAATGACCCTTCTGTTTCTATATTGTGGAATACATTGAGGATTATAAGTATTAGGTCTTCTTGGAAGTTCTGGTAGAATTCCGCATTGAAACCATCTGGCCCTGGGCTTTTTTTGGTAGGGAGGTTTTTGATAACAACTTCTAGTTCTTCGCGACTGACAGGTCTGTTTAGATTGTTCACCTGGTCCTGATTTAATTTTGGTAAATCGTATTTATCTAAAAAAGCGTCCATTTCTTTTACATTTTCCAGTTTAGTGGCATACAAGCTTTTGTAGTAAGATCTAATGACTCTCTGAATTTCCTCTGTGTTTGTGGTTATGTCCCCCTTTTCATTTCTGATCTTATTAATTTGCAAATTTTCTCTCTGCCGTTTGACTAGATTGGATAGGGGTTTGTCAATCTTGTTGATTTTCTCCAGGAACCAGCTTCTTGATTCATTGATTCTTTGGATTGTTTTCTGTGTTTCTATTTTGTTGATTTCAGCCCTCAGTTTGATTATTTCCAGTCTTCTACTCCTCCTAGGTGAGTCTGCTTCTTTTTTTTCTAGAGCTTTCAGGTGGGCTGTTAAGTCTCCAATATGTGCTTTCTCTGTTTTCTTTAAGTGGGCACTTAGTGCTATGAACTTTCCTCTTAGGACTGATTTCATAGTGTCCCATAAGTTCGAGTATGTTGTTTCCTTATTTTCATTGAATTCAAGGAAGACTTTAATTTCTTTCTTTATTTCTTCCTTAATCCAGGTATGGTTCAGTAGTTGACTGTTCAGATTCCATGAGTTTGTAGGCTTTCTGGGGGTAGCATTGTTGTTGAATTCTAACTTTAATCCATGGTGGTCTGATAAGACACAGGTGGTTAGTAATATTTTTTTGTAGCTGTGTAAGTTAGCTTTGTTACCTAGTATGTGGTCAATTTTCGAGAAGGTTCCATGAGCTGCAGAGAAAAAGGTATATTCTTTCCTCTTTGGGTGGAATATTCTATAGATGTCTGTTAAGTCCATTTGCTTCATTACCTCCATCAATTCTCTAATTTCTCTGTTAGGTTTCTGTCTGATTGACCTGTCCATTGGTGAGAGAGGAGTGTTGAAGTCTCCTACTATTAGTGTGTGCGGTTTGATGGCTGCCTTGAATTTTAGCAATGTTTCTTTTACATACATGGGTGCTTTTATATTAGGGGCATAGATATTCAGGATTGAGACTTCTTCCTGATTAATTTTTCCTGTTATGAGTATAAAATGTCCCTCTCCATCTCTTCTGATTGATTTAAGTTTGAAGTCAACTTTGTTAGAAATTAGTATGGCCACACCTGCTTGTTTCTTAGGTCCATTTGCTTGATAAGCCTTTTCCCAGCCCTTTACTCTGAGTAGGTGCCTGTCTTTGTGGCTGAGGTGTGTTTCTTGTAGACAGCAGAATGTTGGATCCTGTTTTCGTATCCAGTCTATTAGCCTGTGCCTTTTTATAGGTGAGTTGAGCCCATTGACATTAAGTGTTATTAATGACCAGTGGTTGTTAACTCCGGTCACTTTTTTAGTAGTAGGGTTTGTGTGTTTCCCTTCTTTGAGTTGCGCTGGTGAATGGTCTCTAGATGTCTGAGTTATTGAGGCCTTTGTTGGACTCCTTGGTTAGTGATTTTCCTTCTATTATTTTCTGTAAGGCTGGATTTGTGGCAACGTATTGCTTAAATTTGTTTTTATCCTGGAAAATTTTGTTTTCTCCATTTATGGTGAACGAAAGCTTGGCTGGATATAGTAGTCTGGGCTTGCATCCATGGTCTCTTAGTTTTTGAAGTACATCTATCCAGGACCTTCTGGCTTTCATGGTTTCCATAGAGAAGTCAGGTGTAAGTCTGATAGGTTTACCTTTATAAGTAAGTTGGCCTTTTTCCTTTGCAGCTCTTAATATTCTTTCTTTATTCTGTATATTTTGTGTTTTGATTATTATATGGCGAGGGGATGTATTTTTTTTGATCCAGCCTATTTGGGGTTCTGTATGCCTCTTGACCCTTCATAGGTACATCCTTCTTCAGGTTGGGAAAGTTTTCTTCTATAATTTTGTTAAGTATATTTTCTGGACCGTTGAGCTGCACTTCTTCTCCTTCTTCTACTCCAATTATTCTTAGGTTTGGTCTTTTTATTGTGTCCCATATTTCCTGAATGTTTTGTGATGAGAGTTTGTTGGACTTGCTGTTTTCTTTGATCAGTGCGTTTATTTTCTCTATGTTATCCTCAGACTCTGAGATTCTTTCTTCTATCTCTTGTATTCTGCTGGTTATGCTTGTTTCTGTAGTCTCTATTCGTTTACCTAGATTTTCCATGTCCAGCCGGCCCTCTGTTTGTGTTTTCTTCTTCGCCTCCATTTCATTTTTCAAATCATGAACTGTTTCCATTATCTGCTTGATTGTTTTTCCTTGCTTTCCTAGGGTATCATTCACTGATTTACTCAATTCCTCGAACTTTCTGTTATACTTCTCCTCCATTTCTATAAGGGCGTTTTTTATATGCTGTTTAAGGGTGTCAATCCCTGTCATGAAGTCAGCTTTTTCTCCTTCTTCTTGATTAAGGTGTTCATGTCTTCCTGTTGTGAGGTCGCTGGCTTCTGGTGGTTTCGTGTTGTTTTTCAGATTGTTGGGTGAATTCTTGCATTGGCGTCTCCCCATCTCTTCCTCCCAATATTCTCCTATGGATCTTCTTTTACAGGATCAGGTCTTCTTGCCAACTTATGTACCTTCCCAGTGATGTCACTCCCCCGTGATGTTTCTCCTGGAGTCCAGATCGGATCTCCTTGCTGCTTGGTTAGCTCGCAAACAAAGGGCCCACCCTGCTTGCTGCAGGCAGGTTATGGAGACAAAGGAGCTACCACCTTCCCCTTTGCACTCACCTTCGGGTTCAGTCCCAGCGCCCAGGCAGGCTGAGCAAGGAGGCGCTCTGCCCCAAGAAGGGAGGGATGGAGGGAGACAGGGGGTAGGGGGTTCTGGATGTAAGCTGGATGGGATAGGAATAGCGAGGAGGTACCGGGCAGTGTAGCCCTGTAAGCTGGATGGGATAGGAATAGCGAGGAGGTACCGGGCAGTGTAGCCCTGTAGGTTGATCACGAAGTGTAGGCAGGCTGTTCCCCGGTGCCGCAGCACTCACTCACCACAATGATGTCTCACTAGGTGCCCTGATCGAAACTCCTTGCTGCTTGGTTCGCTCGCAGACAAAGGGCCCACCCTGCTTGCTGCAGGCGGGCTCTGGGGACAAAGAAGCCCCCGAGCTCCCCTTTGCCCTACGCTTTGGGTTAGGACCCAGCGCCCAAGCAGGCCGAGCAGGGAGGCGCTCTGCCACCAAGGAAGGGAGGGGGGAAAGAAACGGGGTGGGGGGATCTGGATGTTAGCTGGATGGGATAGGAATAGAGAGGAGGTACCTGGCAGTGTAGCCCTATAGGTTGATCAGGAAGTGTAGGCAGGCTGTTCCCCGGTGCTGCAGCACTCACTCACCACAATGATGTCTCACTAGGTGCCCTGATCGAAACTCCTTGCTGCTTGGTTCGCTCGCAGACAAAGGGCACACCCTGCTTGCTGCAGGCGGGCTCTGGGGACAAAGAAGCCCCCGAGCTCCCCTTTGCCCTACGCTTTGGGTTAGGACCCAGCGCCCAAGCAGGCCGAGCAGGGAGGCGCTCTGCCACCGAGGAAGGGAGGGGGGAGAGAAACAGGGGGTGGGGGGATCTGGATGTAAGCTGGATGGGATAGGAATCCTGAGCTGCTATTGTTGAGATGGTGAAATGATCCCCTGGTTTTCAAACTTAATTTTTTTATATATGTGTTATATGTACATTGAGCTGGACGCCCCATGGTCAACTGCTTTTTGTCCAACAAGGCCTTTCATTAATGGTCACATACGCAATATTCCCAGAAGCTTCTTAGTTTCAGGAGGTCCTATTTATTTATTGTTGCTCTCAGTGCCTGTGCTACTAGGGTTATATTTAGACAGTGCCCATGTATTGCCTATGCATTAAAGGCTACTTTCCACTTTCTCTTCTATTAGCTTCAATGTGGTTGGATTTATATTGTGGTCTTTAATCCATTTGGACTTGAATCTTGTGCATGGGAAAATATATGGGTCTATTCTCATTCTTCTACGTGCAGACATCCAGTTATGCCAGAACCATTTGTTGAAGATGCTATCTTTTTTTACATTTGAGAATTAACTTGGTTTGTGTTTTTATGTTGTTGTCTATATTTCAGTTATCGAATCTTGATCTATTTCCTTCAGCTTTTTGATAGATCTTTCTTGACTTTCTTTTAAAGATCTATTGTTTTCTTTGAATTTTTTTGTTTGTCTTTTCCTCTTATTTCTACTTTTTTAAAGGGAACTTTTCATTTCTCTTTAAGGGTATCAATCATTTTCGTGAAGATTTATTTTAGCTCATTTTGTTTGGCTTTCTCTGCATTGGGATGCTCGGCTCTTGCTGGTGTAGAGCCACTAGTTTGTTTCTGTGCCATATAACTCTTTATATTGCTGAATGTATTTTTACACTGTTGTCTACCCATTTCTTCTTCCAACGGCTACAGCTGAGGTCTGTGGATTAGGGGACTGCTGTTCCTCCAGGTTAATTTACGGCCTTGCTGGTGGTCACCAGTGCAGCTTTTGCTCTTCCCAACGTGTACCCTCTGCCAAGGCTCCGGTGGTCACTCACCCATGTGTATGCAGGGCCAAGGCCCCAGGGTTGCTCCTCCAAGTGTAGGAGCCAGCCTAGAGTCAAGTGATCACAGATGTGGTGAGGGATTGTTGAAAGTGTGTTTTGATTGTTCTCAGGTCTCTGGGACTTTGGTGAGTGAGAGTAGGGCTTGGAATGTGCCTCCAATGGCTAGAGCCTAGAGAAGATGGCCCTCCAACTGGGAACCCAGACACTCACCTCTCCAGGTGCAGTCAGGGTCAATTCTCTTGTGTTCACAATTGTAGTGGGGGATGTTTGGGGCATCGGGAGGCAGAACCCATGTTTCTGGGGTGTCTGTGGGTAGGGGTGGGGGATGGCATGTGGCTTTAGGGTCTAGACCGTAGAAAGTAGGGGCATCAAATCTCTGTAAATCACAGATGTGGTGGCAATGGTTCAGGTCATGGGGAGGCTGATGGTCTCTGGGGTTTTGGTGGGAGGGAGTGGGGTGCAGAAGGTGCTAGGGCATAGAGAGGAGGGCTCTTTATCCAGGAACCCAGACACTCAATTTTCCAGGTATAGTCAAGGTCAAGGCTCTGGTGGTTGCAGATAACAATGGGGGAGGTGTTTGGGGGAGGCTGCTAGCAGGTCTCTTGGTCTTCAGAGTTTGGAATTGGGTTTCGGATCTGCTTTGGGGGCTAGGGATTAATGAGCTGGACCCTCCAGCCAAGAGCCCAGTCACTCGTCTCTCCAGGTGAACTCAGGACCCAGGTTTTCAGTACAAACTATAAACCGTATTATTGCTAACATATCTAAAACCTTTACCTCTTTTTGGAAACTTAAAAAGATTCATAGAAGCTTCAAGGAGTCATGACTCGGATTCACCTGTCACAGGTCAAACAAATTCCAAAGTTTCCTGGTATAGACAACATCCTAATTTCTGCAAGTTACAGAATAGATTACATTGGCCCTTATCATCAACAATAAACTGGTACATGAGGCCAAAATACATACAGGACAAATAAGGAATTGTAGTACCTATTAGCATACCACAGTGCATGCTGACCTCCAAGCTCTCTGGCCAAGTGCCTGTTGGAGAGTCGACAGAGATACTCAGTGTCCTGGCTCATTTCAGGTCTTCTTACTCTATCCTCTACCCCAAATTTCTCCAGGTTATACATTTCTTTCCCCAGATTCTGATGCCTATATAACTCTGTTATTCTCTTGACTCTCTCTGTCTTCTTGGTGATTCTTTCTCTCTCGGCTTTCTCTCTGTTGATCCTGCTTTCTTGCTCCCCAAATCATGGTCTGGAAAATTCTGCTGGTCATGTTTAGTCTACTCCAATCTCTCTCTCTGTTCTAGACATTCCCAGATTCCTCTTTCTGTATTCTCCATTTTACCTATCAGGAAAATCTTCCCCTTAACCATAAAAATATAAAAAAAATGTATTCTTTCTCCCATTTTCACATTCTGATTTAAATATAGGTGTCTTTATGACATGCAAGTAGAAGGGTACTGTGTGAGAAGAGAATGTAATAATAGGAACAAAAGTATGGGACTTGACAGTGGAGGAGCAATACTGGATAAATTACAATGTTGTACATGTATATATCAGAGTTTCATAATAAAGTCAATAATTTTATATGCCCACTAAACATTTTCATCAAAAAGAAGAAAAAGTGAAATTCAAATATGATATTCCAAGTAAATGTAAGTTTATAAAAGTCTTATACCATACACTATTTGAATGTGGTTTGAAAATCTCTATAGATACAATTTATTTATTCCTTTTGTCTACATGTCACAAAGTAAAATGTACAGTTTATTGTAGGTTTTCTATTTTTAAAATATTACAAGGATTGTTTTGAAGCTAATTACATGAAGCACATTGGAGTTAGCTGACAATGTATAACAGACCAGTAATAAATGAAGAAAAACAGCTATTTGATGACTCAAGACACCAAGATTCTTGGCTGCATAGATGATTCAGAGGTCAAGAGCATTGTATTACCCTTGTATAGGATCTGATTTCAGTAGCTAGGTCACAAAGCTGGTGGCTAACAGCATCATGTAACTGCAATTCCATGAGAATCCATGCACTCTTTTTGCCTCGGAAGGCACTACATACAGAAATGTGTAAATGGTGCAGGAGAATTGTCTGTATTCTGTCAATCATGTTATAAATAAATGCTGATTGGCCAGGCAGGAAGTATAGGTGGGAAAACAAGACAGGAAGTAGAGGTGATGCAATCAGAGTAGGAGAATTCTGAGAAGGAGGAAATTGATCCATCCCACTCCTGCCCAGACCACCGAAGCAACAGGATGTGATCTGCCCCACTGAAAAGAGTTGACCCACATGGATAACATAGATCTGAAATAATGGGGTAACATAAGCTACAAGAGCAATTAAGTAGCATGACCTAATTGGCCAATCAGCTTTATAACATATAGAGATCTCTGTGTAATTTTCTTTGGGGTTTCCTGTCTGTGGGCTACCAGGCGGGACAAAAACCCCAACAAGTAGGCCTCGATCATGTTACATGTAAGCACACACACACAATAAAGCTAGCACTACTTTACTCTTACTATTATCACTACTGCTACTACTAATTATTAAAGAACTACACAATTCAATTATAGGATTTATTTTTTGACCACACCTAGTCATTTACAGTACAAATACATGATTTAAAAGTTTTAAGAATTTATTGCCATGGGAACAGTTCTGGTGGGAAACCAATCATTTTCTCCTGGAACACTTTATCAAAGGCTTCAGCTTGGGCTACAGTAAAGTGATTCTTCCAGTCTCCAGTCGTGCCTGGAAAATGTGAAGCAGACACAAAGATGGGTTAATGATGATCTTAACACTATCACTCCTTAACTTAAAATGCTTAACATATCCCTCAATCCACTCTTCACATACTTGACAAAGAACAAACAGTATATAAAGTGAAACTACCTGTGACTCCCTATATAATTCTTCTTATGCCTTGCAATAATATGCAAACAGACTTCTACCTCTGTGGAAATATTGACCCACCTTATTCTGTCCCATCCTGTCAACTACAAAATCTAACAGCATCAACACTAGCTCAAACTCTAGATGGCCAGATTATTTCTGCTCCCCACTATACCTGATTGCACCACATTGTTCATCCCAATAGAGTTTTTTATCTTAATTATCAAAGCTAACTTCAATTGTTCTTTCTACATTTTAGTGTTTACTTAGAGAAGTTCTGAAAAGCATGCAAACAACTTTTAAAACATCTTTTAAAGTTAATTTTAATTATGTGTATAGGTGCACATGAAAGCAGGTACCTTCAGAAGTTAGAGGCAGTGTATCTCTTGGAGCTGGAGATACACACAGCTGTGAACTACATAACAGTAACAATGTAAGAGACACAGAAACAGTCAGCAGTGAATGTCCCAGGACTCCTGTTTCAATCAGTATGGTGTTTGGTAATGTATGCACATCTACATTATTTCATCCTCTGTCCTTTTTATAATCTTTGGTTTTGATAACTGCATTATAAGATGTCTCTAGTTGTAATGTTAAATTGTCCAACTGTTCACACTGTATAGTCTGTACCTTCACACTGGTGTGCTCATATATTCCATACAATAATGTCTTGTTCTTTTGTTTTTTTAGTAATGACACTGTAATCATTTCTTCCTTTCTTCCAAGCAGAACTCTGAATCCCCTATCCTTGTTGTATTTTATTTTATAGTTGTGATACTTTGACCTGCTCTACTCATTTCTATTTTGTATGTATGCACAAAATCTAATATATTTGAACTGTAAAATGATTTGTAAATTGTAAAATCTTTCCTTTAATCAAGCACATCAGGCAAAGGGAGCATTATCAACATGGGTTTGTTGAAAGCATTCCTGAATGAGTGAAGAAGCTATTGGCTTTGTTCCATTTTTCTGATGCAGAAAAATGAGTCCTTGAGATTTTACCCAACATAATATAGATGAATTCTTGTGAAGTGAAAAAGATTTGCAATAAAGGTCAGCCTTTTCCTTATCATATTGCATTCTTTATTAAAGGTTTGTTTCTTAGTTATGTATATATCATTCTGCCTGCATGTATCTGTGCAAGCCAGAAGAGGTCACCAGATCTTACTACTCATGGTTGCAAGCCACCATGTGGTTGCTAGGAATTGAACTCAGGACCTCTAGAAGAACAGTCATTGTTCTTAACTTCTGAGTCATATCTCCAGAACATCACATTATTTTCTGGAAGAATCATGTAAGTTTTTAAGCCTCTAGTAGTATTTATTAAAGAATATATGAAGAATTCATAATTAAATGGTAATTATTGATATACCATATTCAAATAATATACCACTATAGTATATGGATATAATACTGCCATCTGTTACGGTAGAAACTTATAAGTATCCTTTTCTACTCTTAGCTTGTTTGTTATCATCACTTTTAGAACAAGCTTTTGTTCTAAAAGTACTTTTCCTTTGTTCTTGTAGGTCTTTTTCTGTCTCTGTCTAAGATTAATGTCTTAGACATTCGTACACAAACTCACATATACATACATACAATCACACTCATATATGTGTATGTAAATGAATATAAATATATCCTACTGAGACATATGATACAGGAGCCATACTATATTTTGGAAGAGTTAAAACCCTATTTTGGTCTCATGCTCCACCACTCTATGATGGAGGAAGCCTGAAGGTAAAGGCTGAAGTATCTAAATTATTGGTAGAAGAAAATGAAATCCATTGTTCTCTGCTTCCTGCATCTATACCCTAGTTCTTTACTCATCTCCAGAGACCTGACATCTGACCCATTTCTTCTTCAACACTGACTCCCATCTCACCAATTATTTGCTAGAAAGGTGTAGGTGAGTTTCCAGGTGTTATTCACTCTGGCAAAGTTACTCCTTAATTTTAAAGCAATGAAACCATGCCCACAATCTCTTTCCAGCATAGAGAGGTAACACAGACATAGAGAAGATGGATATTACTATTCCAAGAGAGATAATTCAGAACCAACTGAGTAGCCCTGAGTCTGAAACAATTCAAATTTAAGTTGAATAAAACCATTATATTGTAGCAGTGGTGAATAATTTGCATTGTCTTTATGGGGTCTGGAGTCAGCCTGCTATGAGTCAGCAATCTTGACATATTCAACCGCTTTTCAAATCATTTTGAAGGAAGTGATTTCAGTGTTTATCATCCCAGGTATATGTTTGTCCCATGCATTGAAATTTTTTTTAGAGTTGAGTTCTAAGATACAGGGAGCCTTACAGAGCCTCATTGCAACATGTCTGCACTTCATTTTATATTGAGGGTACTGGACATATGCAATGCCAAGATACTCTCCCACAACAAGTCAATTCTTTTTCAGAGTTCCTGAAAGCCACATCATCAACATGGAAAGATTCCATTGCAAGGTCTTTATGAAACTATGTTGTAATGAGCAATGACTTTTGAAACATTCCCAACTTTCTTATAGTCTCATTGAAACAACAAGCTCTCCACATATTCTGACATATATTGAAGTTAGATGTATTTTTCTTCACCTTTCCTCATGAGTTTCAAACTATTAGGAATCATAACTTCTGGGAGTATACTAAAATTCGACATTTTATTTTCTTTCATGACTTGGAAGGAACTGTACTTGAGGACCAGATCCAGCTCATCTTTCTCTAATTTCTTTCCTAGGAAGTCACAGATCTTCTCTATAGTTCCTCTTGTGTCCTAAAATAGAAGAAACAAAAAAAGATGCTAATGAGCAGAGAGATCTGAGAGAACAGATGCAGAGAAGTTAACTGTGGATGGACACTGGAAAGGGGGCATGGAGAAAGAAATGACACCATGAAATGAAAAGAGCATTGAAAGATTTGAGGAAAGAAACAGGGCATTTACAGATGGCAGAAGTCACACACACAGCATTTTATAATGAGTGGGGCTGGCAATGTGTCTGATGTCTGGACCTAAAAGACAGAGACTGATTTCTTTTAGGGAGGAGAGGATACTAGAGACAGCATCTCACATAACAAGGCTGTTCTTAAACTTACTTTGTAGTAGATGAAGACCTGGAACATGTGATTCTCCAGTTTGTTATTTCTGTAAAGTTGTGTTCACAGATGCATGCCAACACGCCCACTAAATGCACTGGGATATTTTTTCCTTTAGATAGGTTCTCACTATGCAGCTTTGTTTGGTGGGATGGAACTTGATATGGAGACTGGACTGACCTCAAGCTCAAATAGGTAAGGGATCCACCACCTGAATTTGCTTTCTAAGTGCTGGCATTTAAGGTGTTGATCACCATACCCCATTTGCCTGAGCATTTAAAGAGACTTCAAGAGATACTTTCAGATAGTGATACATGGGAATGTAGGCAGTGTGCACAAAGATTTTGAGAAAAGTTAATGTTTACACCATGTAATACTGTTTCCTATGGGTAACTAAAATAATATAGTTTTGTAGCACTTTCATAAGAATGATGTCAATATTCATTACTTGGGTTTATTTCAGGGAGCTTTTATTCTGTATTGAGTTAGGTTATCATGCTATAACTCATATATCCATCACATACATAATCTTCTTGCTTCAGATACCCTTAAGCTGGAATCACAAATTCACCTTTCACGAGAGCCACAAATCGCATAAAGTATCCTGGGGGTAACTCTAACAAAGGATGTGAAAGATCTATTTGAGAAGAACTTTAAGGCTTTGAAGTAAGAAATTGAAGAGGACACCATAAAATGGAAAGATCTCCCATGCTCTTGGATGGGTAGGATCAACATAGTAAAAATGGCAATTCTACCAAAGGCAATCTATAAATTCAACACAATCCCCATCAACATCCAAACAAAATTCTTCACAGATCTTGAGAGAACAATAATCAACTTTATATGGAAACACAAAGAACCCAGGATAGCCAAAACAATCCTATACAATACAGGAGCTTCTGGAGGTCTTCCGATCACTGACTTCAAACTCTATTACAGAGCTACAGAATTGAAAACAGCTTGGTATTGGCATAAAAATAGAGATGTTGACCAATGGAATCAATTCATCTGTCAGAATGGCTAAAGTCAAAAACACCAAGGATAGCCTTTGCTGGAGAGGCTGTGGAGGAAGGGGTACCCTCATCCATTGCTGGTGGGAATGCAAATACACAGACATTTCATTGTACAGGCTGATAAGCTAAATTAGCATATATTATTAAGGTATCTTGACTTCACAATTTGGGTCTAAGGATATGTTGCTTTGGAAAAGAGATTTTTCTTTTGTTTCCACAGAGGATGAGAACTTTTGAATTCATTCCAGGCTAATGTTGTCTAATGAACCAAGACCCCGTCAAAGGTTTCCCTAAACACCCCTCAAAAATTACTTCACCCAAAAAACAGCAGGAAGAAGTTTAGGCAGAACTATGCCCATATTCCCAACATTGCCTATAAATGTGTCTTTACATTTAAAAGTGAATATGCTATAGAGATTTGCATTGGTATAGATCTTAGTTTGTTGATACAAAAATTCTGAATTAAATCAGCTGGTATATTTTAAGCATATGCTGACCTCAAATGGAAACCAGGAGAGGAGCTACGTTGGGGAAGTGCTTTCGCACCTGTTTCTGCAGGAGAGGAAAAGCTATGGATATCATCAAAATTGATAAAGATTTGATTTGAAAAAGAGAAACCTCTTGAGAAAGAGAAATGACAGCTCATTCACAGAGGTGACAATCATAAGAAAACCTCATAAGGGTTGGGGCACAGTTCTGTTCTTGTCTTTAAGGAAAATACTCATCTTCAAAGAATCAAGAGAACTTGGACATTTAGATGCCTAAAGATGAAAAGATATCTATGCTGAAAGATTCACCAAGCTAAGAGAAATCTGACATCATTTGCATGGTAAAATTTAATTATCCAGACATGTGTACACCTCTAATTAAAAATAACAGCTGGCTTTGGAGTTGGACAATGACTATCCTTCTCTAAATCCAAGCATGTTGCTAAAACAAAAAAATTCAGAATTTTTGTCTCATGTCAGGAGCCATCTGGTATGGGACAGAAAGAAGATAGATTTGAAGGAAATATTTTACTTTTCTTCATGCCCATTTTGTGTATATCATATCTTTCATTGAATACATGTCTATTATGAATAATGTTTAAGTTTTCAACAATGAACACTAGATTTTCTTGCAGTAACCTTTGAAACTTCCAGGTAGAAGATGGTGCCGACAACAATCACTCCACCTGGTTAATTAAGACATCATGATGCTGATAGTGCTACTATGAGACCAGTTTTTGGGAACCAGCTCCAGAAATGATGAGCCTTCTTACAATGCTTTGGTCAGAACTTCAAATAAGAACTTTAAAAAAAAAAAAACCTATCGACTACTCAAAGACCTTACACAAGTATATAAAACAGTAATTTTAAACTTAACTGTCATTTTACATTTACAGGATCCCATAGAAAGAACATTGCCCCCATGAAAGCTGAAAGCAACTCTAGAAGATGACATCTCCTTTCCCCAAGAAACTTTGTCCTTAGGGTTAGGGACACCATTTTGGGAAAGATTATAATTCATATAGGGTTGGGAGTTGGGGTGGAAATTATGTAGCCTCAGAGATTTAAAAAAAAAATCCAGAAAAAAATAAAGAAGGAAAACTGAATGGGATGATAGGTAGATTAGTGTGAATTTACTCACACTAATAATAATAATAATAGTGAGCAATAGAGTGAATACTTGAGAGCTATTATTTACCGACAATTTACATTGGTATAAATTTTTGTATATTGATGTAAGTTCAAATTCTATTTGTTATATTGAATATGCTCTGATTTCCGCTTAACTGTATATTTATCTGTATGTTTGTATACCTATGCAAAGTTATTTTGTTAGATTGTATACACGCATGCTTCTACCTGTGTTTAAGACATTTTGTATATTGATACAATTTTAGGATATATTTATCATATTACATAATATATTTCTACCTGTGATCAAGATACTTATACATTGTTTACATTTTGAGGTTAATGTACTCATTTGTTGTACAGTTGTTTAAAGATTGTTTAATATTCTAATATGAAGTCTTAGTCTTTAAGTTATACAGGTGTTAAGTATTATATGTCAATAGTCATCCATGTTTGTCTACATACAGTTAAACTAATCAGGTTCTTTAGATACATAGAGATAGATTGTATCTATCCACATAGCTAGGTAAAGTTTAACTCCTTCAAAGATCTGTAGAACATGGCATTTAAATAACTTGGGATTTTGTTAATGTGAGACACGATTGCTCTTGGCAATCATTGATCTATTCCTGAGAGAGTGTTGAGCACCAAAGACACTCCACTTGGAGTTTGTTTTTTTCTTGGCAAAACTGGCTTTTTGCCTATGCCTTGACCAATGACAAAGTGCACAATCACCAGACTTGACCCAGCATGATACAAGAAAAAATGCTGCCGAACATCTTACAAGACATTGTAAGATGGTTCTGAAAAATTTCCTGCCTCTGAAAATGGTCTGTCAGTTACTCGAGGTGTTAGCCAAAGTTGGCAGATTCAACATTGCAAATGAGACTTTGAGTGATTGCCTAGGCAGCCAGTTGTCTCTGTCATCTACTGTACATTTTGGAAGCTGCTTGATTGTGCTTCCTGCCTACTCAAGTTAATATTATCTCCCTTCTCCGGTCTTCAATGGGGCTGAAGACTAGGTAGTCATCATTACCATCCTCTTATGATCTAGTCAAGCCATTTTTACTACAATCTTAGACTCCTTAGGATAGAACGTTTATTAAAACATTAGGATGTGTTCCTTGCTTAATATTGTCTATGCAGGTTGTAATTCTAACTTTATACTTAATATCTGTTCCTATTGTACTTAGTTTTGTATTAGGTTTGGAACTCTTTTATTTAAACAAAAGGGGGAGGTTCTTTGGGAGCTCCTTCATCAAATAACCTTTAATATACCAGCTCACTAGGGCATGGTCTCATAGTATAAATGCAAATGTAAGGAGTGCTCTGCATCTCTCTCTTTGGACTCTCATTTTTGTCTCCTATCTTCAGTTCCTGTTTCCCATTAGTGCAGAGGACTGTGATCTGTGATCCTACCCCTAAATAAATAAACATTTATAATACATAATCCTGAACTAGTGTGGGATTATTTTGTAACTTCCATCATCAAGAGGGAGTATTTTTAACTAAGTGAACATTAGCCCAAGGCGAACACACCTCCCATTGGGTGGAGTTTCCCCTATACTCCAGCACTTGTATTATCCCAGAACTCACTGATGGTTTTCTTCTTTGCAGTCAAGGGTAGATGACATACATTTTGGCACAACAGTAGAATAACATTACTGTCCCCACTAACCATTGACCACTGCATTATCAGATGTATCAAATGTGCTGCCTAGACAGAATTAAAAACCTGTAGTGCAAGTGTGAGCTACCCCTCCCTTTCTCAAGGTAAAGTAGGATAAAGAAGACATGGAAAATGGACTAGGAGGCTGGAGAGGAAATGTCAGATGCAGGTCAATAAAGAACATAAGCAATAATCTAACTTTTATTGAGTGTTCATGAGCCTAACACTGACATGGCAACACTGAGGAATGTGAGGTGCTCCATGGGTGGGTTTGTGAGAGGGTTTGTGGTTGAAATAAGAATGTTGGTTACCTGTTTCAGGTCTTCATAGCTCAAAAGCAGGAAGTTGTCCCTTTCTCTCATGGACAGCCAGGCACGGGTGTGCTCAAACCATGATCCATATACAACTGTGTGAAGGGAGGAAGAAAGTGTTGATTACAAAGAATAAAAGTGAGCACTGCCTGATATTCTTCACTTTTGTGCAAATGGTAGATACCTTTATTAAGAAAAATCAAACTGACATTTACAATATTCAATGTAACAAATGATACATACACTACAATGAGCTGATTAAATAAAAAACACTAGTCAGCTCATCACCCCACTGCTTTACCACTGATGCCATGAGGAGACATCCTCCTGTTGGGTATCAATGACTGAGGCATGTGTTGGGGAAAGCAATCACACCAATACAGTAAGCCAGAGGTTTCTGGACATGGTTAGGCTTGGACTATTTTAATTCCATCATGTCTGAAGAACTATCTTGATAATTATGAGGGAGACCACCTTCTATTGGCTTCCCCCTCTACGTTACCCCCACTACTCAACATCACTCTTCAACACCCAAGCCTCCAAAACACAGACAAGTAGAGACCTTCCAAGCATAGACATCCACCTTTACATCCAAACTTCATTTACGTTCTTAAGGCTATTGTGATGTGTTCACAATAGATCCTGGTCTAGTGCACTCTCTTCTTGTCTCAGCCTCCATTTCACACTTGCACTGTTACCCATTATCTGAAGAAATAACTGAATCAAATCAGGAAAGAAGGTAAGAGTTAAGTCAGGGTAAGAGCAGTAGAATATATGAATTCAAGGATTCTAAGATTTAATTGAAAGCTGAGGGTAAATGACCTACCGAGAAGTTGTAAAGAGAAAGTGAATTCCACAAGAATTGGCAGAATTAAGTCACTTAAAGAGATTGAAAGCTGGTCTCAGGTGATGGCTCAGTGGAATGCATTTGCCTTGTAAGTGTGAGCACCTCAGTTTGAATACTTAGGAACTATTGAACATAATAGAAATTAAGGTTCAACACCTAATGTTGTTGCTTGTCTTCCACATTCAAGCTTTGGATCAAGAACAGATAAAGTCACACATTTGTTTCCATACAATCATGGATACACACACCTATGCCCATCAAAAAAGGTTAAAAGCCAAGCCAGAAGTGGTGGCATACATTTGAAATACTAAATCTCAGGAGTTAGAGCCAAGGGAAGACTAGAGCTTCAATGTCATTTTCCATTACATTGTGAATTAGTGGCCAACTTGAGATACACATGATCATGTCTGTAAATAAGCAAAAAACCAAAAGCATGTTAGTGAGAGCATCAAAAATAAGCCAATAACATATACGTTGCTGATAATTAACATTTGGTTTGCTTTAGAGGTCATTTTTGAAGATAATTTGTTTATTTGGAGGCTGGGATTACAAAGTAAATGTCAAGAAGGCTGTCTCTGTCTGTTTTGTAGAAAAGGATTACTTGAACTATTGATCCACTGTACCCATCCTATAAATGTCATGAGTGAAGGCTTTTACCATGTTACTCAGCCTGGATATATTATTTTCTAACACTTTAGTTTATATATATCAAGTTATGAGACCTAGTGGCTGTGTTCAACTAGGTTCTCTCTGCCTACCAGCCCTGGCTATCCTTTTTTCCTGCCTCAATATTGCCTGCTTAGCTCTCTATTAGATCATCATGTGTTTTAGACAGGCAAAGTTTCACAGCTTCACAGAGTTAAACAAATTAAACATAAATGAATGCAACACATCTTTGAAACATTAAAATAAATGTTTTACAACATAAATGACTGTAACACATCTTAAAATAATATTCCACAACATCTCTATAAGTTGCTTTCTGTTGGAACAGAAGCCAACTCAGATACAGTTGGAAATTGGGGCACCACAAAGACCAAAAAAGAATCTTCCCTCAGAATTGTATAAGTAAACAAAGAAAGCACATTGAAATTGTCAAGAGAAAAACACCAAATCTAACGTAATAGAAGGTCTGTTAGAACTGAGATTTCAACAGAGTTTAAAATCTGTGTGATGCAATGTAAACAAACCTAAGAGAGATGTTTAAAGGTCAATGTACCTACATTAAGAAATCAGTTAGATATCTAATAAATGGGTTAATGGTTCACCTTAGGGCTCTCTGGAAAAAGAAAAAGTCAAATGCCAAAATCAGCAGCTGTAAAGTGAGCACAGACATTAATGAAAAAAAAATTTGAAAGCATCCCAACAGCAAAACAAACCAGAGAGTCAATGAAACAGATGTGATTCCTTCAAAATGTAAACAATGTTGACAAACCTTAGGTAAACTAACCAAAGGGAAGAACAATTTCCAAAACTAATACAATAAGACATGAAAATGGAGCACTATGACAATCACCAGTGAAATTCAGAAAATTATGAGAATTTACCTTAAGAAATTCCACCAAACTTGAAAATCTAAAGCATATGGAAATATTTTATTTCTTTTTTTTATTGAAAAAATTTCTGCCTCCTCCCACTTCCCATTTTCCACTCCCTCCCCCAACTTCTCCCCCCTTGCCCCACTCCCCCCCCCCAATTTTCTGCCCTCTCCCCATTCTTTTCTCCCTCCCTCTCCAGTCAAAAGAGCAGTCAGGGTTTCCTGACCTGTGGGAAGTCCAGTGTCCTCCCCACTCCATCCAGGTCTAGGAAGGTGAGCATCCAAACAGGCTAGGTTCCCACAAAGCCAGTTCATGCAGTAGGATCAAAACCCAGTACCACTGTCTTGTGTTTTTCATCAGCCTTTTTTGTCTGCCATGTTCAGAGAGTCCAGTTTTATCCAATGCTTTTTCAGTCCCAGTCCAGCTGGCCTTGGTGAGTTCCCAATAGATCAGCCCCACTGTCACAGTGGGTGAAGACTCCCCTGGTGGTCCTGACTTCCTTGCTCATGTTCTCCCTCCTTCTGCTTCTCATTTGGACCTTGGGAGCTCAGTCCTGTGCTCCAATGTTTAAAATGTTTAAAAAATAAACAGGTATACGTGGGGAGAAGGCTCAGCATTTAAAAGCATTAATTGTTCCTCTACAGGACCAGGATTCAGTTTTCAGTATCTACATGATAGCTGTCAGTATACTCTGTCAGTCTTTGTGGGTATCAGACACATATGCAGCAAGACAAATATATGCAAGCAAAATACATCTACACATAAAATAAAATGAACCTTAAAATTAATCAGGCCTGACCCTGCCCCTTGCCTGCCATTTTTGGATTAGGAAAAGGAACAGCAAAGACCAGGTCTGAACAACTCAGCTACCATTGAGGTCAAGATCCAGGGCACTGAGTGGTTTACCTCAACATAGACACTATCAGTAAGCTCTGGAGAAGGTGGAAAGGACAAGCCCTGTGGAACAATAGCCACTGGATAATCATGCGTCTGAGCAATAATAGAATATCCAAGATATCCAATAATATCCTCATCCACGTCTAGATGAGGGTCCAGTATTGATGGTGTAGCAGAAGCCAGAGACCCTGAATGCGAACACAGCTCATTGCAATGAATATTTATAGGTAAAGCTGTTTATGCAAAAGGGTATACTTCATGGCATATCTTAGCTCACAATGCTATTTATTATGATGAGCAAATATGGAAAGGTGAGAATGATGGAGTAGCAAAGTACTTAATGTATAATGACCCTGGACATAGCAGATGTGATGGGTATGAGGGAGGACTGGCTTTGAGAGAGGAGCAGGTGATTTGCCCAGAGGGATGGGTGGAATAGTTTGATTTTTTGTTTGCTTTTCCTTTGTTTTTAAAATAAATTTACATTGCTTTTACATTCCAGCCTTAGTTTTTCCTAACTCATTTCCTCCCAGTCCCTCACCCACATATCTCCTCTATTAACATCCCCAAACATTCCTCATCCATTTCTGTTTAGGAAAGGGAGGGTCTCCCATGAATATTAACAAAAGGTTGCATATCCGCCAGGCACATGCCTTTAATCCCAGCACTCAGGAGGCAGAGGCAGGCAGAGCTCTGTGAGTTCGAGACCAGCCTGGTCTACAGAGCTAGTTCCAGGACAGGCTCCAAAGCCACAGAGAAACCCTGTCTCGAAAAACCAAAAAAAAAAAAAAACCTAAACAAACAAAAAAAAAAACCCCAAAACACTGCATATCAAGTTGTAGTAGACTATGCATCTCCTCATGTATTAAAGATGAACAAGTTGGCCCAGTACAAGGAGGAGGGCCCCAAGAACCAGTAAAAGAATCAGAGACATTCTATAAGAAGTTAGCAGTTCCATAAGAGAGCCACTCTACGCAACTGTAACATATATGAAGAGGGCCTTTGTCAATCCCCTCTAGGCACCCTGGTTTTCAGTTCAGTGTCTGTGAGCTCTATGAGACTAGGTTGATTCTATGAGTTTTCTTCTGGTGTCCTTGACCGTTCTGGCACCTACAATCCCTTCTCATCATTTTCTGCAGGATTCTCTGAACTCCACCTAATGGTTGGCTATGGATCTGCATCTGTTCCCATCTGTTATTGATGATGTCACTCTGATTACTGTCGGGCTAGGAACCAGTGTGGTCATAGGAGATGGCCAGTTCAGGCTACATATCTGATATGCTAGGAGTGTAAGCTGGAGCTTCCTTATAGATTCCTGTGAGATTCTCTTGTGCAAGGATTTACCTGACCCAGAAATGCCCCACCTTTTCAATCCTCTCCCCAGTATTCATAACAGCATTTTTCATAATGGCCAGAAACTGGAAACAACCTAGGGGCCCCTCAACCAAAGAATGGATAAAGAACATTTGGTCCATTTTCTCAATGGAATGCTACTCACCTGGTAAAAAAAAAAAAAAAACTGGCATCGGACAACTTGAAAGAAAATGGATGGAATTAAAAAAATCATCCTGAGTGAGGAAGCCCAGACTCAGAAAGGCAAATATGGTATGTATGTACTCATAAGTGAATATTATCTGTAAAGTAAAGGATAACCATGCAACAATCAACAGCCCAGAGAGGCAATGTAGCAAGGATTGAAAAGGGGGATATGTCCCTAAAATGGGGAAAATAGAAGAAATTTCCTGAGTTAACTGGGTGCTGGCAGGGGTGGGAACATGATGGATTTTAATGGGAGAATGTATGGAATGGGAGAGTATTTGAGATACATCTTGATGGGGGTATTTTAGGGTTAGATAGAAACCTACTGCTAGGGAAACTCCCATGCTTCTACAAGGATGTTCAAATCAAGGACTAGCTACAGTGGATAGACAGCCTGAACTGGCCATCTCTTGTAATCAGGACAATAACAGCACACCTTGTCATCAGAGTCATCATCCAGTGATGAATGGAAACAGATGCAGAGACCTACAGCAAAGCACTGGGCTTCACTATAGGAATTCACCTGAAGAGAATGAGATGGATTAGATGAGTCAGGTGGGTCAAGGTTATCACAAGAAAATTCACAGAAATGACTTATATGGGTCTATAGGCTTATGGACTGACAGAGAGACTGCATGGAACTGACTTATGGCCTCTTATGTTTGACACTGTGTAGCTTGATTTACTTGGATTCCTAGTTGTAGAAGTTGGGCCTGTCATTATTGCTTTGGCTGACATTTAGGAACCTATTCCTCATAGTGGGTTGCCTTGCTCAGCCTTAATATAAGGTGAGAAGTTTAGTCCTACCTCAACATGCCATGTCATTCTATGTTGACACCCATGCTGAGGCCTGTCACTTTCTGAACAGAGGAGAAGTGGATTGGGAGGTAGAGTTGGTAGATAGATAGGAAGAGGGAATGGGATGAGAAGAGAGAGGGGAAACTGAGGTCATGATATAAAGTAAATGAGCAAATTAAAAAAGAATTTACTTCCTCTCAAATCCCACACTCAGTGATGTATTACTTCCTAGAAGGTTGTGTCTCATAAATTTGAAACTGCCATCAACTGGAAAACAAGTGTTCAAATGCCATTATATATGTGGTTCATTTCTAATTCATTCACCACATAAGATAATACCTGCTGGAAAGACCAGACTCTCCAAATGATGCCAGAATGGGTTTTCATGGGACAAGCTCTTCCTGAACCCTGTTATGCAGTGGTGAGTGAGAACAGAAATTCTACATCACCAGGATAAACATGGTTATGAGTCTGGAAGCCACAGATTGTTTGTGTTTTGAGGAATAAGATGGAGCCATCTGAATATTAAATAATATACTAAAGGCTGGGGATGTAGCCAAGTTTGATAACATGCATGACACTGTGGTTTTGAGTCACAGTATTCAATAAACAGAACATGGTTGTAGTTGCTTGTAGTCCTAGAACTCAAGAGGTAGATGCAGGAGGAACAGAGCTTCAAGGTCACCCCTGACTATATAGAGAGTTCAAGACCATCCAAAACTATATCTCATCTTGTCTTTAAAATATCTTTGAGCCCTGGGCTATTAGAAGAGCTAATACCTATACTCCTCAATGTGTTCCACTTAATAGAAAGAGAAGGGTCATTCCCAAACTCATTTTATGAAGAATGCATTTATCCTGATACAAAAACTGCACAAAGATTCAACCAATAGAGAATTACAGACCAATTTCACTCATGAACATGCAAAAGTTCTTAGTAAAAATATTGGCAAACCGAATCCAAGTACACAAAAAAAAAATAATCCATTATGATCAAGTAAGCTTCACTCCAGAGATATAGTGCTGGTACAACATATGAAAATCTAGCAATGTAATCCATCATATAAATAAACTAAAAGAAAAAAACACATACCATCATTTTATTGGATGCCAAAAAAGCATTTGACTAAATTTAACACCTCTTCATGATAAAGGTATTGGAGAGATTAGAGATACAAGGATCATATCTAAATATAATAAATGTAATTACAGCAAGCTGATTACTAACATCTAATTAAATGGAGAGAACCTCAAAGCAATTCCATTCAAATCAGGACCAAGTAAGGGCTGTCCATGTTCTCCATATCTCTTGTAGTTCTTGCAAGTGCAATTAGACAACATAAGGGGACCAAGGGGACTCAAATTGGAAAGGAGGAAGTCAAACATTTGTTATTTGCAAATGATATGATAGTGACCCCAAACATTCTGCCAGAGAACTCCTACAGCTGATAAATACCTTCAGTGATGTGGCAGGATACAAGACCAACTCAAAAATATCAGTAGCCCTCCTATACACAAAGGCTGACGATGCTGAGAGGGAAATCAGAGAAACTTCACCCTTCCCAATAGCCACATATACCATAAAGTATCCTGGGTTAACACTAACCAAGGAAGTGAAAAACCTATTTCACAAGAACTTTAAGTCTTTGAAGAAAGACAGTGAAGAAGATACCAGAAAATGGAAAAATCTCCCATGCTCTTGGATAGGAAGGATAAACATAGTAAAAATGGCAATGCTACCAAAGGCAATCTATAGATTCAATGCAATCCCCATCAAAATCCCAACATAGTTTTTCACAGACCTTGAGAGAACAATAATCAACTTCATATGGAAAAACAAAAAGCCCAAGATAACAAAAACAATCCTATACAATAAAGAAACTTCCAGAGGCATTACCATCCCTGACTTTATTACACTATTACACTATTACAGAGGTACAGTAATCAAAACAGCTTGGTATTGGCATAAAAACAGAGACGTTTACCATAGGGATAAAATTCAAGACCTGGATATTAATCCATACACCTATGAACACCCAATTTTTGACAAAGGAGTTAAAAGTATACAGTGGAAGAAAGAATGCATCTTCAAGAGTTGGTTCAGGCAGAACTGGGTGTCAACCTGTAGAAGACTGAAATTAGATCCATATCTATCACAATGCACAAAACTCAAGTTCAAATAGGTTAAAGACCTCAATAAAAATCTGACCACCCTGTATCTGATAGACGAGTAATTGGGAAGTAGCTTTCAATGCATGGGTACAGGAGAGCACTTACTAAGTATGACCCCAGTAGCACAATAAGAACAACAATGAATAAATGGGCCGTCCTGAAACTGAGAAGTTTCTGTACAGCAAAGGACACAGTCAATAAGACAAAAAGGCAACCTAATAAATGGGAGAAGATCTTCACCAACCCCTTATCAGACAAAGGACTGAGCTCCAAAATATATAAAGAACTCAAGAAATTAGATATTAAAAATTTAAATAACCCAGTTAACAATGGGGTACTGAATTAAACAGAATTCTCAATAGAAGAATTTCAAATGGTCCAAAAATACTTAAGGGCATGTTCAACTTCCTTAGCTATCAGGGAAATGCAAATCAAAACAACTCTGAGATACCATCTTACATCTGTCAGAATGGCAAAATAAAAAAAAACAATAATGATAGCTTATGCTGGAGAGGATTTGGAGTAACGGGGACACTCATTCTTTGATGGTGGGAATGTTAACTTGTACAACCACTTTGGAAATCAGTGTGCTGTTTTCTCAGAAAATTGGGAGTCAACCTACCTCATGATCCAGCAATACCACTCTTGGGAATGTAACCAAAAGTTGCTCAATTCTACGACAAAATCATTTGTTGAACTATGTTCATAGCAACACTATATGTAATAGCCAGAACCTGGAAACAACCTAGATGTTCCTCAATGAAAGAACAGATAAAGAAAGTGTGGCAATCTATACATTAATGTACTACTCAGCGTTAAAAAAAAACAATGACATCTTGAATTTTGTGTGCAAATGGATGGAAATAGAAAACACTATCCCGAGTGAGCTAACTCAGATCAAAAATATGAGTATGGTATATATTCACTCATGAGCGGATACTAGCCATAAACAAAAGGACTTTGAGCCTATTGTTCATGATCCTAGAGAAGCTAAGTAATAAGGTGAATCCAAAGACAAACATATATAGATCCACCTGGAAATTGGAAGCAGACAATATTGCGTGACAACATTTGGGAGCATGAGGGAAAGAAGTAGAAGGAAGGAAAAAAGGGGAAGAGGAGCGGAGAAGGGGGGCTTTGGGGAGAGCTTGAGGGAATGGCATAGTTGAGATGGAGGAAGGAAAGATAAGAGATATCTTGATTGAGGGAGCCATGTTGGGGTCAGCAAGAAACCTGGCTCTAGAAAATTTCCCAGGAATCAACAAGGATGACCCCAACTAAGACTGAAGCAATAAAGAGGATGTCTCTACTGTCCTTGCCCTGTAGTCAGAGTGATGATTATCTTTAATATCACCATAGAACTTTTGTCCAACAACAGATGAAAACAGAGAGAGACCCGCATCAGGGCACTGGACTGAGCACCCAAGGTCCAGTTGAAGAGTGGAATGAGGGAGAGTATGAGCAAGGAAGTCAAGACCACGAGGAGTTCACACACCAAGACAATGTGCCTGAGCTAATGAGGCCTCACCAACTTCAACTGACCGGTTAACGAATGAGCATGGGATCAACCTAGTCTCTCTGAATGTGGTTGACAGTTGTGGCAGACTGAGGGGACAATGACAATGGCACTGGGATTTGTCTCTACTGCATGTACTGGCTTTTGGGGATTTTTTTCTCTTTGGATGTATACTGCGATCAAGCTGGATGTAGTGGGGAGGGACTTGGACCTTCCACAGGTCAGGGTGCCTTGTCCTCTCTTAATATTGGAGAAGGTGAGAGAAGGATGTGTGGAAGACTGGAAGGGAAGTGGGAGGAGGAGAGGAAGTGGAAATTTGGATTGGTAATTTTTAAAGTAATAAAATGAAAGAAATGCCTTTGAGCCAATAGCAACTCCTATATTTAATAGGACACTCACCATTTCCTTTGAGGAACCATTCAAAATACTCTATCAGGGAACCTGGATTCTTAACAAGGTTTGTCTTATGAAAGAAAAAATAACCAGACACAAGAACATCTCTGGGATTTCTGATGACATAGATCATCTAAAATGGAAAAACATGTATATGAGGGACAATACAGTCATTCTTCACTTTTACCTGTTACAATTTATATGAAATGTCAATCAAATATCATGACATTTCTAAAGTCATTTATTAATTTTATTTGGAAAAACCATACTTAAGTACGATACAGTCAAGATCCTCTTTCAGACTTTAATTTGATTTACAAATACATAACAGCCAAATGACTGAGGTCACTATTATTGTAAAAAACAAAAACAATAATAAAAATCCAACACTGATTCTATAGTTGTCAAAAACAATATCTCACAGTGTGAAATATCATCCATCTGCTGTGAAAGAGTAACTTATCTACACAGAATATTGAGTACTGTGCTCAATCAATCTGCGATATGACAAACTTTTTGGTTTCTGTAACTATAACTACCAAATATAACCCTCAAAACAGTCATGGTGCAGAGCTTAAAGCCAATGTGCAATTAACCAGTGGTGAAAACAAAGACCTACAGGAAACTAAGTAAGGAAGAGTCAGAGAAAACAATTTCCTTTGGGAAAAGCATAACTATTTGTCACATAATGCTGAACGCTCATCCCAGAAAACATACAGACAAGGAATATTGTACAGACAGAGCTGATTGATAATACTTAAGTATTTATACATATGTAGATATGTATAAATATACATATATAATAAAAATCAATGAAAAAGTTACCATAAATCTGGAAAATGAGAGCTATATAAATGAGTGTGGAGGAAGGGGTTGGGAGAGTGTTGTATCCAATTAAATTGTAATCTCAAAAATAAAATAAATAAGTTAAAAGTGAATAAATTTAATAAAAGGATACTTATATTTTGAACCAATGCATTTGTGGAATTATTCTAGAATATATCTCTTTATGCCTCAATTTCTCCAGACAAGAGTTTGCCAAATTCAGATAAGACACAAACACATATTTTTGAATGGTCACAACTCAATTGTGGTATTTTTAGGAGAGATAGTTCCTCTAAGAGTGTCTTTGCAGTTTAAGCATAAAATAATATTAAGTTCTGTGGTGGAAAGACTACCAGTAAACATTCTTACTAACAAGAAGCTATGAATATTTCTGAACCTTTCTCTAGTTCTTCTATCCGGAACATGGGTGATTCCTGTGGTTACGGATCTCAATGGACAGCTAGACCCAGCAAGACACAGTGGAGTGGATAGAGATGAGCCATAACTGTTGAACATCTACATGTTTCGATGCCTGTTCATGTTGTTTCACCTATGAGGTAGTATGTGTTGGGTGTTTCACCCACTGTGCATGGGGTATTTATAGAATCAAGATTAGCTAATTAATTAATTAATTAATTACTTTGGTGACAGACAAACAGTAATATCTACTGTACACTATAATTTTAACTGTATTTGACCTGTATATATAGTTCCTTGATGCTCTAATGTGTTGTTCCACTTTCTGTCATATATCTGCCATGATCACTGTATGGTGATTGACATCATGGGACTTTGATTTAGTCTGAGAAGGGAACACATCAATATCACCTAGTGCATGAGAATCCCAGCTTTCCTACCTCAACCTAAAAAAAAATCAGAGTCCATTTAAACAAGAGCTCCAGGGTCTGTCATGGTAGAATAAATTCAATGAGCATTTGACCAAGCATTTCTCAACCACTGGATACTGACCTTAGCCTTGGAACTGAAGAAAGACTTGGGGAAAAGATGGAAGGGAAGATGAGAGGTAATGAGGCGTGGTCCTTCCTGATTGATTAAAATTGAATATCCTATTTGAGACTCTACCCAGGGTGAGCGTTCCCAGAGAGGCACAGATTGAATCCACTTCTGATTCCCCTTGGACTTAATTAAGCAGACAATCTCAATCAGCCAGTTAGTTCCTGAACAAGAAGAAAAATTGATGGTCAGTAATTTCAACATATTTGTTAAAAAAGCCTCAAGTAGAATTTACAGTCACACTTTTTACAGTGCAGCTGTTTCCAAGTACACAGACCTGTGGTGTTCACAATGTCTACATGGTGTTAGCACAAAGTATATTGATGTAGCTCATCCCCAATGCTTCACTTGGAAAAACAGAGATTATTCTCAGTATACTTCACCTGCCTCCTAAATATACCCAGCAGTCCTGGACCGTCATCAGTCTACATTCTGGTGCAGTGAATTTGACTATCCCAGATATTTCACAGGGATGAAGTTATAAAATCTGTTCTAGCTTGCACGAAAAAATCTAGACGAGTTCCCTTCTTATAATACAATGCCCTTGAGATGCATCCATTCTGCAGTGTGTCTGTGAGTACTGCTTGTCCTTAAGGTAAATAAATGCCCTCTTGTCTATTTAACACACACACTCTATCCATGTTTGCATGCACATTTATCAGTGGATATTTATCTACCTTTCTTCCCTGGGCGATTGTCTGAATCTTTATCCTGAATTCTACTGTCCTTCACTTTCCAAGTTATTGCACATTCCTTGTCAGCAACCTATTACTTTCCTAATGGTCAATGCTTCCTCCACCCAGTAAACATCCCTTCCCCAAAAGTCTTGATGCTTCTTTTTGGTTCCTTGAGTTTGAGACTCTTTCTACAACCTGAACAAGAACCATGGTAATTCTCTCCATGACATTTTACTCTCCATCACATATTCTTATGTCCATGCCTTTTTTTCTATTGATGTTATTTCCTTTCCTTATTCTCATGATTCTCCCTCTTTCACTCACTCTTCTACACAGAGACACAACAATGCCAGGGTCTGCCTTAGGATCCATAGACATTGCTCTCTTTCTTTCTTTTTTTTAAAAAAAATAATTTTTAGATGTTTTAGAAAAATACCAACCAAAATTCCCACTCCCTCCCCTCCTACCATTTCCTTCACACACACTCCCACTCCACCCCCAAATAATCCTGCCTTAACTGATCTTTGAATTCAAAGATAAGGCTAAAGTCTTTCTCTGAGTGTAAATGTGCTGACAGAAAGCTCTCCTTACCCACAAAGCATTTTAAACAACTGATATACAGGACACTCTACTCATTGCCTAAATTAATGATGATCAATGTCCCAACCTTCCTCATACAGTTCAAGATCATTCTCACTAACATTCCTTACCTGATTTGGGGTAAGTCAATATGATTGTGTCTTCATCTCTAACCACAAACTTATCACCGATGTCTTCAAGTATTTCTTTTTCAAACCCGAATGCAGGAAAAGGTATTCCTTCATACCAAAAGTAGTCTGACATGGCCAAGAGCTCTTTGTGGGTGCTGTTAGGATTCCACCTTTAGCCACCTGTACATCTTCTAGCTAATGTTGAGAGCTAATATTTATAGTACAGCGAAAAGAAATCATTAACAGCCCATGGTTCATTCCAAAACTAACTACTGAGAGGATGAAAGAGATATTGTAACCGTAAGTCAAATGTTGTTGTATTAAGCAATTGTGAACTCATACAGAGATCATTCTCCAGCATTTCTGAGCCTGAGTTCATGACTCCAAACCAGAAACTCAATAATAAGTGCTAGGTCATGGAAATGGGACTCACTTATCATGCTTTCTAATTCAATTTAGCTTTCAGGGTGGTTTCAAATGTGCAAAAAATTACAGAGATCATATAAAATGTTGCAACAAGCAATTTCTTTTTTAAATAGTGGTTGTTTCCTCAGCTGCATATATGACTCCAACCCTCGCCCTTTCCCCATACAACCATCCCTTTATATCCCATATTTTTGTGTTCTTTAATATTTATTTATAACATACGGAGTCCATTTAGTTTTGTTTGTATGTGAATGTATTCTGAGTTGAGCACTTGGAAAGTTTTTTCAAAAGTCCCAGTAAATAGTAAAAGTAGCATAGTGTGTACAACTAAGAACAAAAGCTCCTGCTGCAAAAATATTTCAATTCTTGCATGTACTCTAGTCTGGAGAAACATGTGAAAATTGTATGAAAGTTTGAGTGATGGAGTACCAGACCCTGGTCTGTCTCTAGTCCCTTTCTCCTGTTGCTGGAATAGATATCCTCCATAAGTCATCTGAACATTTATAATGTCCCACCCTGAACATATCTACTGTGCTTGAGGCAGCTTGGGACAGTTGGGGATGGTGAATAAATGTGCATCTGAGGCTGTAGTAATTTTCTTCTTCAATGGGGAAACAAATGGATCCACATTAATGTCTCAATAGAGTATTAAGGACCTAGACATCAGAGATACAAGTGAAACCCCCAAATTTTCTAGCTGAAGCTTCCCTAGTCTTTTGGTGTCAAGTCCTACTCAACTTTCCTTTCTACCTCCTTCTTGGCATCAAGAGCTCCAGACGTGTGTGTGTGTGTGTGTGTGTGTGTGTGTGTGTGTGTGTGTGTGTGTGTGTAGGTATTGATGTAACCATGTTTTTTCCATTCAGTATTCAACTTTTGGCCAAGTTTGGGACACTCAAGTCTTCCACTGTCTTTTTTTGTTTTCCATTGTTTTTTTGTTTTACATTGTTGAAGACTTAAACATTATTTATATAGACATATATTAAACAAAAGATATGACAGAGACAAAAATAGGTATGGAGAAACGTAAAAATTTTCTCAAATTCTTTCTTCTTTATATCCCATAACAGATGACACCTGACATGAGAGAAACTCTTAGTATTTCTTTTAACAACATGTTTGGATTTAGAGAAGGATAGAGCCATCATCCAACTCCAAAGCCAACTTGATTTTTTTTAATTAATTTATTTATTAAATATTTATGTGTCTACACCGCCACCGCCTCCAATTTCCCTCCCCTCCCCCAATTAAGTCCCCCCTTCTCAGCCCGAAAAGCAATCAGGGTTCTCTGTCCTGTGGGAAGTCCAAGGAACCCCCACCTCCATCCAGGTGTAGCAAGTTGAGCATCCAAACTGCCTAGGCTCCCACAAAGCCAGTGCGTGCAGTAGGATCAGTAACCCATTGCCATTGTTGTTGAGTTCTCAGTTGTCCTCATTGTCCGCTATGTTCAGAGAGTCCGGTTTTATCCCAGGCTTTACCAGACCCAGACCAGCTGGCCTTGGTGAGTTCCCAGTAGAACATCCCCATTGTCTCAGTGTGTGGGTGCACCCCTCGCAGTCCTGAGTTCCTTGCTCGTGCTTCGTCTCCTTCTGCACCTGATTTGGACCTTGAGATTTCTGTCCAGTGCTCCAATGTGGGTCTCTGTCTCTGTCTCCTTTCGTCGCCTGATGAAGGTTAATATTCAGGAGGATGCCTATATGTTTTTCTTTGGGTTCACCTTCTTATTTAGCTTCTCTAGGAACATAAATTATAAGCTCAATGTCCTTTATTTATGGCTAGAAACAAAATATGAGTGAATACATTCCATGTTCTTCATTTTGGGTCTGGCTTACCTCACTCAGGATAGTGTTTTCTCTTTCCATCCATTTGTATGCAAAATTCAAGAAGTCCTTGTTTTTTACTGCTGAGTAATACTCTAATATGTATATATTCCATACTTTCTTCATCCATTCTTCCATTGAAGGGCATCTAGGTTGTTTCCAGGTTCTGGCTATTACAAACAATGCTGCTATGAACATTGTTGAGCATATACTTTTGTTGTATGATAAGGCCTCTCTTGATTATATTCCCAATAGTGGTATTGCTGGGTCCAGGGGTAAGTTGATCCCGAATTTCCTGAGAAACTACCACACTGCTTTCCAAAGTGCTTGCACAAGTTTGCATTCCCACCAGCAATGGATGAGTGTACCCCTTTCTCCACAACCTCTCCAGCAAAGGCTATCATTGGTGTTTTTTATTTTAGCCATTCTGACAGGTGTAAGATGGTATCTTAAAATTATCTTGATTTGCATTTCCCTGATCGCTAAGGAAGTTGAGTATGACCTTAAGTGTCTTTTGGCCATTTGAACTTCTTCTGTTGAGAATTCTCTGTTCAGCTCAGCACCCCATTTTATAATTGGGTTGATTACCCTTTTAAGGTCTAGTTTCTTGAGATCTTTATATATTTTGGAGATCAGACCTTTGTCATTTGCGGGGTTAGTGAAGATCTCTCCCAGTAAGTGGGTTGCCTTTGTGTCTTAGTGACAGTGTCCTTTGCTTTACAGAAGCTTCTCAGTTTCAGGAGGTCCCATTTATTCAATGAGGCCCTTAATGTCTGTGCTGCTGAGTTATACATAGGAAGTGGTCTCCTGTGCCCATGTGTTGTAGAACACTTCCCATTTTCTCTTCTGTCAGGTTCAATGTGTTAGGACTGATATTGAGGTCTTTAATCCATTTGGACTTGAGTTTTGTGCATGGTGATAGATATGGATCTATTTTCATTCTTCTACAGGTTGACATCCAGTTTTGCCAGCACCATTTGTTGAAGATGCTCTCTTTTTGCCATTGTATACTTTTAGCTCCTTTATCGAAAATCAGGTGTTCATAGGTTTGTGGGTTAATGTCAGGGTCTTCTATTCGATTCCATTGGTCAAATTCTCTGTTTTTATGCCAGTACCAAGCTGTTTTCAATACTGTAGTTCTGTAGTAGAGTTTGAAGTCAGGGATGGTAATGCCTCCAGACAATCCTTTGTTGTATAAGATTGTTTTGGCTATCCTGGGTTTTTTGTTTTTCCATATAAAGTTGATTATTGTCCTCTCCAGATCTGTGAAGAATTTTGATGGGATTTTGATGGGGATTGCATTGAATCTATAGATTGCTTTTGGTAAAATTGCCATTTTTACTATGTTGATCCTCCCAATCCAGGAGCAAGGGAGATCCTTCCATTTTCTGGTGACCTCTTCAATTTCTTTCTTCAAAGACTTAAAGTTCTTGTCAAATAGATATTTCACATCCTTAGTCAGAGTTACCCCAAGATATTTTATGTTACTTGTGGCTATCGTGAAAGGTGATGCTTCTCTGATTTCCCTCTGTTTCCTTATCCTTAGTCTATAGGAAGGCCATTGATTTTTGGAGTTGATCTTTTATCCTGCCACATTGCTAAAGGTGTTTATCAGCTGTAGGAGTTCTTTGGTAGAGTTTTTGGGGTCGCTTATGTATACTATCATATCATCTGCAAATAAAGAGAGCTTAACTTCTTCTTTTCCAATATGAATACCCTTGATCCCCGTATGTTGTCTTATTGCTATTGCTAGAACTTCCAGCACTACATTGAAGAGGTATGGAGAGAGTGGACATCCTTGTCGTGTTCCTGATTTTAGTGGGATGGCTTTGAGTTTTTCTTTGTTTAACTTAATGTTAGCTGTCGGCTTGGTGTATATAGCTTTTATTATGTTTATGTATGACCCTTGTATCCCTAATATCTCCAAGACTTTTATCATAAAGGGGTGTTGAATTTTGTCAAATGCTTTTTCAGCATCTAATGAAATGATCATATGGTTTTTTTCTTTCAGTTTATTTATATGCTGGATTACATTGATAGATTTTCGTATGTTGAACCAGCCCTGCATCTCTGGGATGAAGCCTACTTGATCATGATGGATAATTTTTCTAATGTGTTCTTGGATTCGGTTTGCCAGTATTTTATTGAGAATTTTTGCTTCAATATTCATGAGTGAGATAGGCCTGTAATTCTCTTTCTTGGTTGGGTCTTTGTGTGGTTTTGGTATCAGGGTAACTGTAGCTTCATAAAAGGAATTTGGCAATGCCTTTTCTGTTTCTATATTGTGAAATGCATTAAGAAGTATAGGTATTAGCTCTTCTTGGAAGTTCTGGTAGAATTCTGCATTGAAACCATCTGGTCCTGGGCTCTTTTTGGAAGGGAGATTTTTGATAACAGTTTCTAGTTCTTCACGACTAACAGGTCTATTTAGATTGTTCACCTGGTCTTGGTTTAGCTTTGGTATTTGGTACTTATCTAAAAAAAATGTCTATTTCGTTTGCATTTTCTAGTTTTGTTGCATACAGGCTTTTGTAGTAAGATCTAATAAGTCTCTGAATTTCCTCTGTGTCTGTGGTTATGTCCCCCTTTTCATTTCTGATCTTATTTATTTGCGTGTTCTCTCTCTGTCATTTAATTAGTTTGGATAGAGGTTTGTCGATCTTGTTGATTTTCTCCAAGAACCAACTTTTTGTTTCATTGATTCTTTGGACTGTTTTCTGTTTTTCTATTTTGTTGATTTCAGCCCTCAGTTTGATTATTTCCAGTCTTCTACACCTCCTGGGCGCGTCTGCTTCTTTTTTTTTCTAAAGCTTTCAGGTGTGCTGTTAAGTCTCCAATGTATGCTTTCTCCGTTTTCTTTAAGTGGGCACTTAGTGCTATGAACTTTCCTCTTAGCACTGATTTCATAGTGTCCCATAGGTTTGAGTATGTTGTCCCTTTATTTTCATTAAATTCAAGGAAGACTTTAATTTCTTTCTTGATTTTTCCTTGACCCAGGTGTGGTTCAGTAGTTGACTGTTCAGTTTCTTTGAGTTTGTCGGTTTTCTGGGGGTAGCGTGGTTGTTGCCTTCTAACTTTAATCCGTGGTGATCTGATAAGACACAGGTGGACACTGATATTTTTTGTATCTGTGGAGGTTTCCTTTGTTTCTGAGTATGTGGTCTATTTTTGAGAAGGTTCCATGAGCTGCAGAGAAGTAGGTATATTCTTTCCTATTTGGGTGGAATGTTCTATAGATGTCTGTTAAGTCCATTTGCTTCATTACCTCCAGTAGTTCTCTTACTTCTCTATTAGGTTTCTGTCTCATTGACCTGTCCATTGCTGAGAGAGGTGTATTGAAGTCTCCTACTACTAGTGTGTGTGGTTTGATGTCTGCCTTGAATTTTAGTAATATTTCTTTTACATAAGTGGGTGCTTTTATATTAGGGGCATAGATATTCAGGATTGAGACGTCATCATGACAAATTGTTCCTGTTATGAGTATAAAGTGTCCATCTCAATCTCTTCTGATTGATTTTAGTTTGAAGTCAGTTTTGTTAGAAATTAATATGGCCACACCTGCTTTTTTCTTAGGACCATTTGCTTGAAAGACCTTTTCCCAACCCTTTACTCTGAGTAGATGCCTGTCTTTGTGGTTGAGATGTGTTTCTTGCAAACAGCAGAATGTTGGATCCTGTTTTTGTATCCAATCTCTTAGCCTGTGCCTTTTTATAGGTGAATTGAGACCATTAATATTAAGTGATATTAATGACCAGTGGTTGTTTACACCGGATATTCTTATTGTTTTTAGAAGTAGAATTTGTGTGTCTCCCTTCTTTGAGTTGTGCTAGTGAAGGGTCACTAGATGTCTCAGTTATTTTAGGCAGTGTTGGCAATGTTGGATTCCTTGGGTTGCGATTTTCCTTCTATTATTTTCTGTAGGGCTAGATTCGTGGCAACGTATTGTTTAAATTTGTTCTTATCCTGGAATGTCTTGTTTTCTCCATTGATAGTGAACAAAAGCTTGGCTGGGTATAATAGTTTGGGCTTGCATCCATGGTCTCTTAGCTTCTGCAGTACTTCTATCCAGGACCTTCTGGCTTTCATTGTTTCCATAGAGAAATCAGGTGTGTGTCTGATCGGTTTACCTTTATAAGTTACTTGGCCTTCTTCCTTTGCAGCTCTTAGTATTCTTTCTTTAACCTGTATATTTTGTGTTTTGATTATTATATGGCGAGGGGATGTTTTTCTTTGATCCAGTCTGTTTGGTGTTCGTATGCGTCTTGAATAATCAAAGGAATATCTTTCTGTATGTTTGGAAAGTTTTCTTCCATAATTTTGTTCAAAATATTTTCTGGGCCTTTGAGCTGTGACTCTTCTCCTTCTTCTATTCCTATTATTCTTAGGTTTGGTCTTTTTATTGTGTCCCATACTTCCTGAATGTTTTGTGATGAGAATTTGTTGGCTTTGCAGTTTTCTTTGATCAGTGCATTTATTTTCTCTATGGTGTCCTCAGAATCTGAGATTCTTTCTTCTATTTCTTGTATTCTATTGATTATGCTTGTTTCTGTAGGCTCTGCTCATTGACCTAGATTTTCCATATCCAACTGGTCCTCAGTTTGTGTTTTCTTCCTTGCTTCCATTTCAGTTTTCAATTCTTGAACTGTTTCCATTACCTGTTTGATTGTTCTTTCTTGGTTTCCCAGGGTATTATGTATGTATTTACTCATTTCTTCAAACTTTTGGTTATACTTCTCATCCATTTCTATAAGGGCATTTTTTACATGTTGTTTAAGGGACTCTATTGATTTCATAAAGTCAATTTTTTCCACTTCTTCTGTGTTAGGGTGTTGAAGACCTTCTGTTGTAAGATCGTTGGGTTCTGGTGTTTTCATGTTATTTTTCAGATTATTGGGTGAATTCTTGCCTTGGCGCCTGCCCATCTCCTCCTATCGATGCTATCTAATGGGTCTTTTAAAGCTGGTTCAGGTTTCCCTGCTGGCCAGGGGCTCCTCTTACAAAATGCCCTCGCTGTGTTTCCTGGTTCCTGCCGGGAGGGGGGGGGCAAGGTCCCTCTCACCCCTCAGAAGCGTCTTCAGGAATACTGCCTAGTTCCTCCTTTGCCAGGGACTTCGCCACCCAAAAGCCTACCTCTTTGATTTAATTGTAGTAGGGTGATCTGGTCTCGGTGTGCGGTCCCTGCAGCCTGTATCTGCTGCACGACAGTTCCGCGGCCTGCGTCCTGCTTCCTCTGCTGCCTCTCGGGTCCCAGCATTCCACACTGGCTGCGGGGGGGGGGGGGACCTCCGTCCGCCGCCGCGACCGGGTTCTGTCTGCCGCCGCGACCGGGTTCCGTCCCGACATTTAATGTTTTAATAACTTACAGTTTTTCATGACAATGAGACATGTCTGCTCCTGGCAACAACCAATCAACTTTGAGAAGAAGATGGGCATCAAAGAGGCACCTTATGGAGTTTGATAGCCATTTGGGCAAGAAACTGCCCTTGCCCGGACTATTGCATAAACTGGACACAGAGAACCCACAGAAAGAGGACTGCTGAAATTGTATAAAGGTAAGATGGTCTTTTGGGGTTCCTGATTCATGAAAGATTCTGTGAGACATTCTGCAGGAAACAGCAGATAGTCACTCAACACCTGCTTCATTGAAATGTCTGCTGGATACTATGGGCCTGTAGGCCAAAGATGGATGCCCCAAAAGTATAGAGGAACTTTGGGTGACTGTCCAGGCAGCGAGATGTCTCTGTCATTTCTAGAGTTGGGAAGTTGCTTATTTTGTTTGCTTAAGTAATAGTATATCCATCGAGAGTCTTTGATGGAGTTGAAGAACATATAGATAGTTGTTGTTTTCCTTAGTTATGATAAGAGATAAAGTAGATATAAATATTGTAATTATAATTCTTGCTTGATAACTGTTTTGTTATATGTAATTTTGCTACGTTAAAGTTAAAGCCTTCCTTTTTTTGTTTTGTTTGAAACAGAAAAAGGGAAAATGATGGAGGAAGGTCATTGGTTAATTAATAAAGAAACTTCTTTGCCTGATAGGTTAGAACATAGGTGGGGTAGAGTAAACAGAACAGAATGCTGGGAGGAAGAGGAAGTGAGGCAGACGCCATGCCTCCCCTCTCCAGGGCAGATGCAATGAAGCTCCATCCCAGGATGGACGTAGGCTAGAATCTTCCTGGTAAGTCACCACCTCATGGTGCTGCACACATTAATATAAATGGGCCAAGCAGTGTGTAAATGAATACACTTTGTGTTTTGTTATTTCTGGTGTAAATCTAGCCGGGAGGGAGCCGGGTGGGACGAAAAGCAGGCCAGCAGCTCCTCTCAACACCATCTATCTTTCATGAGTAAAAAGTGCTGATTAGTTTGGAAGCTGAGAAATTAGCAGGGACTGGGACCTGGTTTATTTGTGATACAGCATGAAATAAATTTGAGAATTATGGTCGGAGACCATCTCAGATAACAGTTTTCTATACAGCAAGCGGCCCATGGGTAATGCTCATTGCTTCGTATTACTTTGGACTCCTTTCTTTCTGTTGTTTAAATGAGCGTGTGTCTCTCTCCATAGTTCTGGCTGCCATGGACTCACTATATAGACTAAGCTAGCCTCAATCTCAGTGCCTCCTGCATCTGGATTCTTTCTGCTGGAATTAAAAGTTTAGGCCACCCTGCTTAGCTCAGTCAACCCTTTGAGAAAGCCAAGGGCCTGTTCAGTATTCCACCTCTTTCATTGTGGGGATGAATGCAGTATATGAACATGGCACTGGAGGTACGTGTGTCATAGCCCTGTCGTGTAAGCACAGGGCCACAGAACAGAGATGTTGGGAAATGAAGTGTTTCCAGAGTCCTTTAGATCTAAGCCATCTCAAGTGCCCAATATTTTAATTTTCTGATTGTGGTCACACAATATGAAATAGTAGGAGAGACATATAATTTCACTAAAATCAATTTATTGATTTAAAGATAAGGTATGAATAACACAATAGATTAATACAACCTGCTAATTCAAGAGAGATGTTCATAGGCCAGGTCTATTAGTTCCCACTGAGAAACTCACAATTCTGTGTGCAGAAAGAGGATAACCAAATGTCTAGGCATCCTGAGCCATGTGAAGAAATGTTCTCTCAAAATATCTGCACAACTTTTACATATTGCATATGCATAATAAACAGTTAACCCCCAACAGAAACAAAAACACTGAACAATTAATACTCTGTGTCCAAATTCTCAGCCTCAAATCGCAGTAACAGTATTGTGGGAATGAAATCAGGCAGTTCTCTGAATATTAAAGGTCAACCTGGGATACACAGAGTTAGAATGTTGTGTCAGCAAAGAGAACTGAACTGGATGTTGGAAGCTGTGTGTGATCTCCATTCTGTGGTAGTTGAAGGCATGGGTGTAAGCACCATCAGGATCAGGAGTTCTTAGAAGAAGTCAAGCATTGGAAAGTCGTCACATAAGTCAGGTTGTGGCACTTGGCCTAGGAGGGCATCCAGTTTACAGAGATTTTCAATAAAGAGTTGATCTGCGTTCTCCGTGTAGCTTTGATCATTCTCGGGGACTGGAGTGGGGTCAGCTGATTCTGTCTCACTTTCTGTTCCAGCGGTCTTGGTGGCTGCCTCTGCAGCTGCTGTTGAAACTGTGCTGGAAACTGGGGGACAGACTGGGTCTGGATCTTGGGCGGGTGTCAGATGGGGAGATGTTGCACAATTGGCAGACTGACCGGGGATTCTGTCTTCAGCTGCCGGGGATTGGCCAGCTGGTGCGTACTTCAATGTTTCAGGTAAGAGGCATTCCTTGGTCTGATTGATGGAAAAGGTGGAATCTGGCTCTGGGAAAATACTTGGGCTGAGAGGACGAGGAAAGCTGTCATGGAATGGGCTCCCCCACATGGAGAACATGGATTCTGAGTCTGGAGAAATAATGGAGGGGCTGACTTGAGGAGGAAAATCGACACCCATTTGTCTCTGGGATGAGGAATCCTCAAAAACAGAGGTCATGAGGACAGTACCATCGGGGCTGGCACATTCCGCATGAGAATCCTGGCCTCCCATCTGTGGGAGTTCTCTAGCCTTCTTCCTCTGTGGCGTCTGCTCCCTGGATCTCTTATTCTTTTTCAAGATCTCCTCACAGGCCCTGTCGATCTTGGAGAAAATGGATACCTGGTCTAGTGAATGGTTCAAAGAACTCAACTGAGGAGGAGGGGTCCCAAGTGATGGTCTCTGGCACATGGAGAAGGTAGGTTCTGAGTGTTACCAATGATCTTGCTTCTTTAGCACCCTCTCACCCCATCAAGGCAGCTCTGAACTGACCTATAAACACCCAACTCAGCAGCAAATCTATGTTTTCCACATTGTTCAGATCCCTCTCTGTTTGAACACTAACTATTCCAGGGACCAGGGCTTCAATATCTTCTCCAAACTCAAGAAGATCCACCCACTCTTTTACTCTTCCACTACTGATGCTTTGGTGCCACTCAGATTTCATCCACACATCTGAGAACCCTACTGATTCAATCATAATTGTCCTGTTTGTTGTTGTTTTAGGATTACTCTAGTAACCCAGGCTAATCTGGAATCCATTATGTTGACAAGGCTGTCAGTCCTCAGTCTCATAGAGATTGCCTTGCCTTACCCTACTGAGTGTACCATTAAAGTTGTGGATAACCTGGACCAGGAAGTGTTTAATAATTGTTTTCTGAAAGCTTATCGAGTGACAGGTTTGTGTAGAAAATGAAAACTAATAATAAGGCCATGCCCTCTTGGTGCTAAAACAGAAGAAATTGGGGCTTGACATGTTGCCCAGTTTGTTTGCCATTGCAATTAAATGCTGATTTTTGAAAGGTTATTTATTTTAAGAGCATTTATTATTTCTACATGCCAGGTTGGGATAACAGGGCTATTTGATCTTGGAGGAGTACAAAGGCAGATCAGGAGTTTAGGACCAGACAAGACAAATTACACAGAATCTCCAAATCCTGCTTACACTACTGGAGATTGTGGCTCACAAGGAAAACAAGCACTAAACAACAACATATTTTCTCCAAGGGTGTCTAGGGATTAAAAGCCAGAATAATCACTAACACTTAATGCTGTCAAGATTACATAAAAGACTAGCCTCATCCCACCCCCAACCAACCTATCCTTCTGCAACATTGGAGGAACTCTGGAACACAGCTTGCTCCAATGCTGAGGGGACTTAAGAGGTGAGTTCAAAACCACACATCAGGACACTCCACTCTCTAGGACCTCCACACTGGGACAAAACCCCAGGCCCTCTCCCCCAACTCCTTTGGCTTTTCTAGCCAGCCAGCAGTGCGTTTCCTATGGGTAGGATCCATCATAACTCAATCCCATCCTCTGGACACCACAAGCTATTATCAACAGCCTGCCTAAGAGCTCAGAGTTTGCTATAATACTGAGGGGTCCAAGGGCTCTCTACAACACCAAGGGGACAAGGAAAAGCACCAAGAGCATTATCCAGGAGAGAAGACCAAGAGAGGAAACGTAAAGAGACTTCAGATGTTTTTTTGAGACAGACATTGACAGTATAGTGCAGACCAAGAAAAATTCCCAAACACTAAGCCACTGCAAGGACCAAGATGCAACATACGGCAAGCATCATTTGAAGGAAGAGACGGGTAGGTGCCAATGTATGAATTCCTCCAACAACCTAAAAAGCAGCATGGGAGATCCTTCCATTTTCTGGTGTCCTCTTCAATTTCTTTCTTCAAAGCCTTAAAGTTCTTGTCAAACAGATCTTTCACTTCCTTGGTTAGTGTTACCCCAAGATACTTTAGGCTATTTGTGGCTATCGTGCCCAGGTTGGCATCATTTACAATTCATTGACACTAGTGAAGTTTTGTTTTTGTTTTAATAAATAAAACTTGCCTGAATATCAGAAGGGCAAAGCTAAATCAAAAAGGTCAGGAAGTGGTGGCACACACCTTTAATCCCAGGATTTGAGGGAAAGACCCAGATGGATCTCTGTGAGTTCAAGACCATGCTGGGCTATACAAGATCAATGCAGAAACAAATCCAGGTGGTTTTGGCTCACAACTTTAATCCCAGTCCCTAGGGAGTCACACACCTTTAATCCCAGCACTAGTAAGAATATAAAATAAGAGGAGAGAGGCTGTGTCTGTTTAGTTAACATAGTCTACTTAGACTTTTAGACAGCAGTTGCCACAACTTGGTAGAGGTAAGACTTCCATAGTGGCTTGGCTGCTTTACTTTTTCTGTTTTCATGTTGAACCTCAATATCTGTCTCTGGGTTTTCATTATTCATGCAGAAATTGCCAGATCTTGAAACAGATATGGAAATTAAAATCACTATTGCTTCTACATGCCAAGTTGTGACAGAAGCCCTGTTTATAGTGGAGATGAAGAAAGTAGAATTTGGGGTTGAAACCAGCCTAGACTACATAGTAGCTTCAAAACCAGCCTGGGCTACAGGAGACCTTGTATCAAAAGGAAGAAACTATCAAGCACCAGCAGATAAAATCTCTCCATGAGCTTCCAGGTATGCAAAGGGGAAGAATTAATCATATACTCTTGATGTCATGAACTACATAAGAGTAAAAGCCAGATCTGGGGCCATAGATGTGTAATCCCAGCTACTTAGGAAACTGCACCAGGAGAAATGCAAGTTCAAGGACAGTATGGGCTACAGAGTGACATTGAGATCAGCCACGGATACATGACCAGAACTTTTCATTAGAATTAAAAAAACAAAACCAAAAACAAAAAAACGAAAAACAGGTTGCTGGGTGGTAATTGCACATGCCTTTAACCCCAACTTTTGAGAGGCAGAGGCAAGCAGATCTCTGTGAATTCAAGGCCAACCGGGTTTACAAGAGCTAATTCTAGCAAAGGTTTCCAGGCTACAGAGAAACCCTGTCTCAAAAACCAAAAAAGAGCAAAACAAAAGGAATAAACACTGGAAGATTGTCTGAGTGGGACCGATGCCTCTTTCTGTTTTTACTATGCATAGGATCCTCTTTCAATCTCCAGTTTTTATATTGGAGGAAAGGCAGGAGGAGAGCAGACAGGATATGACTAGGGAAGCTTCAACTACATTGTCTGGGGTTTTACAAGGTTCCCTTATTTCTAGGTCACTGAGACGCTGCCAAAGTGATAGCATGGCTCCATAGCAGTAAGTTTGTTTGATAAACAACATAATAAAAAGTTATAGCCATGGCTGCAAAAGGGTTCACCTTACACAACTATCCCATGCTGCCCTAAGCATTGAGGAATCACTGAATGAGTGAGATTTTGATAAGTGCACAGCTACCAAAGCTATTCTACTGCAAGGAACAGGAACAAGAGCAATACAAACCTTAATCTCATACTCAGTCACACCAATCATCTGAGCCAGCTCCATGCGTTTCTGTAGGTTTGGGTGCTTGTCCTGTTCGAAATGTCTTTGGAGGAGAAACTTTTGTTCCTTGGAGTATATGGTGCGTTCTTTCCGTTGCTTCCTTGGAGCTTCATGGTGAAATTGCTGGTCATCACATTTATCTGAAGAAGCAATAGGGACTTGGGAACCCTTACAACCTGAAATCACTGAGGATCTTAAGGGAATCTGGTGTCTAGGGTATGCTGTTCCCGTTCCCAGCAATTGGGGACTCGGTTTCGTTGATGGGTCTGGGGACACATGGGGACATGGAATTCTTTCATGATCTGAGTGCCTCTGGAGTCTTGATTGCATTAGCATTCCTGGTGGAATTAGGGGACTTTGAGACATTTGCTGACTCAGTTCGCTTACAGTGGATGGGTGGTTTTGGAGCTCAGGGCTCTGGCGCAAGGAATCTGCACTGGCAGAGGTTCAAGAGGGACAGAATCTTGAGGGCAAGCAGGCCTATCATGAGATCCAGAGCCAGGCTCCCCAGGAACTTCTTGAGAATTCTTTCGATTCTGTCTAGCTCATCTGTTCTTGAACCAAATCTGGAGAGACAAAGGAAAGAAAAGGTCAGGATAGGCCAGGTGCTCCATTTATGTCTCAAATCTGTAATTGATGGGTGAAGAGCCCGAACCTTGGTCTCTACCCAGCACCTATTATAGATCTTGAAGGTTCCTAGACCCCAGAAGGAAGATAGGATGCGCTGGACCAGAAAAACACAGAATAAAGGAGCTTCTACTAGAAGGTGGAAGTTTAGAGGGGAAGCCAAATGTCTAGGCAGATAACACATTTATGGATAACATTATCCCTCTGCTTCACTCCAGGGTTCTGCTTATATAGATTAGGGGCAGTTTGAATCCAACCTTGAATGCACCATTGTTACCCTTCTACAACCTGCTACTGGGCTAAGGACCTCCAATCGTGGAGGGCACTAGAAGTCCAGGAGTCAGGAAAAGTGTACAGGTGTGTTCTGGGGGAGAGGCTGTCTGACTAGAGGAAGGGAGGCATGAAAGGGACATACCTTGATATGGGACTCCTTCAAGCCAAGTCTTTGAGCCAGTGCCATGCATTGCTCTTGGCTTGGGTGCATGCATCCATCAAAATGTTCTTGCAGGACCAGCTTTTGTTCCTGGCTAAATACTGTGCATTTTCTCAGTTGCTTCCTCAGGTCACTGATAGAAGCTTGTGACCTTGGAGGGCCTTGAGAAGTCAGGAGAACTTGTGGACATGGTAGAACTGAGGTACTTGAAGAACCTTGAAAGCCTGGGTTCACTGGAGAACTAGAGCTCTCCTTACTTGGAAGGACACTGTAGTCTCCCATCATTTTCATACCAGGTACCAATGGTAATCACTGGGAAACTTGAGATTCTGCAGTCAGCAGAGGGATTTGTTCTGATTGTTAGATCTTTCTCCACGGGAGAAATTGGGACTAAAAACAGACATAGATCAGAGACTCCCCACAGTCCCTAGCTCCATCACTATTTCAGGCTTGTTATCCATCACTGTGCTCTGGCCTGTACCTTTGCTGGAGGACACTGCTAAAAGCATAGTAGCTGGCCCAGCACCCTGGGGTCTCACCAGCATTCTTCCCCTGGCTTCCCCACTCTGTGCACTCATCTGGTTCTCAGTGGTCACATCTATGAGGTAAACTTGCAAGCAGCTCCTGAATTTTCAAAGAAGCCTCTCTCTACCCATTATGCTGTAAATGTGAGGAACTTCAAACTCTAAGCATATATACCAGCTCTCGGGTGTTACCAAGGCTCCTCCATCTTTAACCCCTTCTCTCCCTCACCAAGGCGGCCCCCAACCTACATATCATATACATACTTCCTTGTGGCCTCAACTCACCAAGAAATCTGTAGGTTGTTGCACCTTGACAGATTCTTGTCTTTGTGGGATCACTACTCCAGGGACCAGTGCTTAAATACCTTCTCCAAGGTCAAAACTTAATAAGCTCCACCCACTCCTTGGCTCCTACTACCTTGCAAGCCTCTAATCCCTGACCCACAAACAACATTTTACATTCCTCAGTACTAGAGCCATCACACTGGGCCTAATCCTGCTAATTCAATCATAATTGTTTTTGTTTGTTTGTTTTAAGTCAGTGTCTTTCTGTTAGCCCAGGTTATTCTAAAATTCACTATCTTCGTCAGGATGTACTCAAACTCACAGACATTCATTACCTTGCTTCATTCTCCTGAGTAGTAGCATTAAGGAGTGGGCCAAAAGGTCATTGGTTGGTTTAATGATTGTTTTCCAAATTATTATGGCATGGTAGAGTGCTTTGAAAATTGGAAACTAAGAGGACCTTGCCCTCTTGGTGCTGAAGGCCAGAAAGAATTCAGACTCCCTATGTTGCTAGTTTGGCAGCATTGATGATTAATGCAAATAGTGTTATTTTCTTTTTGTTTTAATACATAAGGCTTGTCTGAATATCAGAAGGGAAAATATAAGCCAAAAGAGGTCAGGGAGTGACACATACCTTAAATCCCAGGATTTCGGAGACAGAGGCAGAAGGATCTCTGTGAATTCATGGCCACGTTAGCCTGCACAAGATCAAGGCAGAAACAAATCCAGGTGGTGCTGGCTCAAATCTTTAATCCCCTTTCTAGGGAGTCACATATCTTTTCTCCTAGCACTAGTGGAATATAAAATAGGAAGAGAGAGAGGCTGTGCCGGCTTAGTTAGTTCAGTCTGCTTAGTCTTCTTAGACTGCAGTTGCCCAACTTGGGAGAGGTGAGACTTCTTGATTTTTCTTTTTTCTTTTTTTATTACTTAAAACAATACCAATCATAATTCCCGCTCCTTCCCCTCCTCCCACTCCCCCCACTCCTACCCCAGCCCCTCCAATACCATAAAAGGGCAAGGCACCCCACACCCTCATCTGCAGTGATAAAATGCAGTTCCAGCCAAAGCTATAAAGCCCCTTCCCCTTTGTAGATCCAGCTGCACCTCAAGCTCTCACCAAAGGTGCAGCCTGTAGCCACAGTCCCATCCCTACATGGAAATGTTGCTTTCAGCACACCTGAATTCCCAGACCACATCAGGGTTCAGACCTAGTTAACAGTACTGTATTGTTTTTCAAGTATGCAGTTTTCAGACTTTGCACAGTCCTAATTATTCCAAGATGTTTTTTTTTCTAGGAGCAACTTCTTCCTTGGCAAGAAATTAGTGTACAAAGAAGAGGTGGAATTACAGAAAGGTGGGCCCAGGACGTTTCTGTAGAAGGAATGGTTAAGTGTGGTGCCAGCTTAGTTCTGAAGTTTACAGGGTGGAGCCCTGGCTTTGTTTATGTTTCTGCATGCACCAGTGTCCAACTTGCTGTGTGTGGTTATTCACTGTTTTCTTAGAATTAGCACCAGTTGATGTTAACATTCGGCCATGAATGCCCCAATTTCATTTGAAGGCCATGGGAGTAAGTGCTTGGATTTCATGAACCAGCTATTAAGAGGGTGGGCACAGCTGCTTTTCCTACTGAAAATATCTCCCAGCGCTCAGCCAGGTCCTCATATGTGGGTTTCCTTGGGTGGTTAGTGTTGTCACTCAGAACTAGTTTATTTTATTTTATTCATTTATTTATTGAAAATTTCTGCCTCCTCCCCTTCTCCTTTTTCCCTCCTCCCCCCACTCCCCACACCCCACTCCTTATCCCCTCCCTTTCCAGTCTTAAGAGCAGTCAGTGTTCCCTGCCCTGTTGGCAGTCCAAGGTCCTCCCCCCTCCATCCAGGTCTAGGAAGGTGAGCATCCAAACTGGCTAGTCTCCCACAAAGCCAGCACATTGCGTAGGATCAAAACCCTGTGCCATTGTCCCTGGCTTCTCATCAGCCCTCATTGTTTGCCATGTTTTAACCCATGCTTTTTCAGTCACAGTCCAGCTGGACTTGGTGAGCTCCCAGTAGATCAGCTCCACTGTCTCAGTGGGTGGGGGTACCCCTCGTGGTCCCGACTTCTTTGCTCCTGTTCTCCCTCCTTCTGCTCCTCATTGGGACCTTGGGAGCTCAGTCCAGTGCTCCAGTATGGGTCTCTGTCTCTATCTCCATCCATCACCAGATGAAGGTTCTATGATGATATGCAAGATATTCGTCAGTATTGCTATAGGCTAGGGTCATTTCAGGTTCCCTATCCTCAGCTGCCCAAGGAACTAACTGGGGACCTCGGCTTCGGCTCCTGGGAGCCACTCTAGGATCAAGTCATGCCAACTCTAAGGTGGCTCCCTTAACTAAGAATTGTGCTTCCGTGCTCCCCTATCCAACCTTCCTTTATCCCAATCCTCCTTTTTCCCCAAGTTCCCCCCATCCTCCCCTTCTCCCTTTTCTCTCCCCATCTCCCCTTACCCCCATCCCACCACATCCCCAAGATCCCAATTTTCTCCCCGGCAATTTTGTCTACTTCCTATACGCCTGGGAACCCCTCTAGAGTCAAGGCTCCTGCCAACCCTAAAATGGCTCCCTTAATTAAGATATATACTTCCCTGCTACCATATCCATCCTTCCATTATCCCAACCATCTCATGCCCCCAAGCTCTCCCCATCCTGCCCTTCTCACTGGTCTCTCCCCATCTTCCCTTTGTCCCATCCCACCTTATCCCCTAGTTCCCAATTTTTAAGTTTTATAGTTTAAGTAATAACTCCTGTCCTGTCTGGTTTTTCTTGTTTATTGTATATTTTATTTTGTTTAATTTTATTATTCACATACTTGTGTCATTAAAATCATTTTTTTTTTGTTTTTTTGAGACAGGGTTTCTCTGTAGCTGTTTCTCAGGAGCCTGTCCTGGAACTAGCTCTTTTAGACCAGGCTGGCCTGGAAGTCACAGAGATCCACTTTCCTCTGCCTCTCGAGTGCTGGAATTAAAGGCAAGCACCACAACCGGCCAGCAATTTTTTTTTATTTTTTTACGTGTGCCATGTATACATTGAGCTGGGCACTCTGTTGTACATCGTCATCTACATTTCATATATACATTGAGCTGGGCACTCCGTTGTACCCCGTCATCTACATTTCATATATACTTTGAGCAGGGCACTCCATTGTACCTCGTCATTCACCTTTCATATATACATTGAGCTGGGCACTCCCTTGAACCCTGTCATCCACATTTTGAACACCTGTGGCTTTCATTATGGTCTCAGTCTGCACTGTTTTCCTGGGCCTTGGGTGTATGAGTTGTGTTAAAGATGGATTCCCTGGGTCTGTATACTTCATGGTCTCTCTTTCTCAGTATTTCTATTAGTTGTGGTATTTCTGTAGTGGTCTCGATTTATTGCAAAATGTTTGAGACTTGAAAGTCTAAATTTTTAGTGGGTATAGGGATTTAGAATGAAGTTAGGCATTACCAATAAAGTGGCAGGCATAAGTTCTCCTAGGGTCTATGAGCTCAGCAGCCTTGGATAAATTGTTAGGTTTACCCAGACATCAATATCCTCCTATTTCTCAGATCTGAAGTCGAATTAGAAGGCTGTTTGGTTCTCCCGAAGTTGAGAGTCACTATTGCATCCTTAGGGATATCTTGCCATGATTGTGTTATGTGATACTCTTCCTGGGGAAATATGAACAAAAGTCTCCTCACCCATCGTATGGACAAATAACCAAAGTGCAGGTATCACCAAAGGCTAGCTCGATTTGTCAATGACTTCTATTGGGAATACTCACAGGAATATGGGTGAGGGGTTTTCTTACAAGAGCAGAAATCACTCAAAACTCAAAGACAGCTATATCGCCCAGCTGCCCCCAGCTGCTGTGACAGCTCATGAAAGCTGAAAACCTGGAGTGCACTGCATAGCACACAGGCAGTGCTTGACAGTGTGAAGAGTGTCCTGTCGCTGCAATTTCCTTTGTGCTTCCATCGAGCTCCCAAATAAAACATGGGGACTTGTTAATTATGAATGCTTGGCTTTAGCTTAGACTTTTCCCAGTAGTTCTTTTTGTTTACCCTCTTTCTATTCATCTATGTTTTAGTTCAGGATTTTTACCTTTAAAAAAAAATCTGTATATCCCACTTTCCTGCTTCCTTTATGCCTGTCTGTCTGTCTGGACCCTGGCATCTCTTTTTATTTCTTTTCCATAGCTTATTCCTTCTCCTACTTACTCCCCTGGCCCAGTAGTCCTACCTCTATCTCCTCCTTTGCTAATGGACAGTGATATAGCCAGGGAAGTTAAAATAGCAACACATCTCTACATAATTAACCAATGCAACACACCTTTACATAGTGAAATGAATATTTCACAACAGGGTCCTGTCCTGGTGTCTCAGGTGATCCGTGCTTCTTCCAGGGAGCTTGACTTGTTTGAGTGCCTCTAAGCAGTACTTACTTTCAATCTTACTTGGGAGATGAGTAAGCCTAGTAAATTTGGTCAGTTTTAGTGAGTTAGGGAACTATTGATATGTCTATCTACTGAGCTTAAGGAACTTCCCTACAGGCTGGGAACTTCATCTCTCCTTCAAATATCCTAGTATTCCATTTCCTCACCCCTCCCCCTTTTTGAGACAATGTCTCATTATATAGCTCTGACTGGCCTGGAACTGGTTATATTCACCTCCAACGTCAACAAAATTCTGTCTTGGATTTTGGGATGAAAGTCATGCACCACAACTCTGGTCACTTCCCCTGTTTGAATCCCGTTATCTCTCCTTCCTTTTATCATTCTCTGTCATGAGTTTTCCTCAAGACAGAAGGTTTTCATCTGAAGCAGTGCTTCTCAACTTTCTAATGCTGTGAACCTTTAATGTTGTTCCTCATGCTGTCCTGACCCCCAACCATAGAATTATTCTCATTGGTAGTTACTGTTATGGATTATAATGCAAAGATCTTTTGTTGGTCCCTGGAATCCAATCACCAAGAAGGCGCCACCCCAAGGGACCACCCTCATGCCACAGTTGATTTAAAAGCATGAGGATTTAGTTAATTCTGTTGAAACAGGACCTTTCAGCATTTGAGAAGCCAGAAAGACCCCGAATAGCTGGTAAGGCTACTTTTAATGCAAAAAGCCACAGAAAAAAGTGGGGAGTCCGGGGGTTGTTTTCAACTATTATGATTGGCTCATTCAAAGGGCTATTACCAATAATTGGCTGGAGAGCAGTTGCCAGATCAGGTGAGGTAAGAGGGAATATCTCAGGGTCACTTTGCCTCCCCTCCCAGGGACTGAGTCCAAACATCTGTGGGTTATCTTGTCCCAATTCCAGGAATGGAGCTCTATATGGAGAACACTCACAAGGACTCTGGGAGATGGAAAGTTTCTAACATTTCAGTATGTGCATGTATAGTTGTTAGGTCCTTGGTTCCCAGGGGTGGGGGAGGAACACTAAGGCACTGAGTCTTAGAGGGCCCAGAAATGGCCTCAGAATTGTCTTAAAGTTCTACTCTGTGTTTTCTTATGGTCTTAGTTAACCCCTGTGAAATTGTCATTTGAACCCCCCACAGGTGGTCACAACCCACAGGTGAGAACCCTGGTAGAGGACACTGGTAACGAACAGCTGAACATTGCTATGCTCAGTGTCTTCACAACTTGCACAGCACTTTTCAACTTTGCAAAGCAGTTCTTAGGGAGGAGGCTTCCAGGTCAGTCCCGGATCCAATCCTGTGTGAGGTTGGGCAGTTGGCCAGAATATCAGAAAATCAAGGTTCATCCTCCCCATATAGTGAGTTTGGCATGAGTTTACATGAGAATTCTCTAACATCCACCAAAATCATTAGTTTTTAAAATATCTTCTTTAAAAAATATTCTTTTGTCTGGAGAGATAACTAAGGACATATTTGGAGAAAAATAAACAAATAAATAAATAGATAGATAGATAAATAAATAGAAAAAGAGAAACTAAAAAAACAAATAACACTATTTTTATGAGATATTGTTTTATTAGAGTATTTGAATTTCCTTTTAAAAAGTTACTTGTGAGACTGAAGAGATGGCTCTCTTTCCATAGGACTCACGTTCAGTCATTGCTAGCATTCACAGGCAACTCACACCTGTGGGTAGCTCAGTTTCAGGAAATCTGATACCTTCATACCAATGCACATAAAATTAAAATAAATTATTTTTTTTAAAAAGTTAAAGTCTTCCTAGAAAAGACAACTGAAACTGAGGATGACCTTCATTTCATCTTCCTCCTGTTTCTGCGTGCCTCTATTTGCCTGTACCGGCGTAAATGAATGTAGACAGAAATTGTAATAAATATATACAGCTTTAATTGGGAAATAGACTTATAGAACCAGAGGTTCCAGAGAAGAACAGGAAAGCAGAAGGGGCAGCCTGGGGCATGCCCGCAATCTTTATAAGTAAAAAATATCCTCGGGGGACCCCACCCTACAAGTAAGGTGATTGGCTGGGTCTCTCCTACATTTCCCAAGTCATTGGATGAAAGTAGCAGACCACAGGAAATTACATTAGGTTTTACAAAGTTTTGTGTGATTGGTGTCTTATATCCTTCAAGGTCCTACACTTCCCCCATGGCTTTATTTTATCTTTAAACTTTGTTTTTAGTAATTCATTGTTTACTATTAAAACAGAGACAGCACTGATTGGACTTAGTGGGAAAAAAAGGATCTGGGTGTGGCTTCATACTTGCCTTTAATTTTAGCATCTGGGAGGCAGAGGCAGGGGGATCTCTGTGAGTTCAAGGATACCTGGTATACACAGCTAGTTCCAGGCCAGTCAGGGCAATGTCATAGGAGATTGTTTCAATACAAGAAAACCAAATTTCAAAGTCATATTTTCTTTATGGTATTCATTTTTATTTATTCTTTTACTAACTTAAGTGTATTTTTTGCGCATTGGTGCAAAGGTATCAGATTCCCTGGAAATGGAGCTGCAGACATTTATGATCTTCCATACTGGGAATTAAACCCAGGTTTTTTGGAAGCACATCCTCTACAGCCCCTCAGTATGGTAATTTCATAGTTAGTCACTATTGACTCTTACCATGAGCCCCAACCTCCACCTCTGGGTCCTTCCTCACCATAGACCTCTTTCTGACTGCCCTAAGCACATCTTTGTGCAGTCACTTCTAATGCTTCACTTTCATTATGCTCACTTCCAGATGGCATTTTTATTGATTTATCTGTGATTACTGAGGCTTTAACACTGTGTCTTATGTATTTGACCTTAATGTCTGTACTACGGCTCCAATTCTGGATACTTTTCCCCTTATTTTTTAAATTACAATATTATTACATTGTCTCCCTAGTTCCTACCTCCCACAAAACCTTCCATATACCACTTCTTGATCTTTTCCAAATCCATATATGTGTGTGTAATATATGTATATATACATATATATATACATATATGTGTATAAATTAATATTTTATTGCACAGTATAAGCAGTAATTTATACTATTAATAAAAGATAAACCTGTGGACCTGCAACCCAAGTCCTGGATTATCATCTTTTGAGGAATATCCACATTGGTTTTATAGTGGTGGTACCAGTAAGCTCTCCCTCTAACAAGAAATAGGTGTTGCTTTTAGGCCATATCTTCACCAGCATGAGCTATCATTCTTTTGTTGATCTTGGCCACTCTGACTAGGTAAAATAAACTCTCAAGGTAGTTTTAGTTTGTGTTGACCTTATTGCTCAATATGGTGTATGTATATTTTGGGGGGCTACAGGATTTGTATGTAGTCTTGGCTGTCTGGTAAACTAGGTAGAACCGGCTGCAATGAACTCTCAGATGTGCCTGCCTCTGCTTGCTGAGTGATGGGATTAAAGGAGTAAGCTACCACACAAGACTGCTTAACAGAGTCCAAAATATTTGCTCAGGCATTTGTGTTCTATTTCTTGACAATTTCTCTTAGTTTTATACTCCATTTTTAACTACTAGTTTTCTATAATGTATTCATTTCTAAATCAAGGTTCTTTTAGTATCCCTGGCTTTCCTGGAACTCTTTATGTAGACCAGACTGGCCCAGAACTCAGGTTCACTTGCCTCTTGTCTCTAATGTTAGCATTAAAGGTGTGCATGTCACCACACCCTGTAAGGTATGTTTGTACTTAAAATTGATTTATTTTCTGTTGTGTATTCTAAGTATTACCCCAATGTTGCATATCTTACTCTCTGACAAAAATTGTCCTGTAGAGATGCAGTACACAAATGTCCCGTCATCCTAGAGAACCAATGACAGAAATAAAGAACAGATATCCCAAAATACAATTTCTTCAGTTTCCTTACAGCTTTTTAAAAACTATTTTAAAAATGATTTAATTATTTTCACTGGTGTATTTCTTGTGTCTATGTCTGGGTGATGGTGATAGGTCCCCCAAACCAATATTTGTGAAGTGTATTGTGGATGTTGGGAATTGAGTCCAGGTTCTCTGGAAGAGCAGCCCAAATAATGTTTTTCCCCTGAGACAGGGTTTCTCTGCATATCCCTGTATCTCCTGACACTCACTGTTTATAATTGAGTGGCCTGCAATTCCGAGGTCCACCTACCTCTGTCTTCAGAGTCTTGGTACTAAAGGTGTGCATCGACACCACCTGGCACTTACAGGTTGTTAAACCTGAGTAAAATAATTACAACATAGTGTAGGCCTCAAGTTCAGGTCATGAATAAATGGCTTAAATGGACGCCATAACAATTCATTTGTGTATGTATGTGACATTGATTAATATTTATCTATTTCTATGAAACAGGAAAACCCAAGTTTGCATGGCCACAATCTGGAGAAAAGATGAGTGAGTGAAAAGAATGAGAATGTATATATATATTTATATCCATGTGTGCTCATATAAATATTTAGGAGCATTTATTTCTGTGTAGCTCAGTTTTCTTGGAACGTTTTATGTAGACAAGGGTACCACAAAGTCCAAGAAATTCTAATACCCTTACCTTTTGAGTATTAGGCTTAATAGTAGACCCCATGCCAAAGTGATTAAAATAATATGTATATAATATTTTTGTCAAAATCAAGTAATCACTTTTCAGCGTATCAGAAAATTTGGTTTACCAGATAAATTGTTTGTAGAACAAGAAGTAGAACTTGTGCACTCTCATTCACTTGTGACTCCACAACCCTTACATGATATAAGATGTAATTTAAAACGTTTAAATCTTCTTGTACCGTAAGTTTCTCTGAAGCTCATGGTGAATTTCCGAGAGCAAGGTTGAGGCATGAAGATTCATCTGCACACTTTCCAGACATTTGTCCTGATTTACCTCTAACTATGACTTCCTCACATAACTGAATCCTGTGCTGTTCCCTCCTCTCTTTTTTTTTTTGTCTCCTCAATACTTGAGATTCAATCAGAGACCTGTTCATAGTAAAAATGGGAAGAGGTGCCGTACTCATATAAATTTCTTGTCTCCATCCCCTTTTTCAAATGAAAAGTTCTATTCACGTATTGGTTGACCTCAAGGTCACTGTGCAGCCCAGGCTGTCCTTCAATTTGCAGATCTTGTGGTGTAACTTACTTAGGAGCTGGGATTATAGGTCTGTGTCTCCCATGTCTGGCTGTTATGTAACCCTGGATAACAGTAAGTGTGACCATTATTCTTCACATTTGAACACCTAGATACTCTCTTGCAGATTTTTTTGAATCCCCGCCCCCTTCAGAGACAGGATCTCCTGTAACCAACACAGTCACTGCAGCTGCTGTGTAGTCAGAGCTGCCTTTTAGTCCTGATTCTTTTTTCTCCACCCCTGGCAATACAGGCATGCTGTATCAAACTGGTGTTTAGAGGCATTAAATGGGACCAACTACTAAAACGACGCAAAGAGCTAGTAATTAATTGTAAAGAGCATTTATTTGGAAGTGCCTACAGCCCCAGTTTTATGTTTGTAGTTCAAATGAGATGCCTGGTGTCAGCCTCTACTCTTTCTGGCGATTGAACCCTTCAAGATCACAGAAACTTGGGCTATAGCACGTCCAAGGCCTTTGTCACAAAGCCTGAGAACATGATTTTTGTTTCTATGGTTCACATGGCAGAAGGGGAAAATTATTTCCCAAATATTTTCTTTTACCTCTGCATGTTGACCCTGGCAGTCTTGTGACCAATTACACATGCAATAAAAGACATGTAGTAACAGTTTTTTCAATCTATTTTTTTTATTTGTTCTTCTTTATTACCTGGTGTTGGTGCTTGACTCAAGGATCTTACAAAAAGCTGGGCAAGTAACCCAACAATGAGGTTCACCTGGGCTTGCTTGACTAAATTTGCGTTTGATTGAATAGTTAATTTAAAATTACCCTTAGGTGTCAAGAAATCTTCCTGGGTCTTGGCCCAGTAAACAGATGTCTTCCCTGACACAGACTTTCTGTACAACTAAAAGGTCAGTTGGAATTTCTGTGTTTCTATAGATGGAAGTGGCTGTAGCCCGGGAAGTAAACTGAGATATCCTTGCTGCTGATTAAATGCAGTTTAGTTCCTCACACAAAGACACCAGCCCTGTCTAATGAGTACACATTTAGCCTAGGGCCAATCTGTGAATGGAACTAAGCCACTGTCAGACCTATGCATTAAGCTCTTTGCAGGAGATTTGGGGCAATTCTTGGTAGGTGGAAATCCATTGTGTTAGGGGACCAGACTGAGGCCCTAGATGACCCAGGTAGATGACTGCGTGATGTCACCATTGCTGAAATAGTGACAGCCAGGAAGGTCTAAGGATGAACAGGCCCTTCCCTATCAAAATTTGGTGATCAGTCTCAGGACAAAGGAGGCAGAGGCAGTGGGTTCTCTCACTTGTAGTGCAGCCCAGTCTATAGAGTGAGATACAGGGCGGCATGGGCTATGCAGAGGAATCTAGTATCAATTAGACAAGGAAAAAGAATGGAGGGAAGAAAGTAGGTAAGCCAGGAAGCAAGCGAGCACATAGAGAGAAATAAAGAAAGAAGTAAGGAAATAAGGAAGCAATCAAGATGTAAAGAATGAATGGTTGGATGACAGCAATAGGAAGGAAAGTGGAGGACTCCTAAGTAGAAACACATCTCCTGAACAGGACAGCAGTAAGTGGAGGCCAGTTAATTTCTGGACTGGATCCTCAAGAGAGCTCCATTCCCATGGTTTGGCCAAGGCCCTGTAGTTTGTAGGCTCCCTGGGAATCTATCATATAGTTTATCTGTCCACCTGATGAAAGATGTCCTCAATTGGATCCTTAGGTTTGGCCATAGTGTGGGATGTCTGCTGGCTGTGATGGGATAAAGGGTGGTGGAGGAGCTGTGATGGAGAAGACATTTAATGTCAGGTTCATGGAGTAGAGGTTCAAACGCCTGGAGGGATCTGGTCAAAATGGGAGAGCCTGCTGATGTCCATGGTGAACTGGCCAAAATCAATCCTGTGTTAATTATGAGTGTTAGGGAAGTCTGTGATTGCATGCCCTTGGATCAATTCACTCTGGTTGGAGACAGAAGGCACCAGGAAAAACACAGAGGACATGAGTTTTTTTTTTATTGTTGAAAAAATTTCTACCTCCTCCCCGCCTCCCTTTTTCCTCCCCCTATCCCCACTACTTTACCCTCCCTCTCCAATCTGAAGAGCAGTCAGGGTTCCCTGTTCTGTGCATAGTACAAGGTCATCCACCCTCCATCCAGGGCTAGGAAGATGAGCATCCAAACAGGCAAGACTCTCATAAAGCCAGTTCATGCAGTAGGATCAAAACCCAGTGCCATTGTCCTTGGCTTCTCAGCAGCTCTCATCGTCAGCCACGTTCAGAGAGTCAGGTCTGATCACGTGCTCCATCAGTCCCAGTCCAGCTGCCTTGGTGAGCTCCCAGTAGATCAGCCCCACTGTCTCAGTGGGTGGGTGCCCCCCTCACGGTCTTGAGTTCCTTGCTCATGTTCTCTCTTCTTCTGTTCCACGTTTGGATCTTGGGAGCTCAGTCCGGTGCTCCAATGTGGGTCTCTGTCTCTGTCTCCAACCATCGCCAGATGAAGTTTCTATGGTGATATGCAAGATATTCATGAGTATGGCTATAGGATAGCACCATTACAGGTTCCCTCTCTTCAGCTGCCCAAGTAACTAACTGTGGACATCTCCCTGGACACCTGGGGACCTGAGTTTTTATACTCTGGGTAAGCGTCCTCTCCATTGCCAGCCTACTTGGATTGACAGTTTTGCATTAACACAGTAGTTGTTTGTGTATTTATTCCACTGTTTAGAAAACTAGAGACTCGAGAAACAGAATGACAGGTAGAGAGAAAGTATAAGGCACTATTTCTGCTGCACTGGAAGTTCGGAACAAATTTGCAAATGCTGGCAAGTTTTGATGACTAAACCCTAGGAACTGTGGAGCTATTTTATCCATTTTCTTTTTCCTAGGATCTTCAGGAGAGTTCAGTACTTCAATAGGTTAACATAGGTATGATTCCACATTCGTCAGTGCCTGGAGTTCTTCAAAAAGATCCAGAGAAACCAAGAAATGTAAGTCTCTGTATTCCCCAGTTCCACAAATTTCATTCAGATTTCCAATTGCATTCGTATACGCCTTTGGAAACAGTTTTCCAGATGCCTCATGATCCTGTAAGGAAATTAAGTCTGCATATGTCTTCTAGTCCTCTAGTGCACTTATAAATTCCAATGCAATCAAGCCTCTAAAATCAACCATCCTATGTAAGAAAATTAGTTTTCAAATGTCTCAATGTCCGCTACTTCCTCCAGGAAAGCTAATGCAGTCAAGTCTCTAACTGCACCCAGACACTGAAAGGAGCCTATGTCCCCAGGTGACCCCAGGACCATCACCGGAACCAAATCTCCGGTGCATCCATGTTCCTCAACACTGAGAACTGTTTCAGTATACCCTATTCAACAAATACCCTCAGTCTTCTCAGTGAGTACTGGCCGTGAAGGTTTCCTAGAATCTATTTTACTTCAAATAAATATAGTTATCAACAATTTTGTCTTGAAGGTCCTAGGAGGCAACGGAAGGAACACACGGTTTACAGTAAGGAACAGAAGCTCCTCCTCCAAGAACATTTTGATCAGTGCATATACCCCAGACTGAAGGAACATGTGGAGCTGGTTGGAGATTGGTGTGACCATGTATGACATCAAGGTCTGTCTCCTCTCTCGTCTCTGTCTCCTGACCCAGAATAGCCATGGTATCTCTACCCTCACCAGAATCCCACACATACCACAATTCCTCAATGATTGGGCAGTTTGGGAGAGTTGTGTAAGGTGGATCTATGTGCATTCATGCCTGAACCTGTTTATTCTGCTTCAGTCAGGGGTACTACTATGGAGCCATGTTATCTGTCACCTTGGCAGGGTCTCAGGGACACAGACAAAAGGAACCTTTGTACAACCCCAGATATTCTGTGATGGGGCTCAATTAAAGATGCCACAAAGAGCTAAAGTGGGTTTAGAAATCTAAGCATAAAGAATTCTACTTACAATGGGAATCGTCTGTCCATGTCTATTTCTTCTCTCTTCAATCCATCACTACTCATTGTTCCACTCATAGATTGTTCTCCTTATTTTAGAATATTCTTAGTTCTACATCCTTCTACGTTGTTCTTAGTTCTATTTGTTCTTCCTTGCCCTACACATTACAAATATTCCCAGTCATAAACCAGCAATTCCCCAGCCCTAACAAGTCCCAAGGAAGGAATTCTTTTGCCCCCTGGAAAACAGATAAGGGATTTCACACACACACACACACACACACACACACACACACCAGATCCATGGGAGTGGCTAGTACATACACTGTGAACTCCTTAATGGCGAAAGTTATAGTTAAGAAAAGAAATAAATCACTGGGATTCTTAATGGGGAAGGTTAGTGTGCTACTTCATAAGGTGGTAGATAAAAGAGCTAAAAGTTTTATTTTCATTAAAATCATAAATAGGGCATGGATTGTTCTTTAAATCAGTGCACCACTTCTCTTCTACGAGGCATAGAAGCTACCAGGTAACCAGGTAACTGAAGGGGAGCTGATGGCTCTTGATCAGATAGCACCAGATGATAGTTTCTAGGGACCTAGGTCTGGAGGTAGACTTACTGCTCGAAGTGAAGAAGAGACCCAGGCCTTTAAATTATCAGTTCCGGACTATGCTGTTATCAGCCATTCTGATCGTGGGTGTTGGGAGTCTTTTTCTGCGTTACAGTTAATGATCTCTTCTGCAGTCCTTGAGAGTCCTGAACTAAAATCACCAGTAAACTGAGGTGAAAGTGAGCAAAAGGTGTGGGTTAAAATCAGAGGGGCAGCTTGGGCAGGTAGTAATTCTATGTCCTTGGAGATCTCTGACTATCTTAGATGGGGTGCTCTACACCTGGATGCTAAGCATTGATAAAGATAATTGTGGAAAGGCAGATCTTTGTGTTTACCTAGGAGAGAGGAACAGGATCTAGCAGTGGGAAACTGTTCTCATGAAACAGTTCTGAACTGTGGGAATTAATTCCCAAATATGTAACAGAAATGGGAGTTAGCCACAGTGAAAAATGTACAGCAAAGAACAGCCACTTTATTCCCAAAGCAATAATGCACAAAAGTCTTGCCTTTTGGTTTAGCCAGTACCAGATCCCTTGGTGCTCAAGAAAAGATGGCTGAAAAATTACTGTATAATGTTGTGGCTTCTAGCAATTCTAGCTGAAGCTTCCCTAGTCCTTTTGTGTCAAGTGGTAAACCTTCCTACCTTCCTATCGTCTTTTAGAGCCCCAGACCTTTGTGTTGATGTACATAGTTGCTAGAGACAAGATTTCCACACAGCATTTCCACCTAGACACACAGGTCTTCTGACAACTTTTGTGTCTTTCCAGACATGGTTCAAGAACCACCATGCCAAATACAAACAGAAAAATATGCAGAAAATTCAAGAAGGACTGCGGGAATCTAGCGGAAGATCTAAGGTTGCTCCTGGGTCAACCTATTCCCGTGGTAACTTACCTGTTCTTGCCTCTGCCAATACAGAGTCCATGTCTCCATGCACAGCCACTGTGGGCTCCATTCCCCAAGTTAACCCCAGCTGGATTCTTCATATCTGTTCATAGACTGGTGTGTGATGCAGCTTTTCCTGACCTCTCCAATTCTTCTTTTTCTCTCCATGTGTGGTTCAGGGACCAGAGGATAACATACTCTCACGAACATCCCCAAGATCATCTAGAATGCCAGGGAATTGAGAAGTCAGATGTAAGTGCATCAGAACAAATATTCATGTCCCCATCAATGCCCTTGTTATTGTTTACTGAATATTTTATTTTGTTGGATTTTATTAATCACATATATGTGTAATTAAACTTAATTTTTTTATATATGTGTTATATGTACATTGAGCTGGACGCCCCATGGTCAACTGCTTTTTGTCCAACAAGGCCTTTCATTAATGGTCACATACGCAATATTCCCAGAAGCTTCTTAGTTTCAGGAGGTCCTATTTATTTATTGTTGCTCTCAGTGCCTGTGCTACTAGGGTTATATTTAGAAAGTGTCCATGTATTGCCTATGCATTAAAGGCTACTTTCCACTTTCGCTTCTATTAGCTTCAATGTGGTTGGATTTATATTGTGGTCTTTAATTCATTTGGACTTGAATCTTGTGCATGGGGAAAGATATGGGTCTATTCTCATTCTTCTACGTGCAGACATCCAGTTATGCCAGAACCATTTGTTGAAGATGCTATCTTTTTTTTACATTTGCAGAATTAACTTGGTTTGTGTTTTTATGTTGTTGTCTATATTTCAGTTATCGAATCTTGATCTATTTCCTTCAGCTTTTTGATAGTTCTTTCTTGACTTTCTTTTAAAGATCTATTGTTTTCTTTGAATTTTTTGTTTGTCTTTTCCTCTTATTTCTTCTTTTTTAAAGGGAACTTTTCATTTCTCTTTAAGGGTATCTATCATCTTCATGAAGATTTATTTTAGCTCATTTTGTTTGGCTTTCTCTGCATTGGGATGCTCAGCTCTTGCTGGTGTAGAGCCACCAGTTTCTGACTGTGCCATATAACTCTTTATATTGCTGAATGTATTTTTACACTGTTGTCTACCCATTTCTTCTTCCAATGGGTACAGCTGGGGCCTGTGGGTTAGGGGACTGCTGTTCCTCCAGGTTAATCCACGGCCTTGCTGGTGGTCACCAATGCAGCTTTTGGTCTCCCCAACGTGTACCCTGGGCCATGGCTCGGGTGGTCACCCACCCATGTGTATGCAGGGCCAAGGCCCCAGGGTTGCTCCTCCAAGTGTAGGAGCCAGCCTAGAGTCAAGTGATCACAGATGTGGTGAGTGATTGTTGGAAGTGTGTTTTGATTGTTCTCAGGTCTCTGGGACTTTGGTGAGTGAGAGTAGGGCTTGGAGTGTGCCTCCAATGGCTAGAGCCTAGAGAGGATGGCCCTCCAACTGGGAACCCAGACACTCACCTCTCCAGGTGCAGTCAGGGTCAATTCTCTTGTGGTCACAATTGTAGTGGGGGATGCTTTGGGGCATCGGGAGGCAGAGCCCATGTTTCTGGGGTGTCTGTGGGTAGAGGTGGGGGTTGGCATGTAGCTTTAGTGTCTAGGGCGAAGAAATTAGGGCATCCAGTTGTGAACCCAGACAGTCAACTTTCCGGATATAGGCAGGGACAAGGCTCTGTAAATCACAGATGTGGTGGTGATGGTTCAGGTCATGGGGAGGCTGAAGGTCTCTGGGGTTTTGGTGGGAGGGAGTGGGGTGCAGAAGGTGCTAGGGCATAGAGAGGAGGGCTCTTTATCCAGGAACCCAGACACTCAATTTTCCAGGTATAGTCAAGGTCAGGCTCTGGTGGTTGCAGATAACAATGGGGGAGGTGTTTGGGGGAGGCTGCTAGCAGGTCTCTTGGTCTTCAGAGTTTTGAATTGGGTTTGGGATCTGCTTTGGGGGCTAGGGATTAATGAGCTGGACCCTCCAGCCAGGAGCCCAGTCACTCATCTCTCCTGGTGAACTCAGGACCCAGGTTTTCAGTACTATAAACCGTATTATTGCTAACATATCTAAAACCTTTACCTCTTTTTGGAAACTTAAAAAGATTCATAGAAGCTTCAAGGAGTCATGACTTGGATTCACCTGTCACAGGTCAAACAAATTCCAAACTTTCCTGGTATAGACAACATCCTAATTGCTGCAAGTTACAGAATAGAATACATTGGCCCTTATCATCAACAATAAACTGGTACATGAGGCCAAAATACATACAGGACAAATAAGGAATTGTAGTACCTATTAGCATACCACAGTGCATGCTGACCTCCAAGCTCTCTGGCCAAGTGCCTGTTGGAGTGTCCACAGAGATACTCAGTGTCCTGGCTCATTTCAGGTCTTCTTACTCTATCCTCTACCCCAAATTTCTCCAGGTTATACATTTCTTTCCCCAGATTCTGATGCCTATATAACTCTGTTATTCTCTTGACTCTCTTGGTCTTCTTGGTGACTCTTTCTCTCTCGGCTTTCTCTCTGTTGATCCTGCTTTCTTGCTCCCCAAATCATGGTCTGGAAAATTCTGCTGGTCATGTTTAGTCTACTCCAATTTCTCTCTCTGTTCTAGACATTCCCAGATGCCTCTTTCTGTATTCTCCATTTTACCTATCAGGAAAATCTTCCCCTTAACCATAAAAATATAAAAAAAATTGTATTCTTTCTCCCATTTTCACATTCTGATTTAAATATAGGTGTCTTTATGACATGCAAGTAGAAGGGTACTGTGTGAGAAGAGAATGTAATAATAGGAACAAAAGTATGGGACTTGACAGTGGAGGAGCAATACTGGATAAATTACAATATTGTGCATGTATATATCAGAGTTTCATAATAAAGTCAATAATTTTATATGCCCACTAAACATTTTCATCAAAAAGAAGAAAAAGTGAAATTCAAATATGATATTCCAAGTAAATGTAAGTTTATAAAAGTCTTATACCATACACTATTTGAATGAGGTTTGAAAATCTCTATAGATACAATTTATTTATTCCTTTTGCCTAAATGTCACAAAGTAAAAAGTACAGTTTATTGTAGGTTTTCTATGTTTAAAATATTACAAGGATTGTTTTGAAGCTAATTACATGAAGCACATTGGAGTTAGCTGACAATGTATAACAGACCAGTAATAAATGAAGAAAAACAGTTATTTGATGACTCAAGACACCAAGATTCTTGGCTGCATAGATGATTCAGAGGTCAAGAGCATTGTACTACCCTTGTATAGGATCTGATTTCAGTTGCTAGATCACAAAGCAGGTGGCTAACAGCATCATGTAACTGCAATTCCATGAGAATCAATGCATTCTTTTGGCTTCTGAAGGCACTACACACAGAAATGTGTAAATGGTGCGGGACAATTGTCTGTATTGTGTCAATCATGTTTTAAATAAACGCTGATTGGCCAGATAGGAAGTATAGGTGGGAAAACAAGACAGGAAGTAGAGGTGATGCAATGAGAGCAGGAGAATTCTGGGAAGGAGGAAATTGATCCGTCCCACTCCTGCCCAGACCACCGAAGCAACAGGATGTGGTCTGCCCACTGAAAAAGGTTGACCCACATGGATAACATAGATCAGAATAATGGGGTTACATAAGCTACAGGAGCTATTAAGTAGCCTGACCTAAACGGCCAATCAGCTTTATAACGTATAGAGATCTCTGTGAGATTTTCTTTGGGGCTTCCTGTTTGTTGGGTACCAGGAGGGACAAAAACCCCAATAAGTAGGCCTCGATCATGTTAAATGTAAGCACACACACACAATAAAGCTAGCACTACTTTACTCTTACTATTATCACTACTGCTACTACTAATTATTAAAGAACTACACAATTTAATTATAGGATTTATTTTTTGAACACACCTAGTCATTTACAGTACAAATACATGATTTAAAAGTTTTAAGAATTTATTGCCATGGGAACAGTTCTGGTGGGAAACCAATCATTTTCTCCTGGAACACTTTATCAAAGGCTTCAGCTTGGGCTACTGTAAAGTGATTCTTCCAGTCTCCAGTTGTGCCTGGAAAATGTGAAGCAGACACAAAGATGGGTTAATGATGATCTTAACACTATCACTCCTTAACTTAAAATGCTTAACATATCCCTCAATCCACTCTTCACATACTTGACATGGAACAAACAGTATATAAAGTGAAACTACCAGTGACTCCCTAGATAATTCTTCTTATGCTTTGCAATAATATGCAAACAGACTTCTATCTCTGTGGAAATATTGACCCACCTTATTCTGTCCCACCCTGTCAACTACAAAATCTAACAGCATCAACACTAGCTCACACTCTAGATGACCAGATTATTTCTGCTCCCCACTATACCTGGTTGCACCACACTGTTCATCCCAACAGAGTTTTTTATCTTAATTATCCAAGCTGACTTCAATTGTTCTTTCTACATTATGTTGTTTACTTAGAGAAGTTCTGAAAAGCGTGCAAGCAACTTTTAAAACATCTTTTAAAGTTAATTTTAATTATCTGTATAGGTGCACATGAAAGCAGGTACCTTCAGAAGTTAGAGGCAGTGTATCTCTTGGAGCTGGAGATATGCACAGTTGTGAACTACATAACAGTGAAGATGCAGGAGACCCAGAAACAGTCAGCAGTGAATGTCCCAGGACTCCTGTTTTCAATCAGTATGGTGTTTGGGAATGTATGCACATCTACATTATTTCATCCTCTGTCTTTTTACAATACTTTGGTTTTGATAACCACATTATAATATGTCTCTAGTTGTAATGTTAAATTGTCGAACTGTTCACACTGTGTAGTGTGTACCTTCACACTGGAGTGCTCATATCTTCCATACAATAATGTCTTGTTCTTTTGTTTTCTTAGTAATGACACTGTAATCATCTCTTCCTTTCTTCCAAGCAAAACTGTAAATCCCCTATCCTTGCTGTTTTTTTATTTTATAGTTATGATGCTTTGACATGCTCTACTCATTTCTATTTTGCATATATGCACAAAATATAATATATTTGAACTGTAAAATGATTTGTAAATTGTAAAATCTTTCCTTTAATCAAGCACATCAGGCAAAGGGAGCATACTCAACATGGGTTTGTTGAAAGCATTCCTGAATGAGTGAAGAAGCTATTGGCTTTGTTCCATTTTGCTGATGCAGAAAAATGAGTCCTTGAGATTTTACCCAACATAATATAGATGAATTCTTGTGAAGTGAAAAAGATTTGCAATAAAGGTCAGCCTTTTCCTTATCATATTGCATTCTTTATTAAAGGTTTGTTTCTTAGTTATGTATATATCATTCTGCCTGCATGTATCTGTGCAAGCCAGAAGAGGTCACCAGATCTTACTACTCATGGTTGCAAGCCACCATGTGGTTGCTAGGAATTGAACTCAGGACCTCTAGAAGAACAGTCATTGTTCTTAACTTCTGAGTCATATCTCCAGAACATCACATTATTTTCTGGAAGAATCATGTAAGTTTTTAAGCCTCTAGTAGTATTTATTAAAGAATATATGAAGAATTCATAATTAAATGGTAATTATTGATATACCATATTCAAATAATATACCACTATAGTATATGGATATAATACTGCCATCTGTTACGGTAGAAACTTATAAGTATCCTTTTCTACTCTTAGCTTGTTTGTTATCATCACTTTTAGAACAAGCTTTTGTTCTAAAAGTACTTTTCCTTTGTTCTTGTAGGTCTTTTTCTGTCTCTGTCTAAGATTAATGTCTTAGACATTCGTACACAAACTCACATATACATACATACAATCACACTCATATATGTGTATGTAAATGAATATAAATATATCCTACTGAGACATATGATACAGGAGCCATACTATATTTTGGAAGAGTTAAAACCCTATTTTGGTCTCATGCTCCACCACTCTATGATGGAGGAAGCCTGAAGGTAAAGGCTGAAGTATCTAAATTATTGGTAGAAGAAAATGAAATCCATTGTTCTCTGCTTCCTGCATCTATACCCTAGTTCTTTACTCATCTCCAGAGACCTGACATCTGACCCATTTCTTCTTCAACACTGACTCCCATCTCACCAATTATTTGCTAGAAAGGTGTAGGTGAGTTTCCAGGTGTTATTCACTCTGGCAAAGTTACTCCTTAATTTTAAAGCAATGAAACCATGCCCACAATCTCTTTCCAGCATAGAGAGGTAACACAGACATAGAGAAAATGGATATTACTATTCCAAGAGAGATAATTCAGAACCAACTGAGTAGCCCTGAGTCTGAAACAATTCAAATTTAAGTTGAATAAAACCATTATATTGTAGCAGTGGTGAATAATTTGCATTGTCTTTATGGGGTCTGGAGTCAGCCTGCTGAGTCAGCAATCTTGACATATTCAACCGCTTTTCAAATCATTTTGAAGGAAGTGATTTCAGTGTTTATCATCCCAGGTATATGTTTGTCCCATGCATTGAAATTTTTTTTAGAGTTGAGTTCTAAGATACAGGGAGCCTTACAGAGCCTCATTGCAACATGTCTGCACTTCATTTTATATTGAGGGTACTGGACATATGCAATGCCAAGATACTCTCCCACAACAAGTCAATTCTTTTTCAGAGTTCCTGAAAGCCACATCATCAACATGGAAAGATTCCATTGCAAGGTCTTTATGAAACTATGTTGTAATGAGCAATGACTTTTGAAACATTCCCAACTTTCTTATAGTCTCATTGAAACAACAAGCTCTCCACATATTCTGACATATATTGAAGTTAGATGTATTTTTCTTCACCTTTCCTCATGAGTTTCAAACTATTAGGAATCATAACTTCTGGGAGTATACTAAAATTCGACATTTTATTTTCTTTCATGACTTGGAAGGAACTGTACTTGAGGACCAGATCCAGCTCATCTTTCTCTAATTTCTTTCCTAGGAAGTCACAGATCTTCTCTATAGTTCCTCTTGTGTCCTAAAATAGAAGAAACAAAAAAGATGCTAATGAGCAGAGAGATCTGAGAGAACAGATGCAGAGAAGTTAACTGTGGATGGACACTGGAAAGGGGGCATGGAGAAAGAAATGACACCATGAAATGAAAAGAGCATTGAAAGATTTGAGGAAAGAAACAGGGCATTTACAGATGGCAGAAGTCACACACACAGCATTTTATAATGAGTGGGGCTGGCAATGTGTCTGATGTCTGGACCTAAAAGACAGAGACTGATTTCTTTTAGGGAGGAGAGGATACTAGAGACAGCATCTCACATAACAAGGCTGTTCTTAAACTTACTTTGTAGTAGATGAAGACCTGGAACATGTGATTCTCCAGTTTGTTATTTCTGTAAAGTTGTGTTCACAGATGCATGCCAACACGCCCACTAAATGCACTGGGATATTTTTTCCTTTAGATAGGTTCTCACTATGCAGCTTTGTTTGGTGGGATGGAACTTGATATGGAGACTGGACTGACCTCAAGCTCAAATAGGTAAGGGATCCACCACCTGAATTTGCTTTCTAAGTGCTGGCATTTAAGGTGTTGATCACCATACCCCATTTGCCTGAGCATTTAAAGAGACTTCAAGAGATACTTTCAGATAGTGATACATGGGAATGTAGGCAGTGTGCACAAAGATTTTGAGAAAAGTTAATGTTTACACCATGTAATACTGTTTCCTATGGGTAACTAAAATAATATAGTTTTGTAGCACTTTCATAAGAATGATGTCAATATTCATTACTTGGGTTTATTTCAGGGAGCTTTTATTCTGTATTGAGTTAGGTTATCATGCTATAACTCATATATCCATCACATACATAATCTTCTTGCTTCAGATACCCTTAAGCTGGAATCACAAATTCACCTTTCACGAGAGCCACAAATCGCATAAAGTATCCTGGGGGTAACTCTAACAAAGGATGTGAAAGATCTATTTGAGAAGAACTTTAAGGCTTTGAAGTAAGAAATTGAAGAGGACACCATAAAATGGAAAGATCTCCCATGCTCTTGGATGGGTAGGATCAACATAGTAAAAATGGCAATTCTACCAAAGGCAATCTATAAATTCAACACAATCCCCATCAACATCCAAACAAAATTCTTCACAGATCTTGAGAGAACAATAATCAACTTTATATGGAAACACAAAGAACCCAGGATAGCCAAAACAATCCTATACAATACAGGAGCTTCTGGAGGTCTTCCGATCACTGACTTCAAACTCTATTACAGAGCTACAGAATTGAAAACAGCTTGGTATTGGCATAAAAATAGAGATGTTGACCAATGGAATCAATTCATCTGTCAGAATGGCTAAAGTCAAAAACACCAAGGATAGCCTTTGCTGGAGAGGCTGTGGAGGAAGGGGTACCCTCATCCATTGCTGGTGGGAATGCAAATACACAGACATTTCATTGTACAGGCTGATAAGCTAAATTAGCATATATTATTAAGGTATCTTGACTTCACAATTTGGGTCTAAGGATATGTTGCTTTGGAAAAGAGATTTTTCTTTTGTTTCCACAGAGGATGAGAACTTTTGAATTCATTCCAGGCTAATGTTGTCTAATGAACCAAGACCCCGTCAAAGGTTTCCCTAAACACCCCTCAAAAATTACTTCACCCAAAAAACAGCAGGAAGAAGTTTAGGCAGAACTATGCCCATATTCCCAACATTGCCTATAAATGTGTCTTTACATTTAAAAGTGAATATGCTATAGAGATTTGCATTGGTATAGATCTTAGTTTGTTGATACAAAAATTCTGAATTAAATCAGCTGGTATATTTTAAGCATATGCTGACCTCAAATGGAAACCAGGAGAGGAGCTACGTTGGGGAAGTGCTTTCGCACCTGTTTCTGCAGGAGAGGAAAAGCTATGGATATCATCAAAATTGATAAAGATTTGATTTGAAAAAGAGAAACCTCTTGAGAAAGAGAAATGACAGCTCATTCACAGAGGTGACAATCATAAGAAAACCTCATAAGGGTTGGGGCACAGTTCTGTTCTTGTCTTTAAGGAAAATACTCATCTTCAAAGAATCAAGAGAACTTGGACATTTAGATGCCTAAAGATGAAAAGATATCTATGCTGAAAGATTCACCAAGCTAAGAGAAATCTGACATCATTTGCATGGTAAAATTTAATTATCCAGACATGTGTACACCTCTAATTAAAAATAACAGCTGGCTTTGGAGTTGGACAATGACTATCCTTCTCTAAATCCAAGCATGTTGCTAAAACAAAAAAATTCAGAATTTTTGTCTCATGTCAGGAGCCATCTGGTATGGGACAGAAAGAAGATAGATTTGAAGGAAATATTTTACTTTTCTTCATGCCCATTTTGTGTATATCATATCTTTCATTGAATACATGTCTATTATGAATAATGTTTAAGTTTTCAACAATGAACACTAGATTTTCTTGCAGTAACCTTTGAAACTTCCAGGTAGAAGATGGTGCCGACAACAATCACTCCACCTGGTTAATTAAGACATCATGATGCTGATAGTGCTACTATGAGACCAGTTTTTGGGAACCAGCTCCAGAAATGATGAGCCTTCTTACAATGCTTTGGTCAGAACTTCAAATAAGAACTTTAAAAAAAAAAAAACCTATCGACTACTCAAAGACCTTACACAAGTATATAAAACAGTAATTTTAAACTTAACTGTCATTTTACATTTACAGGATCCCATAGAAAGAACATTGCCCCCATGAAAGCTGAAAGCAACTCTAGAAGATGACATCTCCTTTCCCCAAGAAACTTTGTCCTTAGGGTTAGGGACACCATTTTGGGAAAGATTATAATTCATATAGGGTTGGGAGTTGGGGTGGAAATTATGTAGCCTCAGAGATTTAAAAAAAAAATCCAGAAAAAAATAAAGAAGGAAAACTGAATGGGATGATAGGTAGATTAGTGTGAATTTACTCACACTAATAATAATAATAATAGTGAGCAATAGAGTGAATACTTGAGAGCTATTATTTACCGACAATTTACATTGGTATAAATTTTTGTATATTGATGTAAGTTCAAATTCTATTTGTTATATTGAATATGCTCTGATTTCCGCTTAACTGTATATTTATCTGTATGTTTGTATACCTATGCAAAGTTATTTTGTTAGATTGTATACACGCATGCTTCTACCTGTGTTTAAGACATTTTGTATATTGATACAATTTTAGGATATATTTATCATATTACATAATATATTTCTACCTGTGATCAAGATACTTATACATTGTTTACATTTTGAGGTTAATGTACTCATTTGTTGTACAGTTGTTTAAAGATTGTTTAATATTCTAATATGAAGTCTTAGTCTTTAAGTTATACAGGTGTTAAGTATTATATGTCAATAGTCATCCATGTTTGTCTACATACAGTTAAACTAATCAGGTTCTTTAGATACATAGAGATAGATTGTATCTATCCACATAGCTAGGTAAAGTTTAACTCCTTCAAAGATCTGTAGAACATGGCATTTAAATAACTTGGGATTTTGTTAATGTGAGACACGATTGCTCTTGGCAATCATTGATCTATTCCTGAGAGAGTGTTGAGCACCAAAGACACTCCACTTGGAGTTTGTTTTTTTCTTGGCAAAACTGGCTTTTTGCCTATGCCTTGACCAATGACAAAGTGCACAATCACCAGACTTGACCCAGCATGATACAAGAAAAAATGCTGCCGAACATTCACAAGACATTGTAAGATGGTTCTGAAAAATTTCCTGCCTCTGAAAATGGTCTGTCAGTTACTCTAGGTGTTAGCCAAAGTTGGCAGATTCAACATTGCAAATGAGACTTTGAGTGATTGCCTAGGCAGCCAGTTGTCTCTGTCATCTACTGTACATTTTGGAAGCTGCTTGATTGTGCTTCCTGCCTACTCAAGTTAATATTATCTCCCTTCTCCGGTCTTCAATAGGGCTGAAGACTAGGTAGTCATCATTACCATCCTCTTATGATCTAGTCAAGCCATTTTTACTACAATCTTAGACTCCTTAGGATAGAACGTTTATTAAAACATTAGGATGTGTTCCTTGCTTAATATTGTCTATGAAGGTTGTAATTCTAACTTTATACTTGATATCCGTTCCTATTGTACTTAGTTTTGTATTAGGTTTGGAACTCTTTTATTTAAACAAAAGGGGGAGGTTCCTTGGGAGCTCCTTCATCCAATAACCTTTAATATACCAGCTCACTAGGGCATGGTCTCATAGTATAAATGCAAATGTAAGGAGTGCTCTGCCTCTCTCTCTTTGGACTCTCATTTTTGTCTCCTATCTTCAGTTCCTGTTTCCCATTAGTGCAGAGGACTGTGATCTGTGATCCTACCCCTAAATAAATAAACATTTATAATACATAATCCTGAACTAGTGTGGGATTATTTTGTAATTTCCATCATCAAGAGGGAGTATTTTTAACTAAGTGAACATAAAATACACAAAATTATTTTTTCTTAATGGTCTTTTGAAACAATGTCTCTTGTGGCCAACACTTACCTCAAACCAACCATACAAGTAAAGATGATCTAGAACCCCTGAATCTGACTCCATGTCTCAGAGCTAAATTTTCAGTCAAGTGACACCCTGCTGAGGTATTTTTTTTTAATTTCTTAAAATAAGAGATATTTGAGACACACCCAAAGCACTTAAACATACTTATACCATCAATTGGACATTTTAATGAAATGAAACCTTCAATGATCAGGTAAATGTATACCATTCTATTTAAATATACCAGTCTATTTAAATATGTGGCATTATTTAATGGTGAGACATTTTAAATATTCTCTACTAAGAATTTGGATATCTGTAGTGTAATCTAGTCCATCCTTAAGGATCCGCTGTACTGCAGAGCACAAGACAACGTCTTTCCTGACTGTCTACACCCTGTAGATGCCCAGTCAGATTTGTGTAGCACTCTGTACTGTTCATGTGACTCCAGTGTAGACGGCGTAATAACCAGGATACCTTAATATGAAACAGCAAATTTTAATGAAGGAATAGCTTACAACATCAGGGATCTAGTGATGAGCAGGAGATACAACAAAGAAGGTGCCAGTGGGGCTCAAGCCACCAGATTTATATGTAAACATTAGCCCAAGGCGAACACACCTCCCATTGGGTGGAGTTTCCCCTATACTCCAGCACTTGTATTATCCCAGAACTCACTGATGGTTTTCTTCTTTGCAGTCAAGGGTAGATGACATACATTTTGGCACAACAGTAGAATAACATTACTATCCCCACTAACCACTGACCACTGCATTATCAGATGTATCAAATGTGCTGCCTAGACAGAATTAAAAACCTGTAGTGCAAGTGTGAGCTACCCCTCCCTTTCTCAAGGTAAAGTAGGATAAAGAAGACATGGAAAATGGACTAGGAGGCTGGAGAGGAAATGTCAGATGCAGGTCAATAAAGAACATAAGCAATAATCTAACTTTTATTGAGTGTTCATGAGCCTAACACTGACATGGCAACACTGAGGAATGTGAGGTGCTCCATGGGTGGGTTTGTGAGAGGGTTTGTGGTTGAAATAAGAATGTTGGTTACCTGTTTCAGGTCTTCATAGCTCAAAAGCAGGAAGTTGTCCCTTTCTCTCATGGACAGCCAGGCACGGGTGTGCTCAAACCATGATCCATATACAACTGTGTGAAGGGAGGAAGAAAGTGTTGATTACAAAGAATAAAAGTGAGCACTGCCTGATATTCTTCACTTTTGTGCAAATGGTAGATACCTTTATTAAGAAAAATCAAACTGACATTTACAATATTCAATGTAACAAATGATACATACACTACAATGAGCTGATTAAATAAAAAACACTAGTCAGCTCATCACCCCACTGCTTTACCACTGATGCCATGAGGAGACATCCTCCTGTTGGGTATCAATGACTGAGGCATGTGTTGGGGAAAGCAATCACACCAATACAGTAAGCCAGAGGTTTCTGGACATGGTTAGGCTTGGACTATTTTAATTCCATCATGTCTGAAGAACTATCTTGATAATTATGAGGGAGATCACATTCTATTGACTTCCCCATATAAGTTTCCCCCACTACTCAATATCACTCTTCAACACCCAAGCCTCCAAAACACAGACAAGTAGAGACCTTCCAAGCATAGACAGCCACCTTCACATCCAAACTTGATTTACATTCCTAAGGCTATTGTGATGTGTTCACAATAGATATTGGTCTAGTGCACTCTCTTCTTGTCTCAGCCTCCATTTCACACTTGCACTGTTACCCATTATCTGAAGAAATAACTGAATCAAATCAGGAAAGAAGGTAAGAGTTAAGTCAGGGTAAGAGCAGTAGAATATATGAATTCAAGGATTCTAAGATTTAATTGAAAGCTGAGGGTAAATGACCTACTGAGAAGTTGTAGAGAGAAAGTGAATTCCACAAGAAATGGCAGAATTAAGTCACTTAAAGAGACTGAAAGCTGGTCTCAGGTGATGGCTCAGTGGAATGCATTTGCCTTGTAAGTATGAGCACCTGAGTTTGAATCCTCACAAACTATTGAACGAAATAGAAATTAAGATTCAACACCTAATGTTGTTGGTGGTATTCCACATTCAAGCTTTGGCACAAGAATATAGTTACACATTTGTTTCCATACAATCATGGATACACACACCCATGCCCATCAAAAATTGCTAAAAGCCAAGCCAGAAGTGGTGGCACACATTTATAATACTGAAACTCAGAGTTAGAGTCAAGAGAAGAGTAGAGCTTCAATGTCATTTTCCACTACATTGTGAATTAGTGGCCAATTTGAGATACACCTGATCATGTCTGAAAATAAGCAAAAAAACAAAAGCATGTTAGTGAGAGCATCAAAAATAAGCCAATAACATATACGTTGCTGATAATTAACATTTGATTTGCTTTAGAGGTCATTTTTGAAGATAATTTGTTTATTTGGAGGCTGGGATTACAAAGTAAATGTCAAGAAGGCTGTCTCTGTCTGTTTTGTAGAAAAGGATTACTTGAACTATTGATCCACTGTATCCATCCTATAAATGTCATGAGTGAAGGCTTTTACCATGTTACTCAGCCTGGATATATTATTTTCTAACACTTTAGTTTATATATATCAAGTCATGAGACCTAGTGGCTGTGTTTAACTAGGTTCTCTCTGCCTAACAGCCCTGCCTATCCTTTTTTCCTGCCTCAATATTGTCTGCTTAGCTCTCTATTAGATCATCATGTGTTTTAGACAGGCAAAGTTTCACAGCTTCACAGAGTTAAACAAATTGAACATAAACGAATGCAACACATCTTTGAAACATTATAATAAATGTTTTACAACATAAATGACTGTAACACATCTTAAAATGATATTCCACAACATCTCTATAAGTTGCTTTCTGTTGGAACAGAAGCCAACTCAGACACAGTTGGAAAGTGGGGCACCACAAAGTCCAAAAAAGAACCTTCCCTCAGAATTGTTTAAGTAAACAAAGAAAGCACATTGAAATTGTCAAGAGAGAAAGACCAAGTATAACGTAATAAAAGGTCTGTTAGAACTGAGATTTCAACAGAGTTTAAAATCTGTGTGATGCAATGTAAACAAACCTAAGAGAGATGTTTAAAGGTCAATGTACCTACATTAAGAAATCAGTAAGATATCTAATAAATGGGTTAATGGTTCACCTTAGGGCTCTCTGGAAAAAGAAAAAGTCAAATGCCAAAATCAGCAGCTGTAAAGTAAGCACAGACATTAATGAAATAAAAAATTTGAAAGCATCCCAACAGCAAAACAAACCAAAGAGTCAATGAAACAGATGTGATTCCTTCAAAATGTAAACAATATTGACAAACCTTGGGTAAACTAACCAAAGGGAAGAAAAATTTCCAAAACTAATACAAGGAGACATGAAAATGGAGCACTATGACAATCACCAGTGAAATTCAGAAAATTATGAGAATTTACCTTAAGAAATTCCACCAAACTGGAAATTCTAAAGCATATGGAAATATTTTATTTCTTTTTTTTTATTGAAAAAAATTCTGCCTCCTCCCACTTCCCATTTCCCACTCCCTCCCCCGACTTCTCCCCCCTTTTCCCACTCCCCCCCCCCAATTTTCTGCCCTCCCCCCATTCCTAACACCCTCCTTCTACAGTCCAAAGAGCAGTCAAGGTTTCCTGCCCTGTGGGAAGTCCAGTGTCCTCCCCCCTCCATCCAGGTCTAGGAAGGTGAGCATCCAAACAGGCTAGGTTCCCACAAAGCCAGTTCATGCAGTAGGATCAAAACCCAGTGCCATTGTCTTTGATTTTTCATCAGCCTTCTTTGTCTGCCATGTTCAGAGAGTCCAGTTTTATTCCATGCTTTTTCAGTCCCAGTCCAGCTGGCCTTGGTGAGCTCCCAATAGTTCAGCCCCACTGTCACAGTGGGTGAAGACTCCCCTGGTGGTCCTGACTTCCTTGCTCATGTTCTCCCTCCTTCTGCTTCTCATTTGGACCTTGGGAGCTCAGTCTTGTGCTCCAATGTTTAAAATGTTTAAAAAATAAACAGGTATACGTGGGGAGAAGGCTCAGCAGGTAAAAGCATTCACTGTTCCTCTACAGGACCAGGATTCAGTTTTCAGTATCTACATGATAGTTGTAAGTATACTCTTTCAGTCTTTGTGGGTATCAGACACATATGCAGCAAGACAAATGTATGCAAGCAAAATACATCTACACATAAAATAAAATGAACCTTAAAATTAATCAGGCCTGACCCTGCCCCTTGCCTGCCATTTTTGGATTAGGAAAAGGAACAGCAAAGACCAGGACTGAACAACTCAGCTACCATTGAGGTCAAGATCTAGGGCACTGAGTGGTTTACCTCAACATAGACACTATCAGTAAGCTCTGGAGAAGGTGGAAAGGACAAGCCCTGTGGAACAATAGCCACTGGATAATCATGCGTCTGATCAATAATAGAATATCCAAGATATCCAATAATATCCTCATCCACGTCTAGATGAGAGTCCAGTATTGATGGTATAGCAGAAGCCAGAGAAAACGAATGCGAACACATCTCATTGCAATGAATATTTATAGGTAAAGCTGTTTATGCAAAAGGGTATACTTCATGACATATCTTAGCTCACAATGCTATTTATTACGATGAACAAATATGGAAAGGTGAGAATTATGGAGTAGCAAAGTACTACAAGTATAATGACACTGGACACAGCAGATGTGATGGGTATGAGGGAGGACTGGCTTTGAGAGAGGAGCAGGTGATTTGCCCAGAGGGATGGGTGAAATAGTTTGATTTTTTGTTTGCTTTTCCTTAGTTTTTAAAATAAGTTTATCTTTAATTTACATTCCAGCCTTAGTTTTTCCTAACTCATTTCCTCCCAGTCCCTCACCCACATATCTCCTCTATTATCATCCCCAAACATTCCTCATCCATTTCTGTTTAGGAAAGGGAGGGTCTCCCATGAATATTAACAAAAGGTTGCACATCCGCCAGGCACATGACTTTAATCCCAGCACTCAGGAGGCAGAGGCAGGCAGAGCTCTGTGAGTTTGAGACCAGCCTGGTCGACAGAGCTAGTTCCAGGACAGGCTCCAAAGCCACAGAGAAACCCTGTCTCAAAAAACCAAAAAACATTGCATATCAAGTTGTAGTAGACTATGCATCTCCTCATGTATTAAAGATGAACAAGTTGGCCCAGTACAAGGAGGAGGGCCCCAAGAACCAGTAAAAGAATCAGAGACATTCTATAAGAAGTTAGCAGTTCCATAAGAGAGCCACTCTACGCAACTGTAACATATATGAAGAGGGCCTTTGTCAATCTCCTCTAGGCACCCTTGTTTTCAGTTCAGTGTCTGTGAGCTCTATGAGACTAGGTTGATTCTATGAGTTTTCTTCTGGTGTCCTTGACCCTTCTGGCACCTACAATCCCTTCTCATCATTTTCTGCAGGATTCTCTGAACTCCACCTAATGGTTGGCTATGGATCTGCATCTGTTCCCATCTGTTATTGATGATGTCACTCTGATTACTGTCGGGCTAGGAACCAGTGTGGTCATAGGAGATGGCCAGTTCAGGCTACATATCTGATATGCTAGGAGTGTAAGCTGGAGCTTCCTTATAGATTCCTGTGAGATTCTCTTCTGCAAGGATTTACCTGACCCAGAAATGCCCCACCTTTTCAATCCTCTCCCCAGTATTCATAACAGCATTTTTCATAATGGCCAGAAACTGGAAACAACCTAGGGGCCCCTCAACCAAAGAATGGATAAAGAATATTTGGTCCATTTTCTCAATGGAATGCTACTCACCTGGTAAAAAAAAAAAAAAAACTGGCATCGGACAACTTGAAAGAAAATGGATGGAATTAAAAAAATCATCCTGAGTGAGGAAGCCCAGACTCAGAAAGGCAAATATGGTATGTATGTACTCATAAGTGAATATTATCTGTAAAGTAAAGGATAACCATGCAACAATCAACAGCCCAGAGAGGCAATGTAGCAAGGATTGAAAAGGGGGATATGTCCCTAAAATGGGGAAAATAGAAGAAATTTCCTGAGTTAACTGGGTGCTGGCAGGGGTGGGAACATGATGGATTTTAATGGGAGAATGTATGGAATGGGAGAGTATTTGAGATACATCTTGATGGGGGTATTTTAGGGTTAGATAGAAACCTACTGCTAGGGAAACTCCCATGCTTCTACAAGGATGTTCAAATCAAGGACTAGCTACAGTGGATAGACAGCCTGAACTGGCCACCTCTTGTAATCAGGACAATAACAGCGCACCTTGTCCTCAGAGGCATCATCCAGTGATGAATGGAAACAGATGCAGAGACCTACAGCAAAGCACTGGGCTTCACTATAGGAATTCACCTGAAGAGAATGAGATGGATTAGATGAGTCAGGTGGGTCAAGGTTATCAAAAGGAAATCCATATAAATTACAAACATGGGCTTATAGGACGCCACAGGCTCTGGACTGACAGAGAGACTGCATGGAACTGACTTAACGCCTCTTATGTTTGATACTGTGTAGCTTGATTTACTTGGATTCCTAGTTGTAGAAGTTGGGCCTGTCTTTAATGCTTTGGCTGATATTTAGGAACCTATTCCTCATAGTGGGTTGCCTTGCTCAGCCTTAATATAAGGTGAGAAGTTTAGTCCTACCTCAACATGCCATGTCATTCTATGTTGACACCCATGCTGAGGCCTGTCACTTTCTGAACAGAGGAGAAGTGGATTGGGAGGTAGAGTTGGGAGGTAGGTAGGAAGAGGGAATGGAATGAGAAGAGAGGGGAAACTGAGTCATGATATAAAGTAAATGAGCAAATTAAAACAGAATTTACTTCCTCTCAAATCCCACACTCAATGATGTGTTGGAAGGTTGTGTCTCAAAAATTAGAAACTGCCATCAACTGGAAAACAAGTGTTCAAATGCCATTATATATGTGGTTCATTTCTAATTCATTCACCACATAAGATAATACCTGCTGGAAAGACCAGACTCTCCAAATGATGCCAGAATGGGTTTTCATGGGACAAGCTCTTCCTGAACCCTGTTATGCAGTGGTGTGTGAGAACAGAAATTCTACATCACCAGGATAAACATGGTTATGAGTCTGGAAGCCACAGATTGTTTGTGTTTTGAGGAATAAGATGGAGCCATCTGAATATTAAATAATATACTAAAGGCTGGGGATGTAGCCAAGTTCGATAACATGCATGACACTGTGCTTTTGAGTCACAGTATTCAATAAACAAAACATGGTAGTAGTTGCTTGTAGTACTAGAACTCAAGAGGTAGATGCAGGAGGAACAGAGCTTCAAGGTCACCCCTGACTAAATAGAGAGTTCAAGACCATCCAAAACTATATCTCATCTTGTCTTTAAAATGTCTTTGATCATTAAGATATTAATTAATTAAGATTTGATCATTAAACTATTTGATCATAGCTTTAAGAAGAGCTAATACTTATACTCCTCAATGTGTTCCACATAATAGAAAGAGAAGGGTCATTCCCAAACTCATTTTATGAAGCTACAATTATCCTGATGCAAAAACTGCACAAAGACTCAAACAAGAGAGAATTTCAGACCAATCTCACTCAAGAAAATGCAAAAGTTCTTAGTAAAAATACTGGCAAACCGAATCCAAGTGCACATAAAAAAATAATCCATTATGATCAAGTAAGCTTCACTCCAGAGATATAGTGCTGGTACAACATATGAAAATCTAGCAATGTAATTCATCATATAAATAACCTGAAAGAAAAAAAAAATGATCATTTTATTGGATGCCAAAAAAGCATTTGACTAAATTTAACACCTCTTCATGATAAAGGTATTGGAGAGATTAGAGATACAAGGATCATATCTAAATATAATAAACGTAATATACAGCAAGCTGATTACTAACATCTAATTAAATGGAGAGAACCTCAAAGCAATTCCATTCAAATCAAGACCAAGTAAGGGCTGTCCACGCTCTCCATATCTCTTGAAGTTCTTGCAAGAGCAATTAGACAACATAAGGGGACCAAGGGGACTCAAATTGGAAAGGAGGAAGTCAAACATTTGTTATTTGCAGATGATATGATAGTGACCCCAAACATTCTGCCAGAGAACTCCTACAGCTGATAAATACCTTCAGTGATGTGGCAGGATACAAGACCAACTCAAAAATATTAGTAGCCCTTCTATACACAAAGGCTGAAGATGCTGAGAGGGAAATCAGAGAAACTTCACCCTTCACAATAGCCACATATACCATAAAGTATCCTGGGTTAACACTAACCAAGGAAGTGAAAAACCTATTTCACAAGAACTTTAGGTCTTTGAAGAAAGACAGTGAAGAAGATACCAGAAAATGGAAAAATCTCCCATGCTCTTGGATAGGAAGGATAAACATAGTAAAAATGGCAATGCTACCAAAGGCAATCTATAGATTCAATGCAATCCCCATCAAAATCCCAACATAGTTTTTCACAGACCTTGAGAGAACAGTAATCAACTTCATATGGAAAAACAAAAAGCCCAAGATAACGAAAACAATCCTATACAATAAAGAAACTTCCAGAGGCATTACCATTCCTGACTTCAAGCACTATTACAGAGATACAGTAATCAAAACAGCTTGGTATTGGCAAAAAAACAGAGGCATTGACCAATGGGATAGAATTCATGACCTGGATATTAATCCATACACCTAAGAACACCCTATTTTTGGCAAAGGAGTTAAAAGTATACAATGGAAGAAAGAAAGCATCTTCAAGAGTTGGTTCAGGCAGAACTGGGTGTAAAACTGTAGAAAACTGAAAATAGATCCATATCTATCACCATGCACAAAACTCAAGTTCAAATAGATTAAAGACCTCAATAAAAATCTGACCACCCTGTATCTGATAGACGAGAAATTGGGAAGTAGCTTTCAATGTGTGGGCACAGGAGAGCACTTACTAAGTATGACCCCAGTAGCACAATAAGAACAACAATGAATAAATGGGCCGTCATGAAACTGAGAAGCTTCTGTACAGCAAAGGACACAGTCAATAAGACAAAAAGGCAACCTAATAAATGGGAGAAGATCTTCACCAACCCCTTATCAGACAAAGGGCTGAGCTCCAAAATATATAAAGAACTCAAGAAATTAGATACTAAAAATTTAAATAACCCAATTAACAATGGGGTACTGAATTAAACAGAATTCTCAATAGAAGAATTTCAAATGGTTCAAAAATACTTAAGGGCATGTTCAACTTCCTTAGCTATCAGGGAAATGCAAATCAAAACAACTCTGAGATACCATCTTACATCTGTCAGAATGGCAAAATAAAAAAAAAACAATAATGATAGCTTATACTGGAGAGGATTTGGAGTAATGTGGACACTCATTCTTTGCTGGTGGGAATGCTAACTTGTACAACCACTTTGGAAATCAGTGTGCTGTTTTCTCAGAAAATTGGGAGTCAACCTACCTCATGATCCAGCAATACCACTCTTGGGAATGTACCCAAAAGTTGCTCAATTCTATGACAAAATCATTTGTTGAACTATGGTTCATAGCAACACTATATGTAATAGCCAGAATGTGGAAACAACCTAGATGTTCCTCAGTGGAAGAACAGATAAATAAAGTGTGGCAATCTGTACATTACAGTACTACTCAGCGGTAAAAAAAACAATGACATCTTGAATTTTGTGTGCAAATGGATGAAAATAAAAAACACTATCCTGAGTGAGCTAACCCAGAGACAAAAATATGAATATTGTATTTACTCACTCATGAGCAGATACTAGCCATAAACAAAAGGACTTTGAGCCTATAGTTCATGCTCCTAGAGAAGCTAAGTAATAAGGTGACTCCAAGACAAACATATATAGATCCACCTGGAAATTGGAAGCAGACAATATTGCCTGACAACATTTGGGAGCATGAGGGAAAGAAGTAGAAGGAAGGAAAAAAGGGGAAGAGGTGCGGAGAAGGGAGGTTTTGGGGAGAGCTTGAGGGAATGGCTTAGTTGAGATGGAGGAAGGACAGATAAGAGATATCTTGATTGAGGGAGGTATGTTGGGGTCAGCAAGAAACCTGGCTCTAGAAAATTTCCCAGGAATCAACAAGGATGACCCCAACTAAGACCCTAGCAATAGAGAATATGTCTCTACTTTCCTTATCCTGTAGTCAGAGTGATGATTATCTTTAATATCACCATAGAACTTTTGTCCAACAACAGATGAAAACAGAGACAGAGACCGACATCAGAGCACTGGACTGAGCACCCAAGATCCAGTTGAAGAGTGGAATGAGGGAGAGTATGAGCAAGGAAGTCAAGACCACGAGGGGTTCACCCACCAAGACAATGTGCCTGAGCTAATGAGACCTCACCAACTCCAACTGACCGGGCAACGAATGAGCATGGGATCAACCTAGTCTCTCTGAATGTGGTTGACAGTTGTGGCAGACTGAGGGGACAATGACAATGGCACTGGGATTTGTCTCTACTGCATGTACTGGCTTTTTGGGGATTTTTTTCTCTTTAGATGTATACTGCGATCAAGCTGGATGTAGTGGGGAGAGACTTGGACCTCCCACAGGTCAGGGTGCCTTGTCCTCTCTTAATATTGGAGAAGGTGAGAGAAGGATGTGTGGAAGACTGGAAGGGAAGTGGGAGGAGTAGAGGAAGTGTAAATTTGGATTGGTAACTTTTAAAGTAATAAAATGAAAGAAATGCCTTTGAGCCAATAGCAACTCCTATATTTAATAGGACACTCACCATTTCCTTTGAGGAACCATTCAAAATACTTTATCAGGGAACCTGGATTCTTAGCAAGGTTTGTCATTTGTAAGAAAAAATAACCAGACACAAGAACATCTCTTGGATTTCTGATGACATAGATCATCTAAAATGGAAAAACATGTATATGAGGGTCAATACAGTCATTCTTCACTTTTACCTGTTACAATTTATATGAAATGTCAATCAAATATCATGACATTTCTAAAATCATTTATTAATTTTATTTGGAAAAACCATACTTAAGTACGATACAGTCAAGATCCTCTTTCAGTCTTTAATTTGATTTACAAATACATAACAGCCAAATGACTGAGGTCACTATTATTGTAAAAAACAAAAACAATAATAAAAATCCAACACTGATTCTATAGTTGTCAAAAACAATATCTCACAGTGTGAAATATCATCCATCTGCTGTGAAAGAGTAACTTATCTACACAGAATATTGAGTACTGTGCTCAATCAATCTGTGATATGACAAACTTTTTGGTTTCTGTAACTATAACTACCAAATATAACCCTCAAAACAGTCATGGTGCAGAGCTTAAAGCCAATGTGCCATTAACCAGTGGTGAAAACACAGACCTACAGGAAACTAAGTAAGGAAGAGTCAGAGAAAACAATTTCCTTTGGGAAAAGCATAACTATTGGTCACATAATGCTGAATGCTCATCTCAGAAAACATACAGACATGGAACATTGTACAGACAGAGCTGATTGATTATACTTAAGTATTTATACATATGTAGATATGTATAAATATACATATATAATAAAAATCAATGAAAAAGATACCATAAATCTGGAAAATGAGAGCTATATAAATGAGTGTGGAGGAAGGGGTTGGGAGAGTGTTGTATCCAATTAAATTGTAATCTCAAAAATAAAATAAATAAGTTAAAAGTGAATAAATTTAATAAAAGGATACTTATATTTTGAACCAATGCATTTGTGGAATTATTCTAGAATATATCTCTTTATGCCTCAATTTCTCCAGACAAGAGTTTGCCAAATTCAGATAAGACACAAACACATATTTTTGAATGGTCATAACTCAATTTTGGTATTTTTAGGAGAGATAGTTCCTCTAAGAGTGTCTTTGCAGTTTAAGCATAAAATAATATTAAGTTCTGTGGTGGAGGGACTTCCAGTAAACGTTCTTACTAACAAGAAGCTATGAATATTTCTGAACCTTTCTCTAGTTCTTCTATCCGGAACATGGGTGATTCCTGTGGTTACGGATCTCAATGGACAGCTAGACCCAGCAAGACACAGTGGAGTGGATAGAGATGAGCCATAACTGTTGAACATCTACATGTTTTGATGCCTGTTCATGTTGTTTCACCTATGAGGTAGTATGTGTTGTGTGTTTCACCCACTGTGCATGGGGTATTTATAGAATCAAGATTAGCTAATTAATTAACTAATTAATTAATAACTTTGGTGACAGCAAAACAGTAATATCTACTGTATACTAGAATTTTAATTCTATTTGACCTGTATATATATTTCCTTGATGCTCTAATGTGTTGTTCTACTTTCTGTCATATATCTGCCAGGATCACTGTGTGGTGATTGACATCATGGTACTTAGATTTAGTCTGAGAAGGGAACACATCAATATCACCTAGTGCATGAGAATCCCAGCTTTCCTACCTCAACCTAAAAAAAAATCAGAGTCCATTTAAACAAGAGCTCCATGGTCTGTCATGGTAGAATAAGTTCAATGATCATTTGACCAAGCATTTCTCAACCACTGGATACTGACCTTAGCCTTGGAACTGAAGAAAGACTTGGGGAAAAGATGGAAGGGAAGATGAGAGGTAATGAGGCGTGGTCCTTCCTGATTGATTAAAATTGAATATCCTATTTGAGTCTCTATCCAGGGTGAGCGTTCCCAGACGGGCACAGATTGAATCCACTTGGGATTCCCCTTGGTCTGAATTAAGCAGAAAATCTCAATCAGCCAGTTAGTTCCTGAACAAGAAGAAAAATTGATGGTGAGTAATTTCAACATATTTGCTAAAAAAGCCTCAAGTAGAATTTACAGTCATACTATTTACAGTGCAGCTGTTTCCAAGTACACAGACCTGTGGTGTTCACAATGTCTACATGGTGTTAACACAAAGTATATTGATGTAGCTCATCCCCAATGCTTCACTTGATAATACGGAGATTATACTCAGTATACTTCACCTGCCTCCTAAACATCCCCAGCAGTCCTGTCATCAGTCTACATTCTGGTGCTGTGAATTTGAAGATCCCAGATATTTCACAGGGATGAAGTTATAAAATCTGTTCTAGCTTGCATGAAAAAATCTAGATGAGCTCCTTTTTTTTAATACAATGCCCTTGAGATGCATCCATCCTGCAATGTATCTGTGAGTACTGCTTGTCTTTAAGGTAAATAAATGCCCTCTTGTCTATTTAACACACACACTCTATCCATGTTTTCATGCTCATTAATCAGTGGATATTTATCTACCTTTCTTCCCTGGGCGATTGTCTGAATCTTTATCCTGAATTCTACTGTCCTTCACTTTGCAAGTTATTGCACATTCCTTGTCAGCAACCTATTACTTTCCTAATGGTCAATGCTTCCTCCACCCAGTAAACATCCCTTCCCCAAAAGTCTTGATGCTTCTTTTTGGTTCCTTGAGTTTGAGACTCTTTCTACAACCTGAACAAGAACCATGGTAATTCTCTCCATGACATTTTACTCTCCATCACATATTCTTATGTCCATGCCTTTTTTTCTATTGATGTTATTTCCTTTCTTTATTCTCATGATTCTCCCTTTTCATTCACTCTTCTACACAGAGACACAACAATGCCAGAGTCGGCCTTAGGGTCCATTGACATTGCTCTCTTTCTTTCTTCCTTTTTGAAAAAAATAATTTTTAGATTTTTTTAAAAAAATACCAACCAAAATTCCCACTCCCTCCCCTCCTACCATTTCCTTCACACCCACTCCCACCTCCAAATAATCCTGCCTTAACTGATCTTCGACCTCAAAGAGCAGGCTAAAGTCTTTCTCTGAGTGTAAATGTGCTAACAGAAAGCTCTCCTAACCCACAAAGCATTTTAAACAACTGATATACAGGACACTCTACTCATTGCCTAAATTAATGATGATCAATGTCCCAACCTTCCTCATATAGTTCAAGATCATTCTCACTAACAGTCCTTACCTGATTTGGGGTAAGTCAATATGATTGTGTCTTCATCTCTAACCACAAACTTATCACCAATTTCTTCAAGTATTTCCTTTTCAATCCCTACTGCAGGCAAAGGTATTCCTTCAAACCAAAGGTAGTCTGACATGGCCAAGAGCTCTTTGTGGGTGCTGTTAGGATTCCACCTTTAGCCACCTGTACAGCTTCTAGCTAATGTTGAGAGCTAATATTTATAGTACAACGAAGAGAAATCATTAATAGCCCGTAGTTCATTCCAAAACTAACTGCTGAGATGAAGAAAGAGATATTGTAACCGTAAGTCAAATGTTGTTTTATTAAGCAATTGTGAACACATACAGAAATCATTCTCTAGCATTTCTGAGCCTGAGTTCATGACTCCAAACTAGAAACTCAATAACAAGTGCTAGGTCATAGAAATGGGACTCACTTATCATGCTTTATAATTCAATTTATCTTTCAGGGTGGTTTCAAATGTGCAAAAAATTACAGAGATCATATAAAATGTTGCAACAAGCAATTTCTTTTTTAAATAGTGGTTGTCTTTTCAGAAACTCTTATTTCCTTAGCTGCATATATGATACCAACCCTCGCCCTCTCCCCATACAACCATCCCTTCATTTCCCATATTTATGTGTTCATTAATATTTATTGAAACAAGCATATAATCACATGTTATTATAACATACTAAGTCCATTTAGTTCTGTTTGTATATGAATGTATTCTGAGTTGAGCACTTGGAAAGTTTTTTTAAAAGTCCCAGGAAACAGTAAATGTAGCATAGTGTGTACAACTAAGAACAAAAGCTCCTGCTGCAAAAATATTTCAATTCTTGCATACACTCTAGCCTGAAGAAACATGTGGAAATTGTATGAAAGTTTGAGTGATGGATTACCAGACCCTGGTCTGTCACTCTCTCCTGTTGTTGAAATAGATATCCTCCATAAGTCATCTGAACATTTATAATGTCCCACCCTGAACATATCTACTGTGCTTGAGGCAGCTTGGGACAGTTGGGGATAGTGAACAATGTGCATCTGAGGCTGTAGTAGTTTTCTTCTTCAATGGGGAAACAAATGGATCCACATTAATGTCTCAGTGGAGTATTAAGGACCCAGACATCAGAGATACAAGTGAAACCCCCAAATTTTCTAGTTGAAGCTTCCCTACTCTTTTGGCGTCAAGTCCTACTCAACTTTCCTTCCTACCTCCTTCTTGGCATCAAGAGCTCCAGACCTGTGTGTGTGTGTGTGTGTGTGTGTGTGTGTGTGTGTGTGTGTGTGTGTGTGTGTAGGTATTTATTGATGTAACCAAGCTTTTTTTTTCATTCAGTATCTCCACCTTATAGCCAAGTCTGGGACACTCAGGTCTTCCACTGTCTTTTTTTGTTTTGCAGACCTAGTTCAGGAACCAAGGCATAATTACAAACAAAAGAATTTCCAGAAGGTTCTGTAATGATTGCCAGAGATAAGTGGAAGCTCACAAACAGCTGCTGGGTCAATCTGTCCCTGTGGTTGCTCAAGTGTCCCTTTCTCTCTCAGTGTAGAGTCCATGTCTCCAGACACATTCTCTCTGGGCTGTATTCCTAAAGTGAACCACAGCCTGGAAACTTTTCTCTATGGTGATCAGACCTGGGAGGGTGCCAGGTATTGTCTCCAGAGGGACCTGCCTGATTTTCAAGACCCATCTGCAGCTCCAGAGCCTGATTAACCTGAAACAACTCTAGTTCCAACTGTCCCATGCAGTAACTGAAGATCCAGCATTAGCTGAAGCCCCAGTTGCAACAGGTGCTCTAGCACCAGTTAAGAAGGATGCTCGACTTTCTGAACCATCTTCTGAGCAGCTCAAGAAACACACCTTTGAAACCTGAACCCTTCAGGGGATTTGCAGACTTAGAGTTACTTTCTGGCATCACACAGCCCCTCTTACCCAAGGAACAAGAACCCTTGGTTCTAGCTAAAATTCTTGAATTTAAGGAAGAGGGAGCCATGTATTCAAGGCTCAGGAGATTTCTGAATGTGTGGGGGTTGTTAGTTGGGCTCCTGTATCTTAAATACTACTGATGATATTTTTGTTTTGGTTTGTAAATAGATTCAATGCTCACTTGTACTTTAGAAAATTTTTACCTTATGGCTTAATTGTTCACTCGCTGAGGTTTTATTTATTTTATATGGGTGGGGCTTTCCTAGAGCTACTGTCACTCCTCCCTTCTTCCAGACAGTAGGGTAAAAAGCAGAACTTGCTACTGCATGCATATCAGTTATTTTCTGACATTAATTCCAACTGTATTTCAGCATGGATGGATGACCATTTTACTAAACTCTCTATTTTTCTCCCCTTAATACTGTACTACTAGCTGCTGAGTGTTGGGGAGGAATTAGAAGAGCTTCTGGGTTTTTTCCCCCTAGTTCAATAGATTTGATTTTTAGAATCTTTACCAGCATAGGGTGTCTTTTTTAAATTGATCTTGACCATTCTGACTAGGTAAGGTAAAATCTCAAAATGGTATTAATTTGCATTGGCCTTTTTGCTAAATAAGCTGGCATAGAACCCATAGAAATCCATTCACCTCTTCCTCCCTAGTACTAGGATTACAGCTTTGTGTGTTACCACACATTTTATGGATGCTCGTTCTTTATTTTTTTTTTCAAGATAGGGTTTTTCTGTGTATCTCTAGCTGTCTTGGAATGGAACTCATTCTGTAGACCAGGCCGGCCTCAATTCACAAAGTTCTTCATGCCCCGAAAAATCTTACAGAATCTATATTAATTATAATATTGTTTTGGCCAAAGACTCAGACATATTTCTAGCTAGCTCTTATGTCGTGAATTAATTCATTTCTATTAATCTGCATATTAATATGAGGCTGTGGGTTACTGGGTAAAGTTTCCACCTGTCTTTCTTTATTGGCAGCTATATGGCATCTCCCTGAGTTTGCCTACTTATGTTCTATATCTCTGTTTGAATTTCCCACCTGGCTTTACTCTGCTAAGCCATTGGTTGAAGCATCTTTATTCATTAACCAATGGTAAGAAAACATATTTATGCATACAGAGGGAAATCCCACACCAACCACCTGCCTCTATCTCCCTGAGTTCTGGCATTAAAGGCGTCCACCACTTTGTTTTCTATTTTAAATGTTACCGTATTGTCAGATCTTTCTCTGTGACACTTTTCCTGTGGAGATGCAGCACACAAATGTCTTCTCACTCCAGGCCTTTAACTAGTGACAGGAAAAGAGCACAGTGCCACCAAAATCCAAATTGTGAATAGGGACTTTTATTGGAGTTCCTTACAACAAATTTTCACCGCCTTTTAAAGATAAGTTAATTTTAATTTTTTGGTGTTTTGGTTTCTGGTTTGTTTTTTTCTAGGAAGTCTGCGTGATGTCCAGGCATTAGTTACCAACTGCTGGGTGATACCGTCGGAGTGGAGAATTGAACTCAGGTTCCAGGTCCCCTGGAATATCAGTTTTACTCTTAACATCCCATATGAAGTTTTTCTACCCTGAGACAGAATTTCTCTGTGTAACTCTGACTGTCTGTGGAGGCCCAACAATGTGAGCATGTTTCCACACTGACCAATGATCAGAGAGTTTGAACTTACCTCTAGTTCTTCACGGTGCTCCTACTTCATACAAAGATCCCACCTAGATTTAGATCAGAGATCTCTCCTCTCTCAAGGTTATTGTCAACAGATGTGGCTAATAGCCAGAGCTTGTATCTTGAGCATATAGAAATATATATGTTACTACCTCAAACAAAAGTCTAAGGACCCAAACAAGTTTCAGTTCCCTTAAGGAGATAACTTTGGATTCCACCTAGGGAATGGTGTGCCTGTAGAATGCTTTGGTCTAGGGTATGAGCAGGACTTAATTTGTTCTAGGAACAGAAGGTTTAACTATGAATGTAGCCCGCAAACTCCACTGGTTTGTTCATTTTCTTGTATAATGTTAATGTAGTTTTTACCTTACTCCTACCTTTTGGGGTCAGGGTTATTTTAAGCAATTGGAAATTAAACACGGGTGAATTCCAGTACTCACTGGAACTCCCTCCTGATGCTATTCTATATGTTTCTCCATTTTATTATTTACATTAGGATCTTCATATTCTTTACTAATATTTTCTAAATCCCTGTGCCTTTACCCTGGAAAGAGATATTTTTGTTGAGGTTTGTCCCCAACAGCTATCTTGGAACTCACTCTGTAGAATAGTCTGGCCTTGAACTCAGAGATCAGCCTACCTCTCCAGTGCTGGGGTTAAAGGTGTGTGCTACTACTACCTGACCCTTACAGGTTGCTAAATCTGAAGAAAAAATAATCATAACTTAATGTAGGCACAATGTTCAAGTTAAAAGTAGTTGGCTTAACTGTACTCCATATGATTTTGCATGTGTATGTGTGTGGAATTTATTAATGCAATACCCAATTACTTATTTTTATATAGGAGAAAAACCCCAAAGTTGCGTGACCACAGTTTAGGGAAGAACTGGGAACACAATGTGGGGAGGAACTGGGAGACTGGAAGAATGAAATTACATATATACACATCTCTAAATGCACATGTGAGTATTTAGGGGCTTTTGTTTCTGTGTAGCTCCAGTTGTTCGCATAAGGTTCATGTAGACAATGGCAGCTAGAATGTCAAAGAGTTCCTAATGCTTCTGTCTTTTGAATCTTATGATTAAAAGTAAACCATATGCCAAGGTTATTAAAATATATTGTATAAAATCTTTTTCTCTAAAGCCAGTAATTACTTTTCTGTGTAACCCAAACGGACTGACCAGGTGGCAGCATTAGCAGAACAAATAATTCTGCAAATTTTCACTGTCATCTACTTATGAATTCACAATGCTTACGTGAGATAAAATATAATTTAAAAGTTTTAATTTACTCCCCTCATACTGGGTGTGTCTCTGAGGTGTATGGTTCACTCATGAGAACAAGGTTGAGGCCTGAAGATTCATTTCCACACTCACCAGATATGTGCCCTCTATTGCCATAAGGTATTATTTCCTCACATAATAACTTAATCTTATGCCATTTTCTCTCCTTTCTCTTTGTCTCCTCAAGACTAGAGATTGAACCAGATACCTGTCCGTAGTAAAAATGGTAAGTGGTATCCAACTTAGAAATTTTACATCTGCACTCTTTCTTTTATCAAATGACAATTTTGGTCACAATTCTCTGGTTGACCTCGAAGTCACTCTGTAGCCTAGGCTGTTTTGAAGGTGCATCTCTGCTGGTGCAACTTCCTAAGTAGCTATCATTACAGGTCTTTAGACCCAGGTCTGACTGTTATGTAGCCTTTGATAATGTTAAGAATGTGGGATTATTCTTCTCATTTGAACACCGAGATACTCACGTAAATATTTTTGTCTCTTGTTTCTTGATGTTGTTGTTGTTGTTTTCTTTGAAGGTAAGGTCTCCCGTAACCCAGACAGTCTTTGGAGCGGCTTTGTTGTAGGCAGGCCTGGCCTTCAAGTCCTGATATTTCTTTCTCCACTTCTGTCAATACAGACATGCTGTAACAACCTGGTGTGTAGAATCATTAAATGGGCTTAATTACTGATCTTTTAAGAAGGTGAACAAATGCTTTGTCAATGAGTCTCACCTGGGACTGCTTAGTTAAGTTTGCATCTGACTTTGTAGATAATTTACATCATTTGTAGATGTCAAGATAGCTTTCTGGGACTTGGTCTGTACTGACATAGACTTCCTGAATAAGTAAAAAGTCAGTTGGTGAATCTGTATTTCTAAAAACAGGAGTAGCTTTACCCTGGGAAGTGAACTGAGGGTTCCTTGTTACTGATTAAACGCAGGTCAGTTCCTCACACAGCCACCAGTCTTGTCTACTAAATACCCATTTAGCTTGGGGCCAATCTGTGAACAGACTCTAAGCTACCATCAGGCCTATGCATGTAGCTCTTTCCAGGAGACAGATCTGGATACCTAGGATTCCATTGACTTGCAGGACCAGAGTGAGATTCTAGATGAATGATTATGGAAGATGGATTGGTAGGCGTCATCATTGCTGAAAGACTGAGAGACGGGTAGTTCTAATGATGAGCAGGCCCTTCCCCATCAAATTGGGTGACCAACCTCAGCACCAAGGAGGCAGAAGATATGGATTCACTGTGATTTTGTGTCCAACCCAATCTATACAGTGAAATATAACAAAAAAATCTCATTTGCAAGGAAGACATGTCTATGCAGTCAATGGCCAGGCTGATGATGGAAGTTATAAAATAATCCACAATAGCTCAGAATTGAGTATAATAAAGGGCTATTTATTTGGGGGTAGACTCACAGATCACAGTCCTCTACACACAAAAACCAAATATGTCCGCCAGAAGAGAGTGAGCACTTACTTTACATCAGAATTTATAGTATAAGAAGCCATGCCCAAGTGGGTTGGTATCTTAAAGGTTACTGGCTAATACAGGACCTCTTCGCTCTGTTTAAATAAGAGAGTTCTAAGCCTAATACAAAACTAAATAAAATAAGAACAAATATCACGTATAAAAATTAGAATTACAACCAGCATAAACATTATATGGCAAGAAACAAAAGACATATGCTAAATGTTTCAATAATTATCCTATTTTAAGTAGTCTAAGTCTTGTATTAGAAATAGCTTGGCCAGGTCATGAGAAGAAAGTAACTATGACTATCTAGTCTTCAACCCCATCAAAGATCTGAGAAGGGAAAAAATGTTACTTGAGTAAACAGAAGTGCAATCAAACAACTTCCAAAATGTGCAATAAATGACAAAGACAACTGGCTGCCTGGGCAATCATCCAAAGTCTCATTTGCAATTTTGGAGTAACCAACTTTGGCTAAGGCCTAGAGTAACTGACAGACTGTTTTCAGAGGCAGGAAATTTTTCAAAACCATCTTATTCTGTCTTGGCACGATTTGACAGTCTTTTTTCTTGTATCCTGCTGGTCCAGTCCAGACACTATGCATTTTGTCAGTGGTTGAGGCATGAGCATTTTTTTGCCCAAAGGCCAGTTTTGGCAAGAAAAAGACAAGCTCCAAATTGAGTGTCTTCAGTGTTCAACATTCTCCAGGGAATAGATTGGTTCTGCCAGGAGCAATTGTGTCTCACACCAAGAGAACCCTAAGCTATTTAAATGTCATACTCTACAGCTCTTGGAAGTGGTTTAAGATTACCTCATCTATGCAGAATATAATCTCTATGTATCTAAAGAAACTGATTAGTCTGATTATAAGTATGATAAATATGTATGACTTTTGACCTATAATTCTTAATACCTACATATCTTAAAGACTAAGATTTTATATTAGAATATTAAACAATCTTTAAACAACTGTGCAACAAATGAGGACAGTGTCCTCAAAATGTAAACAATGTATAAGTATCTTGGTCAGAGGTAGAAATGTATAGTGCAATATAATAAATATATCCTAACTTATATCAATATACAAAATGTCTTAAGCAGAGGTAGAAGTGCCATGAATACCATATGACAAAATAACTTTGTCTAGGTGTACAAATATTGTAATGATAAATAGGGGCATATTCAATATAACAAATATAATTTGAATTTGTATCAATGTGCAAAAATCTATACCAACGTGAATTGCCTAAAAGTAATATCTCACAAGTATTTACTCTATTCCTTACTATTATTATTTGTATGAATAAGCTCGCACTAATCTACCTATTATTCCATCTAATTTCCCTTTTTTTCAAAGAGATCCTTGAGCCTACATAAATTCCCCCCCAACCCCCAACCCTGTACCAGTTATAATCATCCCCTAATTGTTGTCCCTAATCCTGAAGACAACTATGTTGGGAGAGGGGACATTGTCTCCTGGAATTACTTGCAGCTGTCATGGGGCAATGTTCTTTCTATGGGATCTGTAAATGTAAAATGATGGTTAAGTCTCAAGATTACTGTCCGGTATAATTGCAAATAGTCTGAGTATTCAATAGAATTTTTCTGAGATTCCTATTTGAAGTTCTGGCCAGAACATTGGAAGAAGGTGCACCATTTCAACTAACCAAGTTGGAATCTTCTTGAGCATCTGGTACCCAAAACCAGTGTTATAGAAAGTGCTGTCAGTATCATGATGTTGTATCAACCAGGTGGAGTAGTTGTTGTGGGGCCCCATCTTCTTCCTGGAAATTTCAAAGATTACTGCAGGAAAATTTATTTTTCATTGTTAAAGACTTAGACATTATTTATATAGATATATATTCAACAAAAGATATGACAGAGACAAAAATAGGTATGGAGAAAAGTAAAAATTTTCTCAAATTCTTTCTTCTTTATATCCCATACCAGATGACACCTGACATGAGAGAAACTCTGAGTATTTCTTTTAACAACATGCTTGGATTTAGAGAAGGATAGAGCCATCATCCAACTCCAAAGCCAACTTGATTTTTAAGTGATTCATGACTATTATTCTCTCTCCATATATGCATATATGAATGCATGCTGCCCAGTAGAATTCTCTCTCTTTCTCTCCCTCTCTCTCTCCCTCCCTCTCTCTCTCTCTCTCTCTCTTTCTCTCTCTCTCTCATCTATTTAGTGATTTTTAGTGTCAGTTGATCTATCCTTGTCAGTCATAATTCTCTTTGCTTGGTGATCCTATCTGGATAGTTATCTTTTCTTCTTTAGGCATCTATATGTTTAGGGTCTCTTGACTTATTAAAGATGAGTATTTTCCTGCAAAGACAAGACGAGAACCCTGTCCAACCCGTATAAGGTTTCCTTACAACTAGTATGGTTGTCACCTCTGTGGATAAGCCATCATTTCTCTTTCTCAAGAGGTTTCTCTTTTTCAAACCGAATCTTTACCAATTTTGATGGTATAAATAGCTTTTCTTCTCATGTAGAAAAAAGATCAAAATCCCTTCCCCAACATAGCATATCTCCTGGTTTCCATTGTGAGGCCAACACTTCCTTGAAATACACCAGCAGATTTAATTCAGAAGATATTTTTATTATCCAATGTCTCTCTGCTGCTGTTGTTCCTTTCTCATTAGTGTGAAAAATTGAAGGTTAATAAAGCATTTTGCAATCTATTTCTGGGGATATTTTCTGTCCCTTTCTCTTTGTTAAGCATATCCTTTATAGTTTGATTAGGTCTTTCTATAACTGCCTGACTTGTAGGATTGTTTGGTAAACCTGTAATATGCTTTATAATATAACAGGGAAAAAGCTGTTTCATTTTCTTAGATACATATGCTGGACCATTATTTGTCTTTATTTGTGCATGTCTACCCATGATGGTTATATGCCATGGACCAGCTCAGTGGAGCCATTCAGACCGTGGGAGAAGCAGGGTCTTGGTGTTCTGGAAGGCATGAGGTTGGCTGATGACAAACAGACACAACACACAAGAGAGGATATTATTTTAGAGTGGATATTTATACCTAATAAACAAAGTAAAAAATTAAAAACTTATGTGGAAAAAGTCTCTGAATTAATTATAAAAGGTAAGCTGAGACTTCATCAACTAGCAGGTATAGACCCAGCTGAAATTATAGTGCCTTTTACTACTGAGGAAATAAAAAAGTTATGGGAAGACAATGAACCATGGCAAAGAGATTGTGCTAATTTTTTGGGAGAAATTAATAGCAACTATCCCAAAAGTGGTAGACTTAACCTCATAAAGAGAACTTCTTGGATTCTTCCTAGAATTATATGTGATGCTCCAATAACTGGAGCCCATACATTTTATACTGATGCAAATAAATCAGAGAAAGCAGGTTACAAGTCAGATGAATTGAGTAAGGTGTAACAAAGCCCTTATAATTCTGTCCAGAGGGCAGAATTATATCCCGTTCTTATGGTGCTAAGGGATTTTAAAGAACCTTTTAATATAGTTACAAATTCACAATATGCAGAAAGAGTTATCATGCATATTGAAACTGCTGAAATTATACCAGATGACACAGAGTTGACTTCATTGTTTATCCAGGTACAAGACATAATCAGGAATAGGCTTTGTCCAATGTACATAGATATATTTTAGATAGACAGCCTCCATATCTTTCAAAGACTACAGAATATTACATTTAATGTTTTATTTTTTTAATTTTTTTTTAATTTATTTATTTATTAAGGATTTCTGCCTCCTCCCCGCAACCGCCTCCCATTTCCCTCCCCCTCCCCCGATCACGTCACCCTCCCTCATCTGCTCTAAGAGCAATAAGGGTTCCCTGACCTGTGGGAAGCCCAAGGACCGCCCACCTCTATCCAGGTCTCCTAAGGTGAGCATCCAAACTGCCTAGGCTCCCCCAAAGCCAGTACGTGCAGTAGGATCAAAAACCCACTGCGATTGTTCTTGAGTTCTCAGTATTCCTCATTGTCCTCTATGTTCAGCTAGTCCGGATTTGTCCCATGCTTTTTCAGACCCAGGCCAGCTGGCCTTGGTGAGTTCCCGATAGAACATCCCCACCCAAAAAGGCAACCCACTTACTGGGAGAAGATTTTCACCAAGCCCGCAACTGACAAAGGTCTGATCTCCAAAATATATAAAGAAATCAAGAAACTAGACCGTAAAAGGCTAATCAATCCAATTATAAAATGGGGCACTGAGCTGTACATTTAATGTTTTAATAACTTAGGGTTTTTCATGACAATGAGACACGTCTGCTCCTGGCAGCACCAATCTACTTCGAGAAGAAGATGGGCATCAAAGAGGCACCTTATGGAGTTTGATAGCCATTTGGGCAAGAAACTGCCCTTGCCTGGACTATTGCATAAACTGGACACAGAGAACCCACAGAAAGAGGACTGCTGAACTTGTATAAAGGTAAGATGGTCTTTTGGGGTTCCTGATTCATGAAAGATTCTGCGAGACATTCTGCAGGACACAGCAGATAGTCACTGAACTCCTGCTTCATTGAAATGTCTGCTGGATACTATGGGCCTGTAGGCCAAAGATGGATGCCCCAAAGGTATAGAGGAACTTTGGGTGACTGTCCAGGCAGCGAGATGTCTCTGTCATTTCTAGAGTTTGGAAGTTGCTTATTTCTTGTTTGCTTAAGTAATAGTAAGTCGAGAGTCTTTGATGGAGTTGAAGAATATATAGATAGTTATTGTTTTCCTTAGTTATGATAAAAGATGAGTAGATATAAATATTGTAATTATAATTCTTGCTTGATGACTGTTTTGTTATATGTAATTTTGCTATGTTAAAGTTAAAGCCTTCCTTTTATTTGTTTTGTTTAAAACAGAAAAAGAGAAAATGATGGAGGAAGGTCATTGGTTAATTAATAAAGAAACTTCTTTGACTGATAGGTTAGAACATAGGTGGGTGGAGTAAACAGAACAGAATGGTGGGAGGAAGAGGAAGTGAGGCAGACGCCATGCCTCCCCTCTCCAGGGCAGATGCGATGAACCTCCGACCCAGGATGGACGTAGGCTAGAATCTTCCTGGTAAGTCACCACCTCATGGTGCTGCACACATTAATATAAATGGGCCAAGCAGTGTGTAAATGAATACACTTTGTGTTTTGTTATTTCTGGTGTAAAGCTAGCCGTGAGGGAGCCGGGCGGGATGAAAAGCAGGCCAGCAGCTCCTCTTAACACCATCTTTCTTTCATAAGTAGAAAGTGCTGATTAGTTTGGAAGCTGAGAAATTAGCAGGGACTGGGACCTGGTTTATTTGTGATACAGCATGAAATAAATTTGAGAATTATGGTCGGAGACCATCTCAGATAACAGTTTTCTATACAGCAAGCGGCCCATGGGTAATGGTCATTGCGTCGTATTACTTTGGACTCCTTTCTTTCTGTTGTTTAAATGAGAGTGTGTCTCTCTCCATAGTTCTGGCTGCCGTGGACTCACTATATAGACTAAGCTAGCCTCAATCTCAGTGCCTCCTGCGTCTGGATTCTTTCTGCTGGAATTAAAAGTTTAGGCCACCCTGCTTAGCTCAGTCAACCCTTTGAGAAAGCCAAGGGCCTGTTCAGTATTCCACCTCTTTCATTGTGGGGATGAATGCAGTATATAAACATGGCACTGGAGGTACGTGTGTCATACATAGCCCTGTCGTGTAAGCACAGGGCCACAGAACAGAGATGTTGGGAAATGAAGTGTTTCCAGAGTCCTTTAGATCTAAGCCATCTCAAGTGCCCAATATTTTAATTTTCTGATTGTGGTCACACAATATGAAATAGTAAGAAAGACATAAAATTTCACTAAAATCAATTTATTGATTTAAAGATAAGGCATGAATAACACAATAGATTAATACAACCTGCTAATTCAGGAGATATGCTCATAGGCCAGGTGTATTAGTTCCCACTGAGAAACTCACAATTCTGTGTGCAGAAAGAGGATAACCAGAATGTCTAGGCATCCAGAGCCATGCGAAGAAATGCTCTCTCACAATATCTGCACAACTTTTATATATTGCATATGCATAATAAACAGATAACCCCGAACAGAAACAAAAACACTGAACAATTAATACTCTGTGTCCAAATTCTCAGCCTCAAATCGCAGTAACAGAATTGTGGGAACGAAATCAGGCAGTTCTCTGAATATTAAAGGTCAACATGGGATACATAGAGTTAGAATGTTCTCTCAGCAAAGAGAACTGAACTGGGTGTTGGAAGCTGTGTGTGATCTCCACTCTGTGGTAGTTGAAGGCACGGGTGTAAGCACCATCAGGATCAGGAGTTCTTAGAAGAAGTCAAGCACTGGAAAGTCGTCACATAAGTCAGGTTGTGGCACATGGCCTAGGAGGGCATCCAGTTTACAGAGATTTTCAATAAAGAGTTGATCTGCGTTCTCCTTGTAGCTTTGATCATTCTCGGGGACTGGAGTGGGATCAGCTGATTCTGTCTCACTTTCTGTTCCAGCGGTCTTGGTGGCTGCCTCTGCAGCTGCTGTTGAAGCTGTGCTGGAAACTGGGGGACAGACTGGGTCTGGATCTTGGGCGGGTATCACGTGGGGAGATGTTGCACAATTGACAGACTGACCAGGGATTCTGTCTTCAGCTGCCGGGGATTGGCCAGCTGGTGCATACTTCAATGTTTCAGGTAAGAGGCATTCCTTGGTCTGATTGATGGAAAAGGTGGAATCTGGCTCTGGGAAAATACTTGGGCTGAGAGGACGAGGAAAGCTGTCATGGAATGGGCTCCCCCACATGGAGAACATGGATTCTGAGTCTGGAGAAATAATGGAGGGGCTGACTTGAGGAGGAAAATCGACACCCATTTGTCTCTGGGATGAGGAATCCTCAAAAACAGAGGCCATGAGGACAGTGCCATCGGGGCTGGCACATTCAGCATGAGAATCCTGGCCTCCCATCTGTGGGAGTTCTCTAGCCTTCTTCCTCTGTGGCGTCTGCTCCCTGGATCTCTTATTCTTTTTCAAGATCTCCTCACAGGCCCTGTCGATCTTGGAGAAAATGGATACCTGGTCTAGTGAATGGTTCAAAGAACTCAACTGAGGAGGAGGGGTCCCAGGTGATGGTGTCTGGCACATGGAGAAGGTAGGTTCTGAGTGTGGGGCAATATTCAAATGGCTGAGGACAGGAGGAGCACTGACACTTGACCTAGAATCTGAGGTGGCTGATGCATCAGGAAGGATACAATATTCGAGAAGTCCATACCTCCCATGTGATTGGTGGCCTCCCTTCTCAGCTAGTTCTATATCCTTCTGCCTCTGCTGCCTCTCCCTAACTGGGCTCTTCGCGAAGCATTCCTCCTCAAACATCTGATCAGCAGTGGAGAAGTTGGGTTCATGGTCTGAGGAGTTAATTGAGGAGCTAAGGTGAGCAGTAGAGCTGATTCTGCAAGGGCTCTGAGACCAGGAATCTGCACTGGCAGATGGCACAAGAGGAACAAGGCCTGTGGGGCAATCTGTTCTGTCATGAGATCCATAGCCAGGTTTTCCAGGTGGTTCTCGAGCCTTTTTGGGATTCTCTTTAGCTCGCCTGTTCTTAAACCAGATCTGCAGAGACAAAATTAAAAGGAGATCATTAGAGACCAGGTGTCCCATTTAAATCATAAATTTGAAGATGCTGGAAGAAAAGGCTGGACCTCCATCGGAGAACTGTAAGAGTTACAGACACAGAAAAAATGAAGGCAGGTTGAGCTGGACCTGAAACCCAGAGACTCAGGAAGCTTCTAATAGAAGGTGGATTTTTAAAGAGGATACATGAGGTTGAGGCAACTAAGCCACTATGGGCACAATTATCCTTCTACATCGCATCATGTTACTGTACTAGGGGTTTAAAGAGAATGAGAATCCAACCTCGGAAACAGTTTCATCAGCTTTCGACAACATTTTACTCTGCCATGTAGTCACAATAATGGAGGGGCACAAGACATGCAGGCATCTGGGAAATTGTGCAGATGGCTTCTGGGGGAGAGACCATCAAACTAGAGGAAAGAGTGTCAGGAGAGAAGTCATACTCTTTCAAGCCTAACGTTTCAGAGAGTTCCTTGCATTTCTTTTGGTCCAGGTACCTCCCCTTATCAAAGTGTACTTCTAAGACCAGCTTTTGCTCTTTGGTGAACACTTTGGTGCGCTTCTGTTGCCTCATTGCATCATTGGGAGAAATGTGTGTCCTTGGAGGGGCTTGAGAATCTTGTGGATATGGTGGACCTGAGGTACTTGAAGAACCTTAGATGATGGGGTTCAATGCCGTGCTAGAGGATTTGTAACTCTGATGCACATTGGGCTTCCAATCATTTTTAGACCAGGTGCCAATGGAAAATCCTGGAGAACTTGAGATCCAAGGATCATATGAGAATTTGTTTCCAGTGTGAGATCTTTGTAGATTGCAGAACTTGGGACAAAAATCAGAAATCAGAGAAGCCATAGAGTCCCCAGCTTCCACACTCAAGTCTCACCATCAAATGTTCCAGGCTTGGTATACTTCACAGTGCACAGGCCCGTGTTTTGACTGGAGAACACTGCACAAAAGCATTGTGGCTGGAACATCACTCAGGGTCTCAACGGCACTTGACCCTCACTGCACCAATCTTTGCACTCACTCATCTGGCTCTCAGTGTTCACATCCACAGGGTAAACAAGCAAACGTCTCCTGAATTTTCACAGGTCTTTCAAGCCATAAAACTGGCAGTGTTACCAATGATCTTGCTTCTTTAGCTCCCTCTCACCCCATCAAGGCAGCTCTGAACTGACTTATAAACACCCAACTCACCAGGAAATCTATATGTTTTCCACCTTGTTCAAATCCCTCTTTGTTTGAACACTAACTATTCCAGGGACCAGGGCTTCAATATCTTCTCCAAACTGAAGAAGCTACACCCACTCTTTGACTCTTCCACTACTGATGCTTTGGTGCCACTCAGATTTCAGCCTCACACCTGAGAACCCTACTGACTCAATAATAATTGTCCTGTTTGTTGTTGTTTCAGGATTACTCTAGTAACCCAGGCTAATCTGGAATCCATTATGTTGACAAGGCTGTCAGTCCTCAGTCTCAGAGAGATTGTCTTGCCTTACCCTCCTGAGTGGTACCATTGAAGTTGTGGGTAACGTGGACCAGAAAGTGTTTAATCATTGTTTTCTGAAAGCTTATCGAGTGAGAGGTTTGTGTAGAAAATGAAAACTAATACTAAGGCCATGCCCTCTTGGTGCTAAAACAGAAGAAATTGGGGCTTGACATGTTGCCCAGCTTGTTTGCCATTGCAATTAAATGCTGATTCTTTGAAAGGTTATTTATTTTAAGAGCATTTATTATTTCTACATGCCAGGTTGGGATAACAGGGCTATTTGATCTTGGAGGAGCACAAAGGCAGATCAGGAGTTTAGGACCAGACAAGACAAATTACACAGAATCTCCAAATCCTGCTTACACTACTGGAGATTGTGGCTCACAAGGAAAACAAGCACGAAACAACAACATATTTTCTCCAAGGGTGTCTAGGGATTAAAAGCCAGAATAATCACTAACACTTAATGCTGTCAAGATTACATAAAAGACTAGCCTCATCCCACCCCCAACCAACCTATCCTTCTGCAACATTGGAGGAACTCTGGAACACAGCTTGCTCCAATGCTGAGGGGACTTAAGAGGTGAGTTCAAAACCACACATCAGGACACTCCACTCTCTAGGACCTCCACACTGGGACAAAACCCCAGGCCCTCTCCCCCAACTCCTTTGGCTTTTCTAGCCAGCCAGCAGTGCGTTTCCTATGGGTAGGATCCATCATAACTCAATCCCATCCTCTGGACACCACAAGCTATTATCAACAGCCTGCCTAAGAGCTCAGAGTTTGCTATAATACTGAGGGGTCCAAGGGCTCTCTACAACACCAAGGGGACAAGGAAAAGCACCAAGAGCATTATCCAGGAGAGAAGACCAAGAGAGGAAACGTAAAGAGACTTCAGATGTTTTTTTGAGACAGACATTGACAGTATAGTGCAGACCAAGAAAAATTCCCAAACACTAAGCCACTGCAAGGACCAAGATGCAACATACGGCAAGCATCATTTGAAGGAAGAGACGGGTAGGTGCCAATGTATGAATTCCTCCAACAACCTAAAAAGCAGCATGGGAGATCCTTCCATTTTCTGGTGTCCTCTTCAATTTCTTTCTTCAAAGCCTTAAAGTTCTTGTCAAACAGATCTTTCACTTCCTTGGTTAGTGTTACCCCAAGATACTTTAGGCTATTTGTGGCTATCGTGCCCAGGTTGGCATCATTTACAATTCATTGACACTAGTGAAGTTTTGTTTTTGTTTTAATAAATAAAGCTTGCCTGAATATCAGAAGGGCAAAGCTAAATCAAAAAGGTCAGGAAGTGGTGGCACACACCTTTAATCCCAGGATTTGAGGGACAGACACAGATGGACATCTGTGAGTTCAAGACCATGCTGGGCTATACAAGATCAATGCAGAAACAAATCCAGGTGGTGGTGGCTCACATCTTTAATCCCAGTCCCTAGGGAGTCACACACCTTTAATCCCAGCACTACTAGGAATATAAAATAGGAAGAGAGATTGGCTGTGTCTGTTTAGTTAACATAGTCTACCTAGACTTTTTGACAGCAGTTGCCACAACTTGGTAGAGGTAAGACTTCTATAGTGGCTTGTCTGCTTTACTTTTTCTGTTTTTATGTTGAACCTCAATATCTGTCTCTGGGTTTTTATTATTCATGCAGAAATTGCCAGATCTTGAAATAGTTATGGAAGTTAAAATCACTATTGCTTCTACATGCCAAGTTGTGACAGAAGCCCTGTTTGTAGTGGAGATGGAGAAAGTATAATCTGGGGTTGAAACCAGCCTAGACTACATAGTAGCTTCAAAACCAGCCTGGGCTACAGGAGACCTTGTATCAAAAGGAAGAAACTATCAAGCACCAGCAGACAAAATCTCTCCATGAGCTTCCAGGTGTTCAAAGGGGAAGAATAATCATACACTCTTGATGTCAAGAACTACATAAGAGTAAAAGCCAGATCTGGGGCCATAGATGTGTAATCATAGCTACTTAGGAAACTGCACCAGGAAAATGCAAGTTCAAGGACAGTCTGGGCTATAGAGTGACACTGAGATCAGCCATGGATACGTGACCAGAACTTTTCATTAGAATTAAAAAAACAAAAACATAAAACAAAAAATGGGGAGCTGGGTGGTGATTGCACATGCCTTTAACCCCAGCATTTGAAAGGCAGAGGCGAGCCTCTCTGTGAGTTCAAGGCCAGCCTGGTTTACAAAGGCTAATTCCAGCAAAGGTTCCCAGGCTACAGAGAAACCCTGTCTCAAAAAACAAAAAACAGCAAAACAAGAGGAATAAACACTGGAAGTTTATCTGAGTGGGACAGATGCCTCTTTCTGTTTATATTCTGCATAGGATCCTCGTTTAATCTCCAGTTTTTATATAGAAGGAAAGGCAGGAGGAGAGCAGACAGGATATACTAGGAAATCTTCAACCACATTGTCTGGGGTTTTACAAGGGTTTCTTATTTCTAGGTCACTGAGATGCAGCCAAAGTGATAGCATGGCTCCATAGCAGTACCTTCGATTGATAAACAACATAATAAAAAGTTATAGCCATGGCTGCAAAAGGGTTCACCTTACATAACTGTCCCATGCTGCCCTAAGCATTGAGGAATCACTGAATGAGTGGGATTTTGATAAGTGCACAGCTACCAAAGCTATTCTGACTGCAAGGAACAGAAACAGGAGCAATACAAACCTTAATCTCATACTCAGTCACACCAATCATCTGTGCCAGCTCCATGAGTTTCTGTATGCTTGGGTGCTTGTCCTGATCGAAATGTCTTTGGAGGAGAAACTTTTGTTCCTTGGAGTATATGGTGCGTTCTTTCCGTTGCTTCCTTGGAGCTTCATGGTGAAATTGCTGGTCATCACATTTATCTGAAGAAGCAATAGGGACTTGGGAACCCTTACAACCTGAACTCACTGAGGATCTTAAGGGAATCTGGTGTCTAGGGTGTGTTGTTCTGGTTCCCAGCAATTGGGGACGCGGTTTCGTTGATGGGTCTGGGGACACATGGGGATGTGGAATTCTTTCATGATCTGAGTGCCTCTGGAGACTTGATTGCATTAGCACTCCTGGTGGAATTAGGGGACTTTGAGACATTTGCTGACTCAGTTCGCTTACAGTGGATGGGTGGTTTTGGAGCTCAGGGCTCTGGCGCAAGGAATCTGCACTGGCAGAGATTTCAAGAGGGACAGAACCTTGAGGGCAGGCAGGCCTATCATGAGATCCAGAGCCAGGCTCCCCTGGAACTTCTTGAGAATTCTTCCGATTCTGTCTAGCTCGTCTGTTCTTGAACCAAATCTGGAGAGACAAAGGAAAGAAAAGGTCAGGATAGGCCAGGTTCCCCATTTATGTCTCAAATCTGTAATTGATGGGTGAAGAGCCTGGACCTTGGTCTCTACCCAGCACCTATTATAGATCTTGAAGGTTCCTAGACCCCAGAAGGAAGGCAGGATGAGCTGGACCAGAAACACACAGACTAAAGGAGCTTCTACTAGAAGGTGGGAGTTTAGAGGGGAGGCCAAATGTCTAGGCAGATAACACATTGATGGATAACATCATCCCTCTGCATCACTCCAGGGTTTTGCATATATAGATTAGGGGCAGTTTGAATCCAACCTTGAATGCACCATTGTTACCCTTCTACAACCTGCTACTGGGCTAAGGACCTCAAGTCTAAGTGTCAGGAAAAGTGTACAGGTGTGTTCTGGGGGAGAGGCTGTCTGACTAGAGGAAGGGAGGCATGAAAGGGGACATACCTTGATATGGGACTCCTTCAAGCCAAGTCTTTGAGCCAGTGCCATGCATTGCTCTTGGCTTGGGTGCATGCATTCATCAAAATGTTCTTGCAGGACCAGCTTTTGTTCCTGGCTAAATACCGTGCGTTTTCTCAGTTGCTTCCTCAGGTCACTGACAGAAGCTTGTGACCTTGGAGGGCCTTGAGAAGTCAGGAGACCTTGTGGACATGGTGGAACTGAGGTACTTGAAGAACCTTGAAAGTCTGGGTTCACTGGAGAACTAGAGGACTCGTTACTTGGAAGGACACTGTAGTCTCCCATCATTTTCGTACCAGGTACCAATGGTAATCACTGGGAAACTTGAGATTCTGCAGTCAGCAGAGTGATTTGGTCCGATTGTTAGATCTTTCTCCACGGGAGAAATTGGGACTAAAAACAGACATAGATCAGAGAATCCCCACAGTCCCTAGCTCCATCACTATTTCAGGCTTGTTATCCATCACTGTGCTCTGGCCTGTACCTTTGCTGGAGGACACTGCTAAAAGCATAGTAGCTGGCCCAGCACCCTGGGGTCTCACCAGCATTCTTCTCCTGGCCTCCCCAATCTCTGCACTCATCTGTTCTCAGTGGTCACATCTATGAGGTAAACTTGCAAGCAGCTCCTGAATTTTCAAAGAAGCCTCTCTCTACCCATTATGCTGTAAATGTGAGGAACTTCAAACTCTAAGCATATATACCAGCTCTCGAGTGTTACCAAGGCTCTTCCATCTTTAACCCCTTCTCTCCCTCACCAAGGCGGCCCCCAAACCTACAAATCATATACACACTTCCTTGTGACCTCAACTCACCAAGAAATCTATAGGTTGTTGCACCTTGTCAATTCCTGTCTTTGTGTGATCACTATTCCAGAGACCAGTGCTTAAATACCTTCTCCAAGGTCAAAACTTAATAAGCTCCACCCACTCCTTGGCTCCTCCTACCTCGCAGGCCCTCTAATCCCTTACCCACACCCAACGTTTTACATTCCTCAGTATTAGAGCCACCCCATTGGGCCTAATCCTGCTAATTCAATCATAATTGTTTTTGTTTGTTTGTTTGTTTTAAGTCAGTGTCTTTCTATTAGCCCAAGTTATTCTAAAATTCACTATGTTGATCAGTATGTACTCAAACTCACAGACATTACCTTGCTTCATTCTCCTGAGTACTAGCATTAAGGAGTGGGACAAAAGGTCATTGGTTGGTTTAATGATTGTTTTCCAAATTATTATGGCATGGTAGAGTTCTTTGAAAATTGGAAACTAAGAGGACCTTGCCCTCTTGGTGCTGAAGGCCAGAAAGAATTCAGACTCCCTATGTTGCTTAGTTTGGCAGCATTTATGATTAATTGCAAATAGTGATATTTTCTTTTGTTTTAATACATAAGGCTTGTCTGAATATCAGAAGGGAAAAAATAAGCCAAAAGAGGTCAGGGAGTGACACATGCCTGAAATCCCAAGATTTCGGAGACAGAGGCAGAAGGATCTCTGTCACTTCCTCTTTTTCTGTTTAAACAAAAAAAAGGAAGGCTTTAACTTTAACATATCAAAATTACATATAACATAACAGTTATCAAGTAAAAGTTACAATATTTACATCTATTTTATCTTTTTTCATAACTAGGGAAAACTATAACTATCTATATATTCTTTATCTCCATCAAAGACTCCAGGAGGATATAATATTACCCAAGCAAACAAGAAATCCAAAACTCTAGAAATGACAGAGACATCTCACTGCCTGGACAGTCATCCAAAGTTTCTCTGTGCCGTTGGGGCATCCATCTTCCGCCTACAGGCCCATAGTTTTCAGCAGACATTTCCATGAAGCAGGAAATTTCAAAGGCAGTCACTCTCTGCTTGTCCTGAAGAATGTCTTGCAGACTCTTTCATGATTCAGGAACCCCGAAAGATCATCTCACCTTTAGGCAAGTTCAGTAGTCCTCTCTCTGTGCGTTTTCTGTGTCCAGTTTATGCAATAGTCCAGGCAAGAGCAGTTTCTTGCCCAAATGGCTATCAAACTCCATAAGGTGCCTCTTCGATGCCCATCTTCCTCTTGAAGTAGATTGGTGCTTCCAGGAGCAGACATGTCTCATTGTCATGAAAAACCCTAAGTTATTAAAACATTTAAAATGCCGTATTCTATAGTCTTTGAAAGATATGAAGATTGTCTATCTAAAATATGTCTATGTACATCTAAAACATCTAATTAACATGACTACAAACTTGACTATTATAGATGATTATCTATTAACAAACTATATACATTACATTATTAAATGAACTACACAACCACAATGCCTTAATCAATATCAGAAATACATATACATATAATAAAATTTACCTTAAATCTCTATCAATAAAGCAAAATCTATACTAATGCAAATTATTCATATCTATATCATATCCCCCTTTAAATGTAAAAGAACATTTATAAACCATATTTGGGAACATGGGCGCAGTTTTTTCTCTCCAAACTGCTTCCTGCTGAATGGGGGCGCTGTTAATCATATCTTTCATGGGGTAATCTGTGTGCTAGTTTCATCTCAGTTGGCAGTTGAGCGAAGCAATTTCTGAAGATGTTCACACCAACCCTTCAGGAAAGCGTGGTCCATCATACCAAATCGGAATAGAAGAAATGAACAGGGTCTCATCCTCTGTGAAAACAAAATAAGAAACTCCTTTCCAAAGCATCATGTCCTTAGATTCAAATTTCAAATTCAAGGCATTTTCAAAATATCTATGTTGGATTAGTTCAGCAGCATTTATAAACAAATATCTTTTGGCATCTGTTGCTCCTTCCTCAGCATTCAAACAATTCAGAGAGAACATAATAGCATACAGTATCAAAATTCTCTGTCTATTTTCCATCTTTGTTTTAACCTCTATTTCGTTTATTTTTACCTTTAACTTTTTGCTTTTTGAGACAGGTTCTCTGTATCTTTGACCTAGAATAACTCTGTAGACCAGGCTGTCCTTGAACTCTCAGAGATCCGCCTGTCTCTGCTTCACAGGTATTGGGATTAAAGGTGTACTACCACACCTTGAACTCACAGAGATCTGTTTGCCTCTGCCTTCTAGGCACTGGGATTAAAGACCTATGCCACCACACCTTGAAGTCACATAGGTCAATCTCCCTCTGCCTCCCAAATGGTGGGATTAAAGGTGTGTACTCCCACACCCAACAACTCTCTTTCATTTTTTACTTTTAAGAACTTTTAACTTTTAGCTTGCATATATTTTAACACACTGTAAACCATTTAGAAATTTTCTTTGTCTTTGAATCTCTCTTTACTGTATATCTCTCTTTTTATGACCACATGAGTCTTTAATTTACCAAGCAATCTCAGTAGGACTAAAGCCGTGGCTTTGCCAACTAGATCCAGCCCATTCCTTAGCTTTCCAGCCTCATGGCTGAGGTACTGGCTGTAGACATGTTTACTGCCATAACTCTATGGCATTTCAAGGTCCCTGCCAGCAAGTAAGTTGCAGCATTATGTCCACAGACAACACACAAGTCCTCTCTCTGTAGTCGGCCCTCCTGCCTCAAACAGTCAGAGTTTGCCCTGGCAGGATGGCCCAGAAAGCCAGCATTTTTAAATGGAGCAGCTTTTTTCCTGCTATGGCTGAAAACCGAAAAGCATGCGTTCAGGTTTTTGTCAACACCATTTAAGTGTTTCGTGGCAGGACCTCTTAATGAGCTGCAGGGTTTTGCAGCTAAAGCTGAGTCAGGAAGCCTCTCTTAGATGAGAGTGCTTGCTTGCCTCTAGCAAGCAGAGTAGAGCAGAGAAATTGCCACAAGAAACATGCTTTCCTCTATTCTTTTCCAAGCTTTCTCAGGCTTTCTGTGGACTCAGTTATCCACACGTCTGGGCGCCATTTGTAGTAATTGGAGCAGCGGGTCTGCGTCCCTGGCTGCCCACATGGCTAGCTTATGCTCCGAAATAACAACACACAAACTGTATTCATTTACACACTGCTTTGCCATTTCTATATAGCCTCTTCTAGGATAATTCTCACATATTAATTTAGACCATTTCTAATCATCTGTGTGTAGCACCCCAAGGTGCGCTTACCATGAAGATTCTAGCCTATGTCCATCCTGGATCGGAGCTGAATCGTGTCTGCCCAGGAGAGAGGAGCCTGGCATCTCTGAGCTCACTTCCTCTTCCTCCCAGCGTTCTGTTCTGTTTACTCCACCCACCTGTGTTTTAACCTATGAGGGCCAGCCAAGCAGTTTATTTATTTAACCAATGACCTTCCTCCATCAGGTGATATGCAAGATAGTCATCAGTATTGCTATAGGATAGGGTCATTTCAGGTTCCCTATCCTCAGCTGCCCAAGGAACTAACTGGGGACATCACCTTGGGCTCCTGGGAGCCACTCAGGGTTCAAGTGTCTAGCCAACCCTAAGGTGGCTCCCTTAACTAAGAATTGTGCTTCCGTGCTACCCTATCCAACCTTCCTTTATCCCAATCATCCTTTTTCCCCAAGTTCCCCCCATCCTCCTAATCTCCCTTTTCTCTCCCCATCTCCCCTTACCCTCATCCCACCCCACCCCCAAGATCCCAATTTTCTCCCCGGCAATTTTGTCCAATTCCCATAGCCAAGAGGATAACTATAAGTTTTTCCTTGGATTCACCTTCTTATTTAGCTTTAGGTTCACCAATTATAGACTCCATGAATGTTATCAATGGCTAAACACAATTATGAGTGAGTACATTAAATGTTCATCTTTTTGGGTCTGGGTTACCTCACCCAGGATAGTATTTTCTATTTCCATCCATTTGCATGCAAAATTTGAGAAGTCATTGTTTTTACCGAAGCGTAGTACTCTAATGTGTATATATTCCACACTTTCTTCATCCATTCTTCCATTGAAGGGCATCTAGGTTGTTTCCAGGTTCTGGCTATTACAAATAATACTTCTATGAACATAGTTGAACAAATGCTTTTGTCAAATGATAGGGCATCTCTTGGGTATATTCCCAAGAGTGATATTGCTGGGTCCAGGGGTAGGTTGATCCCGAATTTCCTGAGAAACCGCCATACTGCTTTCCAAAGTGGTTGCACAAGATTACATTCCCACCAGCAATGGATGAGTGTACCACTTCCTCCACAGCCTCTCCAGCAAAGGCTATCATTGGTGTTTTTGATTTCTCCATTCAGACAGGTGTAAGATGATATCTCAAACATGTTTTGATTTGAATTTCCTGATCACTAAGGAGGTTGAGCATGACCTTCAGTGTTTTGGCCATTTGAACTTCTTCTGTTGAGAATTCTCTGTTCAGTTCAGTGCCCCAGTTTTTAATTGGGTTAATTAGCATTTTAAAGTCTAGTTTCTTCAGTTCTCTATATATTTTGGATATCAGACCTTTGTCTGTGGCTGGGTTGGTGAAGATCTTCTCCCAGTTAGTAGGTTGCATTTTTGTCTTAGTGACAGTGTCCTTTGCTTTACAGAAGCTTCTCATTTTAGTAGGTCCCATTTATTCAATATTGCTCTTAATGTCTGTCCTGCTGGGGTTATACGTAGGAAGCGATCTCCTGTGCCCATGTGTTGTAGAGTACTTCCCACTTTCTCTTCTATCAGGTTCAGTGTGTTCAGACTGATATTGAGGTGTTGGATCCATTTAGACTTGAGTTTTGTGCATGGTGATGGATATGGGTCTAATTTCATTCTTCTACAGGTTGACATCCAGTTATGACAGCACCATTTGTTGAAGATGCTTTCTTTCTTCCATTGTATACTTTTAGCTCCTTTATCAAAAATGATGTGATCATAGGTTTGTGGGTTGAAATTCGGGTCTTCTATATGATTCCATTGGTTGACTTCTCTGTTTTTATGCCAATACCACACTGTTTTCATTACTGTAGCTCTGTAATAGAGCTTGAAGTCAGGAATGGTAATGCCTCCAGAAGATCCTTTATTGTATAGAATTGTTTTGGCTATCCTGGGTTTTTTGTTTTCCCATATAAAGTTGATTATTGTCCTCTCAAGATCTGTGAAGAATTTTGATGGGACCTTGATGGGGATTGCATTGAATCTATAAATTGCCTTTGGAAGAATTGCCATTTTTACTATGATGATCCTCCCAATCCAAGAGCAAGGGATGTCCATGCATTTTTTGGTATCCTCTTCAATTTCTTTCTTCAATGACTTAAACTTCTTGGCAAATAGATCTTTCACTTCCTTGGTTAGAGTTACCCCAAGATATTTTATGCTGTTTGTGGCTGTCCTGATAGGCAAAGCTTCTCTGATTTCCCTCTCTGCTTCCATATCCTTTGTTTATAAGAGGGCGACTGATTTTTTGGAGTTGATCTTGCCACATTACTAAAGTTGTTTATCAACTGTAGAAGTTCTCTGATGGAGTTTTGGGGGTCACTTATGTACACTATCATATCATCTGCAAATGACAAAAGTTTAGCTTTTTCCTTTCAAATTTGAATCCCCTTGATCCCCTTATGTTTTCTTATTGCTATTGCTAGAACTTCAAGCACTATATTGAAGAGGTATGGAGAGAGTGGACAGCATTGTCGTGTTCCTGATTTTAGTGTGATGGCTTTGAGTTTCTCTCCGTTTAATTTGATGTTAGGTATCGGCTGGTTTATATAGCTTTTATTATATTTAGGTATGACCCTTGTATTCTTAATCTCTCCAAGACTTTTATCATAAAGGGATGTTGAATTTTGTCAAATGCTTTTTCAGCATCTTATGAAATTATCATATTTTTTACAGTTTATTTATATGATGGATTATATTGATAGATTTTCATATGTTGAACCAGCCCTGCCTCTCTGGGATGAAGCCTACTTGATCACAATGGATAATTTTTCTAATGTGTTCTTGGGTTCGGTTTGCCAGTATTTTGTTGAGGATTTTTGTGTCGATGCTCATGAGTGAGATTGGCCTGTAATTCTGTTTCCTGGTTGAGTCTTTGTGTGGTTTTGGTATCAGAGTAACTGTAGCTTCATAAAAGGAATTTGGCAATGACTCTTCTGTTTCTATATTGTGAAATACATTGAGGAGTGTCGGTATTAGGTCTTCTTGGAAGTTCTGGTAGAATTCTTCTTTGAAAACATCTGGTCCTGGGCTTTTTTTGGTAGGGAGGTTTTTGATAACAGCTTCTAATTCTTCGCGACTAACAAGTCTAGCTAGATTGTTCACCTGGTCCTGGTTTAACTTTGGTATATGGTATTTATCTTAAAAAGTGTCCATTTCTTTTACATTTTCCAGTTTTGTGTCCTATAGGCTTTTGTAGTAAGATCTAATGATTCTCTGAATTTCCTCTGTGTCTGTGGTTATGTCCCCCTTTTCATTTCTGATCTTATTAATTTGCATATTCTCTCTGCCGTTTGATTAGTTTGGATAGGGGTTTATCAATCTTGGTGATTTTCTCCAGGAACCAGCTTTTTGTTTCATTGATTCTTTGTATTGTTTTCTGTGTTTCTATTTTGTTGATTTCAGCCCTCAGTTTGATTATTTCCAGTCTTCTTCTCCTCCTGGATGAGTCTGCTTCTTTTTTTTCCTAGAGCTTTCAGGTGGGCTGTTAAGTCTCCAATATGTGCTTTCTCTGTTTTCTTTAAGTGGGCACTTAGTGCTATGAACTTTCCTCTTAGGACTGATTTCATAGTGTCCCATAAGTTTAAGTATGTTGTTTCTTTATTTTCATTGAATTCAAGGAAGACTTTAATTTCTTTCTTTATTTCTTCCTTGACCAAGGTATGGTTCAGTAGTTGACTGTTCAGTTTCCATGAGATTGTAGGCTTTCTGGGGGTAGCATTGTTGTTGAATTCTAACTTTAATCCATGGTGATCTGATAAGACACAGGTGGTTAATAATATATTTTTGTAATTATGGAAGTTTGCATGGTTACCTAGTATGTGGTCAATTTTCGAGAAGGTTCCAGGAGCTGCAAAGAAGGTATATTCTTTCCTATTTGGGTGGAATATTCTATAGATGTCTGTTAAGTACAATTGATTCATTACCTCCCTTAATTCTCTAATTTCTCTCTTAGGCTTTTGTCTGATTGACCTGTCCATTGGTGAGAGAGGAGTGTTGAAGTTTCCTACTATTAGTGTGTGCGGTTTGATGGCTGCCTTGAATTTTAGTAATGTTTCTTTTACATAAGTGGGTGCTTTTATATTAGGGGCATAGATGTTCAGGATTGAGACTTCATCCTGATGAATTGGTCCTGTTATGAGTATAAAATGTCCCTCTCCATCTCTTCTGATTGATATTAGTTTGACGTCAACTTTGTTAGTAATTAGTGGCCACACCTGCTTGTTTCTTAGGTCCATTTGCTTGATAAGCCTTTTCCCAGCCCTTTACTCTGAGTAGGTGCCTGTCTTTGTGGTTGAGGTGTGTTTCTTGTAAACAGCAGAATGTTGGATCCTGTTTTCGTATCCAATCTCTTAGCCTGTGCCTTTTTATAGGTGAGTTGTGTCCATTGACATTAAGTGATATCAATGACCAATGGTTGTTAACTACAGTCACTTTTTTAATAGTAGAGTTTGTGTGTTTCCCTTCTTTGAGTTGCTCTGGTGAAGGGTCTCTAGATGTCTGAGTTATTGTGGTCATTATTGGACTCCTTGGTTAGTGATTTTCCTTCTATTACTTTCTGTAAGGCTGGATTTGTGGGTATGTATTGTTTAAATTTGTTTTTATCCTGGAAAATTGTGTTTTCTCCATTTATAGTGAACAAAAGCTTGGCTGGGTATAATAGTCTGGGCTTGTATCCACGGTCTCTTAGTTTTTGCAGTACATCTATCCAGGACCTTCTGGCTTTCATGGTTTCCATAGAGAAGTCAGGTGTAAGTTTGATAGGTTTACCTTTATAAGTAACTTGGCCTTTTTCCTTTGCGGCTCTTAATATTCTTTCTTTATTCTGTATGCTTTGTGTTTTGATTATTATATGGAGAGAGGATTTTTTTTTGATCCAACCTATTCGGTGTTCTGTATGCTTCTTGAACCTTCATAGGTATATCTTTCTTTAGGTTGGGAAAGTTTTCTTCTATAATTTTATTAAATATATTTTCTGGACTGTTGAGCTGCACTTCTCCTTCTTCTACTCCAATTATTCTTAGGTTTGGTCTTTTTATTGTGTCCCATATATCCTGAATGTTTTGTGATGAGAGTTTGCTGGACTTGATGTTTTCTTTGATCAGTGCGTTTATTTTCTCTATGTTATCTTCAGAATCTGAGATTCTTTCTTCTATCTCTTGTATTCTGCTGGTTATGCTTGTTTCTGTAGTCTTTATTCGTTTACCTAGATTTTCCATGTCCAGCCGGCCCTCTGTTTGTGTTTTCTTCTTTGCCTCCATTTCAGTTTTCAAGTCTTGAACTGTTTCCATTATCTGTTTGATTGTTTTTCCTTGGTTTTCTAGGGTATCATTCACTGATTTATTCTATACTTCAAACTTTCTTTTATACTTCTCATTCATTTCTATAAGGGCATTTCTTACATGCTGTTTAAGGCCTCAATTACTTTCATAAAGTCAATTTTTTCTACTTCTTCTTGATTAAGGTGTTTCTGTCCTCCTGTGTGAGGTCGCTGGGTTCTGGTGGTTTCATGTTGTTCTTCAGATTGTTGGATGAATTCTTGCATTGGTGCCTACCCATCTCTTCCTCTGAATGCTTCCCTATGTATCTTCTTTTACAGGATCAGGACTCCTTGCCTACTGATGTACTTTCCCAGTGATGGCACTCCCCAGTGATGGCTCTCCCGGTACCAAGATCAGATCTCTGTGTCCAATGATGGCTCTCCTGGTGCCGAGATCAGATCTCTGTGCTGGTTGGGTAGCTCATAAACAGAGCGCCTTCCTTGCTTGTTGCAGGCAGGCTATTGAAACAAAGGAGCTCCTGCCTGCTAGGTTGCCCTTGGGATTCGGCCCCAGAGCCCCAAGAGGGAAGGGAGGCAGAAAGGGGGGAGGGTTTTGGATGCAAGCTGGGTGGGGTAGGAAGAGAGAGACAGTATGCTGGGAGTATAGGCCCTGCATGAAGCCCAGGAAGTATAGGGAGGATGAGGAAAGTCTGAGTTCCCTGTCCCTGGCTGCTGCCGCGGGTCCCAAACTCACCCCAATCAAGCAGTACTTATTTTAAACCTTACTTGGGAGATGTGTAAACCTAGTAAATTTGGTCAGTTTTAGGGATTAGGGAGCTATTGATATGTATATCTACTGAGCTTAAGGAACTTCCCTACAGGCTGGGAACTTCATCTCTCCTTCAAATATCCTAGTATTCCATTTCCTCTCCCCGCTCCTTTTTTGAGACAAGGTCTCATTATATAGCTCTGACTGGCCGTTAACTGATTATATTCACGTCCAAAGTCAATAAAATCTGTCTTGGGTGTAGGGATTAAAGTCATGCGCCACAACTCTGGTCATTTCCACTGTTTGAATCCTATTGTCTCTCCTTTCTTTTAGCATTCTCTGTCACGAGTTTTCCTCAAGACAAAAGGTTGTCATCTGAAGCAATGCTGCTCAACCTTTCTAATGCTGTGAACCTTTAATATTGTTCCTCATGCTGTCCTGACCCCCAAACATAAAATTATTTTCATTGGTAATTACTCTTATCGTTTATAATGCAAAGATCTTTTGTTGGACCCTGGAATCCAATCACCGAGAAGGTGCCACCCTCACTCCACAGTTGATTTAAAAGCATGAGGATTTAATTAATTCTGTTGCAACAGGACCTTTCAGCATTTGAGAAGCCAGAAAGAACCTGAATAGCTGGTACAGGCTACTTTTAATGCAAAAAGCCACAGAAACAAGCGGGGAGTCCGGGGGTTGTTCTTCAACTATTATGATTGGCTTATTCAAAGGGCTATTACCAATAATTGGCTGGAGAGCAGTTGCCAGATCAGGTGAGGTAAGAGGGAACTTCTGAGGGTCACTTTGCCCCCACCCAGGACTGAGTAAAATCATCTGTGGGTTATCTTTTCCCAATTCCAGGAACGGAACTCTATTTGGAGAACACTCACAAGGACTCTGGGAGATGGAAAGTTCCCAACATGTCAGTATGTGCATGTATAGTTGTTAGGTCCTTGGTTCCCAGGGGTGGGGGAGGAACACTAAGGCACTGAGGCTGAGAGGGCCCAGAAATGGCCTCAGAATTGTCTTAAAGTTCTACGCTGTGTTTTCTTATGGTCTTAGTTAACCCCTGTGAAATTGTCATTTGAACCCCCCACAGGTGGTCACAACCCACAGGTGAGAACCCTGGTAGAGGACACTGGTACCCAACAGTTGAACTTTGCTGTGCTCACTGTCTTCACAGCTGGCTAGGACTGTTGTTGCCTGTTTTCCTCCCTTGGCAGCTTGCACAGCACTTTTCAACTTTGAAAAGCAGTTCTTAGGGAGGAGGCTTCCAGGTCAGTCCTGGATCCAATCCTATGTGAGGTTGGGCAGTTTTCCAGAGGATCAAAAACCTAAGGTTCATCCTCCCCATATAGAGAGTTTGTCATGGGTTTACATGAGAGTTCTCTAAGATCCACCCAAATCATTACTTTTTTAAATATCTTCTTTAAAAAATTTCTTTTCTCTGGAGAGATGACTAAGGACGTTTTTAGACAAAAAAAATAAATAAAAAGAAAAAGAGAAATTAAAAAAAAACAAACACTATTTTTATGAGATGTATTGTTTTATTAGAGTATTTGAATTTCCTTTTAAAAAGTTACCCGTGGGACTGAAGAGATGTTTCAGCAGTTAAGAGCACAAACTGCCTTTCCAGAGGACCCGCATTCAATCATTGCTAGCATTCACAGGCAACTCACACCTGTGGGAAGCTCAGTTTCAGGAAATCTGATACCTTCATACCAATGCACATAAAATTAAAATAAATTATTTTTTTTAAAAAAAGTTAAATGTTTCTCATTGTCTTTTCCTAGAAAAGGTCTCAGGCAGCCCAGACTTGCCACCCTCAAACTGAGGATGACCTTCATTTCATCTTCCTCCTGTTTTGGCAGGCCTCTATTTTCCAAGTCATTGGATGACAGTAGCAGGCCACAGGAAACTACATTAGGTTTTACAGAGTTTTGTGTGATTGGTGTCTTATATCCTTCAAGGTCCTACACTTCCCCTATGGATTTATTTTACCTTTAATCTTTGTTTTTAGTAATTTATTGTTTACTATTAACACAGAGACAGCACTGACTGGACTTACTTACTGGGAAAAAAAGGATCTGGGTGTGGCCTCATACTTGCCTTTAATTTTAGCATCTGGGAGACAGAGGCAGGGGATTCTCTGTGAGTTCAAGGATGACCTGGTCTACACAGCTAGTTCCAGGCCAGTCAGGGCAATGTTATAGGAGATTGTTTCAAAACAAGAAAACCAAATTTAAAAGTAATATTTCCATTATGGTCTTCACTTTTATTTATTCTTTTATTTACTTAAATGTATTTTTTGTGCATTGGTGCAAAGGTATCAGATTCCCTGGAAATGGAGTTACAAACAACTATGATCTTCCATACTGGGAATTAAACCCAGGTCCTTTGGAAGCACACCCTCTACAGCCCCTCAGTATGGTAATTTCATAGTTAGTCACTATTGACTCTTACCATGAGCCCCAACCTCCACCTCTGGGTCCTTCTTCACCATAGACCTCTTCCTGACTGTCCTGAGCACATCTTTCTACAGTCACTTCTAATGCTTCACTTTCATTATGCTCACTTCCAGATGGCATTTTTATTGATTTATCTGTGATTACTGAGGCTTTAACACTGTGTCTTATGTATTTGACCCTAATGTCTTACCTCTGTACTACGGCTCCAATTCTGGATACTTTTCCCCTTATTTTTTGATTACAATATTATTACATTGTCTCCCCAGTTCCTACTTCCCACAAAACCTTCCATATACCGCTCCTTGATCTTTTCCAAATCCATATATGTGTAATATATATATATACATAAATGTGTATAAATTAATATTTTATTGCACATTATAAACAGTAATTTATACTGTTAATAAAAGATAAACCTGTTGAACTCTCAGATGTGCCTGCCTCTGCTTGCTGAGTGATGGGATTAAAGGAGTAAACTACCACACAAGACTGCTTAACAGAGTCCAAAATATTTGCTCAGGCATTTGTGTTCTATTTCTTGACAATTTCTCTTAGTTTTATACTCCATTTTTAACTACTAGTTTTCTATAATGTATTCATTTCTAAATCAAGTTTCTTTTAGTATCCCTGGCTTTCCTGGAACTCTTTATGTAGACCAGACTGGCCCAGACCGCAGAGGTTCACTTGCCTTCTTGTCCCTAATGTTAGCATTAAAGGTATGCATGTCACCACACCTTGTAAGGTATGTTTGTACTTACAATTGATTTAAATTTTTTGTTGTATATTCTAAGTATTACCCCAATGTTGCATATCTTACTCTCTGACAAACATTTTCCTGTAGAGATGCAGTACACAAATATCTACTCATCCTAGAGGACCAGTGACAGAAATAAAGAACAGATATCCCAAAATACAATTTCTTCAGTTTCCTTACAGCTTCTTAAAAACTATTTTAAAAATTATTTGATTATTTTCACGGGTGTATTTCTTGTGTCTATGTCTGAGTGTTGGTGTTAGGTGCCCCAAACCAATATTTGTGAAATGTATTGTCAGTTTTGTGAATTGAGTCCAGGTTCTCTGTAAGAGCAGCCCAAATAATGTTTTTCCCCTGAGACAGGGTTTCTCTGCATATCCCTGTATCTCCTGACACTCACTCTTTATAATTGAGTGGCCTGCAATTCCGAGGTCCACCTACCTCTGCCTTCAGAGTCCTGGTACTAAAGGTGTGCATCGACCCCACCTGACACTTTCAGGTTGTTAAAACTGAGTAAAATAATCACAACATAGCATAGGCCTCAAGTTCAGGTCATGAATAAATGGATTAAATGGACGCCATAACAATTCATTTGTGTATGTATGTGACATTTATTAGTATTTATCTATTTCTATGAAACAGAAAAACCCGAGTTTGCATGGCCACCACCTGGGGAAAAGATGAAAAGATGAGTGAGTGAAAAGAATGAGAATGTATATATATATATATATCCATGAGTGCTCATATAAGTATTTAGGAACATTTATTTCTGTGTAGCTCAGTTTTCTTGAAAAGTATTATGTAGACAAGGGTAACCACAAAGTCCAAGAGATTCCAATATCCTTACTTTTTGAGTATTAGGCTTAATAGTAGACCCCATTTCAAAGTGATTAAATGTATAAAATATTTTTGTCAAAAGCAAGTAATCACTTTTCAGTGTATCAGAAAATTTGGCTGACCAGGTAAATGTGTTTGTAGAACAAGAACTATAACTTTTCCACTCTCATTCACTTGTGACACCACAACCCTTACATGATATAAGATGTAATTTAAAATGTTTAAAGTAATCTTCTTGTACTGGAAGTTTCTCTGAAGCTCATAGTGAATTTCCGAGAGCAAGGTGGAGGCCTGAAGATTCATCTGCTCACTTTCCAGACATTTGCCCTGATTTACCTCTAGCCATGACTTCCTCACATAACTGAATCCTGCGTTGTTTCCTCCCCTCTTTTTTTTTGTCTCCTCAAGACTTGAGATTCAGTCAGAGACCTGTTCATAGTAAAAATGGGAAGAGGTGCCTTACTCTTAAAAATTTCTTGTCTCCATCCCCTTATTTTGAATGAAAAGTTTTATTCACGTATTGGTTGACCTCAAAGTCACTGTGTAGCCCAGGCTGTCCTTCAATTTGCAGTTCTTGGGGTGTAACTTACTTAGGAGCTGGGATTATAGGTCTGTGTCTCCCATGTCTGGCTCTTATGTAACCCTGGATAACAGTAAGTGTGACTATTATTCTTCACATTTGAACACTGAAGTGGGAGTGTCATATATCAATCTGTTGATTTCATTGGTTAAGCAATAAAGAAACTGCTTGGCTGGCCCTCATAGGTTAAAACATAGGTGGGAGGAGTAAACAGAACAGAACACTAGAAGAGGAAGTGAGCTTAGACTCGACAGCCCTCCTCTCAGGGGCAGATGCCTCAGAGAGACTCCATGGCCCACTCCCAGGCAGACACAGGCGATGAAGCTCCGACCCAGGATGGACGTAGGCTAGAATCTTCCCGGTAAGACCGGTGCTCACAGATTATTAGAGATGGGTTGATCCGGATATCAGAATTAGCCAGTAAGGGCTAGAGCTAATGGGCCAAGCAGTGTTTAAAAGAATAGAGTTTCCATGTAATTATTTCGGGTAAAGCTAGCCCTGCAGGCAGACGGGTGCGGGGACTCAGCCCCGCTGCTCTTATTACTACAGAACACCTAGATACTCTCATGCAAATTTTTTGAATCTCCCTCCCTTCAGAGGCAGGATCTCCTGTAACCAACACAGTCACTAGAGCTGCTGTGTAGTCAGAGCTGCCTTTTAGTCCTGATTCTTTTTTTCTCCACCCCTGGCAATACAGGCATGCTGTATCAAGCTGGTGTTTAGAGGCATTAAATGGGACCAACTACTAAAACGATGCAACGTGCTAGTTATTAATTATAAAGAACATTTAGTTGGAAGTGCCTACAGCCCATGTTTTATGTTTTTATTTCAAATGAGATGCCTTTGTCACAAAGCCTGAGAACATGATTTTTGTTTCTATGGTTCACATGGCAGAAGGGGAAAATTATTTCCCAAATATTTTCTTTTACCTCTGCATGTGGACACTAGAAGTCTTGTGACCAATTACACATGCAACAAAAGACATATAATAACATTATTTTCAATCTACTTTTTATTTTTTCTTCTTTATCACCTGGTGTTGGTGGTTGATGCCAGGATCTTTCAAAAAGCTAGGCAAGTAACCCAACAATGAGATTCACCTGGGCTTGCCTGGCTAAATTTGCATTTGATTGAATAGTTAATTTAAAATTACCTTTAGGTGTCAAGAAATCTTTCTGGGTCATGGCCCAGTAAACAGATGTCTTCCCTGACACAGACTTTCTGTACAACTAAAAGGTCAGTTGGAATTTCTGTGTTTCTATAGATGGAAGTGGCTGTAGCCCGGGAAGTAAACTGAGATATCCTTGCTGCTGATTAAATGCAGTTTAGTTCCTCACACAAAGACACCAGCCCTGTCTAATGAGTACACATTTAGCCTAGGGCCAATCTGTGAATGGAACTAAGCCACTGTCAGACCTATGCATTAAGCTCTTTGCAGGAGATTTGGGGCAATTCTTGGTAGGTGGAAATCCGTTGTGTTAGGGGACCAGACTGAGGCCCTAGATGACCCAGGTAGATGACTGGGTGGTGTCACCATTGCTGAAATAGTGACAGCCAGGAAGGTCTAAGGATGAACAGGCCCTTCCCTATCAAAATTTGGTGATCAGTCTCAGAACAAAGGAGACAGAGGCAGTGGGTTCTCTCACTTGTAGTGCAGACCAGTCTATAGAGTGAGATACAGGGCGGCATGGGCTATGCAGAGGAATCTAGTATCAATTAGACAAGGAAAAAGAAAGGAGGGAAGAAAGTAGGTAAGCCAGGAAGCAAGCGAGCACATAGAGAGAAATAAAGAAAGAAGTAAGGAAATGAGGAAGCAATCAAGATGTAAAGAATGAATGGTTGAATGACAGCAATAGGAAGGAAAGTGGAGGACTCCTAAGTAGAAACACATCTCCTGAACAGGACAGCAGTAAGTGGAGGCCAGTTAATTTCTGGACTGGATCCTCAAGAGAGCTCCATTCCCATGGTTTGGCCAAGGCCCTGTAGTTTGTATGCTCCGTGGGAATCTATCATATAGTTTATCTGTCCACCTGATGAAAGATGTCCTCAATTGGATCCTTAGGTGTGGCCATAGTGTGGGATGTCTGCTGGCTGTGATGGGATAAAGGGTGGTGGAGGAGCTGTGATGGAGAAGACATTTAATGTCAGGTTCATGGAGTAGAGGTTCAAACGCCTGGAGGGATCTGGTCATAATGGGAGAGCCTGCTGATGTCCAGGGTGAACTGGCCAAAATCAATCCTGTGTTAATTATGAGTGTTAGGGAAGTCTGTGATTGCATGCCCCTGGGTCACTTCACTTTGTTTGGAGACAGAAGGCACCAGAAAAAACACAGAGGACATGAGTTTTTTTTTTTATTGTTGAAAAAATTTCTGCCTCCTCCAGCCTCCCATTTTCCTTTCCCTCCCTCTACTCTTCTCCCCCTCTGCTCCACTCCTTTCCCCCTCCCTCTCCAGTCTGAAGAACAGTCAGGGTTCCCTGCCCTGTGGGAATTCCAAGGTCCTCCCCCCTCCATCCAGGTCTAGGAAGATGAGCATCCAAACAGGCTAGGCTCCCGCAAATCCAGTTCATGCAGTAGTATCAAAACCTAGTGCCATTGTCCTTGGCTTCTCAGCAGCCCTCCTTGTCTGCCATGTTCAGATAGTCCAGATTTATCCCATGCTTTTTCAGTCCCAGTCCAGCTGGCCTTGGTGAGCTTCCAATAGATCAACCCCACTGTCTCAGTGGGTGGGTGCACCCCTCACGGTCTTGACTTCCTTGCTCATGTTCTCCTCCTTCTGTTCCTCATTTCAACCTTGGGAGCTCAGTCCGGTGCTCCAATGTGGGTCTCTGTCTCTATTTCTAACCATCGCCAGATGAAGGTTCTATGGTGATATGCAAGATATTCATCAGTATGGCTATAGGATAGGGCCATTACAGGTTCCCTCTCTTCAGCTGCCCAAGGAACTAACTGGGGACATCTCCCTGGACACCTGGGGACCTGAGTTTTTATACTCTGTGTAAGCGTCCTCTCCATTGCCAGCCTACTTGGATTGACAGTTTTGGATTAACACAGTAGTTGTTTGTATATTTATTCCACTGTTTAGAAAACTAGTGGTTCGGCAAACAGAATGACAGGTAGAGAGAAAGTATAAGGTGTTGTATGGAATGGCGGGCTGCTTCCAGCCACCCGGCTCCCACATCGGCTAACCTGAAATAATTATATGGAAACTGTATTTTTTTAAACAGTGTTTGACCCATTAGTTTTAATCTCTTATTGGCTAGCTCTTCCATATTGATGTAACCCATTTTTAATATTTTGTATAGTACCATGAGATGGCTTACCAGGAAAGATCTTAACCTGTGTCTGTTTGGAGTGCGAGAATCATGGCGACTGATCAACTTGGTTTCTTTCTCTCAGCATTTTGTTTTGTTTATTTTGTCTACCTAATTTTTTGTCCTATTAAAGGGCCAGAGGAGAATCATCTGTTTTGTCTTGATTTCATTGGGTAAATAAAGAAACTGCCTTGGCCCTTTAATAGGACAGAAAATTAGGTAGGCAGTGTAGACAGTCCAGAATGCTGGGAGAAAGAAGCTGAGTCGGACAGTCGCCATGATTCTCTCCAAGATGGACACAGGCTAAGATCATTTCTGGTAAAGCACCACCTTGTGGTGCTACACTCATTAATAAAAATGAGCTAATCAAGATGTAAGAGTTAGCCAATAAGAGGCTAAAACTAATGGGCCAGACAGTGTTTAAAAGAATACAGTTTTCATGTAATTATTTCAGGTGAAGCTAGCCAGGTGGTGGGAAGCGGGCTGCCGTTCCTACAACAATAAGGCACTATCAATGCTGCACAGGAAGTTGGGAACAAATTTGCAAATGCTGGCAACATTTGATGAGTAAACCCTAGAAACTGTGGAGCTATTTTATCCATTTTCTTTTTCCTAGGCTTTCCAGTAGAGGTCAGTACTTCAATAGGTTAACATAGGTATGATTCCACATTCATCAGTGCCTGGAGTTCTTCAAAAAGATACAGACAAACCAAGAAACGTGAGTCTCTGTATTCCCCAGTTCCACAAATTTCATTCAGATTTCCAATTGCATTCAAATACACCTTTGGAAACAGTTTTTCAGATGCCTCATGATGCTGCAAGGAAATTAAGTCTGCATATGTCTTCTAGTCCTCTAGTGCACTTATGAATTCCAATGCAATCAAGCCTCTAAAATCAAACATCCTATGTAATCAAAATTAGTTTTCAAATGTCTCAATGTCCCCTACTTCCTCCAAAAAGCTAATGCAGTCAAGTCTCCAACTGCACTTAGACACTGAAAGGAGCCTATGTCCCCAGGTGACCCCATTACCATCACTGGAACCAAATCTCCCGGTGTTTCAGTGTACCCAATTCAACAAATACCCTCAATCTCCTCAGTGAGTTCTGTCTGTGAAGGTTCCCTAGGCTCTACGTTTACTTCAAATAAATATCAGCAATTTTGTCTTGAAGGTCCTAGGAGGCAATGGAATAAACACACGGTTTACACCAAGGAACAGAAGCTCCTCCTCCAAGAACATTTTGATCAGTGCATATACCCCAGACTGAAGGAACGTGTGGAGTTGGTACTAGAGATTGGTGTGGCCAATTATGAGATCAAGGTTTGTCTCTCTCTCTCTCGTCTCTGTCTCTTGACCCAGAATAGCCATGGTATCTCTACCCTCACCAGAATCCCACACTCTCCACAATTCCTCAATGATTAGGGCAGTTTGGGAGAGTTGTGTAAGGTGGATCTATGTGCATTCATGCCTGAACCTGTTTATTCTGCTTCAATCAGGGGTACTACTATGGAGCCATGTTATCTGTCACCTTGGCAGGGTCTCAGGGACACAGACAAAATTGTACAACCCCAGATATTCTGTGATGGGGCTCAATTAAAGATGCCACAAATAGCTAAAGTGGGTCTAGAAATCTAAGGGTAAAGAATTCTACTTACAATGGGAATCATCTGCCCATGTCTATTTCTTCTCTCTTCAATCCATCTTTACTCATTGTTCCATCCATAGCTTGTTCTCCTTGTTTTATAATATTCTTAGTTCTACATCCTTCTACAATGTTCTTAGTTCTATTTGTTCTTCCTTGTCCTACACATTACAAATATTCCCAGTCATAAAGCAGCAATACCCAGCCCTAACAGGATCCAAGGATGAATTCTTTTGCCCCACTGGAAAACAGATAAAGGATTTCACACACACACACACACACACACACACACACACACACACACACACACACCAGATCCATGGGAGTGCCTAGTACATACCCTGTGAACTCCTTAAAGGGGAAAGTTATAGTTAAGAAAAGAATTAAATCATTGGGATTCGTAATGGGAAAGGTTAGTGTGCTACATCATAAGGTGGTAGATAAAAGAGCTAAAAGTTTTATTTTCATTAAAATCATAAATAGGGCATGGATTGTTCTTTAAATCAGTGCAGCACTTCTCTTCTACGAGGCATAGAAGCTACTGGGTAACCAGGTACCTAAAGGGGAGCTGATGGCTCTTGATCAGATAGCACCAGATGATAGTTTCTAGGGACCTAGGTCTGGAGGTAGACTTACTGCTCGAAGTGAAGAAGAGACCCAGGCCTCTAAATTATCACTTCTGGGCTATGCTGTTATCAGCCATTCTGATCGTGGGTGTTGGGAGTCTTTTTCTGCGTTACAGTTAATGATCTCTTCTGCTGTCCTTGAGAGTCCTGAACTAAAATCACCAGTAAACTGAGGTGAAAGTGAGCAAAAGGAGTGGGTTAAAATCAGAGCGGCAGCTTGGGAAGGTAGTAATTCTATGTCCTTGGAGATCTCTGACTATCTTAGATGGGGTGCTCTATGCCTGGATCCTAAGCATTGATAAAGATAATTGCGGAAAGGCAGATCTTTGTGTTTACCTAGGAGAGAGGAACAAGGCCTACCAGTGGGAAACTGTTCTCACTAAACAGTTCTGAACTGTGGGAATTAATTCCCAAATATGTAACAGAAATCGGAATTAGCCACAGTGAAAAATCTACAACAAAGTCAGCCACTTTATTCCCAAAGCAATAATGCTCAAAAGTCTTGCCTTTTGGTTTAGCCAGTACCAGATCCCTTGGTGCTCATGAAAAGATGGCTGAACAATTACTGTATAATGTTGTGACTTGTAGCAATTCTAGCTGAAGCTTCCCTAGTCCTTTTGTGTCAAGTCATAAACCTTCCTACCTTACTATCTTCTTTTAGAGCCCAGGACCGTTGTGTTGATGTACATAGTTGCTAGAGACAAGATTTCTACTTAGAAAAACAGGTCTTCTGACATCTTTTGTGTCTTTCCAGATCTGGTTCAAGAGCCACCATGCCAAATACAAACAGAAAAATATGCAGAAAATTCAAGAAAGACTGCCATAATCTAGCGGAAGCTCTAAGGCTGCTCCTGGGTCAACCTATTCCTGTGGTCACTTATCTGTTCTTGCCTCTGGCAATATAGAGTCCATGCCTCCAGGCACAGCCACTGTGGGCTCCATTCCCCAAGTGAACCCCAGCTGGATTCTTCATATCTGGGTCATAGACTAGTGTGTGATGCAGCTTTCCCTGACCTCTCCAATTCTTCTTTTTCCCTCCAGGTGTGGTTCAGGGACCAGAGGACAAGATACTCTCAGGAACATCCCCAAGATCATCTAGAATGCCAGGGAATTGAGGAGAAGTCAGATGTCAGTGCATGAGAACAAATGTTCATGTCCCCATCAATGCCCTTGTTATTGTTTATTGAATATTTTATTTTGTTGGATTTTAGTAATCACATATATGTGTAATTAAACTTAATTTTTTAAATATGTGTTATATGTACATTGATCTGGACGCCCCATGGTCAGCTGCTTTTTGTCCAACAAGGCCTTTCATTAAAGGTCACAATATGCAATATTCCCAGAAGCTTCTTAGTTTCAGGAGGTCCTATTTATTTATTGTTGCTCTCAGTGCCTGTGCTACTAGCGTTATATTTAGAAAGTGCCCATATATTGCCCATGCATAAAAGGCTACTTTCCACTTTCTCTTCTATTAGCTTCAATGTGGTTGGATCTATATTGTGGTCTTTAATCCATTTGGACTTGAATCTTGTGCATGGGGATAGATATGGATCTATTTTCATTCTTCTGCGTGGTAACATCCAGTTATGCCAGAACCATTTGTTGAAGATGCTATCTTTTTTCCATTTGCAGAATTATCTTGGTTTGTGTTTTTATGTTGTCTGTATTTCGGTTTTCAAATCTTGATCTATTTCCTTCAGCTTTTTGATAGTTCTTCCTTGACTTTCTTTTAAAGATCTATTGTTTTCTTTGAATTTTTTTGTTTGTCTTTTCCTCTTATTTCTACTTTTTTAAAGGGAACTTTTCATTTCTCTTTAAGGATATCTATCATCTTCATGAAGTTTTATTTTAGCTCATTTTGTTTGGCTTTCTCTGCATTGGGATGCTCAGCTCTTGCTGGTGTAGAGCCACTAGTTTCTGACTGTGCCATATAGCTCTTTATATTGCTGAATGTATTTTTATACTGTTGTCTACCCATTTCTTCTTCCAATGGGTACAGCTGGGGCCTGTGGGTTAGGGGACTGCTGTTCCTCCAGGTTAATCCACGGTCTTATTGGTGGTCACAGATGCAGCTTTTGGTCTCCCCAGCGTGTACCCTGGGCCAAGGCTCGGGTGGTCACCCACCCATGTGTATGCAGGGCCAAGGCCCCAGGGTTGCTCCTCCAAGTGTAGGAGCCAGCCTAGAGTCAAGTGATCACAGATGTGGTGAGGGATTGTTGGAAGTGTGTTTTGATTTTTCTCAGGTTTCTGGGACTTTGGTGATTGAGAGTGGGGCTTGGAGTGTGCCTCCAATGGCTAGAGCCTAGAGAGGACGGTCCTCCAACTGGGAACCCAGACATTCACCTCTCCAGGTGCAGTCAGGGTCAATTCTCTTGTGGTCACAATTGTAGTGGGGGATGCTTTGGGGCATAGGGTGGCAGAACCCATGTTTCTGGGGTGTCTGTGGGTAGGGGTGGGGGTTGGCATGTGGCTTTAGGGTCTAGGGCATAGAAAGTAGGGGCATCAAATCTCTGTAAATCACAGATGTGGTGGTGATGGTTCAGGTCATGGGGAGGCTGAAGGTCTCTGGGGTTTTGGTGGGAGGGAGTGGGGTGCAGAAGGTGCTAGGGCATAGAGAGGAGGGCTTTTTATCCAGGAACCCAGACACTCAATTTTCCAGGTATAGTCAAGGTCAAGGCTCTGGTGGTTTCAGATAACAATGGGGGAGGTGTTTGGGGGAGGCTGCAAGCAGGTCTCTGTGGCTTTAGTGATTGAAATTTGGTTTGGGATGTGCTTTAGGGGCTAGGGATTAATGAGCAGGACCCTCCAGCCAGGAGCCCAGTCACTCATCTCTCCAGGTGAACTCAGGACCCAGGTTTTTATTACAAACTATAAACAGTATTATTGCTAATATATCTGAAACCTTTACCTCTTTTTGGAAACTTAGAAAGATTCATAAGAAGCTTCAAGGAGTCATGCCTTGGATTCACCTGTTACAGATCAAACAAATTCCAAACTTTCCTAGTATAGACAACATCCTAATTTCTGCAAGTTACAGAAAAGATTACATTGGCCCTTAACATCAGCAATAAACTGGCATGTCAGTTCAAAAGACACACAAGACAAATAAAGAATTGTAGTGCCTATTAGCATACCACAGTGCATGCTGACCTCCAAGCTCTCTGGCCAAGTGCCTGTTGGAGAGTCCACAGAGATATTCATTGTCCTGGCTCCTTTCAGCTCTTCTCACTCCATCTTCTACCCCAAATTTCTCCAGGTTATACATTTCTTTCCCCAGATTCTGATTCCTATATAACTCTGTTGTTCCCTTGACTCTCTTGGTCTTCTTGGTGACTCTTTCTCTCTTGGCTTTCTCTCTGTTGATCCTCCTTTCTTGCTTGCCAAATCATGGTCTGGCCAATTCTGCCGATCATGTTTAGTCTACTCCTTTCTCTCTCTGTTCTAGATGTTCCCAGAAGCCTCTTTCTGTATTCTCCATTTTACCTGTCAGGAAAACCTTCCCCTTAACCATAAAAATATAAAAAAAATTGTATTCTTTCTCCCATTTTCACATTCTGATTTAAATATAAGTGTCTTTATGACATGCAAGTAGAAGGGTACTGTGTGAGAAGAGAATGTAATAATAGGAACAAAAGTATGGGACTTGACAGTGGAGAAGCAATACTGGGTAAATTACAATGCTGTGCATGTATTTATCAGAGTGTCATAATAAAGTCAATAATTTTATATGCCCACCAAACATTTTCATCAAAAAGAAGAAAACATGAAATTCAAATATGATATTCCAAGTAAATGTAAGTTTATAAAAGTCTTACACCATACGCTATTTAAATGAGGTTTGAAAATCTCTATAAATACAATTTATTTATTCGTTTTGCCTAAATGTCACAGAATAAAAAGTACAGTTTATTGTAGATTTTCTATGTTTAAAATATTAAAAGGATTGTTTTGAAGCTAATTACATGAAGCACATTGGAGTGAACTGACAATTATAACAGACCAGTAATAAATGAAGAAAAACAGCTATTTGATGACTCAGGACACCAAGTTTCTTGGCTGCATAGATGATTCAGAGGTCAAGAGCATTGTACTACCCTTGTATAGGATCTGATTTCAGTTGCTAGGTCACAAAGCAGGTGGCTAACAGCATCATGTAATTGCAATTCCATGAGAATCAATGCACTCTTCTGGCCTCTGAAGGCATTACACACATAAATGTGTAAGTGGTGCGGGAGAATTGTCTGTATTCTGTCAATCATGTTTTAAATAAACGCCAATTGGCCAGGCAGGAAGTATAGGCGGAAAAACCAGACAGAAAATAGAGGTGATGCAATGAGAGCAGGAGAATTCTGAGAAGGGGGAAGTTGATCCGTCCCACTCCTGCCCAGTCCACCGAAGCAACAGGATGTGGTCTGCCCCACTGAAAAGGGTTGAGCCACATGGATAACATAGATCAGAATAATGGGGAAGTATAAGCTAAAAGAGCTATTAAGTAGCCTGACCTAACGGGCCAATCAGCTTTATAACTTATAGAGATCTCTATGTGATTTTCTTTGGGGCTTGCTGTCTGTGGGGTACAAGGTGGGACAAAAACCCCAATAAGTAGGCCTCGATCATGTTACATGTTAGCACACACACACACCTTAAAGCTAGCACTACTTTACTCTTACTACTATTATCACTGCTGCTACTACTAATTATTAAAGAACTACACAATTCAATTATAGGATTTATTTTTTGACCACACAGTCATTCACAGTACAAATACATGATTTAAAAAGTTTTAAGAATTTATTGCCATGGGAACAGTTCCGGTGGGAAACCAATCATTTTCTCCTGGAACACTTTATCAAAGGCTTCAGCTTGGGCTACAGTAAAGTGATTCTTCCAGTCTCCAGTTGTGCCTGGAAAATGTGAAGCAGACACAAAGATGGGTTAATGATGATCTTAACACTATCACTCCTTAACTTAAAATGCTTAACATATCTCTCAATCCACTCTTCACATACTTGACAAGGAACAAACAGTATATAAAGTGAAACTACCTGTGACTCCCTATATAATTCTTCTTATGCCTTGCAATAATATGCAAACAGACTTCTACCTCTGTGGAAATATTGACCCACTTTATTCTTTCCCATCCTGTCAACTACAAAATCTAACAGCATCAACACTAGCTCAAACTCTAGATGGCCAGATTATTTCTGCTCCCCACTATACCTGATTGCACCACACTGTTCATCCCAACAGAGTTTTTTATCTTAATTATCCAAGCTGACTTCAATTGTTCTTTCTACATTTTATTGTTTACTTAGAGAAGTTCTGAAAAGCATGCAAGCAACTTTTAAAACATCTTTTAAAGTTAATTTTAATTATGTGTATAGGTGCACATGAAAGCAGGTACCTTCAGATGTTAGAGGCAGTGTATCTCTTGGAGCTTGAGATACGCACAGTTGTGAACTACATGACAGTAACGATGTAAGAGACCCAGAAACAGTCAGCAGTGAATGTCCCAGGACTCCTGTTTTCAATCAGTATGGTGTTTGGTTATGTATGCACACCTACATTATTTCATCCTCTGTCCTTTTCACAAACTTTGGTTTTGATAACTGCATTATAAGATGTCTCTAGATGTAATGTTAAATTGTCCAACTGTTCACACTGCATAGTGTGTACCTTCACACTGGAGTGCTCATATCTTCCATATAATTATGTTTTGTTCTTTTGTTTTCTTAGTAATGGCACTGTAGTCATCTCTTCCTTTCTTCCAAGCAGAACTCTGAATCCCCTATCCTTGCTGTATTTTATTTTATAATTGTGATGCTTTGACATGCTCATTTCTATTTTGTATATATGCACAAAATCTAATATATTTGAAATGTAAAATGATTCATAAATTGTAAAAGCTTTCATTTAATCAAGCACATCAGGCAAAGGGAACGTACTCAACATGAGTTTGTTGAAAGCATTCCTGAATGAGTGAAGAAGGTATTGGCATTGTTCCATTTTGCTGACGCAGAAAAATTAGTCCCTGAGATTTTACCCAGCATGATATTGATGAATTCAGGTGAAGCAAAAAAGATTGGCAATAAATGTCAGGCTTTTCCTTATCATATTACATTCTTTATTAAAGACTTGTTGTTAATTATGTATATATCATTCTGCCTGCATGTATCTGTGAAAGCCAGAAGAGGTCACCAGATCTTACTACATGGTTGCAAGCCATCATGTGGTTGCTAGGAATTGAACTCAGAACCTCTGGAAGGACAGTCATTGTCCTTAACCTCTGAGCCATATCTCCAGATCATCACATTATTTTCTGGAAGAATCATGTACGTTAATTTTAAGCCTCTAGTAGTATTTATTAAAATATATATGAAGAATTTATAATTAAATAGTAATTATTGACATACCATATTCAAATAATATAGCATTATTTATATGAATATAAGACTGCCATCTGTTATGGTGGGAAGTTATAAGTATCCTTTTCTAATCTCAGCTTTATAGTTATCATCACTTTTAGAACAAGTTATTTTAATTTTTCCCACAGCACGCCTGGCTTTTAATAAACCGGAATAGATGCTTACATACCAGAACTTCAAATTCAATGTGAATGAGTCAAGTTAAGAGAAGCATGTTTTTGAAGGTACACACATGAAGTTCTAAGTTAGAATATGTAAATATCCTGTGCACCTTACAAGTAAATACTTCTTCTTTTTCTAAAAATCTCCTCAAACTCTGGTGTGTCAGGGGACAAGATAACCCTACTGCATGATGGCTTAATTCTTGTTGGTAAGAAAATTCCTAATAGTTCTGGTAGCTGTAAGTCTCACAAAAATATTTTTGTTCAGACTCTACTTGGCATTTCTTATGGCCTGTAGATAGTGGGCTTCTCCCTAGATCTTTTTCTGCCTCTAAGATTAATGTCTTAGACATTCGTACACAAATACACACATATACACACATACAATCACACACACACACACACACTTGTGTATGTAAATAAATATAAATATATCCTACTGAGACATATGATACATGAGCCATACTATATTTTGGAATAGAATAAGTAAAAATCCTATTTTGGTCTCATGCCCCACCACTCTATGATAGAGGAAGCCTGAAGTTTAAGGCTGAAGTATCTAAATTATTGGTAGAAGAAAATGAAATCCATTGTTCTCTGCTTCCTGCATATATACCCTAGTTCTTTACTCATCTCCAGAGACCTGATATCTGACTCATTCCTTCTTCAACACTGACTCCCATCTCACCAATTACTTGCTAGAAAGGTGTAGGTGAGATTCCAGGTGTTATTCACTCTGGCAAAGTTACTCCTTAATTTTAAAGCAATGAAATCATGCCCACATTTTTTCCCAGCTTTGAGAGGTAGCACAGACATAGAGAAGATGGAAATTGCCATTCCACGAGAGACAATTCAGAACCAACTGAGTAGCCCTGAGTCTGAAGCAATTCAAATTTAGGTTGGAAAATACTGTTATATTGTAGCAGTGGTAAATAATTTGCATTGTCTTTATAGGTCTAGAGCCTACTATGAGTCAGTAATCTTGACATATTCAATATCTTTTCAAATCATTTTGTAGGAAGTGATTTCAGTGTTTATCATCCCAGATATATCTTTGGTCCCATGCATTGACATTTTCTTTAGAGTTGAGTTCTAAGATACAGAGAGCCTTACAGAGCCTCATTGCAACATGTCTACACTTCATTTTGTATTGAGGGTACTGGACAGATGCAATGCCAAGATACTCTCCCACAACAAGTCAATTCTTTTTCAGAGTTCCTGAAAGCCACATCATCAACATGGAAAGATTCCATTGCAAGGTCTGCAAGAAACCATGTTGTAATGAGCTATGACTTTTGAAACATGCCCAACTTTCTTATAGTCTCTTTGATATGTAGAGAGCTGCATGGAGGCACACCTGATTGTGCTGGCTCCCGCCCTCTGCGATCCCAAAAGCGAGTGTTCTCTGTGATAATCAACTCCTAATTATGGCTAAGACCTGACTTATGCTATTATCATGCAATGATTGTCAGCTGCTTGCATATGTGTAGACCTATGGGCATTGCCCACGTGGCTATCCGGGGTTGGCAGCCTGTGCCTTTTTAAGGGCTTGGAGAGTTTTGCCCAGGGAGGGGGAGGGAGAGAGAGAGAGAGAGAGAGAGAGAGAGAGAGAGAGAGAGAGAGAGAGAGAGAGAGAAAACAAGGTCCTGAATAAACTGCCTAGTAAGAAGAGCTCCGGTGTTGCATCTTCCTTGCTGGTCGAGGCTGAACGCGACAAGTGGTGGCCAGTATGGGGAACCTCAAAACCTCTCTTCATGGAGCCCAGAACTTGCTGCAGTCAGGAGGTGCACCGGTAAATCCTCAGGTAAGATTGAGGAATCGCAACAAGTGGGTTTTCTGTTCTCACCAATAGAAAAAGGGAGAGCAAGGTAGTAGAGCTATGACAAGAGTGGATGGGTTAAAAGTGAAATTGTACTAATCTAACATTTGTTCAAATGGGCACTTCACCTTCGCGTCCAATTTTTTAGCTCTTAAAGGAGTCAGATCAGTTTGAAGGATAGTGTGGCGTTACTTGAAAGACCAAAGGTATAGTGAAGCAATAGAGAATAGCCAGGCCGCCTTAGAGATACAACAGGAGAAGAGATCTGAGCCTCTGAAAAAGCTATGTTTGATGCTGGGTCAGGTAAAGGTACAAGGAAAAAGAACCCAGGAAAAGGAAAACAGGATTACATCCTAGTCTGTCAGAACTGGAGGAGTCGGATATTTCCGCTCACTCAGAGTCTGAGGAGGAGGAGGAGGAAGAGGAGGGCTTCTATGTGGTCCCCCTAGAATCTATCTGTAAATCTCTAGACAGGATAAAGATCAAGAGAAAAAAAAGGGAGGAACAGAAGCAAAAACAACTTGAAAGTACAAGGAGTGTAACTCCTTCGGCCCCCCCTCTGTATCCTGAGGTCATGGGAGCAGAAGGAGGGATTTCTTTCAGTCCTGGAGTATGGAAGGAGGTCAGAGCGGAAATGATGACCCAGAAAGGAGTTAGAATGATGACTGCTTTCCCAGTATTTCAAGATCAACAAGGTAACAGATATCATGAGCTGTTAGATTTCAAGGTTATAAAAACATTGGCCAAGTCTGTCCAGGCTTATGGTGTTTCAGCTTCTTTTATGGTGGCTCAGGTGGAGGCTTTACATAGGTATGCTAGGACCCCATCTGACTGGATGAACCTTGCAAAGGCTTGCTTATCCCCTGGTCAATATTTAGATTGGAAAGCTTCTTTAATTGAATTTGCCAATGGCCAGGCTGAGATAAATTTAGCAGCTGGGGCAGCTCAAGCAGCCTGGGATACAGACATGCTACTCGGACAAGGTAGATTTGCCAATCAGCAAAATGGATATCCACCTCGGGTGTATGAGCAAATTAACAATCTTGCTACTCGAGCCTGGAAGTCTCTGCCAAATAGAGGGGAAGTAAGGGGTAATCTAACGAAGATTATCCAAGGACCCACAGAGCCTTTTTCTGATTTTGTGGCTAGACTGGTGGAAGCGGCAAGAAAGATGTTTGGTGATCCTGACACCGCTATGCCATTAGTCAAGCCGTTAGCATATGAACAATGTACTAAAGAATGCAGGGCAGCCATTACCCCTTACAAGAACAGAGGGCTGGAATATTGGATGAGAGCATGTAGAGAGCTAGGGGGCCCGTTAACCAATTCTGAGCTAGCTGCTGCTGTACTTCGGCTAAGTAAAAACGGGAACAATATGGGAACTTGCTTTCGATGTGGCAAGACAGGCCATATAAGGCGTAACTGCCCTCAAGGAGGAAGCACTCAGCAGGGACATGCCCAGGAAGCTGGAAATGGTCAACGCCCAATTCCAAGACTATGCCCCAGATGTAAAAAAGGAAGGCATTGGGCGATTGGGTATAGGTCAGTAAAAGATATTAATGGACAACCCCTGATAAATGTTACTATGCCAAAAAACAGACAGCGGGGCCCCCGGCCTCAGGGTCCCCAAATATATGGGGCAGTGGAGGATCAGAGCAGAGAAGGGAGTCACAAGCAGTGGCCAACCTTCAGACACCCCAAGGACCGCGGCGAGCTACTGCAGGTTCAGCAGGATTGGACCTTCATGCCACCACCAGACTCGTATTAACCCCCCAAATGGGAGTTCAGACAGTAGACTCTGATTTTCAGGGTCCTCTTCAACCTGGTACAGTGGGATTATTACTAGGGAGATCATCTATTACCCTAAGAGGGTTACGTGTCCATCCTGGGATAATTGATCCAGACTATACAGGCATTGTTAAAATCATGGTTGAGTCGCCTAAAGGCATTACCGCGATTTCCCCAGGTGATAGGATAGCTCAACTTGTTATTTTGCCTAGTCTACATGACAAACATCCAGCTAAAGACATTGAAAGAGGAGATAAGGGATTTGGTTCATCAAGTACAGACTTAACATTTTTATCCTTGGATTTGGACCAAAGGCCTATTTTACAACTAACTGTTAATGGAGTCGAGATCATAGGCCTTTTGGATACAGGGGCAGATAAAAGTATCATAGCCAGTAAAGGTTGACCACGAGGATGGCCTATACAGACCTCATCACACACCTTACAAGGATTAGGATATGCTAGTACCCCTAATATTAGTGCTAACTTATTAAATTGGCAGGATACAGAGTGCCACTCCAGAGTAATTCAACCTTATGTTCTTGAACTTCCAGTATCATTATGGAGAAGAGATCTCATGAAATCTATGGGTTTTAAATTAAGTAATGAATATTCAGAAAAGGCTCAAACCATTATGAAAAATATGGGCTGCCATCCGAATTTTGGATTGGGAAGGTATTTATAAGGACGGAAAGATCCGATAATGGCAGAACTAAGAAAACCCAGACAAAGGATGGGTTTTCTTAGGAGCCACTGGGGAAGGAATTCCCATTACTTGGAAAACAAAGGAGCCAGTGTGGGTTCCTCAGTGGCCTCTTTCCTCTGAGAAGCTCATGGCTGCCAATAATTTAATAATGGAACAGTTAACTCTGGGCCATATTAAACTATCCATTTCCCCCAGGAACACACCTATCTTTGTAATCAGGAAAAAAATCGGGAAAGCGGCGCCTATTATATGATTTGCAAGCTGTTAATAATCAAATGCAAGTCATGGGACCAGTGCAACATGGGTTGCCATTACTATCCTCTTTGCCTGCACCTGGCCTATTATTGTAATAGATATAAAAGATTGTTTTCTCTCCATCCCTTTGTTTGATAAAGACAGCAATAAATTTGCCTTTACAGTTCTGTCTCTTAATCATGAAGAACCAGACAAAAGATATGAGTGGGTTGTCTTGCCACAGGCAATGGCCAATAGTACTACAATGTGTCAGCTGTATGTGGGGGAGGCTATTACACCCCTGAGAGAAAAATTTCCCACTCTAAGATGTGTTCATTATATGGATGATATATTGATGACTGCCAAGAATGAACGAATGTTAGATCAGGCCTATGTGGAGCTTATTAAGCTACCTGAAAGGAGAGGGCTGCATATAGCCCCCGAAAAGGTACAAAAGGATAAAATTGTTAATTATTTAGGAGTAAGAGTTTGTGAGAAACAGATTATCCCTCAAAAAAAGAGTTAAGGAAAGATAGTTTAAAAATGCTAAATGATTTTCAAAAGCTGTTAGGTGACATAAATTGGATTAGATGTTATTTGAAGTTACCAAACTATGAGTTAAAACCCCTGTATAGTGTTTTAAATGGAGACTCTGCTTTGGATTCTCCAAGGCAATTGACTACTGAGCCACGAGAAACATTAAAAAAGGTGGAAAACAGGTTACAAGACACCTTCCTACAAAGGATACAAGAGGGTCAAGATATTGCTTTATGAATTCTTCCCTCATATTACCAGCCCACAGGACTTATGGCAGAGTGGGCCATTGCTTTGGATCTATCCTAAGATATCTCCAGCTAAATCTCTTGAGCATTATCCTACTGCTGTAGCGACTTTGGCATTAACCGGAATTCAGCAGTGCCTGCAATATTTTGGTGTTGCCCCCGCTACCATTATAAGGCCTTATTCCAACCATCAAATAAAGATTTTATGTGCTACCTTAGATGAGTGGGCCATCTTGCATTGCTCTTATCCAGGGCCTATAGATTGCCATTATCCTAAACATTCATTGCTGACTTTCTTTAAGGAACACCCAGTGATATTTCCCAAAATTACTACTTTACAACCCATTCCAGAGCCAGTGTTATTTTTACAGATGGATCTAAGACTGGTTGTGGCACTTATATGGTAGATTCCTTGGAGCCTGTTATACATCAATTTTCTCCTGGAGCCCCTCAACAAGTTGAACTGGAGATTGTAATAGAAGTGTTTAAGGCCTGCCCTTTTGCATTCAATCTAATTTCAGATTCATGTTATGTTGTTAATGTCTTAAGATCCTTAGAATGTGCGGGACCCATTAGGTCTTCCAATCCTGTACATATACTACTTGTACAATTACAGCTTTTACTCTGGCATCGAAAAAATCCTTTTTTTGTACAACATGCACATACAGGATTACCAGGTCCTTTAGCTGAGGGCAATGACAAAGTAAATCGTTGTACCAGACGAGAATGGATATTTCTCGCCTCTGCTTTACAGAGAGCATATGATTTTCATAAGGAATTTCATGTTAATGCCAAAACCCTACAACAAAAATTTAATATCTCTCATGCTGATGCGCAGAAAGTGGTTGTAGATTGCCCACAATGTGTTGTTTATCATCATCCTCAAACCTTGGGAATCAATCCACATGGATTACTCCCTCTTAAAATTTGGCAAATGGATGTTACACATATTTCGGAATTTGATAAGCTGAAATATGTGCATGTTTCAGTTGATACACGTTCTGGCATTATTCATGCCACACCCATGACAGGTGAAAAGGCAACTCAGGTGATTGCTCATTGTCTAGAAGCATGGGCAGTCTGGGGCAAGCCTCAACAATTAAAGACTGATAATGGTCCTGCTTATACTGGACAAAAATTCACCTCATTTTGTCAACGTATGGGTGTTCAATTGACTCATGGACTGCCAGACAATCCACAAGGACAAGGCATCGTGGAACGTGCCCATCGATCTCTAAAGGAGATACTTCAAAAACAAAAAGGGGGAATAGGCCATAAGCAAACCCCTAAGAATAGACTTTCTTTCGCCTTATTTACTTTAAAATTTTTAAACTTGGATAACTCCATTCAGTCTGCCACAGACAGGCATTCGTGTCCGTCTAGTCCTTCAAAAGGAATGGTGACCTGGAAGGATGCTTTAACAGGGGTTTGGCATGGACCCGATCCCGTGCTGGCATGGGCACAAGGTGCTGTTTGTTTTTCCACAGGATCATTTGGACCCTATTTGGGTGCCAGAACACCTGGTGAGGAAGGTGCAAGTGCAGACGGAGGCAGAAAAGGATGTTACAGATATGTCTGGGGATCCTGTGCCTGTTTCTCATGCACTCAACGGAGAAAGTGATGGCGGAGCTGTGGTGGGGGATTCTGTCAGCCTTTCCCAAGCCGATGCCAGTTCGCCATGACCTGGATCATCATAACCATGAATCATCTGAAGGAGTGGGTAGGAATAGGAGCCCTAACAGGCTTAATGGTGCTTGCCTCCCTGGTATGCCTATGGTGCATTTGTCACATAAGGGTTTCACAGCATCGCAATGCAGTTATGATCATTCAGGCCTTTACAGCCATTGAAGCAGGATAGTCCCCTCAAGCTTGGTTATTTATATTTGAGCACAGGATGCGAGGCTTGTGCACTGCACTTGAGGTCATAGAAGTCGACCTCAAGAAGAGCAAGTCGGATTGCATGTGGGTTGGTGTCTAATTCGCATCTCTGTAAAAAGACACCGGACAGGTCTAGTGTTCTCTGAGTGGATGACACCTGGACAAACACTAGTACATGTTCCATTTTTAACAGAGATCAGACCTCTACTCTTGCCTGTTGCTTTACAAAACCAAAAGGAGAAACTGTAGAGAGCTGCGTGGAGCCACACCTGATGATGCTGACTCCCACCCTCCTGGATCCCAAAAGAGAGTGCTCTCTGTGATAATCAACTCCTACTTATGGCTAAGACCTGACTTATGCTATTATCATGCAATGATTGTCAGCTGCTTGCATATGCGTGGACCTATGGGCAGGGCCCAAGTGGCAATCCGGGGTTGGCAGCCTGTGCCTTTTTAAGGGCTGGGAGAGGTTTGTCTGGTGGAGAGAGAGAAAGAGAACAAGGTCCTGAATAAAGTGCTTGCAGGAAGAGCTCCAGTGTTGCGTCTTCCTTGCTGGTTGAGGCTGAACGTGACATTGAAACAACAAGCTCTCTACATATTCTGACATATTTTGAGCTAGATATATTTTTTTCACCTTTCCTCATGAGATGCAAACCATTAGGAACCACATCTTCTGTGATGAGGCTAAAATTGGACATTTTATTTTCTTTCATGACTTGGAAGGAACTGTACTTGAGGACCAGATCCAGCTCATCTTTCTCTAATTTCTTTCCTAGGAAGTCACAGATCTTCTCTATGGTTCCTCTTGTGTCCTAAAATAGAAGAAACAAAAAAGATGCTAATGAACAGAGAGATCTGAGAGAACAGATGCAGAGAAGTTAACTGTGGATGGACACTGGAAAGGGGGCATGGAGAAAGAAATGACACCATGAAATGAAAAGAGCATTGAAAGATTTGAGGAAAGAAACAGGGCATTTACAGATGGCAGAAGTCACACACACAGCATTTTATAATGAGTGGGACTGGCAATGTGTCTGATGTCTGGACCTAAAAGACAGAGACTGATTTCTTTTAGGGAGGAGAGGATACTAGAGACAGCATCTCACATAACAAGGCTGTTCTCAAACTTAATTTGTAATAGATGAAGGCCTGGTACATGCGATCCTCCAGTTTCCAATTCTGTAAAGTTGTGTTCACAGATGCATGCCAACACACCCACTAAATGCACTGGGATATTTTTTCCTTTAGACAGGGTCTCACTATGCAGCCTTGTTTGGTGGGATGGAACTTGATATGGAGACTGGATTGACCTCAAGCTCAAATAGGTAATCCACCACCTGAATTTGCTTTCTAAGTGCTGGCATTTAAGGTGTTCACCACCATACCCCACTTGCCTGAGCATTTAAAGAGACTTAAAGAGATACTTTCAGACAGTGATACATGGGAATGAAGCAGTGTGCACAAAGATTTTGAGAGAAGTTAATATTTACACCGTGTAATACTGTTTTCTATGGGTAACTGAGAATAATATATTTTGCAGCACTTTCATAAGAATGATATCAATATTAATTACTTGGGGGCATTTCAGGGAGCTTTTATTCTGTTTTGAGTTATGTTATCATACTATAATTAAGATATCCATCACATTCATATTCTTCTTGCTTCAGATACCCATATGCTGGAATCACAAATGTGCACTGTCCCAATTGTTAATCTAAGACAGTCATAAGAAGGCAGAAGCTTGGAATAATGAAGACTTTGCTTTGAATTCTAGCCCTTTTCATGGAACTCTAAAGGTATTATTGATGCCAAACTTTTATTACATAATTTTCAAAGATTCATAATATTTTATGGGAACATAAACAATCAGGGCAATAACGGAAAATAATGTGTTGAATTTTGTGAACAGGAGACTTATGGAAAACAGCCCTACCATGCAACAGATACAGTTGGATAATAATAAATTTTATTTAATTTATTTATTAAATTCATTTAAAATAAATAATAAATGAGAAAGTAAAAGATTTTTAAAAAGCAAGGAGTCTTTGGTGTTGCTACATAAAGGGAAACTTTCTTTTCTTAGGAGAAAACATTAAGGAACCAAGTTCCTTTTTGAATGACCCAATTTTCCTGTCTTTGTTGCTCCTTTCTATTTTTCATTAAAAATTGCTTTTTCTGACTTTTGTCAGGGATGCAGGTAGGCTGGCTGCATTTTACATTTCCCTGTGCCCCTGTAGATCTAATCTCCCAGTCTCATCCCCACTTTTTCCACAGAAATATCTGTGGCTACTTCCCTATCTAGAGTAGATCTCACAGATGTTCTTCTAACTTCACTGCTCCAGTTCAATATATTATCCCAACACACAAATCTAAAAGTCCTGTCTTGGGAACTCACCGATGACTCTGGCTAGGGAAGAGGTAAGTTAATTGAAGATCATCACCTATTCCTCATTACTTTGAGACCAATGCCCCAATGTTACCTCCAACTATGCATCAGAATATCTGCATTATCCACCTACATCTCTAGTAGATCTCATAGACCACTCCTAACATCCCTATCCCAACTCATTGCATTGTTCCACACTTCACCTCCACCAAGCATTCCCTGGGAACTCACAGGCCAAGATGGACAAGGAAGTAATTTGGCTAAATGCAGATCTTCACCTACACATTTGTTACTCCAAGTCCAGTCTCCTAGTCTCATTCCCAGCTCTGTGTAGAATACCTGGTTCAGCATCCCTCACACAAATGCTACTGTTGCAAATGGATAAAACCAATATGAAACTCCAAAGTCCCTTCTCCCTACTCATTACTTTGTCTGAGCCCCAAAATTCAGAAGACACTCTCTAAGAACCCATATGCCACTCTAACAGTAAAGCAAGTGGGCTAACTGCAGATCTTCCTTACTCCCTCCATTCTTCCAATTCCAAACCTTAGTCTCACAGATTTTTATCAAACTTGCTGCTATGAATTATTCTCAGTGGCCTCATTCCCAGTTGACTGAGTAGATTCTGTGGAAAACTGCTTGCTATCCTCCTGTGGACTTTCTTCTGCTCTTCTTAGCACATTCCCAAATATATGTGTCAGCTTCCTATATCCAGACACACATTTTACCTGGAATTACCAGCGGTCACACTGATCAGGATCCCAGGCAACAAAGAGCCACCACACTGTCTGAGTATCAAACAGGTCAAAAGAATAATGAAGGAAGCACCAATGCAACATGACAGGGCCAGATATCAACACTTAGAATTACAAGTTCCCTAATCTCAGAAGAGAAGAGTACATCCTATAAGTATAATCAATATCATCCTGGAGAATATGTCTTCACTGGAGGCCAGCAACACTACTACAGCAGTTCCTAATGATTTCAGTGTAGCTATAGAGCAAGAAAAGGACCTTAAAACAAGAAATAAATAAATTCTATAAAGAAATCTTTCAAAACACAAACATTGGAAAGAAATGAATAAAATATTCAAGACCTGAAGGTGGAAATAGAATTAATCAAGAAAACTGAAACTGAAGCAAATCTGAAAAACAAAAATTTAGGAACTTGAACAGGACCCTCAGAGGTGAGCTTCATGAACAGAATATGTGAGATGGATGTGAGACTCCTAGGCATTGAAGCCACTTTGATAAAAAAAAAAATGGATACATTTGTCAAAGAAAATGCTAAACCTAAAAGCTCCTAACACAAAACAATCAGGATACCTGGGATACTATGAAAAGATAAAGTTTAATAATAGGAATAGAGGTAGAAAAAGAAAAAAAACAAGTTTATTGGCATAGAAAATATTTCCAATACTCAGAAGAAAATTTCTGTAACATAAATGAGATTTCTATCAAAGTAAAAGAATCATACAGAACACCAAACAGATTGAATTGGGAAATAAAGTACCCCAGAACATGATAACTGTAAAAAATCTAAACACAGAATGCAAATTATGAATGGGTAAATGTGTAAGGGTTAGAATGGGAGGAAGAAGTGAGGAGTAGAAAACTGATAGGCTAGAAAAAATAAATGTGGAGAGAGACAGCTAAAATTAAGGGATATTTGAGGGAACATATGCAACCTAATAGATTAGAAACTTTATCTATCTATCTATCTATCTATCTACCCACCCATCTATCTTCCTAAAGGCAATCCAAATAATATAAACTAACAATGGGGGAATATAGTGTCCCAAATGGCCATGTCTATTCACCTAAGAAGCTTCTAGGACTGAGATAGGGTTACATGTAATTGAGTAGCTGGACAAAGAGATCTCATGGGAGAAACTCTAAAGAAGGTTGCATTCTAAAAACTGACAATAAGTTCCTCTTGCTCAAGACAACACCTTCATAACTCATTGAAATTTGAGATGCTGGACTGTAGACTATGCAGTGAATTTCCATCCCTACTTTACAGCATCTTTCTTACAGGAAGGTACTCTGCACATTATCCAAAGAGAAATGTACATATGAAGCCAGTCACAAATCCTTTGATCTATAATTGTGTCCTACCAGCAAGATATGTTAGGACACAAAGCTGATGTGAGTAACCAACAAATAACTTGTCTTATGTAAGGACCATTTCCTGAGATGGAACCCATACCTGATGCTGCTTTGGTGACCAGAGAATAGATGGCTGGGGGACCAAGCGTAAAACAAAGTAATACTGGTTTAAAAGTGTTAGTGACAAAATGACTCCAAATGATATTCTACTATGCTCAGATTAGTGCCTTGTTCAGACATTATCAGAGTATCTATCTCCTGAAACGGTTGGAAATAAATATAGAGATCCATAAACAGACAATACACAGAATGAGATACTGTTGAACAATCATCCCTACATGAGATGACTCTACCAAATACCTCCCTTGAGATCTCAGAGACTCTTCAGAAGAAGGAGGAGGAGAAGGAGGAGGAGGAGGAGGAGGAGGAGGAGGAGGAGGAGGAGGAGGAGGAGGAGGAGGAGGAGGAGGAGGAGGAGGAGAACAGGAAGAACAAGAAGAACAAGAAAAGTGTAAAAACAATAGAAGAGGGAGGACACCAAGAAAACAAGGCTCTCCACATCAATATAGAAAAGCTCACATGAACCCACAGACTGGAGCAGCATGAATATTGCCATACTAGTCTGCACCAATCCTCTGATTATATATTGGGACTTCCAGTTTAGTGATTTTATGGGCTTCCTTAGTGTATGAACATCTGCGTCTCTGCTTGTGCCGTCTCTTGTGTTACTTTCTTTCAGTTGGTTTGTCTTGTCCAAGTGTGAGGTGACAATATTACTTCATCATATTGAATTTTATTTTGTTATATTTTTAAAATATGAACAAATGAATAAATGAATGAATGAATGAAAAATCTAAGGCTAGGGTAAAGATTAACAGCTGAACTGCCATTTATTCTAGTTAGGAGAGGAAAAAATTAATTTTATTTAAAGTAATGGCATTGGATTTAACAACCACTTAAATACAGTCTTCATGTTCTGGAATAGTTGACCAACAGAGATTATAGTATCGTTTACTTTTGATGAAATTAAAAAAATATATATGGGAAGACAATGAACTGTGGCAAAAAGCTTATAGTAATTTTTGGATGAAATTAATAGCAATTTTCCCAAAAGTGAGAGAATTAACTTCATAAAGAGAACTACTTGGATCCTTCTCTGAATTGTATATGACATAGCAATAACAGGATCCCATACATTTTATACTGATGCAAATAATTCAGGAAATGCAGGTTACAATCAGAAAAATTAAGTAAGGTAGAACAAAGCTCTTATAATTCTGCCCAAAAGGCAGAGTTATATGCTATTCTCATGGTACTAAGGGATTTTAAATAACCTCTTAATATAGTTACTGATTTGCAAGTGTGCAGAAAGAGTTGTCTTGCATATTGAAACCAATGAACTTATGCCATATAAGTCATATAATGACTTCATTATTCATTCACGTTCAAGACATAATCAGGAATAGGCTTTCTCCCATATACATAACATACATCTGATCCATATGAGGTCTTCCAGGTCCTCTAGCACAAGGTAATGCAGAAATTGACTAATTATTGATTGGAAGTGTGCTGAAGGCCTCAGAATTTCACAAGAAACATCATGTCAATAGCAAAGGTTTAAAGAAAGTTTTCTATTACATGTCAACAAGCTAAGGATATTATAAATAGATGTCCTAGTTTCTCTTTCTATGACCAAGTACCGTTACCTGCAGGGAGTAACACAAAGGGTACTCAAAGGAATGAGATCTGGCGCATGGATGTGTTCCACTTTACAGAATTTGGAAAATTAAAATATGTACACCACACCATTGACACTTATTCAGGTTTTCTATTGGCAACTGCCTTTAGCTCAGGAAAGGCTTCTTTAGTAATCACACATTTATTAGAAGTTATGGCTATCATTAGTATACATGTACAAATAAAGACAGATAATGACTCAGGATATGTCTCTAAGGAATGAAATAGTTTTTTGCTTATTATAATATAAAGTATATTATGGGTATATCAAACAATCCTACAGGTCAGGTAGTTATAGAAAGATCAAAGTGAATGATGTGGGATTTCCCTCAGTATGTTGTGATTACCATTAACAAATAAAGAAACTGCTTTGGACCTAAAGCAGGAAAGAACTTAGCTAGGCAGGGAAACTAAACTGAATGCTAGGATAAAGAAGGACAGAGTCAGAGAGAAGCCATGTAGTGCTGCTAGAGCCAGATGGAACTTTAGTTGGTAAGCCACAACCATGTAGCAATACAAAGATTAATATAAATGTGCTAAATTAATATGCAAGATTTAGCCACTAAGAAGCTAGAGCTAATGGGCCAAGCAATGATTTAATTAATATGGTTTTTGTGTGATTATTTTGGTTTTGGGCATCCAGGACAAACAAGCAGCCTCCCTCCTACAAATTGGCACACCAACGTGCTGGACTAAATCCACTTAAAAACCTGAGAGAGCTTTAAAAGGAATTCTCGACATAAAAGAACAGAGTTTACAGTTTATTCGTATCCACAATTTTTTTTCTAGATGGGCTTGTGGTGAGTAAGGTGCCATGAGGAGCAGTAAAATCTGTGAGACTTCTTAAAAAAACAGAAACTTCCTGTTTTGCCAGCACAAATAGCTCTGCCTCATTTGGGAAGTTTGACTATTGAGCATTTAAATGGGGTTTGTGGATAGTGTACTGCAAGTTACTTGGTGGCAGCATGGCCAACTGGTTATCAGAGTTGAGGTGGTGATGATGGCTCCCACCTGGAAAGTCTCAGGCACTAAAGGACTTCTACCATTTTTGTACTGTACTGAGCAAGCCAGAAGTACTCTATATATCCTAGTAATGCTGCAGCTCAAGTTTTTAAGAAGCACTTAGCAATTTAAGTTCTCCTGGACAGCAAAGAATTACAGATACACAATAGGACACATCCAGACATGAAAGATCTCTAAATGGGCCACAGTGTTGAATAAATGTACATAGGCTTGGGGAGAAAAGAAAGAGTATAGAGAGTTATAAAAAGAAGTAAATGGTTTTTAAAAAATAAAAAAAAGTCTTCATAGAGATAGTAGAGACAGTCTTAGATTAAAGGAATAAAGATAATAAAATAAATATGAAAAAGTAATAGAGTAAAAATAAACCACAAAAAGATGGAATATACTCAGAGAATCTGGATTATGTATATTGCTATGTTTTCTTTGATTTTTTTTACTGTGAAGAGCAAAATACAGAGCGACATTTCATTGTACAAGCTGATAAGCTAAATTAGCATTTATATTATTAAGGTATCTTAACTTCAGAATTTGGGTCTAAGGAAATGTTGCTTTGGAAAAGAGGTTCTTCTTTTGTTTCCACAGAGGTTGAGAACCTGTGGGTTCATTCCAGGCTAATGTGGTTTAATGAACCAAGACCCCCTCAAAGGTTGCCTTAAACATCCCTTAAAACTTATTTTACCCAATAAACAGCAGAAAGAAGTTTAGACAGAACTATGCCCATATTCCCAACATTGTCGATAAATGTGTCTTTATATTTAAAAGGGGATATGCTATAGAGATTTGCATTGGTCTTGGTTTGTTGATACAAATTTAAGGTCAATTTAGTTACATGCTGTCTATGTATTTCAGATCTTGATTAAGGTATTGTATTTGCCCAGGTCATTTGAAATTGCAATGTGTAATTAAGAAATATAGGCTAATAGATAACCATCTTATAATAGTTAGGCTCATTGTCATGTTAGTTAGATTTTCTAGATGTACAAAGATGTATTTCAGATAGATATGTATTCTTTAAACCTTTCAAAGACAACAGAATATGTCATTTAAATGTTTTAGAATGTAGGACATTAAGAATGTAAGAGTCAGCGAATAAGAAGCTAGAGCTAATGGGCCAAGCAGTGTTTTAATTAATATGGTTTCTGTGTGATTATTTCAATTCTGGAGAGCATGGACAAACAAGTGGCCTCTCTCCTACAATTGACCTGTAAAGAATATGTTAAACAAACAGAAAAGGGTGGAAAATACCCACAGAAATACATTCCCTAATGCTTTATTAACCTTGAGTTTTCTTAACACTAATGAGAAATTAATAACAGCAGTAGAGAGACATTGATTAATAGAAACAACTTCTGATTAAGTCAGCTGGTATATTTCAAGGATATACTGACCTCACAATGAAAACAGGGAGAGGTGATACATTGGAGAAATGGTTTTGCACTTGTTTCCACAGGAGAGGAAAAGCTATGAATACCATAAAAATTGATAAAGATTTGATTTGAAAAAGAGAAACATCTTGAGAAAGAGAAATGACAGCTCATTCACAGAGGTGACAATCATGAGAAAACCTCACAAGTGTTGGGGCAGTGTTCTGTTCTTGTTTTTTACAGGAAAATACTCGTCTTCATAGAATCAAGAGACTTTGGACATCTAGATGCCTAAAGATGAAAAGATAGCTAGGCAAAAGAATCACCAGGTGAAGAGAAATCTGACTTATCATTTGCATGGTAAAATTTGATTATCCAGACATGTATACATCTCTAATTAAAAATAAGAGCTGACTTTGGAGTTGGACAATGATAATGCTTCTCTAAATCCAAGCATCTTATTAAAAGACAACTTTAGAATTTTTGTCTCATGTCATGAGCCATCTGTTATGGGACAGAAAGAAGATGGCTTTGAAGGAACATTTTACTGTTCTTCACGCCCATTTTGTCTATATTGTATCTTTCATTGAATATATGTCTTTATGAATAATGTTAAAATTTTCAACAATGAACACTAGATTTTCTTTTAGTAGTCTTTGAGACTTCCAAGTAGAAGATGGTCCCACAACAATGACACCACCTGGTTAATTATGACATCATAACACTAATAGTGCTACCATGAGACCAGTTTTTGGGGACCAGCTGCAGAAATGGTGAGCATTCTTACAATGCTTTGGTCAGAACTCCGAATAAGAACTTGACAAAAACCCCTATTGACTACTCAGAGAGCATATGCCATTATACAAAATAGTAATCTTTAATCTTAACTGTCATTTTACTTTTACAGGATACCATAGAAAGAACACCTCCGCCATCACAATTCAAAGCAATTCTAGAAGATGACATCCCCTCTCCCAACAAAGTTTGTCCTTAGGGTTAGGGATACCATTTTGAGAAAGATTATAATTCATATAAGGTTGGAAGTTGGGGTGGAAATTATGTAGCACCAGAGATCTAAAAAAAAAAAACCAAAAATGAAGAGGGAAAACTGAATGGGATGATAGGTAGATTAGTATGAACTTACTCACACTAATAATAGTAAAAGTATGTAATAGAATGAATACTTGTGAGCTATTATTTACAGACAATTTACATTGTTATAGATTTTTCTATATTGATATAAGTTCAAATTCTATTTGTTATATTGAATATCCTCTGATTTCTGCTTAACTGTATATTTATCTATATATTTGTATACCTATGCAAAGTTATTTTGTCAGATTGTATACATGTATGCTTCTGCCTGTGTTTAAGACATTTTGTATATTGATACAGTTTTAGAATATATTTATCATATTGCATTATATATTTCTACCTGTGATCAAGATATTTATACATTATTTATATTTTGAGATCACTGTACTCATTTGTTTTACAGTTGTTTAATGATTAATTGATATTCTAATATGAAGCCCTAGTCTTTAAGTTATGCAGGTATTAAGTATTATAGGTCAATAGTCATCCATGTTTGTCATACTTATAGTTAAACTAATCAGGTTCTTTAGATACATAGAGATAGATTGTATCTATCCACATAGATAGGTTATCTTTAACCACTTCAAAGATCTGTAGAACATACATGGCATTTAAATAATTTAGGATTCTGTTGATGTGAGACATGATTACTCTTGGCAGCATTGATCTATTCCTGAGAGAGTGTTGAGCACAAAATACACTCCAAGAAAAAGTTTGTTTTCTTCTTGACACAACTGGCTTTTTGCTTATGCCTTGACCAATGACAAAGTGCACAATGTCCAGACTTGACTCATCAGGATACAAGAAAAAAGACTGCCAAACCTTCCCAAGACAGGGTAAGACAGTTCTGAAAATTTTCCTGCCTCTAAAAATGGTCTGTCAGTTACTCTAGGTCTTAGACAAAGATGGATGTTTCCACATTGCAAATGAGACTTTGAGTGATTGCCTGGGCAGCCAGTTGTCTCTGTCATCTACTGTACATTTTGGAAGCTGTTTGATTGTACTTCCTGCCTACTCAAGTAATATTATCTCCCTTCTTCAGTCTTCAATGTGGTTGAAGACTAGATAGTCATCTTACCATCCTCTTATGATCTAGTAAAGCCATTTCTACTACAATCTTAGACTCCTTAGGATAGAATGTTTATTAAAAATTAGGATAGATTCCTTGCTTAATATTGTTTATGCTGGTTGTAATTCTAACTTTATACTTGATATCTGTTCCTAGTGTACTTAGTTTTGTATTATGTTTGGAACTCTCTTATTTAAACAAAGGGGGAGGTGCTATGGGAGCTCCTTCAGTCAATAGCTTTTAAGACACCAGCTCACTTGGGCATAGTCTCTTATAGTATAAATGCAGCTGTAAAGAGTGCACTTGCTCTTTCTCTTTGGACTCTCATTTCTGGCTGCTAACTTCAATTTCTGTTCCCCATTCGTGCAGAGGACTGTGAGTCTACCTCTAAGTAAATAACCCATTATTATACATAACCCTGAACTACTATGGGATTATTTTGTAACTTCCATCATCAAGAGGGAGTATTTTTAACTAAGTGAACATAAAATACACAAAGTTATTTTTTCTTTATCGTCTTTTGAAACAATGTCTCTTATACCCAACATTGAACTCAAACCAACCATACAAGCAAAGATGATCTAGAACCCCTGAAATTGACTCTATGTCTCAGAATTGGGTTTGCAGTCAAGGAACATACTGCTGAGGTATTTTTTAATTTTTAAAATAAGAGATATTTGAGAAACACCCAAAGAACTTAAACATATTTATACCATCAGTTGGGCATTTTAATGAGATGAAACCTTCAATGATTAGGTAAATGCCTAGTTTATCAGTCTATTTAAATATATGGCATTACTTACTGGTGAAACATTTTAAATATTCTCTACTAAGACACTGGAAATCTGTAGTGTAATCTAGTCCATCCTGAAGAACCCTCTGTACTGCAGAGCATAGGACACCATCTTTCCTGACTGGCTGCACCCTGTAGATGTCCAGTCAGATTTGTGTAGCACTCAGTACTGTTCCTGTGACTCCAGCACTTGTATTCTCCCAGAATTCACTGATAGTTTTATACTTTGTCTCTCTTCTTGCAGTCAAGTGCAGATGACATACATTTTGGCACAACAGTAGAATAACATTACTATCCCCACTAATCAATGCATTATCAGATGTATCAAATGTGTTCCCCAGACAGAATTAAATCCTGTAGTGCAAGTGTGAGCTACCCCTCCCTTCCTCAGGGTAAAGTAGGGTAAAGAAGACATGGAAAATGGACTAGGAGGCTGGAGAGGAAATGTGAGATGCAGGTCAATAAAGGTATAGGCAATAATCTAACTTTTAGTGAGTGTTCATGAGCCTAACACAGACATGGCAACACTGAGGAATGTGGGGTGCTTGATGGGGTGGGTTTGTTAGAGGGTTTGAGATAAGAATGTTGGTTACCTGTTTCAGGTCTTCAAAGCTCAAAAGCAGGAAGTTGTCCCTTTTTCTCATGGACAGCCAGGCACGAGTGTGCTCAAACCATGATCCAAATGTAACTGTGTGAAGGGAGGAAGAAAGTGTTGGCTACAAAGAATAAAAGTAAGCACTGCTTGATATTCTTCACTTTTGTGCGAATTGTAGATACGTTTATTAAGAAAAATCAAACTGACATTTACAATATTCAATGTAACAAATGACACATACACAGATAGTGAGCAGATAAAATCAAAAACACTAGTAAACACTTCACCGCACAGCCTTACCACTGATGCCATGGGGAGACATCCTCCTATTTGGTATCAATGACTGAGGCATGTGTAGGGGAAAAGCAATCACACAAATACAGTAAACCAGAGGTTTCTTGACATGGTCAGGCTTAGACTGTCATGTCTGAAGAACTATCTTAAGTAATTATGAGGGAGATCACCTTCTACTGGCCTCCACTTCTAAGTTACCCCCACTGCTCAATAGTCACTGTTCAATACCCAAGCCTCTAAAACACAGGCAAGTAGAGACCTTCCAAGCATAGACATCCACCTTCACATCCAAACTTCATTTACATTTCTACAGCTATTGTGATGTGTTCACAATAGATCCTGGTCTAGTGCACTCTCTTCTTGTCTCAGCCTCCATTTCACACTTGCACTGTTACCCATTATCTGAAGAAATAACTGAATCAAATCAGGAAAGAAGGTAAGAGTTAAGTCAGGGTAAGAGCAATAGAATATATGAATTCAAGGATTTTAAGATTTAATTGAAAACTGAGGGTAAATAATCTACAGAGAAGTTGTAGTGAATTCTTCCAGAAATGGCAGAATTTAGTCACTTAGAGATTGAAAGCTGGTCTCAGGTGATGGCTCAGTGGAATGTGAGTACCTTGTAAGTGTGAAAACCTGTATTTGAATCCTCAGGAACCATTGAACAAAGTATATATTAAAGCTCAATACCTAATGTTGTTGCTTGTCTTCCACATTCAAGCTTTGGCACAAGAACAGACATAATCACACATTTGTTTCCGTACAATCATGGACACACACACACACCTATGCTCATCAGAAAAGGCTAAAAGCCAAGCCAGAAGTGGTGGCATACATTTGAAATACTAAAACCCAGGAGTTAGAGTCAAAAGAAGACTAGAGCTTCAATGTCATATTCTATTACATTGTGAATTAGTGGCCAACTTGAGATAAATTCAATGATAATGTTGGAAAATAAGCAAAAAACCAATAGCATGTTAGTGAGAGCATCAAAAATAAGCCAGTGACATATATGTTGCTGATAATTAAAAATGGTTCTGTTTTAGAGGTCATTTTCAAAGATAATGTGTTTATTTGGAGGCTGAGATTACAAAGTATATGTCAATAAGTCTGTCTCTGTTATATAGAAAAAGATTACTTGAACTATTGAACCACTGTATCCATCCCATAAATGTCATGAGTGAAGGCTTTTACCATATCACTCAGCCTGGATATATTATTTTCTAACACTTTAATAGTTATGTATCAAGTTATGAGACCTAGTGGCTGTATCCAACAACAATAATTAATAAGATCTGAATGTTAGTGGGAGAACAATGGTAAAAAAAAAAGCAAACAAGTAAGTACCTGCCTCCTGGTCAAGTGTTCTAGTGGAACAACAAAGGTTCAATGACAGAGTTGGCAAGAATGGTAACCTAAATGATGCTGAAAAGAATGATTCCCATCACTACAGCAACAGGTTGAGTGAAAAGCTATAAAGGTATGCATCAAGGTTGCATGATAGTGTTAATATCGTATCAATGAATAGAGTGAGGGCATATATCATCAGGTTGAGGTAGAGAGAGATTGGAGAAGAGGAGAGATAGTGGAAAAGATCTATCTATCTATCTAGAATGTTATACATCAACATTCAGAGAACATGAAAGGCTCTAGAAACTTGTAGTTAATGAAATAATTTTTAAAAGATTTATTTTATTTTTACATATGTTTGTGCATTTTCACATGCATATGAGTATGTGTGTGTGTATGTGTGTGTGTGCGCGCACACACGTGCACCCACAGATATTAAAAGAATGCCAGTTCTCCTCAAGCTAGAGATATGAAAAATTGGGAGCTACTTGATGTGGGTTCTGGGAAACAAACTCCCCTCCTCTAAAAATCCACAAGTTCTTTTAACCACTGAAGGATCTCTACAGCCCCTAATTACATAATTATCAAGAGTAATTTATTAAAACAATTTTATTGTGCCAAGAAAAGTAAAAATTAGTACAAATGGTCTACACAACAAATAAATTTGAAATGAAGAAAATACAGATACAAAATTAAATGGTGGCACTATGAGAACAATAGGTAAAAAAGTACTTACCATATACACCTGATGATTAAACTGTCTCTGTAACCCACATAGATTATGAGTAGACAATTGACTCCATAAAGTTGTTCTTATGTTCTCACAAAAGTTCTGTGAGATGTGTGTACACACAGAGACACTCTAGCACACACACACATACAGACACACACACACACACACACACACACCAGATCATAATAAAAAAGATATTTTTGAAGGAAAAAATATCACAGAGTGAAGGCAAGGTGGGGGATTTGGGACAGTTCAATAAAAACAAAGTTGGCATAATAAGAAGACAGGAGTAGGAATAACAAGATATTTGTCCCTCTATGAAAACATGAAATGCAAGGTTCATAGGTATAGAAAACATTTTTATTACTACATTCCATAGATAAGAAAAGAGATGTTATGTTTAGTAGCTTTTAATGTTAACACAACATATAACTATCTTGAAAGAGAATTTGAATGAGTAATATTCTAGATTACATTGATCTGTGGGCATGTCTTTGAAAGGTTGTTCTTATATTCATTAATAATGCAGAAAGGTGGGACACAATGTGGGCAGCATAATTCCCTACTCATCATAGTGTAGAAAAGTAGGGAAGAGAAGGTTAGTTGCAAGCAAGAAAGCAAGGGAAACATATTGTCTCTCTGCCCTTGACTGTGAAATATAGTGCTTTAATTTCCTACCAAAACTTTCCAGTAATAAACTGTAACCTGGGAGTTGTAAGCAAAACCAAAACTCTTCTCTTTGCTATTGGATTTTCTTTTATTCTAGCCTTATGTTGGAATGCCCAAACATTGTTGGCTGTTTTACTATTTTTTTTTCCTTTGCTCTTTTGGGGGTCTGCCACACAGCTCACAAATAAGTCAGACACAGAGACTTATTCTTTCTTATAAATGCCAGCCTTAGCTTTGCCTTTTTCTAGTCAAAACATAAAATTATCCCATCCATCTTTTGCTATTGGGCTTTTACCTTTTCTTATTTCTGCATATCTTTTCTTTCTTTCTTACTCTATGACTTGATATGCAGCTGGGTGACTAGACCCCGAAGTCAATCTCCTTTCCTTCCTCCCCCACCTTTTTTCCATGAGTTCTCTTCCTATTTATTCTCTCTGCCTACCAGCCCTGCCTATCCTTTTTTTCTGCCTCAATATTGCCTGCTTAGCTCTCTATAAGAACATCAAGTTTGTTTTAGACAGGCAAGTTTCACAGCTTCACAGAGTTAAACAAATTAAACATAAAAGAATGCAACACATCTCTGAAACATTAAAATAAATGTTCTACAACATAAATGAATGCAACACATCTTAAAATAATATAATAATAAAAAGTAGGAGGGACTGGAAATTTGTATTTCAAGTTCTAAAAGTCAACCAATGGCATCTCGACTACTGTACCCATTAAAACTTCTTGTCATAAGTGAAGGAGAAACAAAACTTTATATGCTAAATAAATGTAAAATGAATTTATGGAATTCATTTTGTACACCAAGAATGCTGTACAAAATATAATTTTCAGTCCCTCCTACTTTTTAAAATCACAGTTGAAATCTCAGTTCTAACCATACCTCCTATTACATTAGACTTGGTGTTTCTCTCTTGACAATTTCAATGTGCTGTCTTTGTTTACTTATACAATTCTGAGGGAAGATTCTTTTTTAGTCTCTGTGGTGCCCTACTTTCCACCTGTATCTGAGTTGGCATCTGTTGCAACAGAAAGCAACTTATAGAGATGTTATGGAATATTATTTTAAGATGTGTTGCATTCATTTATTTTGTAGAACATTTATTTTAATGTTTCAGAGATGTGTTGCATTCTTTTATGTTTAATTTGTTTAACTCTGTGAAGCTGTGAAATTTTGCCTGTCTAAAACACTTGATGTTCTTATAGGAGCCTTTTAGACCAAAGAGAAAAATAGTTTTATCTATAAGACTGCAGCAAGTATAAGTTAGCTTTAGCAGTCTATTTGACACAACTTGGAATTATCTGAGAAATTCCTGGTTAAGATATTGTCCCTATCAGATTGGTATGTGGCCACATGCTTGAATTATAGTTTTGATTAATGATTGGTATGTATGACACAGCATATGTAGCTGGGACTGGGCTGTATGAGAAAGCTGATTTAGCATGAGACACTGAAGAAGTTATCAAGCAGATTGGTAAAATGGTTTCTGCTTTATTTCCTTCTGAAGATACTGCCCTGACTTTGCCCATAGATAGATTGAGACCTGAAAGTATAAGTCCAATAAACACTTTTCCCCCTACATTGTTTCTGGCAAGAGTGTTTTTTTCTTGACATCATGTATTTATTTATTGAGAATCTATCACATGACAGATATAATAAACAAGGGAATAATTTTAAATAGAAGATGCTGGTGATTCAGAGATGTCTAATGACTTCTTTGGGATTCCCCAAAATAGAAAGTAAATACAGTAACTCTGCCAATTGTAACAACGTTCATCAAGAGACAATACTTTCACTCTCATGGAGCCACAACTAAACACGATCCATGCAGATTAATAATCATTGACAAAAGATGTGGCATAACCAAAGTCAACTTCAGGAGAAAGTCATGGGAAAAGAGACAAGAGAAGAATCACATATACAGACCATAATAGACTATTTTAAGGGCTTTACTGCTGCTAGAGAAAGAAGCAATCATAGTTGTAATTTGAGGCTGAGAGAGACATGTTCCTACTTTTTTCAAATTGGACTATCCCTAATGTTGGCAGGGATGAAAATTGTGAAACTTGGAAGAATTCTTGCAATTAGTATCTTGACCCAAGATACCATAAGAGTAGATGATGAGTACCATTCAACTCTATATGTTTGAAGAAACTTATGAGAGATTTTAAGGGTGAATTGTGTAATGTGAGAGGGGGGAAGGCTGTTGGAAAATTACAAGGATATATATATAGTAAGGACCCTGAACAGAACAGCTTAGAGTTAAAAAGAGAGCACTCAACTAGAGATGGCAAGAGTGTTTTTATCGCAGAGACCATAAAGCAAACTAGAACAACAGTTAAATAAGAAATAAAAAGAAAACAGCTTGAGAACCTTGGCAAAATCTTCAAAATGACAGGAATCAGTAGACATCTTCCATTAGTTACTGAATAGTAGTGTCAATTTCTAATAAAGTACCACAGACAAAGACATGGAAATAAAATTAGAAAGTATGTATTTTTTATATTTTATCATAAAAACACATGGTATCTTACAATGAAATTATGAATAAAGTTGTTCCAGGCAAATGGAGCTAGAAAACAAGTGAGTGTTGCTAATCTAATCTGACAAAATAGACTTGAAACAAAATTTAGTGAGAAATAATAAATAGCAAGTTCTATTGATTAAAGGAAGACTTCAAGGAGAGAACTATACAATTTCAAACACAGGTGCACCTAGAAATCACTACTACATGAAAGAACACAGGCTACCATCATGTGACATAATAGATTCACTTTTAACAATTAACCCATTATCCTAATAGAAAGCATATAGAATTAAATGACATCACAAGTAAAAATGGCCATAAACAACATCTACAGAATATTGTATCCAAACACTGTAGAATACACATTGTTCTCAGCAGCTCATAGAACATTCTCTAAAATAGATCATATGTTAGAAAACCGAAAGAATCTTAACAAATATGGGGAAACTGAAATGATTCTTTATATTCTACCTAACAAGAATAAAATGACTATATATAAACAACATGGTAAACTCTAGAAGGTAAATGAACTCATGGACATTAAATAACTCACAACGTAATTGTGAATGTATCTTTGAAAAATCTGATCTCTGCACCAGGAGAGCCATCACTGGGGTGAGTGAGTTCTGACCTGCTGCAGCAACCCGGGACATGGAACTCAGATGTTCCTCATCCCCCCCATACATCCTGGTCTTCCTACAGGGGCTATACTCCCTGGATACTGCCTCTCTCTACCTATCCCAACCAACTTCCATCCAGAACCCCCCCTTCTGCCTCCCACCCCTCTTTGGACACATAACATCACCCAGATCAACCTGTTTGGGCGTTGGGACCAAGTCATGAGGGCAACCAGGCGGGCGGTAGTTCCTTTGTCTCAATAGCCTGCCTGCAGCAAGCAAGGTAGGCCCTTTGTTTACGAGCTACCCACCCAGCACGAAGATTTGATATCAGCACCAGGAGAGCCATCACTGGGGAGTGCCATCACTGGGAAGGGACATCAGTGGGCAAAGAGACCTGATCCTGTAAAAGAAGATCCATAGGGGAGAATTGGGAGGAAGAGATGGAGAGGCGCCAATGCAAGAATTTATCCAACAATACGAAAAACAACATGAAACCACCAGAACACAGCGACCTCACAGCAGGAGGACATGAACACCTTAATCAAGAACAAGTAGAAAAAATTGACTCTATGACAGTGATAGAGGCCCTTAAACAGCATGTAAAAAAATGCCCTTATAGAAATGGATGAGAAGTATAACAGAAAGTATGAAGAATTGAGTAAATCAGTGAATGATATCCTAGGAAACCAAGGAAAAACAATCAAACAGATAATGGAAACACTTCAAGACTTGAAAACTGAAATGGAGGGAAAGAAGAAAACACAAACTGATGGCTGGCTAGACACGGAAAATCTAGGTAAATGAATAGAGAATACAGAAACAAGCATAACCAACCGAATACACGAGATAGAAGAAAGAATCTCAGATTCTGAAGATACCATAGAGAAAATAAATAGACTGATCAAAGAAAACAGCAAGTCCGAAAAACTCTCAACACAAAACATTCAGGAAATCTGGGACACAATAAAAAGACCAAACCTAAGAATAATAGGAGTAGAAGAAAGAGAAGAAGTACAGCTCAATGGTCCAGAAAATATATTTAATAAAATTATAGAAGAAAACTTTCCCAGCCTAAAGAAAGATATACCTATGAAGGTTCAAGAAGAATACAGAAGAACACATCCTGGTCATTCTACAGGGGCTATACTGCCCGGTACCTCCTCTCTCTTCCGATCCCATCCAGCATACATCCAGATCCCACCACCCCCTGTCTCCCTCCCAGCTCCCTTCTTTGGTGGCAGAGCGCCTCCCTGCTCAGCCTGCTTGGGCACTGGGTCCTAACCCAAAGCAGAGGGTAAAGGGGATCTCGGTAGCTCTTGTCCCCATAGCCTGCCTGCAGCAAGCAGGGTGGGCCCTTTGTTTGCTAGTGAACCAAACAGCACAGAGTTTCGATCCGGGCACCTAGTGAAACATCATTGTGGTGAGTGAGTGCTGCGGCACCCGGGCAACAGCCCGCCTACACTTCCTGGTCATCCTACAGGAGCTATACTGCCCGGTACCTCCTCTCTCTTCCGATCCCATCCAGCTTACATCCACGTCCCCCCACCCCCTGTCTCCCTTCCTCCCTCCCTTCTTTGGCGGCAGAGCACCTCCCTGCTCAGCCTGCTTGGGCTCTGGGACTGAACCCGAAGGGGAGTGCAAAGGGGAAGGGGGTAGCTCCTTTGTCTCCATAGCCTGCCTGCAGCAAGCAGGGTGGGCCCTTTGTTTGCGAGCTACCCAAGCAGCAAGAAGATCCGATCTGGACACCAGGAGAAACATCACTGGGGAGTGACATCACTGGGAAGGTACATCAGTCGGCAAGAAGACCTGATCCTGTAAAAGAAGATCCATAGGAGAATATTGGGAGGAAGAGATGGGGACACGCCAATGCAAGAATTCACCCAACAATCTGAAAAACAACACGAAACCACCAGAAGCCAGCGACCTCACAATAGGAGGACATGAACACCTTAATCAAGAAGAAGTAGAAAAAACTGACTTCATGAAAGTGATTGACACCCTTAAACAGCATGTAAAAAACGCCCTTATAGAAATAGATGAGAAGTATAACAGAAAGTTCGAGGAATTGAGTAAATCAGTGAATGATACACTAGGAAACCAAGGAAAAACAATCAAGCAGATAATGGAAACAGTTCATGACTTGAAAACTGAAATGAAGGCAAAAAAGAAAACACAAACAGAGGGCCGGCTGGACATGGAAACTCTAGGTAAATGAATAGAGACTACAGAAACAAGCATAACCAGCAGAATAAAAGAGATAGAAGAAAGAATCTCAGATTCTGAGGATAACATAGAGAAAATAAACGCACTGATCAAAGAAAACAGCAAGTCCAACAAACTCTCATCATAAAACATTCAGGAAATATGGGACACAATAAAAAGACCAAACCTATGAATAATGGGAGTAGAAGAAGGAGAAGAAGTGCAGCTCAACGGTCCAGAAAATATACTTAATAAAATTATAGAAGAAACTATCCCAACCTGAAGAAGGATGTACCTATGAAGGTTAAAGAAGCATACAGAACACCAAATAGGCTGGATCAAAAAAAAAATCCCCTCGCCATATAATGATCAAAACACAAAATATACAGAATAAAAAAAGAATATTAAGAGCCGCAAAGGAAAAAGGCCAACTTACTTATAAAGGTAAACCTATCAGACTTACACCTGACTTCTCTATGGAAACCATGAAAGCCAGAAGGTCCTGGATAGATGTACTGCAAAAACTAAGAGGTCATGGATACAAGCCCAGACTACTATATCCAGCCAAGCTTTCGTTCACTATAAATGGAGAAAACAAAATTTTCCAGGATAAAAACAAATTTAAGCAATACATAGCCACAAATCCAGCCTTACAGAAAATAATAGAAAAAAATCACTAACCAAGGAGTCCAACAATGACCACAATAACTCAGACATCTAGAGACCCTTCACCAGCTCAACTCAAAGAAGGGAAACACACAAACCCTACTACTAAAAAAGTGACCGGAGTTAACAACCACTGGTCATTAATATCACTTAATGTCAATGGGCTCAACTCACCTATAAAAAGGCACAGGCTAAGAGATTGGATACGAAAACAGGATCCAACATTCTGCTGTCTACAAGAAACACACCTCAATCACAAAGCCAGGCACCTACTCAGAGTAAAGGGCTGGGAAAAGGCTTATCAAGCAAATGGACCTAAGAAACAAGCAGGTGTGGCCATACTAATTTCTAACAAAGTTGACTTCAAACTCGAATCAATCAGAAGAGATGGAGAGGGACATTTTATACTCATAAGAGGAACAATTCATCAGGAAGAAGTCTCAATCCTGAATATCTATGCTCCTAATATAAAAGCACCCACGTACGTAAAAGAAACATTGCTAAAATTCAAGGCAGCCATCAAACCGCACACACTAATAGTAGGAGACTTCAACACTCCTCTCTCACCAATGGACAGGTCAATCAGACAGAAACCTAACAGAGAAATTAGAGAATTAATGGAGGTAATGAAGCAAATGGACTTAACAGACATCTATAGATTATTCCACCCAAAGAGGAAAGAATATACCTTTTTCTCTGCAGCTCATGGAACCTTCTCGAAAATTGACCACATACTCGGTAACAAAGCTAACTTACACAGCTACAAAAAAATATTACTAACCACCTGGTCTTATCAGACCACCACGGATTAAAGTTAGAATTCAACAACAATGCTACCCACAGAAGCCTACAAAGTCATGGAAACTGGACAGTCAACTACTGAACCATACCTGGATTAAGGAAGAAATAAAGAAAGAAATTAAAGTCTTCCTTGAATTCAATGAAAATAAAGAAACAACATACTCGAACTTATGGGACACTATGAAATCAGTCCTAAGAGGAAAGTTCATAGCACTAAGCACCCACTTAAAGAAAACAGAGAAAGCACATATTGGAGACTTAACAGCCCACCTGAAAGCTCTAGAAAAAAAAAGAAGCAGACTCACCTAGGAGGAGTAGAAGACTGGAAATAATCAAACTGAGGGCTGAAATCAACAAAATAGAAACACAGAAAACAATACAAAAAAACAATGAATCAAAAAGCTGGTTCCTGGAGAAAATCAACAAAATTGGTAAAGCCCTATCCAAACTAGTCAGATGGCAGAGAGAAAATTTGCAAATCAATAAGATCAGAAATGAAAAGGGGGACATAACCACAAACACAGAGGAAATTCAGAGAGTCATTAGATCTTACTACAAAAGCCTGTATGCCACGAAACTGGAAAATGTAAAAGAAATGGACAATTTTTTAGATAAATACCATTTACCAAAATTAAACCAGGACCAGGTGAACAATCTAAACAGACCTGTCAGTCGCGAAGAATTAGAAGCTGTTATCAAAAACCTCCCTACCAAAAAAAGCCCAGGGCCAGATGGGTTCAATGTGGAATTCTACCAAAACTTCCAAGAAGACCTAATACCTTACTCCTCAATGTATTCCACAATATAGAAACAGAAGGGTCATTGCCAAATTCCTTTTATGAAGCTACAGTTATTCTGATACCAAAACCACACAAAGACTCAACCAGGAAAGAGAATTACAGGCCGATCTCACTCATGAATATCGACGCCAAAATCTTCAACAAAATACTGGCAAACCGAATCCAAGAACACATCCGAACAATTATCCATTATGATCAAGTAGGCTTCATTCCTGAGATGCAGGACTGGTTCAACATACAAAAATCTATCAATGTAATCCAGCATATAAATAAACTGAAAGAAAAAAACCATATGATCATTTCATTGCATGCTGAAAAAGCATTTGACAAAATTCAACATCCATTCATGTTAAAAGTCTTGGAGAGATTAGGGATACAAGGGTCATACCTAAATATTATAAAAGCTATATACAGCAAGCCGACAGCTAACATCAAATTAAACAGAGAGAAACTCAAAGCCATCCCGCTTAACTCAAGAACACGACAAGGCTGTTCACTTTCGCGATACCTCTTCAATATAGTGCTTGAAGTTTTAGCAATAGCAATAAGACAACATAATGGGATCAAGGGGATTCGAATTGGAAAGGAAGAAGTTAAACTTTCGTTATTTGCAGATGATATGATAGTGTACATAAGTGACCCCCAAAATTCCACCAAAGAACTTTTACAGCGGATAAACACCGTTAATAATGTGGCAGGATACAAGATCAACTCCAAAAAATCAGTCACCCTCTTATACACAAAGGATATGGAAGCAGAGAGGGAAATCAGAGAAGCTTCTCCATTCACGATAGCCACAAACAGCATAAAATATCTTGGGGTAAATCTAACCAAGGTGATGTGGGAGTGTCATATATCAATTTGTTGATTCCTTTGGCTAAGCAATAAAGAAACTGCTAGGCCCATTTGATAGGCCCACCCTTAGGTGGGTGGAGTAAACAGAAGGGAAGGCTGGGAGGAAGAGGAAGTGAGGTCAGACTCCACAGCTCTGCTCTCCGGAGCAGACACTTCAGAGAGACGCCATGCTACCTGCTCCAGGGAAGACGCACGCTATGAAGCTCCAACCCAGGATGGACTTAGGCTTAGAATCTTCCCGGTAAGCGCACCTAGGGGCGCTACACAGATGATTAGAAATGGGCCAGAGCAGTGTTTAAAAGAATACAGTGTCCGTGTAATTATTTCGGGGCATAAGCTAGCCGGGGCAGGCGGCTGGGGTTTTGGGGATAGCCCCGCCGCCGCCCCTATTACTACAAATGACGCCCAGACGTGTGGCTAACTAAACCCACTTAAAAAACCTGAGAAGGCTTAAAAATAAGGGAGAGAGAGTTTAACACAGATTTTTGCTGTTTGTTGGTGGCGTGCTGTAGAGAGATTTCCTGATTCAGCAACAGCAGCAGAAAAAAAGCTGCGTTACTTTAAAGTGTGGCTTCCTGGGGCTTTGCCGCCAGTGCAAACTCTGGCTTTATGTTTGTGTTCCCGCTTGGGATCGGAAGGAGAGTGCTCTGAGACCGTGAGGATGACTCAGAGCTCCCCGCCTGCTCCTGGGCAGAAGGCAGAATCAGGCTTAGGCAGGCGGAAGAGCGTGGCAGATTCCTGCCGCCATACAGGGACGTGTTTTCAGACTGCGCAGTGCTCTGCATGTCAGATTTGGATGTAACTTGGATGAAAAGAATTTCTGTGCTGCACGCTCAGTCTCAGAATTAAAGTGCTGAGTGCCACTCCTACCTGGTAGCCCCAAGAGGCTTCCTGACTCAGCTTTAGCTGCAAATCCCTGCAGCTCATTAAGAGGTCCTGCCACGAAACACTTAAACGGTGGTGACGAAAAGCTGAACGCATGCTTTTCGGTTTTCAGCCGTAGCAGGAAAAAAGCTGCGCCGTTTAAAAATGCCGGCTTTCTGGGCCATCCTGCCAGGGCAAACTCTGACTGTTTGAGGCAGGAGGGCCGGCTACCGAGAGAGGACTTGAGTGTTGTCTGTTGTAGCTGGCTGGCTGGCAGGGACCTTGAAATGCTATAAACATGGCTACAGCCTGTACATCAGCCATGAGGCTGGAAAGCTAAGGAATGGACTGGATCTAGCTGGCAAAGCCACGCCTTTAGTCCTACTGATATTGCTTGGTAAATTAAAGGCTCTTGTGGTCAGAAAAAGAGAGATATACAGTAAAGAGAGATTCAAAGACAGAGAAAATTTCTGAATGGTTTAAAGTGTGTTAAAAATATATGCAAGCCGAAAGTTGAAGTTCTTAAAGCGAAAAACAAAAAAAAAAAAGGAAGAGAGTTGTTGTGTGTATGTGTACACACCTTTAATCCCAACACTTGGGAGGCAAAGGGAGATAAACCTCTGTGACTTCAAGGTGTGGTAGCACATGCCTTTAATCCCAGTGCCTAGAAGGCAGAGACGAACAGATCTCTGTGAGTTCAAGGTGTAGTAGCAAACACCTTTAATCCCAATGCCTGGGAGGCAGAGACAGGCGGATCTCTGAGAGTTCAAAGACAGCCTGGTCCACAGATATACGCTCAAAAAGCAAAAAGTTAACTTAGGAATGTCTCAGCTTAGATTCTTAAGCGCCTAATGATTTAAAGGCGCAAATCAAAAGTGCTCCTGGATAATAAAAAATTGCAGATTCACAATAGGACAGATTCAGACCACTGAATGAGTCACACTGTTGGATGAATGTACGTTGGCTTGGGAGAGAGAAGAAAAAGAATATAGAGAATAAAGTTAATGGTTTAAAAAGAAAAAAGTAAAAGTAAAGTCTTTAAAGAGACAGAGTACAGATAGTTATAGATATAAATAAAAATAAGCCGCGTAAAGATGGAAAATTCACAGAGAGTCTGGATTCTTTGTATTATTGTGTTTTCTTTAAAATTTTTGACTGTGAAGGAGCTAAGTACAGAGAGACATTTCATTACCTGGGCTGCCAAGCTAAACCAGAATGGATATAAGGGTATTACGATTTCAGAATTTGGGTCTAAGGATATGATGCTTTGGAGAGAGTCTTCTTTTGTTTTCACAGAGGATGAGACTCTATGGATTTCTTCTATTCCGATTTGGTATGATGGACCACGTCCTCCTGAAGGGTTGCTGTGAACATCTTCAGAAAATTGCCTTGCTCAACTGCCAACTGAGATAAACCTGGCACACAGGTTACACCCTAAAATCATTAACGACGCCCCCATTCAGCAGGAAGCAGTTTGGAGAGAAAAAACTGCGCCCATGTTCCCAAATATAGTTTATAAATGTTCTTTTACATTTAAAGGGGGATATGATATAGATATGAATAATTTGCATTAGTATAGATTTTGCTTTATTGATAGAGATTTACTGTCAATTTTGTTATATGTATAAATGTTTCTGATGTAACTTTTACTTGATAACTGTTTTGTTATATGTAATTTTGCTATGTTAAGGTTAAAGCCTTCCTTTTTTTGTTTAAACAGAAAAAGGGGAAGTGATGTGGGAGTGTCATATATCAATTTGTTGATTCCTTTGGCTAAGCAATAAAGAAACTGCTAGGCCCATTTGATAGGCCCACCCTTAGGTGGGTGGAGTAAACAGAAGGGAAGGCTGGGAGGAAGAGGAAGTGAGGTCAGACTCCACAGCTCTGCTCTCCGGAGCAGACACTTCAGAGAGACGCCATGCTACCTGCTCCAGGGAAGACGCACGCTATGAAGCTCCAACCCAGGATGGACTTAGGCTTAGAATCTTCCCGGTAAGCGCACCTAGGGGCGCTACACAGATGATTAGAAATGGGCCAGAGCAGTGTTTAAAAGAATACAGTGTCCGTGTAATTATTTCGGGGCATAAGCTAGCCGGGGCAGGCGGCTGGGGTTTTGGGGATAGCCCCGCCGCCGCCCCTATTACTACACCAAGGAAGTGAAAGATCTATTTGACAAGAACTTTAAGGCATTGAAGAAAGAAATTGAAGAGGATACCAAAAAAATGAATGGACATCCCTTGCTCTTGGATTGGGAGGATCAACATAATAAAAGTGGCAATTCTACCAAAGGCAATTTATAGATTCAATGCAATCCCCATCAAGATCCCATCAAAATTCTTCACAGATCTGGAGAAGACAATAATCAACTTTATAATGAAAAACAAAAAACCCAGGATAGCCAAAACAATCCTATACAATAAAGGATCTTCCGGAGGCATTACCATCCCTGACTTCAAACTCTATTACAGAGCTACAGTAATGAAAACAGTGTGGTATTGGCATAAAAACAGAGAAGTCGACCAATGGAATCGTATAGAAGACCCAGATTTTATCCCACAAACCTATGAACACCTCATTTTCGATAAAGGAGCTAAAAGTATACAATGGAAGAAAGAAAGCATCTTCAACAAATGGTGCTGGCACAACTGGATGTCAACCTGTAGAAGAATGAAAATAGACCTATATCTATCTCCGTGCACAAACCTCAAGTCCAAATGGATTAAAGACCTCAATATCAGCCCGAAAACACTGAACCTGATAGAAGAGAAAGTGGGAAATACCCTACAACAGATGGGCACAGGTGATCGCTTCTTAGGTATAACCCCAGAAGCACAGACATTAAGGGCAACATTGAATAAATGGGACCTACTAAAACTGAGAAGCTTCTGTAAAGCAAAGGACACTGTCACTAAGACACAAAGGCAACCTACTGACTGGGAGAAGATCTTCACCAACCCCGCAACAGACAAAGGTCTGATCTCCAAAATATATAGAGAACTCAAGAAACTAGACTTTAAAATGATAATTAACCCAATTACAAAATGGGGCACTGAACTGAACAGAGAATTCTCAACAGAAGAAGTTCAAATGGCCAAAAGACACTTAAGGTCGTGCTCAATTTCCTTAGCAATCAGGGAAATGCAAATCAAAACAACTTTGAGATATCATCTTACACCTGTCAGAATGGCTAAAGTTAAAAACACCAAGGATAGCCTTTGCTGGAGAGGCTGTGGAGGAAGGGGTACCCTCATCCATTGCTGGTGGGAATGCAATCTTGTGCAACCACTGTGGAAGTCAGTGTTTCGGTTTCTCAGGAAATTCGGGATCAACCTACCCCTGGACCCAGCAATACCACTCTTGGGAATTTACCCAAGAGATGCTCTATCACATGACAAAAGCATTTGTTCAACTATGTTCATAGCAGTATTATTTGTAATAGCCAGAACCTGGAAACAACCTAGATGCCCTTCAATGGAAGAGTGGATGAAGAAAGTATGGAATATATACACACTAGAGTACTATGCTGCGGTAAAAAACAATGACTTCTCGAATTTTGCATGCAAATGGATGGAAATAGAAAACACTATCCTGAGTGAGGTATCCCAGACCCAAAAAGATGAACATGGGATGTACTCACTCATAATTGGTTTCTAGCCATAAATAGGGGTCACAGAGTCTACAATAAGTGAACCTAAAGAAGCTGAGTAAGAAGGTGAACCCAAGGAAAAACATATAGTTATCCTTTTGGATAAGGGAAGTAGACAAAATTGCCGGGGAGAAAATTGGGATCTTTGGGGTGGGGTGGGATGGGGGTAAGGCGAGATGGGGAGAGAAAAGGTAGAAGGGAAGGAGGGGGGACATGGGGAAACAGGAGGATCGGGATAAAGGAAGGTTGGATAGGGGAGCACGGAACCACAATTCTTAGTTAAGGGACCCACTTTAGGGTGGGCAGGAGACTTGAGCCTAGAGGGGCTCCCAGGTGCCCAAGCTGAGGTCCCCAGTTAGTTCCTTGGGCAGCTGAGGATAGGGAACCTGAAATGACCCTATCCTAGAGCAATACTGACGAATATCTTGCATATCACCATAGAACCTTCATCTGGTGATGGATGGAGATAGAGACATAGGCCCACACTGGAGCACTGGACTGAGCTCCCAAGGTTCCAATGAGGAGCAGAAGGAGGGAGAACATGAGCAAAGAAGTCAGGACCACGAGGGGTGCACCCACCCACTGAGACAGTGGAGCTGATCTATTGGGAGCTCACCAAGGCCAGCTGGACTGTGACTGAAAAAGCATGGGATAAAACTGGACTCTCTGAACATGGCGAACAATGAGGGCTGATGAGAAGCTGAGGACAATGGCACAGGGTTTTGATCCTACTTCATGTTCTGGCTTGGTGGGAGCCTAGCCAGTTTGGATGTTCACCTTCCTAGATATGGACGGAGCGGGGAGGACCTAGGACTTACCTCAGGGCAGGGAACCCTGACTGCTCTTTGGACTGGAGAGGGATGGGGAGAGGAGTGGGGGGAAGTTGAGAGGGGTGGGAGGAGGTGGAGAAGAGTAGGAGGAGGGGGAGAAGAGTGGGAGGAGGGGGAGGGCAATGGGAGGCTGAGAGGAGGTGGAAATTTATTTTTTTTATTCTCCTTTTATCAATAAAATAAAAGAAGCATACAGAAATCTGAAAAGACTGGATCAAACTAAAAAACAAAAAACCAAAAAAAGTCCCCTCGCCATATAATAATCAAAACACAAAGCATACAGAATAAAGAAAGAATATTAGGAGCTGCAAAGGAAAAAAGTCAAGTAAATTATAAAGGTAAACCTATCAGACTTACACCTGACTTCTTTATGGAAACCATGAAAGCCAGAAGGTCCTGGATAGATACACTGCACAAAAAAAGAGACCATGGATGCAAGCCCAGACTACTATACCCAGCAAAGCTTTCATTCACTATGGAAAAAACAGAATTTTCCAGGATAAAAAAAAATTAAACAATACTTAGGGACAAATCCAGCCTAACAGAAAGTAATAGAATGAAAATCATTAACCAAGGATTCCAACACTGCCCAAAATAACTTAGACATCTAGAGATCCTTAACCAGCACAACTCGAAGAAGGAAGACACACAAACTCTACTACCAAAAAATTGACCAGAGTTAAAAACCGCTGGTCATTAATATCAGTTAATGTCAATGGACACAACTCACCTATAAAAAGGCACAGGCTAAGAGATTGGATACGAAAACAGGATCCAACATTCTGCTGTCTACAAAAAACACACCTCAAACACAAAAACAGGCACCAACTCAGAGTAAAGGGCTGGGAAAAGGCTTATCAAGCAAATGGACCTATTTGAAACAAGCAGGTGTGGCCATTAATTACTAACAAAGTTGACGTCAAACTAAAATCAATCAGAAGAGATGGAGAGGTACATTTTATACTCATAACAGGACCAATTCATCAGGATGAAGTCTCAATCCTGAACATCTATGCCCCTAATATAAAAGCACCCACATACGTAAATGAAACATTGCTAAAATTCAAGGCAGCCATCAAACCGCACACACTAATAGTAGGAGACTTCAACACTCCTCTCTCACCAATGGACAGGTCAGTCAGATAGAAACCTAACAGAGAAATAAGAGAATTAATGGAGGTAATGAATCAAATGAACTTAACAGACATCAATAGAACATTCCGCCCAAAGAGGAAAGAATATACCTTCTTATCTGCAGCTCATGGAACCTTCTCGAAAATTGACCACATACTCGGTAACAAAGCTAACTTACACAGCTACAAAAAAATATTACTAACCACCAGTGTCTTATCATATCACCATGAATTAAACTTAGAATTCAACCACAATGCTACCCCCAGAAAGCCTACAAACTCATGGAAACTGAACAGTCAACTACTGAACCACACCTGGATTAAGGAAGAAAGAAAGAAAGAAAGAAAGAAAGAAAGAAAGAAAGAAAGAAAGAAAGAAAGAAAGAAAGAAAGAAAGAAATTAAAGTCTTCCTTGAATTCAATGAAAATAAAGAAACAACATATTCAAACTTATGGGACACTATGAATGCAGTCCTAAGAGGAAAGTTCATAGCACTAAGCACCCACTTAAAGAAAACAGAGAGAGCACATATTGGAGACTTAACAGCCCACGTGAAAGCTCTAGAAAAAAAAGAAGCAGACTCACCTAGGAGGAGTAGGAGACTGGAAATAATCAAACTGAGGGCTGAAATCAACAAAATAGAAACACAGAAAACAATCCAAAGAATCAATGAAACAAAAAGCTGGTTCCTGGAGAAAATCAACAAAATTGGTAAACCCATATCCAAACAAATCAAACGACAGAGAGAGAATATGCAAATTAATAAGATCAGAAATGAAAAGGGGGACATAACCACAGACACAGGGAAATTCAGAGAGTCATTAGATCTTACTACAAAAGCCAGTATGCAACAAAACTGGAAAATGTAAAAGAAATGGACACTTTTTTAGATAAATACCATATACCAAAGTTAAACCAAGACAAGGTGAACAATCTAGATGGACCTGTTAGTCACGAAGAATTAGAAGCTGTTATCAAAAACCTCCCTACCAAAAAAAGCCCAGGACCAGCTGGTTTCAATGTGGAATTCTACTAGAACTCACAAGAAGGCCTAATACCTATACTCCTTAATGTATTTCACAATATAGAAACAGAAAAGTCATCGCCAAATTCCTTTTATGAAGCTACAGTTACTCTAATAACAAAACCACACAAAGACTCAACCAGGAAAGAGAATTTCAGGCCAATCTCACTCATGAACATCGACGCAAAAATCCTCAACAAAATACTGGCAAACCGAATCCAAGAACACATTAGAAAAATTATCCATTATGATCAAGTAGGCTTCATCCCAGGGATGCAGGGCTGGTTCAACATACGAAAACCTATGAATGTAATCCATCATAAATAAACTGAGAGAAGAAAACCATATGATCGTTTCATTAGATGCTGAAAAAGCATTCGACATAATTCAACATCCCTTTATGATAAAGGTATTGGAGAGATTACGGATATAAGGGTCAAACCTAAATATAATAAAAGCTATTTACAGCAAGCTGATAGCAATAATCAAATTTAATGGAGAGAAACTTCCAGCCATCCCACTAAAATCAGGAACACGACAAGGCTGTCCACTCTCTCCATACCTTTTCAATATAGTGCCTGAAGTTCTAACAATAGCAATAAGACAACATAAGGGGATCAAGGGGATTCGAATTGGAAAGGAAGAAGTTAAGCTGTCGGTATTTGCAGATGATATGATAGTGTACATAAGCGACCCCCAAAACTCCACCAAAGAACTTTTACAGTGGATAAACACCGTTAATAATGTGGCAGGATACAAGATCAACTCCAAAAAATCAGTCACCCTCTTATACACAAAGGATATGGAAGCAGAGAGGGAAATCAGAGAAGCTTCACCTTTCACGATAGCCACAAACAGCATAAAATATTTTGGGGTAACTCTAACCAAAGAAGTGAAAGATTATTTGACAAGAACTTTAAGACATTGAAGAAAGAAATCAAAGAGGATATCAGAAAATGGAAGGACCTCACTTGCTCTTGGATTGAGAGGATCAACATAGTAAAAATGGCAACTCTACCAAAGGCAATTTATAGATTCAATGCAATCCTCATCAAGGTCCCATCAAAATTCTTCACAGATCTGGAGAGGACAATAATCAACTTTATATGGAAAACAAAAAACCCAGGATAGCCAAAACAATCCTATACAATAAAGGATCTTCTGGAGGCATTACCATCCTTGTCTTCAAACTCTATTACAGACATACAGTAATGGAAACAGTGTGGTACTGGCAAAAAACAGAGAAGTCGACCAATGGAATCGTATAGAAGACCCGAATTTTAACCCACAAACCTATGATCACCTCATTTTCGATATAGGAGCTAAAAGTATACAATGGAAGAAAGAAAGCATCTTCAACAATGGTGGTGGCAAAACTGGATGTCAACCTGTAGAAGAATGAAAATAGACCCATATCTATCACCATGCACAAAATTCAAGTCCAAATGAATTAAAGACCTCAATATCAGTCCGAACACACTGAACCTGACAGAAGAGAAAGTGGGAAGTACCCTACAACAGATGGGCACAGGAGATCGCTTCCTATGTATAACCCCAGCATCACAGTCATTAAGGGCAACATTGAATAAATGGGACCTACTAAAACTGAGAAGCTTCTGTAAAGCAAAGGACACTGTCACTAAGACACAAAGGCAACCTACTGACTGGGAGAAGATCTTCACCAACCCCACAACAGCAAAGGTCTGATCTCCAAAATATATAGAGAACTCAAGAAACTAGACTTTAAAACCCTAATTAAGCCAATTAAAAATATGGGGCACTGAGCTGAACAGAGATTTCTCAACAGAAGAAGTTCAAATTGCCAAAAGACATTTAAGGTCATGCTCAACTTCCTTAGCGATCAGGGAAATGCAAATCAAAACAACTTGGTGATATCATCTCACACCTGTCAGAATGGCTAAAATTAAAAACACCAATCAAAGCCTTTGCTGGGGAGGCTGTGGAGGATGGGGTACCCTCATCCATTGCTGGTGGAAATGCAATCTTGTGCAACCACTTTGGAAATCAGTGTTTCAGTTTCTCTGGAAATTCGGGATCAAGCTACCTCTGGACCCAGCAATACCACTCTTGGGAATATACCCAAGAGATGCCCTATCATATGACAAAAGCATTTGTTCAACTATGTTCATAGCAATATTATTTGTAATGGCCAGAACCTGGAAAAAACCTGGATGCCCTTCAATGGAAGAATGGATGAAGAAAGTGTGGAATATATACACATTAGAGTACTACGCTGCGGTAAAAAAACGACTTCTTGAATTTTGCATGCAAATGGATGGAAATAGAAAACACTATCCTGAGTTAGGTAACCCAGACCCAAAAAGATGAATATGGGATGTACTCACTCATAATTGTTTTCTAGCCATAAATAATGCTCACGGTGAACCTATAATTGGTGAACCTAAATAAGCTAAATAAGAAATTGAACCCCAAAAAAAACATATAGTTATCCTCCTGGATATGGGAAGTAGACAAAATGCCAGGGAGAAAATTGGGATCTTTGGGGTGGGGTGTTATGGGGGTAAGGCGAGATGGGGAGAGAAAAGTGAGAAGGGGAGGATGGGGGAACTTGGGGAAAAAGGATGATTGGGATAAAGGAAGGTTGGATAGGGGAGCACGGAAGCACAATTCTTAGTTAAGGGTTGGCAAGAGACTTGAACCTAGAGTGGCTCCCAGGAGCCCAAGGCGATATCCCCAGTTAGTTCCTTGGGCAGCTGGGGATAGGGAACCTGAAATGACCCTATCCTAGAGCAATACTGACGAATATCTTGCATATCACCATAGAACCTTCATCTGGTGATGGATGGAGATAGAGACATAGGCCCACACTGGAGCACTGGACTGAGCTTCCAAGGTCCAAATTAGGAGCAGAAGGAGGGAGAATATGAGCAAGGAAGTCAGGACCACAAGGGGTGCACCCACCCACTAGACAGTGGGGTTGATCTATTGGGAGCTCACCAAGGCCATCTGGACTGTGACTGAAAAAGCATGGGATAAAACTGGACTCTCTGAACATGGCGAACAATGAGGGCTGATGAGAAGCTGAGGACAATGGCACAGGGTTTTGATCCTACTTCATGTTCTGGCTTTGTGGGAGCCTAGCCAGTTTGGATGTTCACCTTCCTAGACATGGAAGGAGGTGGAAGGACCTTGGACTTTCCACAGGGCAGGGAACACTGACTGTTCTTTGGACTGGAGAGGTAGAAAGAGAAGAGTAGGGGGAAGGGGAGAAGGGTGGGAGTGATGGAGGAAGGTCATTGGCTAATAAAGGAACTGCCTTGGACCATTTCATTGGTTAGAAGATAGGTGGGAGGAGTAAACAGAACAAAACGCTGAGAGGAAGAGGAAGTGAGCTCAGACTCGACAGCTCTCCTCTCCGGAGCAGACACCTCAGATAGACGCCATGCTCCCCACTCCAGGGAAGATGCACGCTATGAAGCTCCGGCCCAGGATGGGCATAGGCTAGAATCTTCCCGGTAAGACTGGTGCTGTACAGATGATAAGAAATGGGCTAGTCCAGTTGCGAGAGTTAGCATAGAAGAGGCTAGGTCGAAATGAGCCAAGCAGTGTTTAAATGAATACAGTTTGTGTGTTGTTATTTCGGGGCAAAAGTAGCCGAGCAGGCGGCTGGGGTGTTGGGGACGCAGCCCCGCCGCCGCTCCTATTTCAACAGTGGGAGGATGGGGAGGGAAATGGGAGGCTGAGAGGAGGCAGAAACTGTTTTTTTCCTTTTCTCAATAAAAAAAAAATTTAAAAAAAAGTAAAAGCCCAGGATAACCAAAACAATGCTATACAGTAAAGGAACTTCCAGAAGCATAACCATCCCTGACTTCAAGCACTATTACAGATCTACAGTAATCAAAACAGATTGGTATTGGCATACAAACAGAGACATTAACCAATGGGATAGAATTGAAGACCTGGATATTAATCTACATACCTATGAAGACCCAGTTTTTGACAAAGGAGATAAAAGTATACAATGGAAGAAAGAAAGTATCTTCAACAAATGGTGCTGGCAGAACTGAATGTCAATCTGTAGAAGAATGAAATAGATCCATATTTATCACCAAGCACAAAACTCAAGTTCAAATGATTAAACACCTGATAGAAGGGAAAGTGGGAAGTAGACTGCATCAATGGGCCCAGGAGACCAATTCCTACATATAACCCCAGTAACACAGAAAGTAAGAACAACGATGAATAAATGGGACCTCCTGAAAATGAGAAGCTTCTGTAATGCAAAGGACTGTCATTAAGACAAAAAGGCAACCTATGGAATGGGAGAAGATCTTCACCAACACCGCATCAGACAAAGGTCTGATCTCCAAAATATATAAAGAACTAAAGAAATTAGATATTAAAAATTTAAATAACCCAATTAAAATTGGGGTACTGAACTAAACAGAGAATTCTCAACAGAAGAATTTCAAAGGGTCCAATAATATTTAAGGACATGTTCAACTTTTTTAGCAATCAGGGAAATGTAAATCAAAACAACTCTGAGATACCATCTTACCCCTGTCAGAATGGCTAAAATAATAAAAAACAATGATAGCTTATGCTGGAGAGAATGTAGAGTAAGGGTGACACTCATTCTTTGCTGATGGGAATGCTAACTTGTACAACCACTTTGGAAATCAGTGTGCTGTTTTCTCAGAAAATTGGGAGTCAACCTACCTCATGATCCAGCAATACCACTCTTGGGAATGTACCCAAAAGTTGCTCAATCCTACTACAAAACCATTTGTTGAACTATGTTCATAGCAACACTATATATAGTAGCCAGAACCTGGAAACAACCTAGATGCTCCTCAATGGAAGAACAGATAAAGAAAGTGTGGCAATCTATACATTAGAGTACTATTTAGCAGTAAAAAAAAAAAACAAAGGCATCTTGAATTTTGTGTGCAAATGGATGGAAATAGAAAACACTATCCTGAGTAAGCTAACCCAGAGACAAAAATATGAATATGGTATGTACTCACTCATAAGCGGATACTAGCCATAAACAAAGGACATTGAGCCTATAGTTCATGACCCTAGAGAAGCTAAGTAATAAAGTGAACCCAAAGACAAACATATATAGATCCACCTGGAAATTGGAAGCAGACAATATTGCCTGACAATATTTGGGAGCATGAGGAAAGAAGGTAGAAGGAAAGGGGAAAGGGGAAGATGATCGCAGAAGGGGAGTTTTGGGGAAGCCTTGAGGAAATGGCATAGTTGAGATGGAGGAAGGACAGATAAGAGATATCTTGACTGAGGGAGCCATGTTGGGGTCAGCAAGAAACCTGGCTCTAGAAAAATTCTCAGGAATCCAAAAGGATGACCCCAACTAAGACCCTAGCAATAGACAGTGTGTCTCTACTGTCCTTGCCCTGTAGTCAGACTGATGATTATCTTTAATATCACCATAGAACTTTTGTCCAACAACATATGAAAACAGAGACAGACCCGCATCAGAGCACTGGACTGAGCACCCAAGGTCCAGTTGAAGAGTGGAATGAGGGAGAGTATGAGCAAGGAAGTCAAGACCACGAGGGGTTCACCCACCAAGACAATGTGCCTGAGTGAATGAGACCTCACCAACTCCAACTGACCAGGCAGCGAATGAGCATGGGATCATCCTAGTCTCTCTGAATGTGGTTGACAGTTGTGGCAGACTGAGTGGACAATGACAATGGCTCTGGGATTTGTCTCTACTGCATGTACTGGCTTTTTGGGATCCTTTTCTCTTTGGATGTATACCACACTCAACCTGGATGTACTGGGGTGAGCCTTGGACCTTCCACAGGTCAGGGTTCCTTGTCCTCTCTTAATATAGGAGAAGGTGGGAGAAGGATGTGTGGAAGACTGGAAGGGAAGTGGGAGGAGGAGAGGAAGTAGAAATTTGGATTGGTATTTTTTTAAGGAATAAAACGAAATAAATGTCTTGGAGCCAATAGCAACTCCTATATTTGATAGGACACTCACCATTTCCTTTGAGGAACCATTCAAAATAATTTACCATAGACTCTGGATTCTTAATAAGGTTTGTCTTATGAAAGAAAAAATAACCAGACACAAGAACATCTCGGGGATTTCTGATGACATAGATCATCTAAAATGGAAAAAACATGTACAAGAGGGTCAATATATTCAGTCTTCACTTTTGCCTGTTACAATTTATATGAAATGTCAATAAAATATCATGACATTTCAAAAACATTTATTAATTTTACTTGGAAAAACCATACTTAAGTACAATATAGTCAAGATCCTCTTTCAGACTTTAATTTGATTTACAAATATGTAACAGCAAAATGACCGAGGTCACTAATACTGTAAAAAACAAAAACAATAATAAAAATCTAACATTGATTCTTTGGTTGTAAAAAACAATATCTCACAGTGTGATATATCATCCATCTGCTGTGAAAGAGCAACTTATGTACACAGAATATTGAGTACTGTGCTCAATCGATCTGCAATATGACAAACGTTTTGTTTTCTTTAACGATAACTACCCAAATAACCCTCAAAACGATCATGGTGCAGAGCTTAAAGCCAATGTGCCATCACACAATGGTGAAAACAAAGACCTACAGGAAACTAATAAATGAAGAGAGTTAGAGAAAACAATTTCCTTTTTGAAAAGCATAACTATTGGTCACATAATGCTGAATGCTCATCCCAGAAAACATACAGACAAGGAACATTGTACAGACAGAGATGATTGTACTTAAGTATTTATACATATGTAAATATGTATAAATATACATATAAAATAACAATCAGTGAAAAAGAGACCGTAAATTTGAAAAGGGAGGGCTATAAAAATGAGTATGGAGGAAGGGGATAGGGGAGTGATGTATTTAATTAAATTGCAATCTCAAAAATAAAAGAAATAAATTAAAAGTAAATATATTAAATAAAAGGATACTTATATTTTGAACCAATGTATTTGTGACATTATTCCAGAATTTATCTCTTATGAATCAATATCTCCAGTCAAGAGTTTGCCAAATTCAGATAAGACACAAACACATATTTTTGAATGGTCATAATTCAATTGTGATATTTCTAGGAGAGATAGTTCTTCTAAGAGTGTCTTTGCAGTTTAAGCATAAAATAATATTAAGTTCTGTGGTGGAGAGACTTCCAGTAAATGTTCTTACTAACAAGAAGCTATGAATATTTCTGATCCTTTCTCTAGTTCTTCTATCAGGAACATGGGTGATTCCTGTGGTTACGGATCTCAATGGACAGCTAGACCCAGCAAGACACAGTGGATACAGATGAGCCATAACTGTTGAACATCTACATGTTTTGATGCCTGTTCATGCTGTTTCACCTATGAGGTAGTCTCTGTTGGATGATTCACCCACTGTAAATGGGGTATTTATAGAATCAAGATTAGCTAATTAATTAATTAATTACTTTGGTGACAGCAAAACAGTAGTATCTACTGTACACTGTAATTTTAACTCTATTTGACCTTTATATGTAGTTCCTTGATGCTCTAAGATGTTGTTCCACTTTCTGTCATATATCTGCCAGGATCACTGTGTGGTGATTGACATCATGGAACTTTGATTTACTCTGAGGAGGGAACATATCAATATCACCTAGTGCATGAGAATCCCATCTTTCCTACCTCAACCTAAAAAAAAAAAAATCAGAGTCCATTTAAACAAGAGCTCCAGGGTCTGTCATGGTAGAATAAGTTCAATGAGCATTTGATCAAGTATTTCTCAATCACTGGATACTGACCTTGGCCTTGGAACTGAAGAAAGACTTGGGGAAAAGATGGAAGGGAAGATGAGAGCTGATGAGGCGTGGTCCTTCCTGATTGGTTAAAATTGGATATCCAATTTTAGTCTCTACCCAGGGTGACCGTTTCCAAATGGGCACAGATTGAATCCACTTGGGATTCCCCTTGGTGTGAATCAAGCAGACAATCTCAATTAGCCAGTTAGTTCCTGAACAAGAAGGAATATTGATGGTAAGTAATTTCAACATTATTTGTTAAAAAGTGTCAAGTAGAATTTACAGTCACACTATTTACAGTACAGCTGTTTCCAAGTACACAGACCTGTGGTGTTCACAGTGTCTACATGGTGTTAGCACAAGGTATATTGATCTAGCACATCCCCAATGCTTCACTTGGAAAAACTGAGATTATACTCAGTATACTTCACCTGCCTCTTGAACATCCCAAGCAGTCCTGGGCCACCATCAGTCTACATTCTGGTGCAGTGAATTTGACTATCCCAGATATTTCACAGGGATGAACTTATAAAATCTGTTCTAGCTAGCTAGAAAAAAATCTAGATGAGCTCCCTTCTTTTAATACAATGCCCTTGAGATGCATCAATCCTGCAGTGTGTCTGTGAGTACTGCTTGTCCTTAAGGTAAATAAATGCCCTCTTGTCTATTTAACACACACACACACACACACACACACACACTATCCATGTTTGCATGCTCATTTGCCAGTAGATATTTATCTACCATTCTTCCCTGAGCGATTGTCTTAATCTTTATTCTGATTTTCACTGCCCTTCATTTTCCAAGTTATTGCACATTCCTTGTCAGCAACCTACTACTTTCCTAATGGTCAATGCTTCTTCCACCCAGCAAACATCCCTTCCCCAAAAGTCATTTTTGGTTCCTTGAGTTTGAGACTCTTTCTACAACCTGAACAAGAACCATGGTAATTCTCTCCATGACATTTTACTCTCCATCACATAGTCTTATTCCCATGACTTTTTTTTCTTGATGTTATTTCTTTTCTTTATTCTCATTATTCTCTGTCTTTCAATCACTCTTCCACAAAGAGACACAACAATGCCAGAGTCTGCCTTAGGATCCATTGACATTGCTCTCTCTTTTTTTAAAAAAAAAAAAACATTAGATTTTTTTTTAAATACCAACTGAAATTCCCACTCCCTCCCCTCCTACCACTTCCTCCACACACCCTCCAACCCCACCCTCATCTAATCCTTAGAGAGGGTAAGGCAACATTGCTTTCTGGCCTTAACTGATCTTCGACCTCACAGAGCACGCTGGAAGTCTCTGAGTGTGAATGTGCTGACACACAGCTCTCCTTAACCACAAAGCATTTTAAATATCTGATATATAGAATTCTCCACTTATTGCCTAAATTAATGAGGATCAATCTTCCAACTTTCCTCACACAGTTCAAGATCATTCTCACTAACAGTCCTTACCTGATTTGGGGTAAGTCAATATGATTGTGTCTTCATCTCTAACCAAAAACTTATCACCGACTTTATCAAGTGTTTCTTTTTCATACACCACTGAAGGGAAAAATATTCCTTCAAACCAAAAGTAGTCTGACATGGCCAAGAGCTCTTTGTGGGTACCGTTAGGATTCCACCTTTTGCCACCTGTACAGCTTCTAGCTAATCTTAAGAGCTAACATTTATAGTACAAGGAAAGGAAATCATTAACAGCCCATAGTTCATTCCAAAACTAACTACTGAGATGAAGAAAGAGATATTGTAACAATAAGTCAAAGGTTGTTGTATTAAGCAATTGTGAACTCATACAGACATCACTCTAGCATTTCTGAGCCTGAGTTCATGACTCTAAACTAGAAACTCAATAATAAGTGCTAGGTCATGGAAATGGGACTCACTTATCATGCTTTCTAATTCAATTTAGCTTTCAGGGTGGTTTCAAATGTGCAAAAAATTACAGAGATCATACAAAATGTTGCAACATGCAATTTCTTTTTTAAATAGTGGTTGTCTTTTCAGAAACTCATATTTCCTTAGCTGCATATATGACTCCAACCCTTGCCCTCTCCCCATACAACCATTTCTTTATATCCCATATTTATGTGTTCTTTAATATTTATTGATACAAGCATATAATCACATGCTATTATAACATACTGAGTCCATTTAGTTCTGTTTGTATATGAATGTATTCTGAGTTGAGCACTTGGAAAGTTTTTTCAATAGTCCCAGGAAACAGTAAAAGTAGCATAGTGTGTACAACTAAGAACAAAAGCTCCTGCTGCAAAAATATTTCAATTCTTGCATGTATTCTAGCGTGGAGAAACATGTGGAAATTGTATGAAAGTTTGAGTGATGGAGTACCAGACCCTGGTCTGTCTCTAGTCCCTTTCTCCTGTTGTTGAAATAGATATCCTCCATAAGTCATCTGAACATTTATAATGTCCCACCCTGAACATATCTACTGTGCTTGAGGCAGCTTGGGACAGTTGGGGATGGTGAATAAATGTGCTTCTGAGGCTGTAGTAGTTTTCTTCTTCAATGGGCTAACAAATAGATCCACATTAATGTCTCAATAGAGTATTAAGGACCTAGACATCAGAGATACAAGTAAAACCCCCAAATTTTCTAGCTGAAGCTTCCCTATTCTTTTGGTGTCAAGTCCTACTCATCTTCCCTTCATACCTCCTTCTTGGCATCAAGAGCTCCAGACGTACATGTGTGTGTGTGTGTGTGTGTGTGTGTGTGTGTGTGTGTGTGTGTGTGCATGTAGGTAGGTAGGTATTGCTGTAACCATGCTTTTTCCCATTCAGTATCTTCACCTTATGGCCAAGTCTGGGACACTCAGGTCTTCCACTGTCTTTTTTTGTTTTACAGACCTAGTTCAGGAACCATGGCATAATTACAAACAAAAGAAGTTCCAGAATGTTCTGTAATGATTGCCAGATATAAGTGGAAGCTCACAAACAGCTGCTGGGTCAATCTGGCCCTGTGATTGCTCAAGTGTCCCTTTCTCTCTCAGTGTAGAGTCCATGTCTCCAGACACATTCTCTCTGGGCTGTATTCCTAAAGTGAACCACAGCCTGGAAACTTTTCTCTATGGTGATCAGACCTGGGAGGGTGCCAGGTATTGTCTCCAGAGGGACCTGCCTGATTTTCAAGACCCATCTGCAGCTCCAGAGCCTGATTAACCTGAAACAACTCTAGTTCCGACTGTCCCATGCAGTAACTGAACATCCAGCATTAGCTGAAGCTTCAGCTGTAACAGCTGCTCTAGCACCAGTTAAGAGGGATGCTCGACTTTCTGAACCATCTTCTGAGCAGCTCTAGAAACACACCTTTGAAACCTGAACCCTTCAGGGGATTTGTAGACTTAGAGTTAATTTCTGGTGTCACACAGCCCCTCTCACCCCTGGAACAAGAACCCTTGGTTCTAGCTAAAAAGCCTTGATTGTAAGGAAGAGGCCGGTGGCGGCACACGCCTTTATTCCCAGCTCTCGGGAGGCAGAGGCAGGCGGATTCTGGGAGTTTGAGGCAAGCCTGGTCTACAAGAGCTAGTTCCGGGACAGGCTCCAAAGCTACAGAGAAACCCTGTCTCGAAAAACTTAAAAAAAAAAAAAAAGGAAGAGGCCATGTATTCAAGGCTCAGGACATTTCTGAATGTGTGTGGGTTGATGGTTGGGTGCTTCTATTTCTTAAATACTACTGGTCATATTCTTGTATTGGTTTTTAAATAGATTCATTGCTCACTAGTACTTTAGACAGGTTTTACCTTATGACTTAATTGTTTGCTGGCTGAGGTTTTATTTATTTTATATGGGTGAGGCTTGCCTAGAGCTACTGTCACTCCTCCCTTAGCCTTCCAGACAGTAGGGTAAAAAGCAAAAGTTGCCACTGCATGCATATCATTTATTTTCCAACATTAATTTCAACTCTATTTCAGCATGGATGAATGAGCATTTTACAGACCTCTCTTTTGTTTCTCCCCTTAATGCTGGACTACTAGCTGCTGACTGTTGGGGAGGAATTAGAAGAGCTTCTGGGAAGTTTTATCCCTAAAATATTAAATCCTAGTAATCACCTGTGTCTTATCGGATCACCATGGAATAAAGTTAAAATTTAACAATAATTCTACCCCCACAAATCCTACAAATTCTTGGAAGCTGAACAGTCAACTACTGAACCCTGATTCAGGGAAGAAATAAAGAAAGAAATTAAAGTCTTCCTTGAGTTCAATGAAAATAAAGACACAACATACTCAAACCTATGGGACACTATGAAAACAGTGCTAAGAGGAAAGTTCATAGCACTAAGTGTCCACATTAAAAAAAAAATGGGGAAAGCTCAAATTGGAGACGTAACAGCACAGCTGAAAGCTCTAGGAAAAAAAGAAGCAGACTCACCCAGGAGGAGTAGAAGACTGGAAATAACCAAACTGAGGGCTGAAATCAACAAAATAGAAACACAGAAAACAATCCAAATAATCAATGAAAAAAAGAGCTGGTTCTTTGAGAAAATCAACAAGATTGACAAACCTTTATCCATATAATCAAAAGGCAGAGAGCGAACATGCAAATTAACAAGATCAGGAATGAAAAATGGGGACATAACAACAGACACTGAGGAAATTCAGAGAATCATCTGATCTTATTACAAGAGCTCATATGCCATAAAGTAGGAAAATGTAAAAGTAATGGACTTGTTTTTAGATAAGTACCATTTACCAAAATTAAATCAAGACCAGTTGAACAATTTAAATAGACCTATAAGTCGTGAGGAAATTGAAGCTGTCATTAAAAACCTCCCAACCAAAAAAGCCCAGGACCTGATGGTTTTAATACTGAATTTTATCAGAACTTCCAAGAAGAGCTGATACCTATACTCCTTAATGTGTTTCACATAATAGAATCAGAAGAGTCATTGTCAAACTCTTTTTATAAAGCTACAGTTACCCTGATTTCAAAACCACACAAAGACCCAACCAAGAAAGAGAATTACAGACCGATCTCACTCATGAACATTGATGCAAAAATTCTCAATAAAATTCTGGCAAACAGAATCCAAGAACACATTTAAAAAATCATCCATTACGATCAAGTAGATTTCATCCCAGAGATGCAAGGCTGTTCAACATATGAAAATCTATAAATGTAATCCATCACATAAATAAACTGATAGAAAAAAATCATATGACCATTTCATTAGATGCGGAAAAAGCATTTGACAAAATTCAACACCCCTTTATGATAAAGGTTTTGGAGAGGTTAGGGATACAAGGACCATACGTAAACATAATAAATCAATATATAGCAAGCCATAAGCTAATATCAAATCAAATGGAGGAAAACTCAAAGCCATTCCACTAAAATCAGGAACAAGGCAAAGCTGTCCACTCTCATCATATCTTTTCAACATAGTTCTTGAAGTTCTAGCAATAGCAATAAGACAACATCAGGAGATCAAAGGGATTCGAATCAGAAAGGAAGAAGTCATTAAGGACAACATTGAATAAATGGGACCTCCTGAAACTGAGAAGCTTCTGTAAAGCAAAGGACACTGTCACTAAGACAAAAACGCACCCTACTGAATGGGAGAAGATCTTCACCAACCCCACTACAGACAAAGGTCTGATCTCCAAAATATATAGAGAACTCATGAAACTGGACTTTAAAATCCTAATTAACCCAATTAAAAATGGGGCACTGAACTGAACAGAGATTTCTCAACAGAAGAAGTTCAAATGGCCAAAAGACAGTTAAGGTTCTGCTCAATCTCCTTAGTGATTAGGGAAATGCAAATCAAAACAACTTTGAGATACCATCTTACACCTGTCAGAATGACTAAAATCAAAAACACCAATGATAGCCTTTGCTGGAGAGGTTGTGGTAAAGGGGAACACTCATCCATTGTTGGTGGGAATTTAAACTTGTGCAGCCACTTTGGAAATCAGTGTGGTGGTTTCTCAGGAAATTCGGGATCAACCTACCCCAGGATCCAGCAATACCACTCTTTGGAATGTACTTAAGAGATACCCTATCATACTACAAAAGCATTTGTTCAACTATGTTCATAGCAGCATTATTTGTAATAGCAAGAACCTGGAAATAACCTAGATGCCCCTCAATGGAAGAATGGACGAAGAAAGTGTGGAATATATATGCACTAGATTACTACTCAGCAGTAAAAAGCAATGACATCTTGAATTTTGCATGCAAATGAATGGAAATAGCAAACACTATCCTGAGTGAGGCAACCCAGACCCAAAAAGATGAACATGGTATGTCCTCACTCATATTGGATTCTAGCCATAAATAAAGGACATTTGAGCCTATAATTTGTGATCCTAGAGAAGCTAAACCCAAGAAAAACATATAGTTATCCTCCTGGATAATGGAAGTAGACATGATTGTCAGGCAAATATTGGGAGCTAGGGTTGGGGGTGGAGTGGGGGTAAGGGGAGATGTGGAAAGAAAAGTTAGAAGGTGAACATGGGGAGAGCTTGGGGGAATGGGATGGTTGGGATGGAGGAAGGGTGGATATGGGAGCAGGGAAGTATATATCTTAATTAAGGGAGCCATTTTATTGTTGGCAAAGGACTTGACTTTAGAGGGGTTTCCTGGTGTCCAAGGAGATGTCCTCAGCTAGTTCCTTGGACAGCTGAAGAAAGGGAGCCTGAAATGGCCCTATCCTACAGCCAAACTGATAAATATTTTGCATATCACCATGGAATCTTCATCTGGCAATGGATGGAAATAGAGACAGAGACCCACATTGGAGCACTGGACTGAGCTCCCAAAGTCCAAATGAGGAGCAGAAGGAAGGCGAATATCAGCAGGGAAGTCAGGACCATGAGGGGTGTGCCCACTCACTGAGACAGTAGGGCTGATCTAATGGGAACTCACCAAGACCAGCTGGGCCGGGACTGATGGAGCATATGATCAAACTGGACTCTCTGAACGTGGTGGTCAATATGGGCTGACTGAAAAGCAAGAACAATAGCACTGGGTTTTGATCCTACAGCATATACTGGCTTTGTGGGAGCCTAGTCTGTTTGGATGCTCACCTTCCTAGACCTAGATAGAGGGGAGAGGACCTTGAACTTTCCACAGGGCAGGGAACTCTGACTGCTCTTTGGACTGGAGAGGGAGGGGTTGGGGTGGGAGGGAAGGGAATGGATAGAAGGAGTGGTGGGCCACTTCCTGTCACCCAGCTCCCAGCTGCCTGGCTAGCTTATACCCTGAAATAACAGCACACAAACTGTATTCTTTTAAACACTACTTGGCTTATTAGTTTCAGCCTCTTCTTGGCTAACTCTCACTTCTTGACTAACCCATTCCTAATAATCTGTGTAGCACCACAAAGTGGTGACTTACCGAGAAGGATTCAGCATGTCTGAACTGGCAGCTGGCTCCATGGCGTCTCCCCTGGAGAGGAGAGGCATGGTGTCTAGCTCACTTCCCTTCTTCCCAGCATTCTGTTCTGTCTACTCCACCCACCTATGTTCTGACCTATCAGGCCAAGCAGCTTCTTTATTAGTTAACCAGTGAAAGCAACACATAGACAAATGACCTTCCCACATCAGGAAGGGAAATGGGAGGAGGTGGAAATTTTTAATTAAAAAAAATGAAAAAATTAAGAATATTTTAGATTTGCTGTTTTCTTTGATCTGTGCGTTTATTTCCTCTATAGTATCTTCAGCATCTGAGATTCTTTCTTCTATCTCTTCTATTCTGTTACTTATATTGGTCTCTTTAGCTCCTGCTCTTTTTAGTTCTCTGAATGTGACTGACAATGGGGGATGACTGGGACCATTGAAAAAGGCACTGGGACTTGTTTATATTGCATATACTGTCTTTTGGGACCCTAGTCTATTCAGATGCACAGCTTCCTAGGCGTGGATGTAGGGGGGAGTGCCTTGGACTTCACAGGGTAGTGTTCCCTGTCGTCTCTTAAGGAAGAATGGGAGGTAGGAGGTTGAGTGGGGAGTGGGAGGGGAATGGGAGGAGGTGAGGAAGTGTAAATTTTTGAATGGAAAAATAAAAAGAAGAATTCCTCTCCACAAAAACCCCAGCAAAAACCTCACAAAAAAAGAAATGGAAAAGAAGGCAATCAAAAAATTAGAAGAAATTAACACATCCCTCCACAAAACCAAAGAAACCCAAGCAAAAACTAATCAAACAGGTGAAGGAAACAGCTCAAGACTTGAAGACTGAAATAGAGGTAATAACAAAAACACAAAGTGAGGGAATTCTGGGTGTGAAAAATCTAGGTAAATAAATAGGAACTACAAAGACAAGTATAACCAACAGAATACAAGAGATAGAAGAAAGAATCTCAGGCACTGAAGATACTATAGCGTAAATAGACTCATTGGTCAAAGAAAACATTAAATCCAACAAATTCTTAACACAAAACATTCAGAAAATCTGGGACACCATGAAAAGAACAAACCTAAGAATAACAGCGGTAAAAGGATAAGAACTCCAGCTCAAAGGCACAGAAAATATATTCAATAAAATCATAGAAGAAAACTTTCCACCTAAAAAATGATATTTTTATGAAGGTACAAGAACCTTAAAGAAGACCAAATAGACTTGATTAAAAAAATCCCCTTGACATATAATAATGAAAACACAAAATATTCAGAATAAAGAAAGAATCTTAAGAGCTGCAAAGGAAAAATGTCAAGTAACATATAAAGGTAAACCTAACAGAATAACACCCAACTTCTCAATGGAAACCATGAAAGCCAGAAGGTCCTAGATAGATGTGCCGCAGATGCTGAGCCCAGACTACTATACTCAGCACAGCTTTTATTCAACACTAAATGAAAACAATATATCCCATGACAAAACAGATTTAAACAATATGTATCCACAAAACCAGCTTTACAAAAAGTACTAGAAGGAAAACCCAACACAAGGAAGCTCACTACACCCACAAAAACACACACATCTGATAACCACCCACCAGCATAACCCAAATAAAGGAAGCATATAAACACTACTACTGAAAAATATCAGAGTTAACAACCAATGGCCATTAATATTCCTTAATAACAATGGACTCAATTCACCTATAGGAAGACACAGGCTAAGAGAATGGATATGAAAACAGGATCCAGCCATCTGCCTCAAAGACAATCACTCCCTCAGAGTAAAAGGTAGGAAAAAGGCTTTCCAATCAAATGGACTTAAAAATAAGTGAGTGTAGCTATCCTAATATCTAACAAAATTGATTTCAAACTAAAATCAATCAGAAGTGGTGGAGAAGAACACTTTATACTCATAAGAGGAGCAGTTCATCAAGATGCAGTTTCAATCCTGAATATCTATGCCCCTAATACAAGAACACACACATATGTAAAAGAAACATTACTAAAACTTAAATTGCACATCAAACCCTATACACAAATAGTAGGAGACTTCAACACTTCACTCTCACAATGAACAGTTCAACCAGACAGAAACTCAACAGAGAAATAAGAGAACTAACAGATGTCACGAATCAAATGGACTTAACAGACATCTATAGAACATGCCACCCAAACACAAAACAATATACCTTCTTCTCAGAACCTCATGGAACCTTCTCTAGAATTTATCACATACTCGGTAACAAAACAAACCTCCACAGATACACAAAAAAATGGAGTTATCAGAACACCAGGGATTAAAGTTAGAATTTAACAACAATACTACTTTCCGAAACCCTACAAACTCATGGAGATTGAACAGTCAACTACTGAACCACCCCTTGGTTGCTGTAGGAAGTCTTACAAGAAGTGGTTACTTGCCCATTGCAGCATGGCCTCTTTGTACTATATATGCCAGTGAAGAGCATGTGTCCAGCCTCTTTTCCAGTCTCTCCGTTCTGGTTGCAGGATTCGGTTTCTAATCTTCATTCAAGCAGAGGATTCTGATTTGTGAGTCTACCCTTAAGTAAATAGCCATTTATTCCTCAATATTTAGCTAGTGATGAATTTCTTTTAAGTGTCCTTCCACATTTGGCACCCAAGTGGATTCAGACTCCATGCCTACCAGGTGGACGGCCTAACGGCCTAACCGGTCCACGGCACAGACATTCTCCCAACCCTGCCCGCTTGGCTTGCTTTTACCTAAGCGTTTTTTTTTTTTGTTTGTTTGTTTTTTTTTTGTAGACACCCATCACAGCAGAGTTTATTGCATGTAGAAACTTGAAAATTTCCCAAGTGCACACATGATTGCCGCATTCCCTGGCATAGTTCCTTGCCACGTGGTGACGTGTGCAGCTTCTGGTTTCTGCTCCCTGCCCATGAGTTACAGTTTCCTTGCTCTATGTATGCAATTGATTTAATTGCTTTTAATTTCTCAAGAAAAGCATATTTCTCAGTATTTAACCAGTACCAAGGCAGAAAACTAAAGCAGCCCAGAAACTAAAGTGGCCCAGGACCATTCCTGTCACCACCGGTTGCATTGCTTTTAACCACAACTCTGTAGCCATAACATCTCCTGGACAATAAAGATTACAGTTTCCTGGACACATAACAGGAAATTAATAAATCAATATGGCAGACTACATTAATATTAATTGTTAGTAACTTTTTGCTAATACTATGGATTGTATTATGTGAGGCTTATATGGTTATGGTGATACTTCATTTTTTGGGTATTGGGACTCGGTTTTCTTCTCCATATACTATCATTATGAAAGAATATGTCACTTCTAGGAATAGTACAGTCTTTGCAGATTAATAATGAACAGCTAGTTAACAGGAATAATACCATCTAAAATCAAGTTTACCTAAAAAATTAATACTATTAAAAAGGATAACATTAATTTTAATGACAAAATTGAATCCATGTCTAAGGGTACTAAGAAGTTATCTGAAAGAATTCATACTGTTGAATTTGACAATCAAAATTTGTTAAAAAAAATTGTGTTAATTTATCAAACAGAATCTCTCCAGGATGGCAATCTGCATGCTATTCAAGTAATGTCCAAAGATGAGACGTTATCTGTAAAGGAGAAACTTCAAACCTTGGAATCACATGTGCAGAATGAGGACCAGAGGTTAGGTGCCTCAATGAATGCATACATACCAGGAGATTCAGGCTTTACAAAAGACAATAGTGAAAAGATTTGAAATAATTGAGGAAATTATTGGAGCTGATGAACAGGAAAAGAAGGCACAAGGACAAGATTCTACATCAGCAGTAGCTGTCAGAAATGACTTACCAACGTTTTAGCTTCCTACCCTGTAATATACTGACTGACAACCATCATGTTCTAAAGGCCCGAAAGGATCCAAAGAAGGTAGATGGATATCTATATGAATGAATGAACTAAATGCAATTAAGCAAGCTATTGTAAGTATTAAGAATTATAGATCAGGAGAGACTGGCACGCAGATGCACATGGCAGAGAGACCGGCACGCAGACGCGGCAGACACGGGACGGTCCAAGCATGAAACACTGAAGCCCACACTGAGAACAGATCATCCTACTACAATTAAACCAAGTAGGTTTTTGGGGGCTGGCCTGCAGAGCGGTAGGCCTTTTGTTGGCGAGGTCCCTGGAGAACGGGGAGCCTGGTCCTGTCCCTGACTACCCTCCTGAGTGGTCAGAGTGCTCTTGGCCCATGGCGGGACCCAGAAAAACAAGCAGGGGCATTCTCTGACCCCTTTGACTCTCCATTCAGTCTGTGAGGGCTACTCCCCTCTGCTGGTGCTGCTCCTCCTCTGCTGCGACATCTCTATCCCTGGCCCATCCCAGCTTGCTCCCAGGGGCTTCCTTCCTTCTCCATCCCTACCGCTGGAGCCAGGGGATCTCCAGGTTCAGCGTGTTTGGGCAGTGGGTCAGGTGCTCTGGGCAGAGGGCAGCGGGAATTTCTTTGTTTTGGTGGCTGGCCTGCAGAGTGGTGGGCCTTTTGTTGGCAAGATCCCGGGTAAACAGGGAGCCTGGTCCTATTCCTGAAGACCCTTCTGAGTGGTGCGGGGGATCTTGGCCCAGGGTGAGAGCCAGAAAACAGAGTAGAGGCATTTTGTAAGCGAGGCCCCTGGCCAGCAGGGAAACCTAATCCTGTTTTAGAAGACACATTAGATAGCATCGGTAGGAAGAGATGGGCAGGTGCCAAGGCAAGAATTCACCCAGAAATATGAAAAACAAAATGAAAACACCAGAACCCAATGATCTTACAACAGAAGGACTTGAACACCGTAACCCAGAAGAAGTGGAAAAAATTGACTTTATGAAAGCAATAGAGTCCCTTAAACAACATGTAAAAAATGCACTTATAGAAATGGATGAGAAGTATAACAAAAACTTTGATGAAATGAGTAAATATATAAATGATACCCTGGGAAACCAAGAAAAAATGATCAAGCAGGTAATGGAAACAGTTCAAGAATTGAAAACTGAAATGAAGGCAAGGAAGAAAACACAAACTGAGGACCAGCTGGATATGGAAAATCTAGGTCAACGAGCAGAGCCTAAAGAAACAAGCATAATCAATAGAATACAAGAGATAGAAGAAAGAATCTCAGATTCTGAAGATACCATAGAGAAAATAAATGCACTGATCAAAGAAAACAGCAAGTCCGAAAACCTCTTATCACAAAACATTCAGGAAATCTGGGACACAATAAAAAGACCAAACCTAAGAATAACAGGAGTAGAAGAAAGAGAAGAAGTACAGCTCAATGGTCCAGAAAATATATTTAATAAAATTATAGAAGAAAACTTTCCCAACCTAAAGAAAGATATACCTATGAAAGTTCAAGAAGCATACAGAACACCAAAAAGACTGGATCAAACTAAAAAACAAAAAAACAAAAAAACAAAAAAAAGTCCCCTCGCCATATAATAATCAAAACACAAAGCATACAGAATAAAGAAAGAATATTAGGAGCTGCAAAGGAAAAAAGTCAAGTAAATTATAAAGGTAAACCTATCAGACTTACACCTGACTTCTTTATGGAAACCATGAAAGCCAGAAGGTCCTGGATAGATACACTGCACAAAAAAAGAGACCATGGATGCAAGCCCAGACTACTATAACCAGCAAAGCTTTTATTCACTATAAATGGAAAAAACAGAATTTTCCAGGATAAAAAAATTAAACAATATTTAGGGGCAAAACCAGCCTTACAGAAAGTAATAGAAGGAAAATCACTAACCAAGGAATCCAACAGTGCCCAAAATAACTTAGACGTCTAGAGATCCTTAACCAGCACAACTCGAAGAAGGAAGACAGACAAACTCTACTACCAAAAAATTGACCAGAGTTAATAACCACTGGTCATTAATATCAGTTAATGTAAATGGACTCAACTCACCTATAAAAAGGCACAGGCTAAGAGATTGGATACGAAAACAGGATCCAACATTCTGCTGTTTACAAAAAACACACCTCAACCACAAAAACAGGCACCAACTCAGAGTAAAAGGCTGGGAAAAGGCTTAACAAGCAAATGGACCTAAGAAACAAGCAGCTGTGGCCACTAATTACTAACAAAGTTGACGTCTAACAAAAATCAATCAGAAGAGATGGAGAGGTACATTTTATACTCATAACAGGACCAATTCGTCAGGATAAAGTCTCAATTCTGAGTATCTATTCCCCTACTATAAAAGCACCCACTTATGTAAAAGAAACATTACTAAGACAAAAGGCAGTCTTCAAACCGCACACACTAATAGTAGGAGACTTCAACACTCTTCTCTCACAAATGGACAGGTCAATCAGACAGAAACCTAACAGAGAAATAAGAGAATTAATGGAGGTAATGAATCAAATGAACTTAACAGACATCAATAGAACATTCCACCCAAATAGGAAAGAATATACCTTCTTCTCTGCAGCTCATGGAACTTTCTCGAAAATCGACCACATACTCGGTAACAAAGCAAACTTACACAGTTATAAAAAAATATTAGTAACAACCTGTGCCTTATCAGATCACCATGAATAAACTTAGAATTCAACAACAATGCTACCCCCAGAAAGCCTACAAACTCATGGAAACTGAATACTCAACTACTGAACCACACCTGGGTCAAGGAAGAAATAAAGGAAGAAATTAAAGTCCTCCTTGAATTCAATGAAACTAAAGAAACAACCTACTCAAACTTATGGGACACTATGAAATCAGTCCTAAGAGGAAAGTTCATAGCACTAAGTGCCCACTTGAAGAAAACAGAGAAAGCACAGGTTGGAGACTTAACAGCCCACCTGAAAGCTCTAGAAAAAAAAGAAGCAGATTCACCTAGGAGGAGTAGAAGACTGGAAATAATCAAACTGAGGGCTAAAATCAACAAAATAGAAACACAGAAAACAATCCAAAGAATCAATGAAACAAAAAGCTGGTTCCTGGAGAAAATCAACAAGATTGATAAACACATATCCAAACTAATCAAACGACAGAGAGACAATAAGAAAATTAATAAGATCAGAAATGAAAAGGGGGACATAACCACAGACACAGGGAAATTCAGAGAATCATTAGATCTTACTACAAAAGCCTGTATAACACAAAACTGGAAAATGTAAAAGAAATGGACACTTTTTTAGATAAATACCATATGCCAAAGGTAAACCAGGACCAGATGAACAATCTTAATAGACCTGTTAGTCGCAAAGAATTAGAAGAGGTTATCAAAAACCTCCCTACCAAAAAAAGCACAGGACCAGCTGGTTCTACCAGAACTTCCAAGAAGACCTAATACCTATACTCCTTAATGTATTTCACAATATAGAAACAGAAGAGTCATCACCAAATTCCTTTTATGAAGCTACAGTTACCCTGATACCAAAACCAAACAAAGACCCAACTTAGAAAGAAAATTACAGGCCTATCTCACTCATGAATATCAACGCAAAAATTCTCAATAAAATACTGGCAAACCGAATCCAAGAACACATTAGAAAAATTATCCATTATGATCAAGTAGGCTTCATCCTAGAGATGCAAAGATGGTTCAACATACGCAAATCTATCAATGTAATCCACCATATAAACTGAAAGAAAAAAACCATATGATCATTTCATTGCATGCTGAAAAAGCATTTGACAAAATTCAACACCCCTTTATGATAAAAGTCTTGGAGAGATTAGGGATACAAAGGTCATACTAAATATAATAAAAGCTTTTTACAGGAAGCCGTCAGCTAACATTAAATTAAATGGAGAAAAACTCAAAGCCATCCCACTAAAATCAGGAACACGACAAGGATGTCCACTCTCGCCATACCTCTTCAATATAGTGCTGGAAGTTCTAGCAATAGCAATAAGACAACATAAAGGGATCAAGGGGATTTGTATTGGAAAGAAGAAGTTAAGCTCTCGTTATTTGCTGATGATATGATAGTATATATAAGCGACCCCAAAAACTCTACCAAAGAACTCCTACATCTGATAAACACCGTTAGTAATGTGGCAGGATACAAGATCAACTCCAAAAAATCAGTGGCCTTCCTATACACTAAGGATAAGGAAACAGAGAGGGAAATTAGAGAAGCATCAGCTTTCACGATAGCCACAAATAGCATAAAATATCTTGGGGTAACTCTGACCAAGGATGTGAGAGATCTATTTGACAAGAACTTTAAGTCTTTGAAGAAAGAAATTGAAGAGGACACCGGAAAATGGAAAGATCTTCCTTGCTCTTGGATTGGGAGGATCAACATAGTAAAAATGGCAATTCTACCAAAAGCAATCTATAGATTCAATGCAATCCCCATCAAAATCCCATCAAAATTCTTCACAGATCTGGAGAAGACAATAATCAACATTATATGGAAAAACAAAAAAACCCAGGATAGCCAAAACAATCTTATACAACAAAGGAGCATCTGGAGGCATTACCATCCCTGACTTCAAACTCTATTACAGAGCTACAGTATTGAAAACAGCTTGGTATTGGCATAAAAACAGAGAAGTCGACCAATGGAATCGAATAGAAGACCCTGACATTAACCCACAAATCTATGAACACCTGATTTTCGATAAAGGAGCTAAAAGTATACAATGGAAAAAAAGAGAGCATCTTCAACAAATTGTGCTGGCAAAACTGGATGTCAATCTGTAGAAGAAGGAAAATAGATCCATATCTATCACCATGCACAAAACTCAAGTCCAAATGGATTAAAGACCTCAATATCAGTCAGAACACACTGAACCTGATAGAAGAGAAAGTGGGAAGTACTCTACAACACATGGGCACAGGAGACCACTTCTTACGTATAACCCCAGCAGCACAGACATTAAGGACCTCATTGAATAAATGGGACCTCCTGAGACTGAGAAGCTTCTGTAAAGCAAAGGACACTGTCGCTAAGACACAAAGGCAACCCACTAACTGGGAGAAGATCTTCACCAACCCCGCAACTGACAAAGGTCTGATCTCCAAAATATAGTAAGATCTCAAGAAACTAGACCGTAAAAGGCTAATCAACCCAATTATAAAATGGGGCACTAAGCTGAACAGAGAATTCTCAACAGAAGAACTTCAAATGGCCAAAAGACACTTAAGGTCATGCTCAACTTCCTTAGCGATCAGGGAAATGCAAATCAAGACAACTTTAAGATACCATCTTACACTTGTCAGAATGGCTAAAATAGAAAACACCAATGATAGCCATTGTTGGAGAGGTTGTGGAGAAAGGGGTACACTCACCCATTGCTGGTGGGAATGCAAACTTGTGCGACCACTTTGGAAAGGTGTATGGCGGTTTTTCAGGAAATTCGGGATCAACTTACCCCTGGACCCAGCAATACCACTCTTGGGAATATACCCAAGAGAGGCCTTATCATACAACAAAAGTATATGCTCTACGATGTTCATCGCACCATTGTTTGTGATAGCCAGAACCTGGAAACAACCTAGATGCCCTTCAATGGAAGATTGGATGAAGAAAGTATGGAATATATACATATTATAGTACTACTCAGTAATAGAAAACAAGGACTTATTGAATTTTGCATGCAAAAGGATGGAAATAGAAAACACTATCATGAGTGAGGTAAGCCAGACCCAAAAAGAGGAGCATGGAATGTATTCACTCATATTTGGTTTCTAGCCATAAACAAAGGACATTGAGCCTATAATTAGTGATCCTAGAGAAGCTAAATAAGGAGAACCCAAAGAAAAACATATAGGCATCCTCCTGAATATTAACCTTCAGCTAAAGGGGTTAAATCAGCTCCCTTTAGAGGGGCGGGGTTTGCCTCAGGCGAATCCATGCCAATAAAGGGTGCGCGGAGAGGCGGCTTGTCCCTTTTGTTCCTCGCTACCTGTGCTACGCTGGAACTTTGGTTCAGTAAGTTTAACAATAAACTGGTAAATATTCTTTGATATCTGCATTGCCTTTATTTTGTGCCGGTACATTCAGCAAGCGATGAAAGGAGACAGAGACAGAGACCCACATTGGAGCACCGGACTGAAATCTCAAGGTCCAAATCAGGAGCAGAAGGAGAGAGAGCATGTGCAAGGAACTCAGGACCGCGAGGGGTGCACCCACACACTGAGACAATGGGGATGTTCTACTGGGAACTCACCAAGACCAGCTGGCCTGGGTCTGGAAAAGCCTGGGATAAAACCGGACTCTCTGAACATAGCGGACAATGAGGACTACTGAGAACTCAAGAACAATGGCAATGGGTTTCTGATCCTACTGCACGCACTGGCTTTGTGGGAGCCTAGGCAGTTTGGATGCTCAACTTACTAGACCTGGATGGAGGTGGGGGTTCCTTGGACTTCCCACAGGACAGGGAACCCTGATTGCTTTTCAGGCTGGGGGGGGACTTAATTGGGGGATGGGGAGGGAAATGGGAGGCGGTGGCGGGGAAGAGACAGAAATCTTTAATAAATAAATAAATTTAAAAAAAGAAATATTATCCATTATGATCAAGTCGGCTTCATCCCAGGGATGCAGGGCTGGTTCAACATACGAAAATCTATCAATATAATCCATCATAAATGAACTGAAAGAAAAAAAACCATATGATCGTTTCATTAGATGCTGAAAAAGCATTCAACAAAATTCAACATCTTTTTATGATAAAGGTATTGGAGAGATTACGGATATAAGGGTCAAACCTAAATATAATAAAAGCTATTTGCAGCAAGCCGACAGCTATCATCAAATTAAGTGGAGAGACACTCAAAGCCATCCCACTAAAATCAGGAACACGACAAGGCTGTCCACTCTCTCCATACCTTTTCAATATAGTGCTTGAAGTTCTAGCAATAGCAATAAGACAACATAAAGATATCAAACGGATTTGAATTGGAAAGGAAGAAGCTAAACTTTTGTTATTTGCAGATAATATGATAGTGTACATAAGTGACATCGAAAACTCCACTAAAGAACTCCTACAGCTGATAAACACCTTTAGTAATGTGGCAGGATACAAGATCAATTCCAAAAAATACGTTGCCCTCCTATACACTAAGGATAAGGAAGAAGAGAGGGAATTCAGAGAAGCATCACCTTTCACGATAGCCACTAACAGCATAAAATATCGTGGGGTAACTCTAACCAAGGAAGTGAAAGATCTATTTGACAAGGACTTTAAGGCATTGAAGAAAGAAATTGAAGAGGATACCAGAAGATGGAAGGATCTCTCTTGCTCTTGGATTGGGAGGATCAACATAGTAAAAATGGCAATTCTACAAAGGCAATTTATAGATTCAACGCAATACCCATCAAGGTCCCATCAAAATTCTTCATAGATCTTGAGAGGACAATAATCAACTTCATATGGAAAAACAAAAACCCAAGATAGAAAAAACAATTTCATACAATAAAGGAACTTCTGCAGACATTACCTTCCCTGACTACAAACTCCATTACAGAGATACAGTAATGAAAACAGCATGGTATTGGTATAAAAACAGAGTAGTAGACCAATAGAATCGTATAAAAGACTCAGATTTTAACCCACAAACCTATGAACACCTGATTTTCGATAAAGGAGCTAAAAGTATACAATGGAAGAAAGAAAGAATCTTCAACAAATGGTGCTGGCACAACTGGATGTCAACCTGTAGAAGAATGAAATTAGACCCATATCTATCACCATGCACAAAACTCAAGTCCAAATGGATCAAAGACCTCAATTTCAATCTGAACACACTGAACCTGATAGAAGAGAAAGTGGGAAGTACCCTAAAACATATGGGCACAGGAGATCACTTCCTCTGTATAACCCCAGCAGCACAGACATTAAGAGCAACATTGAATAAATGGGACCTACTAAAACTGAGAAGCTTCTGTAAAGCAAAGGACACTGTCACTAAGACAAAAAGGCAGCCTACTGACTGGGAGAAGATCTTCACCAACCCCGCAACAGACAAAGGTCTGATCTCCAAAATATATAAAGAACTCAAGAAACTAGACTTTAAATGCTAATTAACCAAATTAAAAAATGGGGCACTGAGCTGAACAGAGAATTCTCAACAGAAGAACTTCAAATGACCAAAAGACATTTAAGGTCATGCTCAACCTCATTAACAATCAGGGAAATGCAAATCAAAACAACTTTAAGATATCATCTTACACCTGTCAGAATGGCTAAAATCAAAAACACCAATCATAGTCTTTGCTGGAGAGGTTGTGGAGTAAGGAGTATACTCATTAATTGCTGGTGGGAATGCACTTGTGCAACCACTTTGAAAAGCAATGTGGCAGTTTCTCAGGAAATTCAGGATCAACCTACCACTGGACCCAGCAATACCACTCTTAGGAATATACCCAAGAGATACCCTATCATATTACAAAAGCAGTATTATTTGTAATAGCCAGAACCTGAAAAAAACCTAGATGTCGTTCAATGGAAGAATGGATGAAGAAAGTGTGGAATATATACACATTAGAGTACTACTCAGCGGTAAAAAAAAAAACAATGACATCTTGAATTTTGCATGCAAATGGATGGAAATAGAAAACACTTTCCTGAGTGTAATCCAGACCCAAAATGATGAACATGGGATGTACTCACTCATAATTGGTTTCTAGCCATAAATAAAGGACATTGAGTATATAATCTGTGATCCTAAATAAGCTAAATAAGAAGGTGAACCCAAAGAAAAACATATAGTTATCCTCCTGGATATGGGAAGTAGACAAGATTTCTGGGATAAAAACTTGTATCTTGAAGGTGGGGTGGGATGGTGGTAAGGAGAGATGGGGAGAGAAAAGTGAGAAGGGGTGGATGCGGGGAACTTGGGGAAATGGGATGGTTGGGATAAACGAAGGGTGGATATTAGAGCAGGGAAATATATATCTTAATTAAGGGAGCCATCTTAGGGTTGGCAAGAGGCTTGACTCTAGAGGGGCTCTCAGGTGTCCAAGGCGATGTCCCCAGTTAGTTTCTTGGGCAGCTGAGAATAGGGAACCTGAAATGACCCTATCCTATAGCTATATTGATGAATATCTTGCATATCACCATAGAACCTTCATCTGGCGATGGATGGAGATAGAGACAGAGACCCACATTGGAGCACTGGACTGAGCTCCCAATGTCCCAATAAGAAGCAGAAGTTGGGAGAACATGAGCAAGGAAGTCAGGACCGTGAGGGGTGCACCCACCCACTGAGACAGTGGGGCTGATCTGTTGGGAGCTCACCAAGGCCAGCTGGACTCGGACTGAAATAGCATGGGATAAAACCGGACTCTCTGAACATGGTGGACAATGAGGGCTGATGAGAAGCCAAGGACAGAGCCGGTTGGTGGTGGAAAGCATGCCTTAATCCCAGCACTCTGGAGGCAGAGGCAGGCGGATCTCTGGGAGTTTGAGGCCAGCCTGGTCTACAAGAGCTAGTTCCAGGACAGGCACCAAAGCTACAGAGAAACCCTGTCTCGAAAAACCAGAGAGAGAGAGAGAGAGAGAGAGAGAGAGAGAGAGAGAGAGAGAAGCCAAGGACACTGGGTTTTGATCCTACTTCATATTCCGGCTTTGTGGGAGCCTAGCCAGTTTGGATGCTCACTTTCCTAGACCTGGATGGAGGGGGGAGGACCTTGGACCTTCCACAGGGCAAGGAACTCTGACAGCTCTTTGGGCTGGAGAGGGAGGGGGAGAGGAGTGGGCGGAGGGGGAGAGAATTGGGAGGAGGAGGAGGGAAATGGGAGCCTGGGAGGAGGAAGAATTTATTTTATCAATAAAAGATAAAAAAATAATATCTAAAAAGAAAAAAATCAAGAGTAAAAGATTCTTACAATTAAATAAAAATTAAAATCCAAAACACTTTAATCTGTGTGATGCAATGTAAACAGACCTAAGAGAGATGTTTAAAGATCAATGTACCTACATTAAGAAATCAGTTGGAAATCTAAAAGATTAGTTAATGATTCATTCACATTAGGGCTCTCTGGAAAAAGAACAAGTCAAATGTCAAAATCAGTAGCTGGAAAGTAATCACAGACATTAATAAAATAAATAATTTTAAAACAGCCCAACAGCGAAACAAACCACAGAGTCAATAAAACAGGTGTGATTCCTTCAAAATGTAAATGATATTGACAAAGCCTTAAGTAAACTAACCAAAGGGAAGAACAATTACCAGAACTAATACAATAAGACATTAAAATGGAGCATTATGACAATCACCAGTGAAATTCAGAACATTATTAGAGTTTACCTTAAGAAATTCCACCAAACTGGAAAATCTAAAATATATGGATAAATTTCTAAATAGATAAAAATACTAAAATTAATCTAAGATGACATTTAAAAAATAAATAGGTATATGGTGAGGAGAAGTTCAGCAATTAAAAGCATTCACTGTTCCTCTACAGGACCAGGATTCTGTTTCCAGTATCTACATGATAGTTGTCAGTGTGCTCTTTCAGCCTCTGTGGGTATCAGAAACATATGAAGCAAAGACAAATATATGTAAGCAAAACACTTCTACAAGGAAAGTAAAATGAACCTTAAAATTAATCAGGCCTGACCCTGAACCTTACCTGCCACCTCTGGATTAGGAGAAGGCACAGCAAAGACCAGAACTGAACAACTCAGCTACCACGGAGGTCCAGATCCAGGGCACTGAGTGGTTTTCCTCAACATAGACACTATCAATAAGCTTGTGGAGAAGGTGGAAAGGACAAGCCCTGTGGAACTATAGCCACTGGATAATCATGCGTCTGAGCAATAATAGAATATCCAAGATATCCAATAATATTCTCATCCAAGTCAAGATGAGGGTGCAGTATTGATGGTGTAGCAGAAGCCCAAGACCCTGAATATGAACACAGCTCATTGAAATGAATATTTATAAATAAAGCTGTTTGGGCAAAAAGGGTATACTTCATGACATATTCTATGTTATGGAAAGGTGAGAATGATGGAGTAGAAAAGTAGTACAAGTATTCTGGAACTGGACATGGAGGTTGTGATGGGTATGAGGGAGGACTGGCTTTGATAGAGGAGCAGGTCATTGCCCAGAGGGATGGGTGAAATAGTTTGATTTTTTTTGTTTGCTTTTCCTCTGTTTTTAAAATAAGTCTATTTATCTTTCTTTTACATTGCAGCCTTAGGTTTTCCTCACTCATTTCCTCCCAGTCCCTCTATTAACATCCTCAAGCATTCCTCTTCCATTTCTGTTTAGGAAATGTAGGGTCTCCCATGAATTTCAACAAAACATTGCATATCAAGTTGTAGTAGACTATGCATCTACCCATGTATTAAAGATGAAGAAGGTGACCCAGTACAAGGAGTAGGGTCCCAAGAACCAGTTAAAGAATCAGAGACATTCCCTAAGAAGTTAGCAGTTCCATAAGAGATTCAATCTACACTACTGTAACATATATGAAGAGGGCCTATGTCAATCCCCTCTAGGCACCCTCGTTTTCAGTTCAGTGTCTGTGAGCCTCAATGAGACCAGGTTGATTCTGTGAGTTTTCTTCTGGTGTCCTTGACCCTACTGGTACCTACAATCCTTTCTCATCATTTTCTGCAGGATTCTCTGAACTCCACCTAATGGTTGGCTATGGATCTGCATCTATTCCCATTTGTTACTTGATGATGCCACTCTGATTACTGTCGGGCTAGGAACCAGTGTGGTCATAGGAGATGGCCATTTCACGCTACATATCTGATATGCTAGGAGTGTAAGCTGGAGCTTCCTTATAGATTCCTGTGAGATTCTCTTGTGGAAGGTTTTTACCTGAATCAGAAATGCCCCACCTTTTCAGTACTCTCCCCAGTGTTCATAACAGCATGTTTCATAATGGCCAGAACCTGGAAACAACCTAGGGGACCCTCAACCAAAGAATGGATAAAGAACATTTGGTCCATTTACTCAATGGAATGTTACTCACCTGGTAAAAACAACATCATCAGGAAACTTGAAAGAAAATGGATGAAATTTAAAAAATCATCCTGAGTGAGGAAGCCCAGACTCAGTAAGGCAAATATGGTATGTATGTACTCAAAAGTGAATATTATCTGTAAAGTAAAGGATAACCATGCAACAATCAACAGCCCAGAGAGGCAAGGTAGCAAGGATTGCAAAAAGGGATATGTCCCTAAAATGGGGAAGATAGAAAAAATTTCCTGAGTTAACTGGGTGCTGGTAGGGGTGGGAACACGATGAATTTTACTGGGAGAATGTATGGAATGGCAGAGTATTTGAGATACATCTTGATGGGGGTATTTTAAGGTTAGATAGAAACCTACTGCTAGGGGAACTCCCATGCTTCTACAAGGATGTTCAAATCAAGGACTAGCTACAGTGGATAGACAGCCTGAACTGGCCACCTCTTGTAATCAGGAAAATAACAGCCCACCTTGTTATCAGAGTCATCATCCAGTGATGAATGGAAACAGATGCAGAGACCTACAGCAAATCACTGGGCTTAACTGTGGGAATCCAGCTGAAGAGAGAGAGATGGAGTGGCTGAGTCAGGTGTGTCAAGGTTATCACAAGGAAATCCATATAAATTACAAACATGGGCTTATAGGAGGCCACAGGCTCTGGACTGACTTGGAACTGACTTAGCACCACTTATGTTTGACACTGTGTAGCTTGATTTACTTGGATTCCTAGTTGTAGAAGTTGGGCCTGTCCCTATTGCTTTGGCTGACATTTAGGAACCTATTCCTCATAGTAGGTTGCCTTGCTCAGCCTTAATATAAGGTGAGAAGTTTAGTCCTACCTCAACATGCTATGTCATTCTATGTTGACATCCACGCTGAGGCCTGTCATTTTCTGAACAGAGGAGACGTGGATTGGGAGAAGTAGAGTTGGGAGATAGGTAGGAAGACGGAATGGGATGAGAAGAGAGGGGAAACTGAGTCATGATATAAAGTAAATGAGCAAATTAAAACAGAATTTATTTCCTCTCAAATCCCACACTCAATGATGTATTATTACTTCCTGGAAGGTTGTGTCTCATAAATTTGAAACTGCCATCAACTGGAAAACAAGTGTTCAAATGCCATTATATATGTGGGTCATTTCTAATTCATTCACCACACAAGGTAATACCTACCTTAGTACTGGAAAGACCAGACTCTCCAACACAGAATGGTGTTTCATGGGACAAGCTGTATTTGTGTACTGTTATGCAGTGATGTGTGAGAACAAAAAGTCTATACCATCAGTTTTAAGATGGTTATGAGTCTGGGAGCCACAGATTGTTTTTGTTTTGAGGGATAAGAAGATTTACAGAACTAAAGACTGGGGATATAGCCAAGTTAGATAACATGCATGACATTGTGGTTTTGAGTCCCAGTATTTAATAAACAGAACATGGTAGTAGGTGCTTGTAGTCCTAGAACTCAAGAGGTGGATGCACGAGGAGCAGAGGTTCAAAGTTACCCCTGATTATATAGTGTTCAAGACCAGCCAAAACTACATCTCATTTTGTCTTAAAAATCCAATTACACATAAAAAATCATCCATTATGATCAAGAAGGCTTCAGTCCAGAGATGTAGTGCTGAAAATCTATCAATGTAATCCATCATATAAATAAACTGAAAAAAAACATACAATCATTTTATTAGATGCCAAAAAAGCATTTGACAAAATTTAACACCTCATTATAATAAAGGTATTGGAGAGATTATGGATACAAGGATCATATCTAAATATAAAAAATGTGATATACAGCAAGCTGACAACTAACATCAAAGTAAATGGAGAGAACCTCAAAGCAATTCCATTAAAATCAAGACCAAGTAAAGGCTGTCCACTCTCTCCAAATCTCTTAAGTTCTCCTAAGGGCAATTAAACAACATAAGGGGATCAAGGGGACTCAAATTGGAAAGAAGGAAGTCAAACATTTGATATTTGCAGATGATATGATAATGACCCAAAAAACACTGCCATAGAACTCCTACAGATGATGAATACCTTCAGTGATGTGGCAGGATACAAGACCAACTCAAAAACATCAGTAGCCCTCCTATACACAAAGGCTAAAAATGCTGAGAGGGAAATCAGAAAAACTTCACCTTTCACAATAGCCACATATACCATAAAGTATTCTGGGTTAACAATAACCAAGGAAGTAAAAACCTATTTTAAAAGAACTTTCAATCTTTGAAGAAAGACATTGAAGAAGATACCAGAAAATGGAAAAATCTCCCAAGCTCTTGGATAGAAAGGATAAACATAGTAAAAATGGCAATCCTACCAAAGGCAATCTATAGATTCAATGCAATCCCCATCAAACTCCAAACACAATTCTTTTTTTTTATTTTTTTATTGATAAAAGGAGAATAAAAAAAACAAATTTCCACCTCCTCCCAACCTCCCATTTCCCTCCCCCTCCTCCCACCCCTCTCCCCTTCCCCCCACTCCTCTCCCCCTCCCTCTCCAGTCCGAAGAGCAGTCAGGGTTCCCTGCCCTGTGGTAAGTCCTAGGTCCTCCCCCCTCCGTCCATATCTAGGAAGGTGAACATCCAAACTGGCTAGGCTCCCACCAAGCCAGCACACTGCATAGGATCAAAACCGCGTGCCATTGTCCTTGGCGTCTCATCAGCCCTCATTGTTCGCCATGTTCAGAGAGTCCAGTTTTATCCCATGCTTTTTCAGTCACAGTCCAGCTGGCCTTGGTGAGCTCCCAGTAGATCAGCTCCACTGTCTCAGTGGGTGGGTGCACCCCTCGTGGTCCCGACTTCTTTGCTCATGTTCTCCCTCCTTCTGCTCCTTGGGAGCTCAATCCAGTGCTCCAGTGTGGGTCTCTGTCTCTATCTCCATCCATCGCCAGATGAAAGTTCTAGGATGATATGCAAGATATTCGTCAGTATTGCTCTAGGATAGGGTCATTTCAGGTTCCCTATCCTCAGCTGCCCAAGGAACTAACTGGGGACCTCAGCTTGGGCACCTGGGAGCCCCTCTAGGCTCAAGTCTCCTGCCCACCCTAAAGTGGGTCCCTTAACTAAGAATTGTGGTTCCGTGCTCCCCTATCCAACCTTCCTTTATCCCGATCCTCCTGTTTCCCCAAGTCCCCCCTCCTTCCCTTCTACCTTTTCTCTCCCCATCTCCCCTTACCCCCATCCAACCCCACCCCCAAGATCCCACTTTTCTCCCCGGCAATTTTGTCTACTTCCCTTATCCAAGAGGATAACTATATGTTTTTCCTTGGGTTCACGTTCTTTTTTTTTATTTTTTTTTTATTTTTTTTAAATTTATTTATTTATTAAAGATTTCTGTCTCTTCCCCGCCACCGCCTCCCATTTCCCTCCCCATCCCCCAATTAAGTCTCCCCCCCAGCCCGAAAAGCAATCAGGGTTCCCTGTCCTGTGGGAAGTCCAAGGAACCTCCACCTCCATCCAGGTCTAGTAAGTTGAGCATCCAAACTGCCTAGGCTCCCACAAAGCCAGTGCGTGCAGTAGGATCAGAATGGGTTCACGTTCTTACTTAGCTTCTTTAGATTCTCCTATTGTAGACTCCGTGACCCCTATTTATGGCTAGAAACCAATTATGAGTGAGTACATCCCATGTTCATCTTTTTGGGTCTGGGATACCTCACTCAGGATAGTATTTTCTATTTCCATCCATTTGCATGCAAAATTCGAGAAGTCATTGTGTTTTACCGCAGCGTAGTACTCTAGTGTATATATATTCCATACTTTCTTCATCCATTCTTCCATTGAAGGGCATCTAGGTTGTTTCCAGGTTCCGGCTATCACAAATAATACTGCTATGAACATAGTTGAACAAATGCTTTTGACATGTGATAGGGCATCTCTTGGGTAAATTCCCAAGAGTGATATTGCTGGGTCCAGGGGTAGGTTGATCCCGAATTTCCTGAGAAACCGAAACACTGACTTCCACAGTGGTTGCACAAGATTGCATTCCCACCAGCAATGGATGAGGGTACCCCTTCCTCCACATCCTCTCCAGCAAAGGCTATCCTTGGTGTTTTTGACTTTAGCCATTCTGACAGGTGTAAGATGATATCTCAAAGTTGTTTTGATTTGCATTTCCCTGATTGCTAAGGAAATTGAGCATGACCTTAAGTGTCTTTTGGCCATTTGAACTTCTTCTGTTGAGAATTCTCTGTTCAGTTCAGTGCCCCATTTTTTAATTGGGTTAATTAGTATTTTAAAGTCTAGTTTCTTGAGTTCTCTATATATTTTGGAGATCAGACCTTTGTCTGTTGCGGGGTTGGTGAAGATCTTCTCCCAGTCAGTAGGTTGCCTTTGTGTCTTAGTGACAGTGTCCTTTGCTTTACAGAAGCTTCTCAGTTTTAGTAGGTCCCATTTATTCAATGTTGCCCTTAATGTCTGTGCTTCTGGGGTTATACCTAAGAAGCGATCACCTGTGCCCTTCTGTTGTAGGGTATTTTCCACTTTCTCTTCTATCAGGTTCAGTGTTTTCGGGCTGATATTGAGGTCTTTAATCCATTTGGACTTGAGTTTTGTGCACGGTGATAGATATGGGTCTATTTTCATTCTTCTACAGGTTGACATCCAGTTTTGCCAGCACCATTGTTGAAGATGCTTTCTGTCTTTCACTGTATACTTTTAGCTCCTTTATCGAAAATCAGGTGTTCATAGGTTTGTGGGATAAAATCCGGGTCTTCTATATGATTCCATTGGTCGACTTCTCTGTTTTTATGCCAATACCTAGCTGTTTTCATTACTGTAGCTCTGTAATAGAGTTTGAAGTCAGGGATGGTAATGCCTCCAGAAGATCCTTTATTGTATAGGATTGTTTTGGCTATCCTGGGTTTTTGTTTTTCCATATAAAGTTGATTATTGTCCTCTCCAGATCTGTGAAGAATTTTGATGGGATCTTGATGGGGATTGCATTGAATCTATAAATTGCCTTTGGTAGAATTGCCATTTTTACTATGTTGATCCTCCCAATCCAAGAGCAAGGGATGTCCATCCATTTTTTGGTGTCCTCTTCAATTTCTTTCTTCAATGCCTTAAAGTTCTTGTCAAATAGATCTTTCATTTCCTTGGTTAGATTTACCCCAAGATATTTTATGCTGTTTGTGGCTATCGTGAATGGAGAAGCTTCTCTGATTTCCCTCTCTGCTTCCATATCCTTTGTGTATAAGAGGGCGACTGATTTTTTGGAGTTGATCTTGTATCCTGCCACATTACTAAAGCTGTTTATCAGCTGTAAAAGTTCTTTGGGGGAGTTTTGGTGGTCGCTTATGTACACTATCATCTGCGAATAACGAAAGTTTAACTTCTTCCTTTCCAATTCGAATCCCCTTGATCCCATTATGTTGTCTTATTGCTATTGCTAGAACTTCCAGCACTATATTGAAGAGGTATGGCGAAAGTGGACAGCCTTGTCGTGTTCCTGAGTTAAGCAGGATGGCTTTGAGTTTCTCTCCATTTTATTTGATGTTAGCTGTCGGCTTTTATTATACTTAGGTATGACCCTTGTATCCCTAATCTCTCCAAGACTTTTAACATAAATGGATGTTGAATTTTGTCAAATGCTTTTTCAGCATCTAAAGAAATGATCATATGGTTTTTTTCTTTCAGTTTATTTATATGCTGGATTGCATTGATAGATTTTCGTATGTTGAACCAGTCCTGCATCTCAGGAATGAAGCCTACTTGATCATAATGGATAATTTTTCTAATGTGTTCTTGGATTCGGTTTGCTAGTATTTTGTTGAGGATTTTTGCGTCGATATTCATGAGTGAGATCGGCCTGTAATTCTCTTTCCTGATTGAGTCTTTGTGTGGTTTTGGTATCAGAGTAACTGTAGCTTCATAAAAGGAATTTGGTAATGAACATTCTGTTTCTATATTGTGGAATACATTGAGGAGTATAGGTATTAGGTCTTCTTGGAAGTTCTGGTAGAATTCCGCATTGAAACCATCTGGCCCTGGGCTTTTTTTTGGTAGGGAGGTTTTTGATAACAGCTTCTAATTCTTCGCGACTGACAGGTCTGTTTAGATTGTTCACCTGGTCCTGGTTTAATTTTGGTAAATGGTATTTATCTAAAAAAGTGTCCATTTCTTTTACATTTTCCAGTTTTGTGGCATACAGGCTTTTGTAGTAAGATCTAATGACTCTCTGAATTTCCTCTGTGTTTGTGGTTATGTCCCCCTTTTCATTTCTGATCTTATTAATTTGCAAATTCTCCCTCTGCCGTTTGACTAGTTTGGATAGGGGTTTGTCAATCTTGTTGATTTTCTCCAGGAACCAGCTTCTTGATTCATTGATTCTTTGGATTGTTTTCTGTGTTTCTATTTTGTTGATTTCAGCCCTCAGTTTGATTATTTCCAGTCTTCTACTCCTCCTAGGTGAGTCTGCTTCTTTTTTTTCTAGAGCTTTCAGGTGGGCTGTTAAGTCTCCAATGTGTGCTTTCTCTGTTTTCTTTAAGTGGGCACTTAGTGCTATGAACTTTCCTCTTAGGGCTACTTTCATAGTGTCTCATAAGTTCAAGTATGTTGTTTCTTTATTTTCATTGAATTCAAGGAAGACTTTAATTTCTCTCTTTATTTCTTCCTTAATCCAGGTATGGTTCAGTAGTTGACTGTTCAGTTTCCATGAGTTTGTAGGCTTTCTGGGGGTAGCATTGTTGTTGAATTCTAACTTTAATCCATGGTGGTCTGATAAGACACGGGTGGTTAGTAATATTTTTTTGTAGCTGTGTAAGTTAGCTTTGTTACCGAGTATGTGGTCAATTTTCGAGAAGGTTTCATGAGCTGCAGAGAAAAAGGTATATTCTTTCCTCTTTGGGTGGAATAATAAATAGATGTCTGTTAAGTCCATTTGTTTCATTACCTCCATTAATTCTCTAATTTCTCTGTTAGGTTTCTGTCTGATTGACCTGTCCATTGGTGAGAGAGGAGTGTTGAAGTCTCCTACTATTAGTATGTGCGGTTTGATGGCTGCCTTGAATTTTAGCAATGTTTCTTTTACGTATGTGCGTGCTTTTATATTAGGGGCATAGATATTCAGGATTGAGACTTCATCCTGATGAATTGTTCCTGTTATGAGTATAAAATGTCCCTCTCCATCTCTTCTGATTGATTTAAGTTTGAAGTCAACTTTGTTAGAAGTTAGTATGGCCACACCTGCTTGTTTCTTAGGTCCATTTGCTTGATAAGTTTGGATACTCACCTTACTAGACCTGGATAGAGGTGGGCAGTCCTTGGGCTTCCCACAGGTCAGGGAACCCTGATTGCTCTTCAAGCAGATGAGGGAGGGGGACTGGATCAGGGGAGGGGGAGGGAAATGGGAGGCGGTTGCGGGGAGGAGGCAGAAATCCTTAATAAATAAATAAATTTAAAAAAAAACGTAAGGATATTTGCATAATGGAAAATTTTATACAATAACTCTTTACAATATGAAACGATCTTAAAAGTCAATGCTTTGTCTATTTAAGTAACAATTGCTTTTTTGTAAAGACAAATGTTTTGTCTTCTAGAAACAAACATGGGGATACAGTAAGGTACACAGTAATCCCAGCATTGGGAGTGCACGAGGGTGGGATTATGAGTTCAAGCTCATCTGAAGCTGCATAGAAAGTTGAAGGTCAACCTGGCTTCCACAAAACCTTGGACACACATAAAATAAAAGCAAAGTTTGGACTGGATTCAGAACGGACTTAAATCCATGATAAGTAAACTATAGGACAGGAACAGAGATGAACAGATCATGGAGTGTAATGGAAAGCCCAGAAATACAGACTTGAACATGCAGGCCCTGGTTTTCAGAAGGGCTCAGCCCTGCAATAGTTAAAAAGTGGAGCTGAGAGGTAAAGAACAGAAGTCTGGGAGGCAGCACATCTGACTGGGATTCCGACCCTGAGACTGAATCTGCAGGGAGCAGCAGCTGCACTCACAGGGAAGCCAGGGAGCCAGGTTCCAGGGAGACAAAAGGGAGGCTTGGTGAGTGCAGAGCAGGAAGACCAGGGAGGGGACATAAGTTCAAGGCAGGGGAAGGAAGCAAAGGGAGAAGGACATGGACAGAGACCATCGACGGGGAAAGTGTTTTTCTGAAGGTCGTTTTTGACAGGACAGCTGAGGACTGGCTTCAGGTCCTGGGGACTCTCAGACCTGTCCCCGAATATTTGCTGCAGAACTGACTGCTGCCCTAGGCCCCTAATGTCTGAACACAGAGAACTGCTGAGAGGCAGACAGAGGATCAGCATGGCTGCCACACTGACACTGGTTCTTCTCCTACAGCCCAGCAGACTAAAGCTGAAACCCCAGCCAGAACCTTCATCTGGTGATGGATGGAGATAGAGACAGAAACCCACACTGAAGCAATGGACTGAGATCCCAAGGTCCCAATGAGGAGCAGAAGGAGGGAGAACATGAGCAAAGAAGTCGGGACCACGAGGGGTGCACCCACCCACTGAGACAGTGGAGCTGATCTACTGGGAGCTCACCAAGGCCAGCTGGACTGTTACCGAAATAGCATGTGATAAAACTGGACTCTCTGAACATGGCGAACAATGAGGGCTGATGAGACGCCAAGGACAATGGCACGGGGTTTTGATCCTACTTAATGTGCTGGCTTGGTGGGAGCCTAGCCAGTTTGGATGTTCACCTTCCTTGTTATGGGTGGTGGGGGGAGGACCTAGGACTTACCACTGGGCAGGGAACCCTGACTGTTCTTTGGACTAGAGAGGGAGGGAGAAAGGAGTGGGGGGAGGGGGAGAGGGGTGGGAGGAGGGGGAGAAGAATGGGAGGAGGGGGAGGGAAATGGGAGGCTCGGAGGAGGTGGAAATTTTCTTTTATTCTCTTTTTATCAATAAAAAAAATCAAAAAAAACCTATCAATGTAATCCATCATAAATAAACTGAAGGAAGAAAACCATATGATCATTTCATTAAATGCTGAAAAAGCATTTGACAAAATTCAACATCCATTTATGATAAAGGTCTTGGAGATATTAGGGATACAAGGTTAATTCCTAAATATAATAAAAGCTATTTACAACAAGCTGACAGCTAACATCAAATTAAATTGAGAGAAACTCAAAGCCATTCCACTAAAATCAGGAACAAGACAAGGCTGTCCACTCTCTACATACCTCTTCAATATAGTGCTTGAAGTTCTAGCAATAGCAATAAGACAACATAAGGGGATCAAGGGGATTCGAATTGGAAAGGAAGAAGTGAAACTCTCGTTATTTGCAGATGATATGATAGTATATATAAGCGACCACAAAAACTCTACCAAAGGACTCCTACAGCTGATAAACACCTTTAGGGATATGGTAGGATACAAGATCAACTCCAAAAAATCAGTTGCCCTCCTATACATTAAGAATAAGGATGCAGAGAGGGAAATCAGAGAAGCATCACCTTTCACGATAGCCACAAATACCATAAAATATCTTGGGGTAACTCTGACCAAGGAAGTGAAAGATCTATTTGACAAGAACTTTAAGGTTTTGAAGAAAGAAATTGAAGAGGATGGGAGAAAATGGAAGGATCTTCCTTGCTCTTGGATTGTGAGATTCAACATGGTAAAAATGGAAATTCTACCAAAAGCAATCTATAGATTCAATGCAATCCCCATCAAAATCTCATCAAAATTCTTCACAGACCTTGAAAGGACAATAATCAACTTTATATGGAAAAGCAAAAAACCCAGGATAGCCAAAATTATCTTATACAATAAAGGAACATCGGGAGGCATTATCATCCCTGACTTCAAACTCTATTACAGAGCTACAGTAATGAAAACAGCTTGTTATTGGCATAAAAACTGAGAAGTCAAACAATGGAATAGAATAGAAGACGCAGATTTTAACCCACAAACCTATGAACACCTGATTTTCGATAAAGGAGCTAAAAGTACACAATGGAAGAAAAAAAGCATCTTCAACAAATGGTGCTGGCATAACTGGATGTCAACCTGTAGAAGAATGAAAATAGACCCATATCTATCACCATGCACAAAACTCAAGTCCAAATGGATTGAGTACCTCAATATCAGTCTGAACACACTGAATCTGATAGAAGAGAAAGTGGGAAGTAGTCTACAACACATGGACACAGGAGACCACTTCCTACATATAACCCCAGCAGCACAGACATTAAGGGCAACATTGAATAAATGAAACCTCCTGAAACTGAGAAGCTTCTGTAAAGCAAAGGACACTGTCACTAAGACAAAAAGGCAACCCACTGACTGAGAGAAGATCTTCACAAACCCCGTAACAGACAAAGGACTGATCTCCAAAATATATAAAGAACTCTAGAAACTAGACTTTAAAATGCTAATTAATCCAATTAAAAAATGGGGCACTGAAGTGCACAGAGAATTCTCAACAGAAGAAGTTCAAATGGCCAAAAGACAGTTAAGATCATGCTCAACCTCCTTAGCGATCAGGGTAATGCAAATCAAGACAACTTTGAGATACCATCTTACACCTGTCAGAATGGCTAAAATAAAAAACACCAATGATAGCCTTTGCTGGAGAGGTTGTGGAGTAAGGGGTACCCTCATCCATTGCTGGTGGGAATGCAAACTTGTGCCAACACTTTGGAAATAAGTGTGGCAGTTTCCCAGGATTTGGGATCAACCTACCCCTGGACCTAGCAATGCCACACTTGGGAATATACCCAAGATATGCCCTATCATATTTCAAAAGCATTTGTTCGATTATGTTCATAGCAGTATTATTTGTAATAGCCAGATACTGGAATCAACCTAGATGCACTTCAATAGAAGAATGGATGAAGAAAGTGTGGTTTATATACATATTAGAGTACTACTCAGCGGTAAAAAACAATGACATCTTGAATTTTGCATGCAAATGGATGGAAATAGAAAACACTATCCTGAGTGAGGTAAGCCATACCCAAAAAGATGAACGTGGGATGTACTCACTCATAATTGGGTTTTAGCCATAAATATAGGACAGTGAGCCTATAATTTGTGATCCTAGAGAAACTAAATAAGAAGGTGAACACAAAGAAAAACATATACTTATCCTTCTGGATATTGAAAGTAAACAAGATTGCTGGGCAAAAATTGGGAACTGGGGGGTGGGGTGGGATGGGAAAAGAGGAGATGGGGAGAGACAAGTGAGAAGGGGAGGATGGGGAGAGCTTGGCAAATAGAATGGTTCAGATAAAGGAAGGGTGAATATGGGAGCCGGGAAGTATATATCTTAATTAAGGAAGCCATTTTAGGATTGGCAAGAGTCTTGACTCTAGAGGGATTCTCAGGGATCCAGAGAGATGTCCCCAGCTAGGTCCTTGGGAAGATGAGGAGAGAAAGCCTGAAATGGCCCTATCCTATAGACATACTAAGGAATATCTTGCATATCACCATATAACCTTCATTTGACAATGGATGGAGATAGAGACAGAGACCCAAAGAGGAGCAATGGACTGAGCTCGCAAGTTCCAAATGAGGAGCAGAAGGAGGGAGAACATGAACAAGAAATTCAGGACCACGAGGGGTGCACCCACCCACTGAGACGTTGGGGCTGATCTATTGGGAACGCACCAAGGCCAGCTGGACTGGGACTGAAAAAGCATGGGATAAAACCTGACTCTCTGAACATGGCTGATAATGAAGGCTGCTGAGCAACCAAGGACAGTGGCACGGGGTTTTGAACCTACTGCATGTACTGGCTTTGTGGGAGCCTAGCCTGTTTGGATGCTCATCTTCCTAGACCTAGATGGAGGGGGGAGGACTTTGGACTGCCCACAGGGCAGGGAACACTGACTGCCTCTTCAGACTGGAGAGGAGAGGGAGGAGAGTCTAGGGTCGAGAGTAGGAGGAGGTTAGAGGAAAGGGAGGTGGGGAGGCAGTGGAATTTTTTTCTTTTTTTGGAAATTTTTAATAAAAAAAGAACAGAGTTTAGCACAGTTTCTTTGAATCCAGATTTTTTTCTAGATGGGCTTGCAGTGAGTAGGGTGACGTAGGAAGCAGTAAAATCTGTGTGACTTCTTTTTTTAAAAAAAATACAAAAACAAACAGCATCTTCCTAGTTTGCCAGCATGAATGGCTCTGGCTCTTTTGGGAAGTTTGACTACTGAGCATATAAATGAGGTTTCTGAAAGTTACTTGGTGGGAGCATGGGCCAACTGGTTATCAGAGTTCAGGTGGTGATGATGGCTCCCACCCAGCAGTCTCAGGCACTAAGGAACCTCCACCATTTTGGACTGTGCAGAGCAAGCCAGAAGTACTGTATGTATCCTAGGAATACTGCAGCTTATGTTTTTAATAAGCACTTAGCATTTTAAGATCTCCTGGACACCACAGAATTAAAGATTCACAATAGGACACATTCAGACATGAAAGACCTCTAAATGGACCACAATGTTGGATAAATGTACATAGGCTTGGGGGAAAAAAGAAACTATAGAGAGTTATAAAAAGAAGTAAATGGTTTTTAAAAAATAAAACAATATATTTAAAGAGACAGTACAGAAAGTCATAGATTAAAGGAGTAAAGATAATAAAATAAATATGAAAAAGTAATAGAGTAAAAATAAGCCACAAAAAGATGGAATATACTCAGAGAATCTGGATTATGTATATTACTATGTTTTCTTTGAATTTTTTGACTGTGAAGAGCTAAATACACAGAGACATTTATTGTACAGGCTGATAAGCTAAATCAGCATTTATATTATTAAGGTATCTTGACTACAGAATTTGGGTCTAAGGATATGTCTTTGGAAAAAAGGTTTTTCTTTTGTTTCCACAGAGGATGAGAACCTGTGAATTCATTCAAGGCTAATGTTGTTTAATGAACCAAAACCCCTCAAAGATTGCCTTAAACACCCCTCAAAAAATTACTTCACCCAATAAACAACAGGAAGAAGTTTAGACAGAACTATGTCCATATTCCCAATATTGTCTACAAATGTGTCTTTACATTTTAAGGGGGATGTGCTATAGAAATTTGCATTGGTATGGATCTTGGTTCGTTGATACAAATTTAAGGTCAATTTTGTTATATGGTGTATATGTATTTCTGATCTTGATTAAGGTATTGTGTTTGTCCAGCTCATTTTAAAAATGCAATGTATAATTAAGAAATATAGGCTAATAGATAATCATCTATAATAGTTAAGCTTGTAGTCATGTTAGTTAGATTTTCTAGATGTACAGAGATGTATTTCAGATAGATATGTATTCTTTAAACCTTTCAAAGACAACAAAATATGGCATTTAAAATGTTTTAAGAATGTAGGACATTAAGAATGTAAGAGTCAGCCAAGAAGAAGTTAGAGCTAATGGGCCAAGCAGTGTTTTCATTAATATGGTTTTTGTTTGATTATTTCGGTTCTGGGCAGAAGGGACAAACAAGTGGTGTCTCTCCTACAATCAAACTATAAAGGATATGCTAAACAAACAGAAAAAGGTGGAAAATACCCACAGAAATACATTCCCTAATGCTTTATTAACCTTGAGTTTTCTTAACACTAATGAGAAATGAATACAACAGCAGAGAGACATTGGATGATAGAAAAAACTTCTGAATTAAATCAGCTGGTATATTTCAAGGATATGCTAACCTCACAATGGAAACCAGGAGAGGAGCTACGTTGGGGAAGTGCTTTTGCACTTGTTTACACAGGAGAGGAAAAGCTATGGATACCATTGAAATTGATAAAGATTTGATTTGAAAAAGATAAACCTCTTGAGAAAGAGAAATGACAGCTCATTCACAGAGGTAACAATCATAAGAAAACCTCATAAGGATGGGGGAAGAGTTCTGTTCTTATCTTTAAGGAAAATACTCATCTTCATAGAATCAAAAGACCTTGGACATCTAGATGCCTAAAGATGAAAAGATAGCTATGCAGAAAGAATCACCATGCGAAGAGAAATCTGACATCTTTTGCATGGTAAAATTTGATTATCCAGACATGTGTACATCTCTAATTAAAAGTAAGAGCTGGCTTTGGAGTTGGACAATGACTATCCTTCTCTAAATCCAAGCATGTAGCTAAAAATAATTCAGAATTTTTGTCTCATGTCAGGAGCCATTTGTTATGGGACAGAGAGAAGATAGATTTGAAGGAAATATTTTAATTTTCTTCATGCCCATTTTGTGTATATCGTATCTTTTATTAAATACATGCTTATATGAATAATGTTTAAGTTTTCAACAACGAACACCAGATTTTCTTGTAGTAATCTTTAAAACTTCCAGGTAGAAGATGGTGCCCACAACAATGATTCCACCTGGTTAATTAAGCCATCATGATAGCACTACTATGAGACCAGTTTTGGGGGACCAGCTGCAGAAATGGTTGGTGCAGAAGAATTGTCTGTATTCTGTCAGTCATGTTATAAATAAACACTGATTGGCTAGGCAGGAAATATAGGCAGGAAAACCAGACAGGAAGTAGAATTGATGTAATGAGAACAGGAGAATTCTGAGAAGGAGGAAGTTGATTCCCCCCACTTCTGCCCAGATCACCGAAGCAGCAGGATGTGATCTGCAACCACTGAAAAAGGTACTGAGCCACATGGCTAACATAGATCAGAAAAATGGGTTAATCAAGATGTGAGAGTTAGCCAGTGAGAGGCTAGAGCTAATGGGCCAATCAGCTTTATAACTTATAGAGATCTATGTATGATGTTCTTTGTGGCCAAACAGATGTGGGGTACTGGGCAGGACAAAAACCCCAACAAGCAGGCCTGGCCCTTTATGTAAAAAATGGTGAGCCTTCTTCCAATGTTTTGCTCAGAACTCCAAATAAGAACTTTAAAAAAAAAAACCTATCGACTACTCAAAGTCATTACACTATTATATAAATCAGTAATTTTAAACTTAACTGTCATTTTACTTTTACAGGATCCCATAGATAGAACATTGCCCCCATGACAGCTCAAAGCAATTCTAGAAGATAGCATCACCTTTCCCCAACAAACTTTGTCCTTAGGGTTAGGGACATCATTTTGGGGAAGATTATAACTCACATAGGGTTGGGAGTTGGAGTGAAATTATATAGCCCCAGAGATCTAAAAAAAACAACTGAAAAAATTAAAGAGGGAAAACTGAATGGGATGATAGGTAGATTCGTATGAACTTATTCACACTATTAGTAATAATAGTGAGAAATTGAGTGAATACTTGTGAGCTATTATTTACCAACAATTTACATTGGTATAAATTTTTGTATATTGATATAAGTTCAAATTCTATTTGGTATATTGAATATTCTCTGATTTCTGCTTAACTGTATTTTTATCTGTATGCTTGTATACCTATGCAAAGTTATTTTGTCAGATTGTATACATGTATGATTCTACCTGTGTTTAAGACATTTTGTATATTGATACAATTTTAGGATATATTTATCATATTGCATTATATATTTCTACCTGTGATAAAGTATTTATACATTGTTTATGTTTTGAGGTCATTGTACTCATTTGTTGCACAGTTGTTTAAAGATTGTTTAATATTCTAATATGAAGTCTTAGTCTTTAATTATGCCGGTGTTAAGTCAATAGTCATCCATGTTTGTCTAACATATAGTTAAACTAATCAAGTTCTTTAGATACATAGAGATAGATTGTATCTATCCACATAGCTAGGTAATGTTTAACCACTTCAAAGATCTGTAGAACATGGCATTTAAATAACTTAGTGTAGTAATAAGGGGCGGCGGCGGGATTGCGTCCCCCAAACCCAAGCCACCTGCCCGGCTAGCTTATGCCCCAAAATAATTACACAGACACTGTGTTCATTTAAACACTGCTTTGGCCCTTAGCTCTAGCCCTTACTGGCTAATTCTCACATATTAATTTAGCCCATTTCTAATCATCTGTGTAGCGCCCCTAGGTGCGCTTACCGGGAAGATTCTAGCCTAAGTCCATCCTGGGTTGGAGCTTCATAGCGTGCGTCTTCCCTGGAGCAGGTAGCATGGCATCTCTCCTACGTCTGCTCCGGAGAGCAGAGCTGCGGAGTCTGACCTCACTTCCTCTTCCTCCCGGCATTCTGTTCTGTTTACTCCACCCACCTAAGGGTGGGCCTATCCAATGGGCCTAGCAGTTTCTTTATTGCTTAGCCAATGAAATCAACAGATTGATATATGACACTCCCACATCAACTTAGGATTTTGTCAATGTGAGACATGATTGCTCTTGGCAATAATTGATCTATTCCTGAGAGTGTTGAGCACCAAAGACACTCCACTTGGAGTTTGTTTTCTTCTTGGCACAACTGACTTTTTGTCCATTCCTTGACCAATGACAAAGTGCACAGTCTCCAGACTTGACCCAGCAGGATACAAGAAAAAATGCTGCCGAACCTTCACAAGACAGGGTAAGACGTTCTGAAAAATTTCCTGCCTCTGAAAATGGTCTGTCAGTTACTCTAGGCCTTTGCCAAAGTTGGCTGCTTCAATATTGCAAATGAGACTTTCAGTGACTGCCTAGGCAGCCAGTTGTCTCTGTTATCTACTGTACATTTTGGAAGCTGCTTGATTGTGCTTCCTGCCTACTCAAGTAATATTATCTCCCTTCTCCGGTCTTCAATGGGGTTGAAGACTAAATAGTCATCATTACCATCCTCTTATGATCTAGTCAAGCCATTTCTACTACAATCTTAGACTCCTTAGAGTAGAACATTTATTAAAACATTAGGATATATTCCTTGCTTAATACTGTTTATGCTGCTTGTAATTCTAATTTTATACTTGTTATCTGTTCCTAGTGTACTTAGTTTTGTATTAGGTTTAGAACTCTCTTATTTAAACAAAGGGGGGAGGTGTTTTGGGAGCTCCTTCAGCCAATAGCCTTTAAGATACCAGCTCACTAGGGTGTGGTCTCTAATAGTATAAATGCAGCTGTAAAGAGTGCACTGGCTCTCTCTCTCTCTCTTTGGACTCTCATTTCTGTCTGCTAGCTTCAGTTCCTGTTTGCCATTCATGCAGAGGACTGTGATCTGTGAGCCTACCCATAAATAAATGAAACTTTATAATACTAAACTAGTGTGGGATTATTTTGTAACTTCCATCAACAAGAGGGAGTATTTTTAACTAAATGAACATAAAATACACAAAATTATTTTTTCTTAATGGTCTTTTGAAACAATGTCTCTTGTAGTCAACACTGACCTCAAACCAACCATACAAGAAAAGATGATCTAGAACTCCTGAAACTGACTTTACGTCTCAGGGCTGGGTTTTCAGTCAAGTGACACACTGCCAAGGCATTTTTTAACATTTTTTTTAATTTGTAAAATTCCTTATTTTCTTTTTTTTAATTTATTTATTTATTAAGGATTTCTGCCTCCTCCCCGCAACCGCCTCCCATTTGCCTCCCCCTCCCCCATCCAGTCCCCCTCCCTCATCTGCTCAAAGAGCAATCAGGATTCCCTGACCTGTGGGAAGCCCAAGGACTTCCCACCTCTATCCAGGTCTACTAAGGTGAGTATCCAAACTGCCTAGGCTCCGCCAAAGGCAGTAAGTGCAGTAGGATCAAAAACCCACTGCGAAGTGAAATGATCATATGGTGGACAATGAGGACTACAGACAACTCAAGAACAATGGCAATGGGTTTCTGATCCTACTGCACGCACTGGCTTTGTGGGAGCCTAGGCAGTTTGGATGCTCAACTTACTAGACCTGGATGGTGGTGGGGTTCCTTGGACTTCCCATAGGACAGGGAACCCTGATGGCTTTTCGGGCTGGGGGGGGGACTTAATTGGGGGAGGGGGAGGGAAATGGGAGGTGGTGGCTGGGAAGAGACAGAAATCTTTAATAAATAAATACATTTAAAAAAAAGAAATCAATATTGTTGACAATAAAGAAAAAAAAACCACTGCGATTGTTCTTGAGTTCTCAGTATTCCTCATTGTCCTCTGTGTTCAGCTAGTCCGGATTTATCCCATGCTTTTTCAGACCCGGGCCAGCTAGCCTTGGTGAGTTCCCGATAGAACATCCCCCATTGTCTCAGTGTGTGGGTGCACCCCTCCCGGTCCTGAGTTCCTTGCTCGTGTTCTGTCTCCTTCTGCTCCTGATTTGGATCTTGAGATTTCTGTCCGGTGCTCCAATGTGGGTCTCTGTCTCTGTCTCCTTTCATCGCCTGATGAAGATTAATATTCATGAGGATGCCTATGTGTTTGTCTTTGGATTCACCTTCTTATTTAGCTTCTCTAGGAACATGAATTATAAGCTCAATGTCCTTTATTTATGGCTAGAAACCAAATATGAGTGAATACATCCCATGTTCCTCTTTTTGGGTCTGGCTTACCTCACTCAGGATAGTGTTTTCTATTTCCATCCATTTGTATGCAAAATTCAAGAAGTCCTTGTTTTTTACTGCTGAGTAATACTCTAATATGTATATATTCCATACTTTCTTCAGCCAATCTTCCATTGAAGGGCATCTAGGTTGTTTCCAGGTTCTGGCTATTACAAACAATGCTGCCATGAACATAGATGAGCATATACTTTTGTTGTATGATAGGGCCTCTCTTGGGTATATTCCCAAGAGTGGTATTGCTGGATCCAGGGGTAGGTTGATCCCGAATTTCCTGAGAAACCGAAACACTGCTTTCCAGAGTGGTTGCACAAGATTTCATTCCCACCAGCAATGGGTGAGTGTACCCCTTTCTCCACAACCTCACCAAAAGGCTATCATTGGTGTTTTTGATTTTAGCCATTCTGACAGGTGTAAGATGGTATCTCAAAGTTGTCTTGATTTGCATTTCCCTGATCACTAAGGAAGTTGAGCATGACCTTAAGTGTCTTTTGGCCATTTGAAGTTCTTCTGTTGGGAATTCTCTGTTCAGCTTAGTGCCCCATTTTATAATTGGGTTGATTAGCCTTTTACGGTTTAGTTTCTTGATTTCGTTATATATTTTGGAGATCAGACCTTTGTCAGTTGCGGGGTTGGTGAAAATCTTCTCCCAGTAAGTGGGTTGCCTTTTTATCTTAGTGACAGTGTCCTTTGCTTTACAGAAGCTTCTCAGTTTCAGGAGGTCCCATTTATTCAATGATGCCCTTAGTGTTTGTGCTGCTGGGGTTATACGTAGGAAGTGGTCTCCTGTGCCCATGTGTTGTAGAGTACTTCCCACTTTCTCTTCTATCAGGTTCAGTGTGTTCTGACTGATATTGAGGTCTTTAATCCATTTGGACTTGAGTTTTGTGCATGGTGATAGATATGGATCTATTTTCATTCTTCTACAGATTGACATCCAGTTGTGCCAGCACAATTTGTTGAAGATGCTCTCTTTTTTTCCATTGTATACTTTTAGCTCCTTTATCAAATATCAGGTGTTCATAGGTTTGTGGGTTAAAGTCAGGGTCTTCTATTCGATTCCATTGGTCGACTTCTCTGTTTTTATGCCAATACCTGTAGTAGTAGGAGCGGCGGGCTGAGTCCCCGCACCCAGCCACCTGAACGGCTAGCTTTACCCGAAATAATTACACAGAAACTGTATTCTTTTAAACACTGCCTGACCCATTAGTTTCAGTTTCTTATTGGCTAGCTTTTACATATTGATCTAAGCCATTTCTATTAATCTGTGTAGCCCACAAGCTGGCTTACCAGGAATGATCTTAACCTGCGTCTGTCTGGAGTGGGAGAACCATGGCGACTCCTTGACTCAGCTTCTTTCTCCCAGCATTCCGTTCTGTTTACTCCGCCTACCTAAGGGTTGGCCTATCAAATGGGTCTAGGCAGTTTCTTTATTAATAAGAAATCACTCCCACATCAAATACCAAGCTGTTTTCAATACTGTAGCTCTGTAATAGAGTTTGAGGTCAGGGATGGTAATGCCTCCGGACAATCCTTTATTGTATAAGATTGTTTTGGCTATCCTGGGGTTTTTATTTTTCCATATAAAGTTGATTGTTGTCTTCTCCAGAACTGTGAAGAATTTTGATGGGATTTTGATGGGGATTGCATTGAATCTATAGATTGCTTTTGGTAGAACTGCCATTTTTACTATGTTGATCCTCCCAATCCAAGAGCAAGGGAGGTCCTTCCATTTTCTGGTGTCTTCTTCAATTTCTTTCTTCAAAGACTTATAGTTCTTGTGAAATAGATCTTTCACTTCCTTGGTTAGAGTTACCTCCAAATATTTTATGCTGTTTGTGGCTATCGTGAAAGGTGATGCTTCTCTGATTTCCCTCTCTGCTTCCTTACCCTTAGTGTATAGGAAGGCAACTGATTTTTTTGGAGTTGATCTTGTATCCTGCCACATTACTAAAGGTGTTTATCAGCTGTAGGAGTTTTTTGGTAGAATTTTTGGGGTCACTTATGTATACTATCATATCATCTGCAAATAACGAGAGCTTAACTTCTTCCTTTCCAATTCAAATCCCCTTGATCTCCTTATGTTGTCCTATTGCTATTGCTAGAACTTGAAGCACTATATTGAAGAGGTATGGAGAGAGTGGACATCCTTGTCGTGTTCCTGATTTTAGTGGGATGGCTTTGAGTTGTTCTCCATTTAATTTAATGTTGGCTGATGGCTTGCTGTAAATAGCGTTTATTATATTTAGGTAGGACCCTTGTATCCCAATTCTCTCTAAGACCTTTATCATAAAGCAGTGTTGAATTTTGTTGAATGCTTTTTCAGCATCTAATGAGATGATCATATGGGTTTTTTTTTTCAGTTTATTTATATGGTGGATTACATTGATACATTTGCGTATGTTGAACCAGCCCTGCATCTCTGGGATGAAGCCTACTTGATCATAATGGATAATTTTTCTAATGTGTTCTTGGATTCGGTTTGCCAGTATTTTGTTGAGGAATTTTGCATCGATGTTCATGAGTGAGATTGCCCTGTAATTCTCTTTCCTGGTTAAGTCTTTGTGTGGTTTTGGTATCAGAGAAACTGTAGCTTCATAAAAGGAATTTGGTAATGACTCTTCTGTTTCTATATTGTGGAATACATTAAGGAGTATAGGTATTAGCTCTTCTTGGAAGTTCTGGTAGAATTCCGCATTGAAACCATCTGGTAATGGGCTTTTTTTGGTAGGGAGGTTTTTGATAACAGCTTCTAATTCTTCGCGACTGACAGGTCTGTTTAGATTGTTCACCTGGTCCTGGTTTAATTTTGGTAAATGGTATTTATCTAAAAAAGTGTCCATTTCTTTTACATTTTCCAGTTTTCTGTTATACAGGCTTTTGTAGTAAGATCTAATGATTCTCTGAATTTCCTCTGTGTCTGTGGTTATGTCCCTCTTTTCATTTCTGATATTATTTATTTGCGTGTTCTCTCTCTGTCATTTAATTAGTTTGGATAGGGGTTTGTCGATCTTGTTGATTTTCTCCTAGAACCAGCTTTTTGTTTCATCGATTCTTTGGACTGTTTTCTGTGTTTCTATTTTGTTGATTTCGGCCCTCAGTTTTATTATTTCCAGTCTTCTACTCCTCCTGGGTGCGTCTGCTTCTTTTTTTTCTAGAGCTTTCAGGTGTGTTGTTAAGTCCCCAATGTATGCATTCTCCATTTTCTTTAAGTGGGCACTTAGTGCTATGAACTTTCCTCTTAGCACTGCTTTCATTGTGTCCCATAGGTTTGAGTATGTTGTCCCTTTATTTTCATTAAATTCAAGGAAGACTTTAATTTCTTTCTTAATTTCTTTTTGACCCAGGTGTGGTTCAGTAGTTGACTGTTCAGTTTCCATGAGTTTGTCAGCTTTCTGTGGGTAGCATTGTTGTTGCCTTCTAACTTTAATCCGTGGTGATCAGATAGGACACAGGTGGACACTGATATTTTTTTGTATCTGTGGAGGTTTCCTTTTTTTCCAAGTATGTGGTCAATTTTTGAGAAGGTTCCATGAGCTGCAGAGAAGAAGGTATATTCTTTCCTATTTGGGTGGAATGTTCTATAGATGTCTGTTAAGTCCATTTGCTTCATTACCTCCAATAATTCTCTTAATTCTCTATTAGGTTTCTGTCTGATTGACCTGTCCCTTGGAAAGAGAGGTGTGTTGAAGTCTCCTACTACTAGTGTGTGTGGTTTGATGTCTGCCTTGAGTTCTAGTAATATTTCTTTTACATAAGTAGGTGCTTTTATATTGGGGGCGTAGATATTCAGGATTGAGATATCATCCTGATGAATTGTTCCGGTTATGAGTATAAAGTGACCATCTCAGTATCTTCTGATTGATTTTAGTTTGAAGTCAGTTTTGTTAGAAATTAGTATGGCCACACCTTCTTTTTTCTTAGGACCATTTGCCTGAAACACCTTTTCCCAACCCTTTACTCTGAGTAGGTGCCTGTCTTTGTGTTTGAGATGTGTTTCTTGCAAACAGCAGAATGTTGGATCCTGTTTTTGTATCCAATCTTTTAGCCTATGCCTTTTTATAGGTGAATTGAGCCCATTAATATTAAGTGATATTAATGACCAGTGGTTGTTTACTAAGGTTATTCTTATTGCTTTTGGTAGTAGAGATTGTGTGTCTCCCTCTTTGATATGTGCTGGTGAAGGGTCACTAGATGCATGAGATATTGTAGGCAGTGTTGGCAGCGTTGGATACCTTGGGTTGCGATTTTCCTTCTATTACTTTCTGTAGGGCTGGATTTCTGGCTACGTATTATTTAAATTTGTTCTTATCCTGGAATGTCTTGTTTTCTCCATTGATAATGAATGATAGCTTGGCTGGGTATAGTAGTTTGGGTTTGCATCCATGGTCTCTTAGCTTCTGCAGTACATCTATCCAGGACCTTCTGGCTTTCATAGTTTCCATAGAGAAGTCAGGTGTAAGTCTGATCGGTTTACCTTCATAAGTTACTTGCCCTTTTTCCTTTGCAGCTCTTAATATTCTTTCTTTAACCTGTATATTTTGTGTTTTGATTATTATATGGCGAGGAGATGTTTTTCTTTGATCCAATCTGTTTGGTGTTCTGTATGCTACTTGGATATTTAAATGAATATCTTTCTTTAAGTTGGGAAAGTTTTCTTCCATAATTTTGTTGAAAATATTTTCTGGGCCTTTGAGCTGTGACTCTTCTCCTTCTTCTATTCCTATTATTCTTAGGTTTGGTTTTTTTATTGTGTCCCATATTTCCTGAATGTTTTGTGTTGAGAATTTGTTGGCTTTGCTGTTTTCTTTGATCTGTTCGTTTATTTTCTCTATGGTGTCCTCAGCATCTGAGATTCTTTCTTCTATCTCTTGTATTCTATTGATTATGCTTGTTTCTGTAGACTCTGCTCGTTGACCTAGATTTTCCATAACCAGCTGGTCCTCAGTTTGTATTTTCTTCCTTGCCTTCATTTCAGTTTTCAATTCCTGAACTGTTTCCATTACCTGTTTAATCGTTTTTTCTTTGTTTCCCAGGATATCATGTACGTATTTACTCATTTCTTCAAACTTTTTGTTATACTTCTCATCCATTTCTATAAGGGCATTTTTTACATGTTGTTTAAGGTCAATTTTTTCCACTTCTTCTGTGTTAGGTTGTTCAAATACTTCTGTTGTAAGATCGTTGGGTTCTTGTGTTTTCATGTTGTTTTTCAGATTATTGGGTGAATTCTTGCCTTGGCGCCTGCCCATCTCCTCCTATTGATCCTATCTAATGGTTCTTTTAAAAACCGGATCAGGTTTCCCTGCTGGCCAAGGGCTCTGCTTACAAAATGCCCTCGCTCTGTTTCCTGGTTCCTGCCGCAGGCCAAGAACCCTCTCACCCCTCCGAAGGGTCTTCAGGCTCAGGACCAGGCTCCCCGTTTGCCAGTGACCTGGTCAACCAAAGGCCTACCTCTTTGATTTAATTGTAGTAGGGCGATCTGCTCTCCTTATTGCATGCCTGTCACCGCCGCTTGCGTCTGCCGCTGCTCCGGTCCCCCAAAACCTCTTCCTGAATGCGGTGTCGCGCCGCTGCTCCGCTCTGCCACGTCTGGCCGCCGCACTGTTCCTCCATGTCTCCATTTTTTTTTAACTTTTAAAATAAGAAATATTTAAGACACACCCAAAGTACTTAAACATACTTATACTATCAATTGGAAATTTTAATGAAATGAAATCTTCAATAATCACAAAAATGTATAGTCTATTAGTGTATTTAAATATATGGCATTACTTAATGATGAAACATTTTAAATATTCTCTACTAAGACTTTCGAAATCTGTAGTGTAATCTAGTCCAACCTCAAAAAATCCCTGTACTGCAGAGCATAGGACACATAATTTCCTGACTGGCTGCACCCTGTAGATGCCCAGTCAGATTAGTGTAGCACTCAGTACTGTTCCTGTGACTCCAGCACTTGTATTCTCCCAGAACTCACTGATGGTTTTCTTCTTTATCTCTCTTCTTGTACTCATGGGTAGATGACATACATTTTGGCACAACAGTAGAATAACATTACTATCCCCTCTAACCACTGACCACTGCATTATCAGATGTATCAATTGTGTTGCCCAGACAGAATTAAAAACCTGTAGTGCAAGTGTGAGCTACTCCTCCCTTTGTCAGGGTAAAGTAGGGTAAAGAAGACATGGAAAATGGACTAGGAGGTTGGAGAGGAAATGTCAGATGCAGGTCAATAAAGAACATAAGCAATAATCTAACTTTTAGTGAGTGTTCATGAGCCTAACACTGACAGGGCAACACTGAGGAATGTGAGGTACACCATGGGGTGGGTTTGTGAGAGGGTTTGTGGTTGAAATAAGAATGTTGGTTACCTGTTTCAGGTCTTCATAGCTCAAAAGCAGGAAGTTGTTCCTTTCTCTCATGGACAGCCAGGCACGGGTGTGCTCAAACCATGATCCAAATATAACTGTGTGAAGGTAGGAAGAGAGTGTTGATTACAAAGAAAAGAGTTAGGACTGCCTGATATTCTGCACTTTTGTGTAAATGGTAGTTACCTTTATTAAGAAAATTCAAACTGCCCTGCGGTGGTGATGCATGCCTTTAATCCCAGCACTTGGGAGGCAGAGGCAGGCGGATCTCTATGATTCGAGGCCAGCCTGGTCTATAAGAGCTAGTTCCAGGACAGGAACCAAAAGCTACGGAGAACTCCTGTCTCAAAAATCACAAAAAAATATTCAAACTGACATTTACAATATTCAATGTAAAAAATGATACAAACACTACAATGAGCTGATAAAATCAAGAACACTAGTAAGCTCATCACCCCACTGCTGTACCACTGAAGCCATGAGGAGACATCCTCCTGTTGGGTACCAATGACTGAGGCATGTGTTTGGGGAAAAGCAGTCAAACTAATATAGTAAGCCAGAGGTTTCTGGACATGGTCAGGTTTGCACTATTTTAATTCCATCATGTCTGAAGAACTATCTTAAGTTTTTATGAGGGAGATCACCTTCTACTGGCTTCCCCCTCTAAGTTAGCCCCACTACTCAATAGTCACTCTTCAACACCCAAGCCTCCAAAACACAGACAAGTAGAGACCTTCCAAGCATAGACATCCACCTTCACATCCAAACTTCATTTACGTTCCTAAGGCTATTGTGATGTATTCACAATAGATCCTGGTCTAGTGAACTCTCTTCTTGTCTCAGCCTCCATTTCACACTTGCACTGTTACCCATTATCTGAAGAAATAACTGAATCAAATCAGGAAAGAAGGTAAGAGTTAAGTCAGGGTAAGAGCAGTAGAATATATGAATTCAAGGATTCTAAGATTTAATTGAAAGCTGAGGATAAATGACCTACCGAGAAGTTGTAAAGAGAAAGTGAATTCCACAAGAATTGGCAGAATTAAGTCACTTAAAGAGATTGAAAGCTGGTCTCAGGTGATGGCTCAGTGGAATGCATTTGCCTTGTAAGTGTGAGCACCTGAGTTTGAATCCTCAGGAACTATTGAACATAATAGAAATTAAGGTTCAACACCTAATGTTGTTGCTTGTCTTCCACATTCAAGCTTTGGCACAAAAACAGACATAGTCACACATTTGTTTCCATACAATCATGGATACACACACCTATGCCCATCAAAAAAGGTTAAAAGCTAAGCCAGAAGTGGTGGCATACATTTGAAATACTAAATCTCAGGAGTTAGAATGAAGGGAAGACTAGAGCTTCAATGTCATTTTCCATTACATTGTGAATTAGTGGCCAACTTGAGATACACCTGATCATGTCTGAAAATAAGCAAAAAAACAAAAATCAAAAGCATGTTAGTGAGAGCATCAAAAATAAGCCAATGACATATACGTTGCTGATAATTAACAGTTGTTCTGCTTTAGAGGTCATTTTTAAAGATAGTGTGTTTATTTGGAGGCTGGGATTACAAAGTATATGTCAAGAAGGCTCTCTGTCTGTTTTGTAGAAAAGGATTACTTGAACTATTGATCCACTTTATTCATCCCATAAATGTCATGAGTGAAGGCTTTTACCATATTACTCAGCCTGAATATATTATTTTCTTATACTTTAATTGATATATATCAAGTTATGAGACCTAGTGGCTGTATCCAACAACAATAATTCACAAGGTCTGAGTGTTAGTGGGAGAGCAATGGTCAATAAGCAAGCAAGAAAGTACCTGCCTCCTGGTCTAGTGTTCTAGTGGGACAAAAAAGGTTCAATGACAGAGTTGGCAAGAATGATAACTTATATGATGTTGTGAAAATTACTCCTATCAGAACAGCAACAGGTTGAGTGAAATGCTATGAAGGTATGCATTAAGATTGCATGATAGTGTTACTAATCATATCAATCAATAGAAAGAGGGGAATATATCATCAGGTTGAGGTAGAGAAAGGCTGGGAAAGAGGAGAGGTAGTGGAAATGAAAGATGGAGAGAGAAAGAGAGAGACAGAGACAGAGAGAGAGAGAGAGAATGTTATACATCGACATTCAGAAAACATGAAAGGCTTTAGAAACTTGTACTTAATGAAATAATTTTTAAAAGATTTATTTTATTTTTATTTTTACATATGTTTGTGCATTTTCACATGCATATGAGTGTGTGTGTGCCCACAGACATTAGAAGAATGCCAGTTCTCCTCAAGCTAGAGATATGAAAAATTGGGAGCCACTTGATTTGGGTTCTGGAAACAAACTCCCCTCCTCTAAAAAGCCACAAGTTCTTTTAATCACTGAAGGATCTCCATAGCCCCTAATTACATAATTATGAAAAGTAATTTATAAAAACAATTTTATTGCACCAGGAAAAGTAAAAATTAGCACAAATGGTCTACACAACAAATAAATTTGAAATGAAGAAAATACAGATACAAAATTAAATGGTGGCACTATGAGAACAACAGGTAAAAAAGTACTTACCATATACTCCTGATGATTAAACTGTCTCTGTAACCCATATAATAAGAGTAGACAATTGACCCCACAAAGTTGTTCTTATGTTCTCACAAAAGTTCTGTGAGATGTGTGTACACACAGAGGCACTCTAGCACACACATGCACAACACACACACACACACCAGATCATAATAAAAAAGATATTTTTGAAGAAAAATATATCACAGTATGAAGGCACGGTGAGGGACTTGGGAAAATTCATTAAGAACAAAGTTTTATAATAAAAAGACAGGAGTAGGAATTACAAGATATCTGTCCCTCTATGAAAAGATGAAATGCAAGTTTCAAAGGTATAGAAAACGTTTTTATTATCATATCCCATGATAAGAAAAGAGATAGTGTGTTAGTAGCTTTTAATGTTAACTTAACACAACATATAACTAATCTTGAAAGAGAATTTGAATGAAAAATATTCTAGATTACATTGATCTGTGGGCATGGCTTTGAAAGGTTGTTCTTATAGTTCATTAATAATGCAGAAAGGTGGGACACAATGTGGGCAGCATAATTCCCTACTCATCATAGTGTAGAAAAGTAGGGAAGAGAAAGTTAGCTGCAAGCAAGAGAGCAGGGCAAACATATTGTCTCTCTGCCCTTGACTGTGAAATGTAGTGCTTTAATTTCCTACCAAAACTTTCCAGCAATAAACTGTAACCTGGAGTTGTAAGCAAAACCAAAACTTTTCTCTCTGCTATTGGATTTTCTTTTATTCTAGCCCTATGTTGGAATGCCCAATGCCTAAACATTGTTGGCTGTTTTACTCTTTTTTTCTTTGCTCTTTGGGGGGGGGGTCTGCCTCACATCTCACAAATAAATCAGACATGGAGACTTATTCTTTCTTATAAATGCCAGCCTTAGCTTTGCTTTTTTTCTAGTCAAAAAATAAAATTATCCCATCCATCTTTTGTCATTGGGCTTTTACCTTTTCCTATTTCTTGCATGTCTTTTCTTTCTTCCCTACTCTGAGACTTGCTATGTAGCTGGGTGACTAGACCCCGAAGTCAATCTCCTTTCCTTTCTCCCCCATCTCTTTTCCATGAGCTCTCTTCCTATTTATTCTCTCTGCCTGTCAGCCCTGCCTATCGTTTTTTCCTGCCTCAATATTGCCTGCTTAGCTCTCTCTTAGAACATCAGGTGTTTTAGACAGGCAAAGTTTCACAGCTTCACAGAGTTAAACAAATTAAACATAAAAGAAAGCGACAAGAACTGGCTTTGTGGGAACCTAGCCTGTTTGGATGCTCACCTTCCTAGACCTGGATGGAGGGGGGAGGACCTTGTACTTCCCACAGGGCCGGGAACCCTGACTGTTCTTTGGACTGGAGAGGGAGGGGGAAAGGAATGGGAGAGGGGGAGAAGAGTGAGGGGATGGGGAGGTTTGGGGGGAGGGGAGAGGGAGGAGTCGGGGGGAGGGAAATGGAAGGTGGGGAGGAGGCGGAAATTTGTTCTTTTCTTTTTTTTATTAAAATTTTTTTTAATTAAAAATTTCTACCTCCTCCCCCCCTCCCTTTTCCCTCCCCCTTCCCTCTCCAGCCAAAGGGCAGTCAGGGTTCCCTGCCCTGTGGAAAATCCAAGGTCCTCCCCGCTCCATCCAGGTCTAGTAAGGTGAGCTTCCAAACCGGCTAGGCTCCCACAAAGCCAGTACATGCAGTAGGGTCAAAACTCAGTGCCATTGTCCTTGGCTTCTCGGCAGCTCTCATTGTCCACCATATTCAGTGAGTCGGGTTTTATCCCATGCATTTTCAGTCCCAGTCCAGCTGGCCTTTATGATCTCCTAAAGATCAGCCCCACTGTCTCAGTGGGTGGGTGCTCCTCTTGCGGTCTTGACTTCCTTGCTCATGTTCTCCCTGCTTCTGTTCCTCATTTGCAACACATCTTTGAAACATTAAAATAAATGTTCTAAAAGATTAATGAATGTATCACATCTTAAAATAATATTTTATAACATCCCTATAAGTGCTTTCTGTTGGAACAGAAGCCAACTCAGATACAGGTGGAAAGTAGGGCACCACAGAGACTAAAAAAGAATCTTCCCTCAGAATTGTATAAGTAAACAAAGACAGCACATTGAAACTGTCAAGAGAGAAACACCAAGTCTAATGTAATAGAAGGTCTGTTAGAACTGAAATTTCAACTGAGACTTTAAAATCTCAGTAGGAGGGACTGGAAATTTGTATTTCAAGTTCTAAAAGTCAACCAATGCCATCTCAACTACTGGACGCAACAACGCTTCTTGTCATAAGTTAAGGAAAAATAAAACTTTATATGCTAAACATATGTAAAATGGATTTATGAATTCATTTTGTACACCAAGAATGCCGTACAAAATATAATTATGGGAGCCTTTAGACCAAAGAGAAAAAAAGTTCTATCTGCAACAAGTATAAGTTAGCTTCAGCAGTCTATTTGACACAACTTGGAATTATCTGAGAAATTCCCAGTTAAGATATTGTCCCTATCAGATTGGTATGTGGCCACATGCTTGAATTATAGTTTTGATTAATGATTGGTATGGTATGACACAGCATATGTAGCTGGGACTGAGCTGTATGAGAAAGCTGATTTAGCATGAGATACTGAAGAAGTTATCAAGCAGATTAGTAAAATGGTTTCTGCTTTATTTCCTAATGAAGATACTGCCCTAACTTTTCCAAAAAATAGATTGAGACCTGAAAGTATAAGCCAGATAAACACTTTTTCCTCCTACGTTGCTTCTGGCAAGAGTGTTTTTATCACAAAGACCATAAAGCAAACTAGAACAACAGTTAAATAAGAAATAAAATTAAAACAGCTTGCACACTTTGGCAAAATCTTCAAAATGACAGAAATCAATAGACTTCTCCCATTAGTTACTGAATAGTAATGTCAACATCTAATAAAGTATCACAGACAAGAAGATGGGAATAAAAATTAGAAAGCATATATTTGTTATACTTTATCATAAAAACACATGGAACCTTACAATGAAATGATGAATAAAGTTGTTCCAGGCAAATAGAGCTAGAAAACAAGAGTGTTGCTAATTTAATTTGACAAAATAGACTTGAAACAAAATCTAGTGAGAAATAATAAATAGCACTTCCTACTGATTAAAGGAAGACTTCAAGGAGAAAACCATACAATTTCAAACACAGCTGCACCCAGAAAACGCTACTACATGAAAGAACACAGGCTACCATCGTGTGACATAATAGATTCACTTTTAACAATTAGCCTATAGAAAGTATATAGAATTAAATGACATCACAAGTAAAAACAACCCTAAACAACATCTCCAGAATATTGTATCCAAACACTGTAGAATACGTTTTTCTCAGAAGCTCATGGAACATTCTCTAAAATAGATCATATGTTAGGAAACAGAAAGTATCTTAACAAATATGGGGAAACTTAAATAATTCTTTATATTCTACCTGACAAGAATAAAAGGACTGTACATTAACGACATGGAGAAACTCTAGAGGGTAAATGAACTCATGGACATTAAATAACTCACAACATAATTGGGAATGTGTCTTTGAGAAATCAAGAGTAAAAAGATTCTTACAATAAAAGGAAAATAAAAAACAAACACACTTTAATCTGTGAAATGCATTGTAAGCAGACCTAAGAGAGATGTTTAAAGGTCAATGTACTTACATAAAGAAATCAGTTAGATATCTAATAAATTAGTTAATGATTCACCTTAGGGCTCTCTAGAAAAAGAACAAGTCAAATGCCAAAATCAATAGCTATAAAGTAAGTACAGACATTAATGAAATACATAATTTGAAAACAGCCCAACAGCAAAACAAACCAGACAGTCAATGAAACAGATGTGATTCCTTCAAAATGTAAATAATATTGAAAAATTTTAGATAAACTAACCAAAGGAAAGAAAAATTATCAAAATTAAGACATGAAAATGGAGCGTTATGACAGTCACCAGTGAAATTCAGAAAATTATTAGAGTTTACCTTAAGAAATTCCACCAAACTGGAAAATCTAAAACATATGGATAAATTTCTATATAGATAAAAATACTAAAATTAAACTAAGATGACATTTAAAAAATAAATAGGTATATGGTGAGGAGAAGTTCAGCAGTTAAAAGCATTCACTGTTCCTCTACAGGACCAGGATTTAGTTTCCAGTATCTACATGATAGTTGTCAGGGTGCTCTTTCAGCCTCTGTGGGCATCAGACACATATGCAGCAAGACAAATGCATGCAAGCAAAACACTCCTACAAAGAAAATAAAATGAACCTTAAAATTAATCAGTCCTGACCCTGCCCCTTGCCTGCCACCTCTGGATTAGGAGAAGGAACAGAAAGACCAGGACTGAACAACTCAGCTACCACTGAGGTCCAGATCCAGGGCACTGAGTGGTTTACCTCAACATAGACACTATCAGTAAGCTTCTGGAGAAAGTAGAAAAGACAAGCCCTGTGGAACAATAGCCACAGAATCATCATGAGTCTGAGCAATAATAGAATATCCAAGATATCCAATAATATCCTCATCCAAGTCTAGATGAGGGTCCAGTATTGATGGTGTAGCAGAAGCCAGAGACCCTGAACGTGAACACATTTCATTGCAATGAATATTTATAAGTAAAGCTATTTTGGCAAAAGGGTATACTTCATGACATATCTTAGCTCCCAATGCTGCTATGATGAACAAATATGTTATGGAAAGGTGAGAATGATGGAGTAGAAAGTAGTACAAGTATTCTGGAACTGGACATGGAGGTTGTGATGGGTATAAGGAAGGACTAGATTTGATAGAGGAGCAGGTCATTGCCCAGAGGGATGAGTGAAAGAGTTTGATTTTTTGTTTGATTTTCCTTTGTTTTTAAAATAAGTCTACTTATTTATGGCTAGAAACCAATTATGAGTGAGTACATCCCATATTCATCTCTTTGGGTCTAGGTTACCTCACTCAGATTAATGTTTTCTATTTCCATCCAATTGCATGCAAAATTCGAGAAGTCATTGTTTTTTACCACAGCGTAGTACTCTAACGTGTATATATTCCACACTATCTTCATCCATTCTTCCATTGAAGGGCATCTAGGTTGTTTCCAGGTTCTGGCTATCACAAATAATACTGCGATGAACATAATTGAACAAATGCTTTTGACATGTTATAGAGCATCTCTTGGGTAAATTCCCAAGAGTGGTATTGCTGGGTCCAGGGGTAGGTTGATCCCGAATTTCCTGAGAAACTGAAACACTGACTTCCACAGTGGTTGCACAAGATTGCATTCCCACCAGCAATGGATGAGGGTACCCCTTCCTCCACAGCCTCTCCAGCAAAGGCTATCATTGGAGTTTTTTATTTTAGCCATTCTGACAGGTGTAAGATGATATCTCAAAGTTGTTTTGATTTGCATTTCCCTGATTGCTAAGGAAATTGAGCAGGACCTTAAGTGTCTTTTGGCCATTTGAAGTTCTTCTGTTGAGAATTCTCTGTTCAGTTCAGTGCCCCATTTTTTAATTGGGTTAATTAGCATTTTAAAGTCTAGTTTCCTGAGTTCTCTATATGTTTTGGAGATCAGACCTTTGTCAGTTGCGGGGTTGGTGAAGATCTTCTCCCAGTCAATAGGTTGCCTTTGTGTCTTAGTGACAGTGTCCTTTGCTTTACAGAAGCTTCTCAGTTTTAGTAGGTCCCATTTATTTAATGTTGCCCTTAATGTCTGTGCTTCTGGGGTTATACCTAAGAAGCGATCACCTGTGCCCATCTGTTGTAGGATATTTCCCACTTTCTCTTCTATCAGGTTCAGTGTTTTCGGGCTGATAATGAGGTCTTTAATCCATTTGGACTTGAGTTTTGTGCACGGTGATAGATATGGGTCTATTTTCATTCTTCTACAGGTTGACATCCAGTTGTGCCAGCACCGTTTGTTGAAGATGCTTTCTTTCTTCCATTGTATACTTTTAGCTCCTTTATCGAAAATGAGGTGTTCATAGGTTTGTGGGATAAAATCCGGGTCTTCTATACGATTCCATTGGTCGACTTCTCTGTTTTTATGCCAGTACCACCCTGTTTTCATTACTGTAGCTCTGTAATAGAGTTTGAAGTCAGGGATGGTAATGCCTCCAGAAGATCCTTTATTGTATAGGATTGTTTTGGCTATCCTGGGTTTTTTGTTTTTCCATATAAAGTTGATTATTGTCCTCTCCAGATCTGTGAAGAATTTTGATGGGACCTTGATGGGGATTGCATTGAATCTATAAATTGCCTTTGGTAGAATTGCCATTTTTACTATGTTGATTCTCCCAATCCAAGAGCAAGGGATGTCCTTCCATTTTCTGGTATCCTCTTCAATTTCTTTCTTCAATGCCTTAAAGTTCTTGTGAAATAGATCTTTCACTTCCTTGGTTAGAGTTACCCCAAGATATTTTATGCTGTTTGTGGCTATCGTGAAAGGTGAAGCTTCTCTGATTTCCCTCTCTGCTTCCATATCCTTTGTGTATAGGAGGGTGACTGATCTTTTGGAGTTGATCTTGTATCCTGCCACATTACTAAAGGTGTTTATCAGTTGTAAAAGTTCTTTGGTGTAGTTTTGAGGGTCGCTTATGTACACTATCATATCATCTGCAAATAACGAAAGTTTCACTTCTTGCTTTCCAATTTGAATCCCCTTGATCCCATTATGTTGTCTTATTGCTATTGCTAGAACTTCAAGCACTATATTGAAGAGGTATGGCGAGAGTGGACAGCCTTGTCGTGTTCCTGAGTTTAGTGGGATGGCTTTGAGTTTCTCTCTGTTTAATTTGATTTAGCTGTCGGCTTGCTATATATAGCTTTTATTATATTAAATATGACCCTTTTATCCCTCATCTCTCCAATACTTTTATCATAAAGGGATGTTGAATTTTGTCAAATGCTTTTTCAGCATGTAATGAAATGATCATATGGTTTTTTTCTTTCAATTTATTTATATGCTGGATAACATTGATAGATTTGCGTATGTTGAACCAGCCCTGCATCCCTGGGATGAAGCCTATTTGATCATAATGGATTATTTTCCTAATGTGTTCCTGGCTTTGGTTTGCCAGTATTTTGGTTGAGGATTTTTGCGTCAATGTTCATGAGTGAGATTGGCCTGTTATTCTCTTTCCTGGTTAAGTCTTTGTGTGGTGTTGGTATCAGAGTAAATGTTGCTTCATAAAAGGAATTTGGTAATGACTCTTCTGTTTCTATATTGTGAAATACATTAAGGAATATAGGTATTAGGTCTTCTTGGAAGTTCTGGTAGAATTCCGCATTGAAACCATCTGGTCCTGGGCTTTTTTTGGTAGGGAGGTTTTTGATAACCTCTTCTAATTCTTCGCGACTAACAGGTCTATTTAGATAGTTCACCTGGTCCTGGTCTAACTTTGGTATATGGTATTTATCTAAAAAAGTGTCCATTTCCTTTACATTTTCCAGTTTTGTGGCATATAGGCTTTTGTAATAAGATCTAACGAATCTCTCAATTTCCTCTGTGTCTGTGGTTATGTCCCCCTTTTCATTTCTGATCTTATTAATTTGCAAATTCTCCCTCTGCCGTTTGATTAGTTTGGATAGGGGTTTGTCAATCTTGTTGATTTTCTCCAGGAACCAGCTTTTTGTTTCATTGATTCTTTGTATTGTTTTCTGTGTTTCTATTTTGCTGATTTCAGCCCTCAGTTTGATTATTTCCAGTCTTCTACTCCTCCTAGGTGAGTCTGCTTCTTTTTTTTCTATAGCTTTCAGGTGGGCTGTTAAGTCTCCAATATGTGCTTTCTCTGCTTTCTTTAAGTGGGCACTTAGTGCTATAAACTTTCCTCTTAGGACTGCTTTCATAGTGTCCCATAAGTTTGAGTATGTTGTTTCTTTATTTTCATTGAATTCAAGGAAGACTTTAATTTCTTTCTTTGTTTCTTCCTTAATCCAGGTATGGTTCAGTAGTTGACTGTTCAGTTTCCATGAGTTTGTAGGCTTTCGGGGGGTAGCATTGCTGTTGAATTTTAACTTTAACCCATAGTGATCTGATAAGACACAGGTGGTTACTAATTTTTTTTGTAACTGTGTAAGTTTGCTTTATTACCGAGTATGTGGTCAATTTTCGAGAAGGTTCCATGAGCTGCAGAGAAGAAGGTATATACTTTTCTATTCCGGTGGAATATTCTATAGATGTCTGTTAAGTCCATTTGCTTCATTACCTCCATTAATTCTCTAATTTCTCTGTTAGGTTTCTGTCTGATTGACCTGTCCATTGGTGAGAGAGGAGTGTTGAAGTTTCCTACTATTAGTGTGTGTGGTTTGATGGCTGCCTTGAGTTTTAGTAATGTTTCTTTTACATACGTGGGTGCTTTTATATTAGGGGCATAGATATTCAGGATTGAGACTTCATCCTGATGAATTGTTCCTGTTATGAGTATAAAATGTCCCTCTCCATCTTTTCTGATTGATTTCAGTTTGAAGTCAACTTTGTTAGAAATTAGTATGGACACACCTGCTTGTTTCTTAGGTCCATTTGCTTGATAAGCCTTTTCCCAGTCCTTTACTCTGAGTAGGTTCCTTTTTTTGTGCTTGAGGTGTGTTTCTTGTAAATAGCAGAATGTTGGATCCTGTTTTCATATCCAATCTCTTAGCCTGTGCCTTTTTATAGGTGAGTTGAGCCCATTGACATTAAGTGATATTAATGACCAGTGGTTGTTAACTCCGGTCACTTTTTTAGTAGTAGAGTTGTGTGTTTCCCTTCTTTGAGTTGCACTGGTGAAGGGTCTCTAGATGTCTGAGTTATTGTGGTCATTGTTGGACTCCTTGGTTAGTGATTTTCCTTCTATTACTTTCTGTAAGGCTGGATTTGTGGCTACGTATTGTTTAAATTTGTTTTTATCCTGGAAAATTTTGTTTTCTCTATTTATAGTGAACAAAATCTTGGCTGAGTATAGAAGTCTGGGCTTGCATCCATAGTCTCTTAGTTTTTGCAATACATCCGTTCAGGACCTTCTGGCTTTCATGGTTTCCATAGAGAAGTCAGGTGTAAGTCTGATAGGTTTACCTTTATAAGTAAGTTGGCCTTTTTCCTTTGTGGCTCTTAATATTCTTTCTTTATTCTGTATGCTTTGTGTTTTGATTATTATATGGTGAGGGGATGTTTTCCTTTGATTCAGCCTATTTGGTGTTCTGTATGTTTCTTGAACCTTCATAGGTACATCTTTCTTTAGGTTGGGAAAGTTTTCTTGTATAATTTTATTAAATATATTTTCTGGAATGTTGAGCTGCACTTCTCCTTCTTCTATCCCAATTATTCATAGGTTTGGTCTTTTTATTGTATTTCATATTTCCTGAATATTTTGTGATGAGAGGTTGTTGGACGTGCTGTTTTCTTTGATCAGTGCGTTTATTTTCTCTATGTTATCCTCAGAATCTGAGATTCTTTCTTCTATCTCTTGTATTCTGCTGGTTATGCTTGTTTCTGTAGTCTCTATTCGTTTACCTAGATTTTCCATGTCCAGCCGGTCCTCTGTTTGTGTTTTCTTCTTTGCCTCCATTTCAGTTTTCAAGTCATGAACTGTTTCCATTATCTGCTTGATTGTTTTTCCTTGGTTTTCTAGGTAATCATTCACTGATTTACTCAATTCTTCAAACTTTCTGTTATACTTCTCATCCATTTCTTTAAGGGCGTGTTTTACACGCTGTTTAAGGGCGTCAATCACTTTCATGAAGTCAATCTTTTCGGCTTCTTCTTGATTAAGGTGTTCATGTCCTCCTGTTGTGAGGTCTCTGGGTTCTGGTGGTTTCATGTTGTTTTTCAGATTGTTGGGTGAATTCTTGCATTGGCACCGCCCATCTCTTCCTCCGAATGCTTCCCTATGGATCTTCTTTTACAGGATCAGGTCTCCTTGCCCACTGATGTACCTTCCCAGTGATCTCACTCCCCAGTGATGGCTCTCCTGGTGCCTAGATCAGTTCTCTCTGCTGCTTGGGTAGCTCGTGGACAAAGGGCCTACCTTGCTTGCTGCAGGCAGGCTATTGCGACAAAAGAACTACCGCCTTCCCTGTTGCCCTCCCGATTCGGATTCGGTCCCAGCACCCAAACAGGCTGAGCTGGGAGATGTTATGTGGCCAAAGAGGGGAGGGAGGCAGATGGGGGGGGAGGATGACTTTTTAAATTCCATCAATTTTCTTTCAAATTTCCTGATGCCATTGTTTTTACCAGGTGAGTAACATTCCATTGAGTAAATGGACCAAATGTTCTTTATCCATTCTTTGGTTGAGGGGCCCCTAGGTTGTTTCCAGGTTCTGGCCATTATGAAAAATGCTGATTTGAACACTGGGGAGACTACTGAAAATGAGGGGTATTTCTGGGTCAGGTAAAAACCTTGCACAAGAGAATCTTACAGGAATCTATAAGGAAGATTCCAGCTTAGACTCATAGCAATGTCAGATATGTAGCCTGAGTTGGCCATCCCCTATGACCAGACTGGTTCCTAGCCCAACAGTAATCAGAGTGACATCATCAAGTAACAGATAGGAACAGATCCAGACCCATAGCCAAACATTAGCTGGAGTTCAGGGAGTCTTTCAGAAAATGATGAGATAGGATTGTAGGTGCCAGAAGGGTCAAGGACACCAGAAGAAAACTCATAGAATCAACCTGGTCTCATAGAGGCTCACAGACACGGAACTGAATACCAGGGTGCCTAGAGGGGGTTGACATAGGCCCTCTTTATATATGTTACAGTTTGGTAGAGTGGATCTCTTATGGAACTGCTAGCAGTTAACTTCTTATGGAATGTCTCTGACTCTTTTACTGGTTCTTGGGACTCTACTCCTTGTACTGGGTCACCTTGTTCATCTTTAATACATGGGGAGATACATAGTCTTACTACAACTTGATATGTAATGTTTTGTTGATTTTCATGGGAAACGCTCCCTTTCCTAACAAGAAATGGTAGAGGGATGCTTGGGGATGATAATAGAGGAGGTATGTGGGTGAGGGACTGGGAGGAAATGAGTTAGGAATAACTAAGGCTTGAATGTAAAAGAAAGATTAATAGACTTATTTTATTTTTATTTATTTATTTATTTTTAGATAAAAACATGGTTAATAATACTTTATTAGTATTTATTAGTACCACGCATCTGAATGAAATGGAATTATACATTGAGTTTGATACAACTCATTGAAAATAATTCCCTGTAATTCTCTGTAAGACTTTACTAATTTTTTTTTATTGAGAAAAGGAAAAAAAACAAGTTTCCGCCTCCTCCCAGCCTCCAATTTCCCTCCCCCTCCTCCCTCCCTTTTCCCCCTCCTCTTACCCTTCTCCCCTTCCCCCTACTCCTCTCCCCCTCCCTCTTCAGTACAAAGAGCAGTCAGGGTTCCCTGCCCTGTGGAAAGTCCAAGATCCTCCCCCCTCCGTCCATATCTAGGAAGGTGAACATCCAAACTGGCTAGGCTCCCTCAAAGCCAGCACATTAAGTAGGATCAAAACCCCGTGCCATTGTCCTTGGCTTCTCATCAGCCCTCATTGTTTGCCATGTTCAGAGAGTCCAGTTTTATCCCATGCTATTTCAGTCATAGTCCAGCTGGCCTTGGTGAGCTCCCAATAGATCAGCCCCACTGTCTCAGTAGGTGGGTGCACCCCTCGTGGTCCCGACTTATTTGCTCATGTTCTCCTTCCTTCTGCTCCTCATTGGGACCTCGGGAGCTCAGTCCAGTGCTCCAGTGTGGGTCTCTGTCTCTATCTCCATCCATCACCAGATAAAGGTTCTATGGTGATATGCAAGATATTCGTCAGTATTGCTCTAGGATAGGGTCATTTCAGGTTCCCTATCCTCAGCTGCCCAAGGAACTAACTAGGGACATTGCCCTGGGCACCTGTGAGCCACTCTAGGTTCAAGTCTCTTGCCAACCCTAAGGTGGCTCCCTTAACTAAGAATTGTGCTTCCTTGCTCCCCTATCCAACCTTCCTTTATCCCAATCATCATGTTTCCCCAGGTTCCCCACATTCTCCCCTTCAAACTTTTTTCTCCCATCTCCCCTCACCCCCTTCCCGCCCCACCCCCAAGATCCCACTTTTCTCCCCGGCAATTTTGTCTACTTCCCATAGCCAAGAGGATAACTATATGTTTTTCCTTGGGTTCACCTTCTTACTTAGCTTCTAGTGGGAAGTACCCTACAACAGATGGGCACAGGAGATCGCTTCCTTTGTATAACCCCAGCAGCACAGACATTAATGGCAACATTGAATAAATGGGACCTACTAAAACTGAGAAGCTATTGCAAAGCAAAGGACACTGTCACTAAGACAAAATCGCAACTTACTGACTGGGAGAGGATCTTCACCAACCCCGCAACAGACAGTCTTTGGACTGGAGAGAGAGGGGGAGAGGAGTGGGGGGAAGGGGAGAGGGGTGGGAGGAGGGGGAGAAGAGTGGGAGGAGGGGGAGAAGAGTGGGAGGAGGGGGAGGGAAAGGGGAGGCTGGGAGGAGGTGGAAATTTGTTTTTTTTTCTTTATTCTTCTTTTATCAATAAAAAAATGTTAAAAAAAATAAAACAATAGAAATGAAAAAAAAACTGGGGCACTGAACTGAAGAGAGAATTCTCAACATAAGAAGTTCAAATGGTCAAAAGACACTTAAGGTCATGCTCAACCTCCTTAGTGGTCAGGGAAATGCAAATCAAAACAACTTTGAGATATTATCTTACACCTGTCAGAATCCATGCAAATGGATGGAAATAGAAAACACTATCCTGAGTGAGTTATCCCAGACACAAAAAGATGAACATGGGATGTACTCACTCATAATTGGTTTCTAGTCATAAATAGGGGTCACGGAGTCTACAATAGGCGAACCTAAAGAAGCTGAGTAAGAAGGTGAACCCAAGGAAAAACATATAGTTATCCTCTTGGATAAGGGAAGTAGACAAAATTGCCGGGGAGAAAAGTGGGATCTTGGGGGTGGGGTGGGATGGGGGTAAGAGGAGATGGGGAGAGAAAAGGTAGAAGGGAAGGAGGGGGGACTTGGGGAAACAGGAGGATCGGGATAAAGGAAGGTTGGATAGGGGAGCACGGAACCACAATTCTTAGTTAAGGGACCCACTTTAGGGTGGGCAGGAGAAATGACATTAGAGGGGCTCCCAGGTGCCCAAGCTGAGGTCCCCAGTTAGTTCCTTGGGCAGCTGAGGATAGGGAACCTGAAATGACCCTATCCTAGAGCAATACTGATGAATATCTTGCATATCATCCTAGAACTTTCATCTGGCGATGGATGGAGATAGAGACAGAGACCCACACTGGAGCACTGGATTGAGCTCCCAAGGTCCCAATGAGGAGCAGAAGGAGGGAGAACATGAGCAAAGAAGTCGGGACCACGAGGGGTGCACCCACCCACTGAGACAGTGGAGCTGATCTACTGGGAGCTCACCAAGGCCAGCTGGACTGTGACTGAAAAAGCATGGGATAAAACTGGACTCTCTGAACATGGCAAACAATGAGGGCTGATGAGACGCCAAGGACAATGGCACGCGGTTTTGATCCTATGCAGTGTGCTGGCTTGGTGGGAGCCTAGCCAGTTTGGATGTTCACCTTCCTAGATATGGACGGAGGGGGGAGGACCTAGGACTTACCACAGGGCAGGGAACCCTGACTGCTCTTCGGACTGGAGAGGGAGGGGGAGAGGAGTGGGGGGAAGGGGAGAGGGGTGGGAGGAGGGGGAGGGAAATGGGAGGTTGGGAGGAGGTAGAAATTTGTTTTTTTCTTTCTTTATTGTCCTTTTATCAAAAAAAAATTCTTCACAGATTTTTTTTGATTCATCCTCCATGTTTATTCTATTATGCAAATCAATGATTTTTAACAACATTTTTTTTTTAAATTTTCTGTGGAGGCATGTCCCTCAAAGTGACTGGGCATGACTGGACCACATTTTACCTAGAGGCCTATGAGAGAGCTTCCCAAGGAGTTTCCCAGTGGTACCAGATTACCTTGTTTGTCTCTTGTTGATCTACATTTATTGGTTCACTGTAGGCTTTTGCTGCATCTTCTGTATAATCCAGAAGATTGAGACCTTCTATTTACACTATCCTGAGTGAGGTAACCCAGACCCAAAAAGATGAACATGGGATGTAGTCACTCATAATTGGTTTCTAGCCATAAATAAAGGACATTGAGCCTATAATTCGTGATCCTAAAGAAGCTAAATAAGAGGGTGAGCCCAAAGAAAAACATATAGTTATCCTCCTGGATAAGGGAAGTAGACCAAATTGCTGGGGAGAAAATTGGGATCTTAGGAATGGGGTGGGATGGGGGTAAGGGGAGATGGGGAGAGAAAAGTGAGAAGGGGAGGATGGGGCAAACTTGGGGAAACGGGATGATTGGGATAAAAGAAGGTTGGATAGGGGAGCAGGGAAGCACATATCTTAATTAAGGGAGCCATACTAGGACATTGAGCCTATAGTTCATGATGCTAGAGAAGCTAAGTAATGAGGTGAACCCAAAGAAAAACATATATAGATCCAACTGGAAATTGGAAGCAGACAAGATTACCTGACAAAATTTAGGAGCATGAGGGCAGAGAGTAGAAGGAAGGGAAGAAGGGGAAGAGGAAGGAAGTAGTTGAGTGTTGGGGAGAGCTTGAGGGAATGGGAGAGTTGAGATGGAGGAATGACAGATATGAGAGCAAGAAAAGAGATGTCTTGATTGAGGGAGCCATTTTGGGGTTAGCAAGAAACCTGGCTCTAGAAAAATTCCCAGTAATCCCCAAGGATGATCCCAGATAAGACCCTAAGCAATAGAGAGGGTGTCTCAACTCGTTTTGCCCTGTAGTCAGACTGATGATTATCTTAAACATCACCATAGAAACTTTTTCCAACAACAGATAGAAACAGAGACAGAGACCTGAATCAGAGCACTGGACTGAGCACCGAAGATCCAGTTAAAGAGTGGAAGGAGGGAGAGTATGAGTAAGGAAGTCAAGACCATGAGGGGTTCACCCAAAAAAACATGCCTGAGATAATGGGAGCTCACCAACTCCAACTGAACTGGGGATGAATGAGCATGGGATCAACCTAGTCCCTCTGAATGTGGTTGACAGATGTGGCAGACTGAGGGGCCAATGACAATGGCACTGGGATTTGTCTCTACTGCATGTACTGGCTTTTGGGGATCCTTTTCTCCTTGGATGTATACCACGCTCAACCTGGATGTAGTGGGGAAGGCCTTGGACCTTCCACAGGTCAGGGTGCCTTGTCCTCTCTTAATATTGGAGAAGGATGGGGGGATGATTTGTGGAGGACTGGAAGGGAAGAGGGAGGAGGAGAGAAAGTGGAAATTTGGATTAGTATTTTTTTAAAGTAATAAAATGAAATAAATGTCTTTGAGCCTATAACAACTCCTATATTTAATAGGATACTCACCATTTCCTTTGAGGAACCATTCAAAATAATTTATCAGAGAGTCTGGATTCTTAATAAGGTTTGTCTTATGCAAGAAAAAATAACCAGACACAAGAACATCTCTGGAATTTCTGATGACATAGATCATCTAAAATGGAAAAACATATACATGAGGGTCAATATAGTCATTCACCACTTTTAGCTAAAACAATTTATATAAAATGTCAATCAAAAATCATGAAATTTCCAAAGACATTTGTTAATTTTATTTGGAAAAATCATACTTAAGTACAATATAGTCAAGATCCTCTTTCAGTCTTTAATTTGATTTACAAATACATAACAGCAAAATGACTGAGGTCACTAATACTGTAAAAAACAAAAACAATGATAAAAGTTCAACACTGATTCTATAGTTGTAAAAAAACAATATCTCACTGTGTGAAATATCATCCATCTGCTCTGAAAGAGCAACTTATCTACACAGAATATTGAGTACTGTGCTCAATCAATCTGCGATATGACAAACTTTTTGGTTTCTGTAACTATAACTGCCAAATATAACCCTCAAAACAGTCATGGTGCAGAGCTTAAAGCCAATGTGCCATTAACCAGTGGTGAAAACAAAGACCTACAGGAAACTAAGAAATGAAAAGAGTCAGAGAAAACAATTTCCTTTGGGGAAAGCATAACTATGGGTCACATAAGTCTGAATGCTCATCCCAGAAAACATACAGACAAGGAACATTGTACAGACAGAGCTGATTGTAGTTAAGTATTTATAAATATGTAAATATGTATAAATATACATGTACAATAACAATCAATGAAAAAAGCCCATAAATTTGAAAGAGAAAAAGGAGGGCTATATAAATGAGTGTGGAGGAAGGGGATGGGGGAGTGATGTATATAATTAAATTATAATCTCAAAAATAAAAGAAATAAATTAAAATTAATAAATTTAATAAAAGGATACTTATATTTTGAACCAATGCCTTTGTGGCATTATTCAAGAATTTATCTCTTTATGCCTCAATTTCTCTAGTCAAGAGTTTGTCAAATTCAGATAACACACAAACACATATTTTTGAATGGTCATAACTCAATTGTGATATTTTTTTATTGATAAAAGAATAAAGGAAAAAAAACAAATTTCCACCTCCTCCCAGCCTCCCCTTTCCCTCCCCCTCCTCCCACTCTTCTCCCCCTCCTCCCACTCTTCTCCCCCTCCTCCCACCCCTCTCCCCTTCCCCCAACTCCTCTCCCCCTCCCTCTCCAGTCCAAAGAGCAGTCAGGGTTCCCTGCCCTGTGGTAAGTCCTAGGTCCTCCCCCCTCCGTCCATATCTAGGAAGGTGAACATCCAAACTGGCTAGGCTCCCACCAAGCCAGCAGATTGCATAGGATCAAAACTGCGTGCCATTGTCCTTGGCTTCTCATCAGCCCTCATTGTTCGTCATGATCAGAGAGTTCAGTTTTATCCCATGCTTTTTTTGGTATTAGTTCAGCTGGCCTTGGTGAGCTCCCAGTAGATCAGCTCCACTGTCTCAGTGGGTGGGTGCACCCCTCGTGGTCCCGACTTCTTTGCTCATGTTCTCCCTCCTTCTGCTCCTCATTGGGACCTTGGGAGCTCAGTCCAGTGCTCCAGTGTGGGTCTCTGTCTCTATCTCCATCCATCACCAGATGAAAGTTCTAAGATGATATGCAAGATATTCGTCAGTATTGCGCTAGGATGGGGTCATTTCAGGTTCCCTATCCTCAGCTGCCCAAGGAACTAACTGGGGACCTCAGCTTGGGCACCTGGGAGCCCATCTAGGGTCAATTCTCCTGCCCACCCTAAAGTGGGTCCCTTAACTAAGAATTTTGGTTCCGTGCTCCCCTATCCAACCTTCCTTTATCCCGATCCTCCTTCCCTTCTACCTTTTCTCTCCCCATCTCCCCTTACCCCCTTCCCACCCCACCCCCAAGATCCCACTTTTCTCCCCGGCAATTTTGTCTACTTCCCTTATCCAAGAGGATAACGATATGTTTTTCCTTGTGTTCACCTTCTTACTTAGCTTCTTTAGGTTCGCCAATTGTGATTCTGTGACCCCTATTTATGGCTAGAAACCAATTATGAGTGAGTACATCCCATGTTCTTCTTTTTGGGTTTGGGATACCTCACTCAGGATAGTGTTTTCTATTTCCATCCATTTGCATGCAAAATTCGAGAAGTCATTGTTTTTTACCGCAGCGTAGTACTCTAGTGTGTATATATTCCATACTTTCTTCATCCATTCTTCCATTGAAGGGCATCTAGGTTGTTTCCAGGTTCTGGCTATTACAAATAATACTGCTATGAACATAATTGAACAAATGCTTTTGACATGTGATAGAGCATCTCTTGGGTAAATTCCCAAGAGTGGTATTGCTGGGTCCAGGGGTAGGTTGATCCCGAATTTCCTGAGAAACTGAAACACTGACTTCCACAGTGGTTGCACAAGATTGCATTCCCACCAGCAATGGATGAGGGTACCCCTTCCTCCACATCCTCTCCAGCAAAGGCTATCCTTGGTGTTTTTGACTTTAGCCATTCTGACAGGTGTAAGATGGTATCTCAAAGTTGTTTTTGATTTGCATTTCCCTGATTGCTAAGGAAGTTGAGCACGACCTTAAGTATCTTTTGGCCATTTGAAGTTCTTCTGTTGAGAATTCTCTGTTCAGTTCAGTGCCCCATTTTTTAATTGGGTTAATTAGCATTTAAAGTCTAGTTTCTTGAGTTCTCTATATATTTTGGAGATCAGACCTTTGTCTGTTGCGGGGTTGGTGAAGATCTTCTCCCAGTCAGTAGGTTGCCTTTGTGTCTTAGTGACAGTGTCCTTTGCTTTACAGAAGCTTCTCAGTTTTAGTAGGTCCCATTTATTCAATGTTGCCCTTAATGCCTGTGCTTCTGGGGTTATACCTAAGAAGCGATCACCTGTGCCCATCTGTTGTAGGGTATTTCCCACTTTCTCTTCTATCAGGTTCAGTGTTTTCGGGCTGATAATGAGGTCTTTAATCCATTTGGACTTGAGTTTTGTGCACGGTGATAGATATGGGTCTATTTTCATTCTTCTACAGGTTGACATCCAGTTGTGCCAGCACCATTTGTTGAAGATGCTTTCTTTCTTCCATTGTATACTTTTAGCTCCTTTATCGAAAATGAGGTGTTCATAGGTTTGTGGGGTAAAATCCGGGTCTTCTATACGATTCCATTGGTCGACTTCTCTGTTTTTATGCCAGTACCACCCTGTTTTCATTACTGTAGCTCTGTAATAGAGTTTGAAGTCAGGGATGGTAATGCCTCCAGAAGATCCTTTATTGTATAGGATTGTTTTGGCTATCCTGGGTTTTTTGTTTTTCCATATAAAGTTGATTATTGTCCTCTCCAGATCTGTGAAGAATTTTGATGGGATCTTGATGGGGATTGCATTGAATCTATAAATTGCCTTAGGTAGAATTGCCATTTTTACTATGTTGATCCTCCCAATCCAAGAGCAAGGGATGTCCATCCATTTTTTGATATCCTCATCAATTTCTTTCTTCAATGCCTTAAAGTTCTTGTCAAATAGATCTTTCACTTCCTTGGTTAGATTTACCCCAAGATATTTTATGCTGTTTGTGGCTATCGTGAATGGAGAAGCTTCTCTGATTTCCCTCTCTGCTTCCATATCCTTTGTGTATAAGAGGGCGACTGATTTTTTGGAGTTGATCTTGTATCCTGCCACATTACTAAAGCTGTTTATCAGCTGTAAAAGTTCTTTGGTGGAGTTTTGGGGATCGCTTATGTACACTATCATATCATCTGCGAATAACGAAAGTTTAACTTCTTCCTTTCCAATTCGAATCCCCTTGATCCCATTATGCTGTCTTATTGCTATTGCTAGAACTTCCAGCACTATATTGAAGAGGTATGGCGAAAGTGGACAGCCTTGTCGTGTTCCTGAGTTAAGCGGGATGGCTTTGAGTTTCTCTCCGTTTAATTTGATGTTAGCTGTCGGCTTGCTGTATATAGCTTTTATTATATTTAGGTATGACCCTTGTATCCCTAATCTCTCCAAGACTTTTAACATAAATGGATGTTGAATTTTGTCGAATGCTTTTTCAGCATCTAATGAAATGATCATATGGTTTTTTTCTTTCAGTTTATTTATATGCTGGATTACATTGATAGATTTTCGTATGTTGAACCAGCCCTGCATCTCAGGAATGAAGCCTACTTGATCATAATGGATAATTTTTCTGATGTGTTCTTGGATTCGGTTTGCCAGTATTTTGTTGAGGATTTTTGCATCGATATTCATGAGTGAGATGGGCCTGTAATTCTCTTTCCTGGTTGAGTCTTTGTGTGGTTTTGGTATCAGAGTAACTGTAGCTTCATAAAAGGAATTTGGTAATGACCCTTCTGTTTCTATATTGTGAAATACATTAAGGAGTATAGGTATTAGGTCTTCTTGGAAGTTCTGGTAGAATTCCGCATTGAAACCATCTGGTCCTGGGCTTTTTTTGGTAGGGAGGTTTTTGATAACCTCTTCTAATTCTTCGCGACTAACAGGTCTATTTAGATTGTTCACCTGGTCCTGATTTAACTTTGGTAAATGATATTTATCTAAGAAAGTATCCATTTCCTTTACATTTTCCAGTTTTGTGGCATATAGGCTTTTGTAGTAAGATCTAATGATTCTCTGAATTTCCTCTGTGTCTGTGGTTATGTCCCCCTTTTCATTTCTGATCTTATTAATTTGCAAATTCTCTCTCTGCCGTTTGATTAGTTTGGATAGGGGTTTGTCAATCTTGTTGATTTTCTCCAGGAACCAGCTTTTTGTTTCATTGATTCTTTGGATTGTTCTCTGTGTTTCTATTTTATTGATTTCAGCCCTCAGTTTGAATATTTCCAGTCTCCTACTCCTCCTAGGTGAGTCTGCTTCTTTTTTTTCTATAGCTTTCAGGTGGGCTGTTAAGTCTCCAATGTGAGCTTTCTCTGTTTTCTTTAAGTGGGCACTTAGTGCTATGAACTTTCCTCTTAGGACTGCTTTCATAGTGTCCCATAAGTTTGAGTATGTTGTTTCTTTATTTTCATTGAATTCCAGGAAGACTTTAATTTCTTTCTTTATTTCTTCCTTAATCCAGGTGTGGTTCAGTAGTTGACTGTTCAGTTTCCATGACTTTGTGGGCTTTCCGGGGGTAGCCTTGTTGTTGAATTCTAACTTTAATTAATGGTGATCTGATAAGACACAGGTGGTTAGTAATACTTTTTTGTAACTGTGGATGTTTGCTTTGTTACCGACTATGTGGTCGATTTTCGAGAAGGTTCCATGAGCTGCAGAGAAGAAGGTGTATTCTCCCTATTTGGGTGGAATGTTCTATAGATGTCTGTTAAGTCCATTTGTTTCATTACCTCCATTAGTTGTCTTATTTCTCTGTTAGGTTTCTGTCTGATTGACCTGTCCATTGGTGAGAGAGGAGTGTTGAAATCTCCTACTATTAGTGTGTGCGGTTTGATGGCTGCCTTGAATTTTAGCAATGTTTCTTTTATGTACGTGGGTGCTTTTATATTAGGGGCATAGATGTTCAGGATTGAGACTTCATCCTGATGAACTGTTCCTGTTATGAATATAAAATGCCCCTCTCCATCTCTTCTGATTGATTTAAGTTTGAAGTCAACTTTGTTAGAGATTAGTATGGCCACACCTGCTTGTTTCTTAGGTCCATTTGCTTGATAGGCCTTTTCCCAACCCTTTACTCTGAGTAGGTGCCTGTCTTTGTGGTTGAGGTGTGTTTCTTGTAAACAGCAGAACGTTGGATCCTGTTTTCTTATCCAATCTCTTAGCCTGTGCCTTTTTATAGGTGAGTTGAGACCATTGACATTAAGTGATATTAATGACCAGTGGTTGTTAACTCCGGTCATTTTTTTTTTAGTCGTAGAGTTTGTGTGTATCCCTTCTTTGGTTTGTGTTGATGAAGGGTCTCTAGATGTCTGAGTTATTGTGGTCATTATTGGATTCCTTGGTTAGTGATTTTCCTTCTATTACTTTCTGTAAGGCTGGATTTGTGGCTGCATATTGTTTGAATTTGTTTTTATCCTGGAAAATTTTATTTTCTCCATTTATAGTGAACGAAAGCTTGGCTGGGTATAGTAATCTGGGCTTGCATCCATGGTCTCTCAGTTTCTGCAGTACATCTATCCAGGACCTTCTGGCTTTCATGGTTTCCATGGAAAAGTCAGGTGTAAGTCTGATAGGTTTACCTTTGTAAGTAATTTGGCCTTTTTCCTTTGCCGCTCTTAATATTTTTTCCTTATTCTGAATGCTTTGTGTTTTGATAATTATATGGCGAGGGGATGTTTTTTTTTGATCCAGCCTATTCGGTGTTCTGTATGCTTCTTGCACCTTCATAGGTATATCTTTCTTTAGGTTGGGAAAGTTTTCTTCTATAATTTTATTAAATATATTTTCTGGACCATTGAGCTGCACTTCTTCTCCTTCTTCTACTCCTATTATTCTTAGGTTTGGTCTTTTTATTGTGTCCCATATTTCCTGAATGTTTTGTGATGAGAGTTTGTTGGACTTGCTGTTTTCTTTGATCAGTGTGTTTATTTTCTCTATGGTATCTTCAGAATCTGAGAGTCTTTCTTCTATCTCTTGTATTCTGCTGGTTATGCTTGTTTCTGTAGTCTCTATTCGTTTACCTAGATTTTCCATGTCCAGCCGGCCCTCTGTTTGTGTTTTCTTCTTTGCCTCTATTTCAGTTTTCAAGTCTTGAACTGTTTCCATTATCTGTTTGATTGTTTTTCCTTGGTTTTCTAGGGTATCATTCACTGATTTATTCAATTCTTCAAACTTTCTGTTATATTTCTCATCCATTTCTATAAGGGCGTTTTTTGCATGCTGTTTAAGGGCGTCAATCACTTTCATGAAGTCAAACTTTTCTCCTTCTTGATTAAGGTGTTCATGTCCTTCCGTTGTGAGGTCGCTGGATTCTGGTGGCTTCATGTTGCTTTTCAGTTTGTTGGGCGAATTCTTGCCTTGGCGTCTGCCCATCTCTTCTTCCAAATACTCCCTTATGGGTCTTCTTTTACCAGATCAGGTCTCCTTGCCAACCCAACGCGGTCTCCCCAATGTTGGCTCTCCTGGCACCAAGGGATCAGGTCTCCGTGCCCAACCCTGGCTTGTCCCAACGCTGGTTCTCCCCAATGCTGGTTCTCCCCAACGCTGGTTCTCCTGGGGCCGAGAGATCAGGCCTCCGTGCTGGTTGTGCAGCTCGCAAACAAAGCGTCTACTCTCCTTGGTGCAGGCAGGCCATAGAAACAAAGGCAGTGGGGCCCGCCCGGGCGCCCCGAGGACTGGGATCCAGCTCCCAATGCCTCGCGCCAAAAGAGGGCGGGGGGCCCAAGTGGGGAGGGCTCTGGACGGAAGCTGGGTGGGCCAGGAAGAAAGAGGCAGTAACCAGGGAATAGAGGTCCTGCAGAGAGCCCAAGAAAGACAGGAGGCCAAGGGACCCCCGAGATCCCTGTCCCTGGCTGGCGCCGTGGGCCAGAAACTCACCCCAATGCTGGTTCTCCTGGGGCCGAGAGATCAGGCCTCCGTGCTGGTTGGGCAGCTCGCAAACAAAGCGCCTACTCTCCTTGGTGCAGGTAGGCCATAGAAACAAAGGCAGTGGAGCCCGCCCGGGTGCCCCGAGGACTGGGATCCAGCTCCCAATGCCACGCGCCAAAAGAGGGCGGGGGGGGGGGGGGCCCAAGTGGGGAGGGCTCTGGACGGAAGCTGGGTGGGCCAGGAAGAAAGAGGCAGTAACCAGGGAATAGAGGTCCTGCAGAGAGCCCAAGAAAGACAGGAGGCCAAGGGACCCCCGAGATCCCCGTCCCTGGCTGGCACCGCGGGCCAGAAACTCACCCCAACGCTGGTTCTCCTGGGGCCGAGAGATCAGGCCTCCGTGCTGGTTGGGCAGCTCGCAAACAAAGCGCCTACCCTCCTTGGTGCAGGCAGGCCACAGAAACAAAGGCAGTGGAGCCCGCCCGGGCGCCGGGAGGACTGGGACCCAGCTCCCAATGCCTCGCGCCAAAAGAGGGCGGGGGAATTGTGATATTTTTATGAGAGGTAGTTCTTCTAAGAGTGTCTTTGCAGTTTAAGCATTAAATAATATTAAGTTCTGTGGTGGAGGGACTTCCAGTAAATGTTCTTACTAACAAGAAGCTATGAATATTTCTGATCCTTTCTGTAGTTCTTCTATCAGGAACATGGGTGATTCCTGTGGTTACAGATCTCAATGGACAGCTAGACCCAGCAAGACACAGTGGATACAGATGAACCATAAATGTTGAACATCTACATGTTTCGATGCCTGTTCATGCTGTTTTACCTATGAGGTAGTCTTGTTGGGTGATTCACTCACTGTTCATGGCGTATTTATAGGATCAAGATTAGCTAAGTAATTAATTAATTACTTACTTTGGTGACAGAAAAACAGTAATATCTACTGTACACTATACTTTTAACTCCATTGACGTGTATATGTAGTACTTTGAGGCTCTAATGTGTTGTTCCACTTTCTGTCATATATCTGCCAGGATCACTGTGTGGTGATTGACATCATGGTACTTTGATTTAGTCTGAGGCGGGAACACATCAATATGACCTAGTGCATGAGAATCCCAGATTTCCTCCCTCAACCTACAAAATCAGAGTCCATTTAAAAAAGAGCTCCAGGGTCTGTCAGGGTAGAATAAGTTCAATGAGCATTTGATCAGGGATTTCTCAATTACTGGATACTGACCTTGGCCTTGGAACTGAAGAAAAACTTGGGGAAAAGATGGAAGGGAAGATGAGAGCTGATGAGGCGTGGTCCTTCCTGATTGATTAAAATTGGATATCCTATTTGAGCCTCTACCCAGGGTGAGCGTTCCCAGATGGGCACAGATTGAATCCACTGGGGATTCCCCTTGGTATGAATCAAGCAGACAATCTCAATCAGCCAGTTAGTTCCTGAACAAGAAGGAAATTTGATGGTGAGTAATTTCAACATTATTTATTAAAAAGCCTCAAGTAGAATTTACAGTCACACTATTTACACTGCAGCAGTTTCCAAGTACACAGAACTGTGGTATGCATAATGTCTACATGGTGTTAGCACAAAGTATATTGATCTAACACATCCCCAATGCTGCACTTGGAAAAACTGAGATTATACTCAGTATACTTCACCTGTCTCCTAAACATACCTAGCAGTCCTGGACGGTCATCAGTCTACATTCTGGTGCAGTGAATTTGAATATCCCAGATATTTCACAGGGATGAAGTTATAAAATCTGTTATAGCTACCTAGAAAAAAATCTAGAATCTTTTAATACAATGCCCATGAGATGTATCCATCCTGCAGTGTGTCTATGAGTACTGCTTGTCCATAAGATAAATAAATGCCCTATTGTCTATTTAGTTTATTTTTTCTTATTCAAAGTGATTTTATTGCTCGTGTATACAAGGGAATTTACGCCACTAAAGCAGAGGCTGTGGATGACTCATATTTCCAGTTGGGTTGAGGACCCGCTTGGTCTTATAGTAACGAGCCAGCCGGTGAATTCTGCTCTCTATCAGAATCAGGCAGAATTTAGCATCCTTTCTGTTCCTCTCAAGATGCTTTTGGACAGCGACTGCCTTCTTAATCAAATGGTAGAGATCCTCAGGGAGATCATGCACAAGGCCTTTGGATTTAAGGATTCTCAAGATTTTATTACCAGTCACAAAAAGGACCTGGGCCACACCCTGCGAGTCCCTCAGGATCACACCTATCTGGGAGGGAGGGAGGCCTTTCTTGGCCAGTTTGTAAATCTGTTCCTTCACGTCGTCAGACGTCAGCTTCAGCCACGTGGGGACGCTGCGACGGTAGGGCAGCGCCGACTGGGACAGGCCCTTCCCAGGAGCGTGCATGCGACCCATGATGGTGGAGGTCTGGAGGCAAAGAGACAACGAGGGAGGAAAATCCGCAGGAAGGCAAGATATGCAGGAAGTGACGCCACACGTATACCCCTATTGTCTATTTAACACACACAGTCTATCCATGTTTGCATGCTCATTTATCAGTGGATATTTACCTACCTTTCTTTCCTGGGCTATTATCTGAATCTTTATCCTGATTTCCACTGTCCTTCATTTTCCAAGTTATTGCACATTCCTTGTCAGGAACCTATTACTTTCCTATTGGTCAATGCTTCTTCCACCCAGCAAACATCCCTTCCCCAAAAGTCATGATGCCTCTTTTTGGTTCGTTGAGTTTGAGACTCTTTCTACAACCTGAACAAGAACCATGGTAATTCTCTACATGACATTTTACTCTCCATCACATATTCTTATATCCATGCCTTTTTTTCTATTGATGTTATTTCCTTTCTTTATTCTCATGATTCTCCCTCTTTCACTCACTTTTCTACACAGAGACACAACAATGCCAGAGTCTGCCTTAGAATCCATTGACATTGCTCTCTTTTTTTCTTTCTTTTCTTAAAAAATAATTATTAGATTTAAAAAAAAAATACCAACCCAAATTCCCACTCCCTCCCTTCCTACCATTTCATCCACAACTCTCCCAGCCAACTAATCCTAAGAGAAGTTAAGGCAACATTGCTCTCTTGTCTTAACTGATCTTCAACCACACATAGCAGGCTAAAGTCTTTCTCTGAGTGTGAATGTGCTGACACACAGCTTTCCTTACCCACAAAGCATTTTAAACATCTGATATACAGGACACTCCACTCATTGCCTAAATTAATGAGGATCAAAGTCCCAACCTTCCTCATACAGTTCAAGATCATTCTCACTAACAGTCCTTACCTGATTTGGGGTAAGTCAACATGATTGGATCTGCATCTCTAACCACAAACTTATCACTAACTTTATCAAGTGTTTCTTTTTCAGTCAAGACTGCAGAGAAAGGTATTCCTTCAAACCAAAGGTAGTCTAACATGGCCAAGAGTTCTTTGTGGGTGCTGTTAGGATTCCACCTTTAGCCACCTGTACAGCTTCTAGATAATCTTAAGAGCTGACATTTATAGTACAGCGAAAAGAAATCATTAACAGTCCATAGTTCATTCCAAAACTAACTACTGAGATGAAGAAAGAGATATTGTAACAATAAGTCAAAGGTTGTTGTATTAAGCAATTGTGAACTCATACAGAGTTCACTCTTGAGCATTTCTGAGCCTGAGTTCATGACTCCAAACCAGAAACTCAATAATAAGTGCTAGGTCATAGAAATGGGACTCACTTATCATGCTTTCTAATTCAATTTAGCTTTCAGGGTGGTTTCAAATGTGCAAAAAATTACAGAGATCATACAAAATGTTGCAACAAGCAATTTCTTTTTTAAATAGTGGTTGTCTTTTCAGAAACTCAAATTTCCTTAGCTGCATATATGACTCCAACCCTTGCCCTCTCCCCATCCAACCATCTCTTTATTTCCCATATGTATGTGTTCTTTAATTTTCATTGATACAAGCACATAATCACATGTTATTATAACATACTGAGTCCATTTACTTCTGTTTGTATGTGAATGTATTCTGAGCTGAGCACTTGGAAAGTTTTTTCAAAAGTCCCAGGAAACAGTAAAAGTAGCATAGTGTGTACAACTAAGAACAAAAGCTCCTGCTGCAAAAATATTTCAATTCTTGCATGTACTCTAGCCTGAAGAAACATGTGGAAATTGTATGAAAGTTTGAGTGATGGAGTGCCAGACCCTTGTCTGTCTCTAGTCCCTCTCTCCTACTGCTGGAATACATATTCTGCATAAGTCATCTGAACATTTATAATGTCCCACCCCTGGACATATCTGCTGTGCTTGAGGCAGCTTGGGACAATTGGAGATGGTGAACAAATGTGCTTCTGAAGCTGTAGTAGTTTTCTCCTTAAATGAGGTAACAAAATGGATCCACACTAATGTCTCAACAGAGTATTAAGGACCTACACATCAGAGATATAAGTAAAACCCCCAGATTTTCTAGCTGAAGCTTCCCTAGTCTTTTGGTGTCAAGTCCTCCTCCTCTTTCCTTCCTACCTCCTTCTAGGCATCAAGGCCTCCAAACCTGTGTGTGTGTGTGTGTGTGTGTGTGTGTGTGTGTGTGTGTGTGTGTGTGTGTAGGTATTGATTTAACCATGCTTTTTTCTATTCAGTATCTTCACCTTATGGCCAAGTCTGGGGCACTCAGGTCTTTCACGGTCTTTTTTTGTTTTGCAGACCTAGTTCAGGAACCAAGGCATAATAATAAAGAAAAGAAGTTCCAGAATGTTCTGTAATGATTGCCAGAGATAAGTGGAAGCTCACAAACAGCTGCTGGGTCAATCTGTCCCTGTGGTTGCTCAATTGTCCCTTTCTCTCTCAGTGTAGAGTCCATGTCTCCAGGCACATTCTCTCTCGGCTCTATTTCCAAAGTGAACCACAGCCTGGAAACTTTTCTCTATGGTGATCAGACCTGGGAGGGTGCCAGGTATTGTCTCCAGAGGGACCTGCCTGATTTTAAAGACCCATCTGCAGCTCCAGAGCCTGCTTAACCTGAAACAACTCTAGTTCCGACTGTCCCATGCAGTAACTGAAGATCCAGCATTAGCTGAAGCTCCAGTTGCAACAGCTGCTCTAGCACCAGTTAACAAGGATGCTTGACTTTCTGAAACATCTTCTGAGCAGCTCTAGAAACACAACTTTGACACCTGAATGCTTCAGGTGATTTGTAGACTTAGAGTTACTTTCTGACATCACACAGCCCCTCTCACCCCTGAAACAAGAACCATTGGTTCTAGCTAAAAAAAAAAAAATCTTGATTGTTAGGAAGAGGCGACCATGTATTCAAAGCTCAGGACATTTCTGAATGTGTGGGGGTTGATGGTTGGGTGCTCCTATATCTTAAATACTACTGATCATATCATTGTGTTGGTTTGTAAATAGATTCAACAGCTTATTTTACTTTAGACAGCTTTTACTTTATGACTTAATTGTGCCCTGGCTGAGGTTTTGTTTATTATATATGGGTGGGGCTTTCCTAGAGCTACTGTTACTCCTCCCTTCCCATTCCAGACAGTAGAGTAACAAGCAAAAGTTGCTACTGCATGCATATCAGTTGTTTTCTTTTTTTCTTGGTTTGTTTATTTATTTATTTATTTATTTATTTATTTATTTATTTATTTAAGATTTCTGTCTCTTCTCTGCCACTGCCTCCCATTTCACTCCCCTTCCCCCAATCAAGTCCCCCTCCCTCGTCAGCCCAAAGAGCAATCAGGGTTCCCTGCCCTGTGTGAAGTCCAAGGACCACCCACCCCTTTCATCGCCTGAAGAAGGTTAATATTCAGGAGGATGCCTATATGTTTTTCTTTGGGTTCTCCTTATTTAGCTTCTCTAGGATCACTAATTATAGGCTCAATGTCCTTTGTTTATGGCTAGAAACCAAATATGAGTGAGTACATCCCATGTTCCTCTTTTTGGGCCTGGCTTACCTCACTCAGGATAGTGTTTTCTATTTCCATCCATTTGCATGCAAAATTCAAGAAGTCATTGTTTTTTACTGCTGAGTAGTACTCTAATATGTATATATTCCATACTTTCTTCATCCATTCTTCCATTGAAGGACATCTAGGTTGTTTCCAGTATCTGGCTATTACAAACAATGCTGCCATGAACGTAGTTGAACATATACTTTTGTTGTATGATAGGGCCTCTCTTGGGTATATCCCCAAGAGTGGTATTGCTGGATCCAGGGGTAGGTTGATCCCGAATTTCCTGAGAAACCGAAACACTGCTTTCAAAAGTGGTTGCACAAGTTTGCATTCCCACCAGCAATAGATGAGTGTACCCCTTTCTCCACAACCTCTCCAGCAAAGGCTATCATTGGTGTTTTTGATTTTAGCCATTCTGACAGGTGTAAGATGGTATCTTAAAGTTGTCTTGATTTGCATTTCCCTGATTGTTAAGGAAGTTGAGCATGACCTTAAGTGTCTTTTGGCCATTTGAACTTCTTCTGTTGAGAATTCTCTGTTGAGCTCAGTGCCCCATTTTATAATTGGGTTGATTAGCCTTTTACGGTCTAGTTTCTTGAGTTCTTTTTATATTTTGGAGATCAGACCTTTGTCAGTTGCGGGGTTGGTGAAGATCTTCTCCCAGTCAGATTAGTTTGGATAGAGGTTTGTCAATCTTGTTGATTTTCTCAAAGAACCAACTTTTTGTTTCATTGATTCTTTGGATTGTTTTCTGTGTTTCTATTTTGTTGATTTCAGTCCTCAGTTTGATTATTTCCGATTTTCTACTCCTCCTGGGTGAGTCTGCTTCTTTTTTTTCTTCAGCTTTCAGCTGTGCTGTTTAGTCTCTAATGTGAGCTTTTTCCATTTTCTTTATGTGGTCAGTTAGTGCTGTGAACTTTCCTCTTAGCACCGCTTTCATAGTGTCCCATAGGTTTGAGTATGTTGTGTCTTTGTTTTCATTGAATTCAAGGAAGACTTCAATTTCTTTCTTTTTTCTTCCCTGACCCAGAGGTGGTTCAGTAGTTGTCTGTTCAGCTTCCATGAGTTTGTAGGCTTTCTGAGGTTAGAATTGTTGTTAAATTCTAAATTTATTCCATGGTGATCCGATAAGACACAGGTAGTTACTAAAATTTTTTTGTTTCTATGAATGTTTGCTTTGTTACCAATTATGTGATCAATTTTTGAGAAGGTTCCATGAGCTGCAGAGAAGAAGGTATATTCTTTCCTATTTGGGTGGAATGTTCTATAGACGTCTGTTAAGTCCATTTGATTCATTACTTCTGTTAGTTCTCTTATTTCTCTAATAAATTTCTGTCTGGTTGACCTGTCCATTGGTGAGAGAGGAGTCTCCTACTATTAGTGTGTGGGATTTGATGTGTGCTTTGAGTTCTAGTAATGTTTCTTTTTTTTTTTTTTTCTAGTAATGTTTCTTTTACATATGTGGGTGCTTTTATATTAGGGGCATAGATATTCAGGATTGAGACTTCATCCTGATGAATTGTTCCTGTTATGAGTATAAAGTGTCCATCTCCATCTCTTCTGATTGATTTTAGTTTGAAGTCAATTTTGTTAACCACACCCACTTGTTTCTTAGGTCTCTTTGATTGAAAACCCTTTCCCAACCCTTTATTCTCAATAAATCTCTGTCTTTGTAGTTGAGGTGTGTTTCTTGTCAGCAGCAGAATGTTGGATCCTGTTTTTGCATCCATTCTCTTAACCTGTGCCTTTTTATAGGTGATTTGAGTACATTGATATTAAGTGATATTAATGACCAGTGGTTGTTAACTCCGGTTATTTTTGTTTTGGTGGTAGAGTTTGTGTGTTTCCCTTCTTTGGGTTGTTCTTGTGGAGAGTTGTTAGAGGTCTAAGTTATTGTGGGTGTTGTTGGGTTCCTTCGGTTGTGATTTTCCTTCTATTACTTTTATAAGGCTAGGTTTGTGGCTACTTATTATTTAAATCTGTTTTTATCCTGGTATACCTTGTTTTTTCCATTGATGGTGAAAGAAAGCTTGGCTGGGTATAGTAGCCTGGGCTTGCATCAATGCTCTCTTAATTTCTGCAGCACATCTATCCAAGACCTGGGTTTCATGGTTTCCATAGAAAACTCAGGTGTAATTCTGATAGGTTTACCTTTATGTGTTACCTGACCTTTTTCCTTTGCTGCTCTTAATATTCTTTATTTAATCTGTATAATTTGTGTTTTGATTATTATTTCGCGAGGGGACTTTTTTGATCCAGTCTATTTGGTGCTCTGTATGCTTCTTGTACCTTCATAGGAATATCCTTCTTTAGGTTAGGGAAGTTCCCTTCTATAATTTTGTTGAATATATTTTCTGGGCCTTTGAGCTGTAATTCTTCTGCTTCTTCTACTCCTATTATTCTTAGGTTTGGTCTTTTCATGGTAACCCAGATTTCCTGGATGTTTTGTGTTAAGAATTTGTTGGATTTGCTGTTTTCTTTGATCAATGGGTTTATTTCCTCTATAGTATCCTCAGCGCCTGAGATTCTTTCTTCTATTTCTTGTATTCTATTGGTTATACTTGTCTCTGTAGTCCCTGTTCATTTACCCAGATTTTCCGTATCCAGCCATCCCTCTGATTGTGTTTTCTTTATTACCTCCATTTCAGTCTTCATGTCTTCAGTCTTCATTTCCATTACATGTTTGATTGCTTTTTCTTGGTTTCCTAGGGTATCTTTGAGGTATTTATTCATTTCTTCAAACTTTTTGTTATTCTTCTCATCCATTTCTTTAAGGGGGTTTTTCACATCCTGTTTAAGGGACTCTATCACTTTCATAATGTTATGTTTAAAGTCTATTTCTTCTACTTCTTCTGGATTAGGGTGTTAAGTCTTCCTGTTGTAAAATTTGCTGGATTCTGGTGTTATCGTGTTGTTTTTCAGATTGTTGGAGGAATTTTTGCATCGGCACCTGTCGATCTCTTCCTTCAAATGATGTTAGGAGAGTCTTGGCGGCATGGTTTGACCTTTGCTGTGGCTACCTGTGTACTTGGGCGTTTTTCTTGGTCTGCCCTCTCTTAGGTCCCCTCAGCACTGGAGTCTCTCAGACCCTCTCCACCCTGAAATAGACTGTGGTGGTGGATCTAAGGATCCCGCAGATGGAAAGAAGTGCTTGGGGGGCAAGCTAGGATGAGGTAAGTAGAGAAAGGCAGTAGACAGGGAGAAGCCCTGTTGAATGATCAAAAAGTTTAAAGAATTGGGGGGTGCCTGTGCTCCATTCTCAGGGCATTTGACCAGCCAGTCTGGCACTCACTTACCCTTCCTGAGGGATGGAACTTCTGGTACAGGATCCAGGCCACTTGCTGGCCAGGGACCTCACAGACGAAAAGGCACATTTGCTGGGTGTAGGCTCTGTGGGACAAAGAAACTCATGCAGCAGCTGGCTTCACCACTTTGTCCTCAGACCCTCAGCCCTGAAGCAGGCTGAGTTGGGGGATCCTATGACCCCGCAGATGGAAAGGGGTGCTTGAAGGTCAAGCTGAGATGGGATAAGAAGAGTAAGGCAGAAGCCAGGTAGAAGACCCCGCTGAATGGCCAGAGAGTTTAGGGGAATGGTACCTGAGCTCTCTTTCCAAGGAGTCTGGCTGGCCACCAGTCAGGCACACACTTGCCCTTCCGAAAGGACAGACCTTTCAAAATCATGTCTTCTAAGATGTGTGGATTGATATCTGGGTCTTCTATTCGGTTCCGTTGGTCCTCCTGTCTGTTCTTAATCCAATACCAGGCTGTTTTCAGTACTGTAGCTCTGAAGTAGGGTTTGAAGTCAGCTGATTTCTAACTTAAAGCAATTGGTGATCAAATAAGATGCAGGGGGTTATTCCATTTTTCCCTGTAACTGTTAAGTTTTGCTTGGTTACAGAGTATTTGGACAATTTTAGAGAAAGTTCTAAGAGGTGCTAAGAAGAAGCTATTTTTTTATGTGTTCAGGTGGAATGTTCTATAGATATCTATTATACCTATTTGAGTCATATCTTCTGTTAGTTCCTTCATTTCTCTGTGGGTTCTGTTTGACAATCATATCCAGTGATTCTAGAGTGGTATTAAAAACCCCCACTGCGTGGGGTTTGTTTGATCTGAGATTTAAGCTTTAGTAATGTTTCTTTTTTAAAATTTATTTTTATTTTTGCCAGTATTTTTTAGTATTGAATATTTTTAAAAGAAAACAAACTATCTTTTTTTTCATTATACATACCAATCCAAGTTTCCACTCCCTCCTCTCCTCCCATTCACTCCACACACCCCCACCCCACTCCTATCCACTCTTCAGAGAGGGTAAGGCACACTGCTTTGGGAAAGGTCCATGGCCCTCCATACTATATCTAGGCTGAACAAGGTATCCCTCCAAGGAAAATGCATTCCCCAAAGCCAATACAAGCAGTAGGGATAAATTCTGGTGTCATTGCCAGTGGCACCTCAATCTGTCCCAGCCATGCAACTGTCAACCACATTCAGAGTCTATTTTGGTCCTATGCTGAATTCCTCCCCTATCTGGCTGTAGTTAGTGAGCTCTCATTAGCTCAGGTAGACTGTTTCAGTAGGTGTCCCCATCATGGTCTTGACCTCTTTGCTCACATTCTCACTCCTGCTCTTCAGCTAGACTTTGGGGGCTCAGCCCAATGCACTGCTGCAGGTCTTTGCCTCTGTTTCCATCAGTTGCTGAATGAAGGTTCTATGGTGACATTTAAAGTAGTCATCAATCTGATTACAGGGCAAGGCCAGTTTGGGCACCCTCTCCTCTATTGCTTAGGGTCTTAGCTGGGGTCATCCTTATGGATTCCTGGGAATTTCTCTAGTGTCAGGTTTCTTGCTAATTCCATAATGGCTCCCTCAATCAAAATATCTCTTTCCTTGCTCTCATCTCCCTTCTTCCTCCATCTTGACTATCCCATTCCTTTTAATTCTTCTCCTCCCTCCCCTTCTACTCACGTTTCCGCCTTCTGTCCTCCCTTCGCCCCCTGCCCCCATGCTCTCAATTTTGTCAGGTGATCTTGTCTATTTTCCCTTTCCAGCTGTATCTATATATGGTTTTCTTAGGGTTCACTTTGTTACTTAGCTTCACTAGTGTCATGGACCATAGGTTTATTATCCTTTGCTTTACAGCTAGTATCCACTTATGAGTTAGTCCATACCATGTTCATCCTTCTGGGTCTGGGTTAGATCACTCTGGGTGTTTTTTTCCTAGTTCCATCCATTTGCATACAAATTTAAAATGTCATTTTGTTTTACCCCTGAGTAGTACTCCATTCTGTAAATGTACCACATTTTTTTACCCATTCTTCAGTTGAGGGGCATCTAGTTTCTAACTATTACAAATAATGTTGCTATGAACATAGTTGAACAATTGTCTTTGTAGTATGATTGAACATCCCAAGAGTGGTATTGCTGGGTCCAGAGGAAGGTTGATTCCTGATTTTCTGAGAAACTGCCATACTGATTTCCAGTGTAGTTGTACAAGTTTCCATTATCACCAGCAATGGAGGAGTGTTCCCCTTATTCCACATCCTCTTCAGCATAAGCTATCATTGTTGTTTTTTATCTTAGCCATTCTGACAGGTGTAAGACAGCACTTCAGAGTCATTTTGATTTTCATTTACGTGATAAGTAAGGATGTTAAACATTTCCTTAAGTTACTTTTGGTCATTTGGGTTTCTTCTGTTGAGAATTCTCTGTTTAGTTCTGTACCCCATTTTTAATTGGATTATTTGGAATTTTGACATCTGACTTCTTGAGTTCTTTGTATATATTGAACATCAGTCCTCTGACTAATGTGGGGTTGATGAAGATCTTTTTCCATTCAGTAGGCTGCCTTTTTTTTAAAACTATAAATTGTTTTATTGTCTTTAAAAAATACAGCATTTTCTTACATAATGTGAAGTTTTTCATTGGGTGCTTGGAAAATGCAGTTGAGTGGTGAGCATATTTAAAATGAAGAACTAAAATTATCTTCTTGGTTTGCAGTTAAGGGTATGAGATTTGTTTCCAGCGCCTTTTGTTTCTGGAGAAGACCCTGTCTTAATTCTGAAAGCCCCTTAAGGATAGCTTGCTGTCGATACCTGTTTTTCACCAATTTAGGATTAAGAAGTGGATCCCTGGTGTGGTCAGAGTTAAATGTTGTTGGTCACAATCATGAGATTTTTGGTATTGGTTCTCTTGGGTTGATGGCCTAGACAAAGGTGCATCTGGGTCAAGATAATAGATCTCATTTGTTCGAACATAGGGAATAAAGTGAGTTGTCTCAGACATCTCTTCTGATAACTGAGTTTGACCGTCTCCTAAGGCCAGGTTCTCTTTTTCATAGTCACTATTTTTTTAATGGCGAGTTACTGAATCAGAGTTTGCTGAGTTCTACTCTTTATTGCTGATAACTGGAACCATTCTTTAACATCTGAAGTTTTCAGAGGTTCTTCTGCCTTTTTGATTAGCTGCAACCTGTTCTCTGACTCAGTTTCTCGATGAGATGGCGCAAGAACTTGTGAGGAAGGGCCTCTATTTTGGGAGAGGTTCTCAGGGTTGTTTCTCTCTAGTAAGTGAAGCAGCTCCATCTGCTTTCTTAACTTTTTTTCTTCTTTCTCCTTTTGGAGAGGGATGGGGTACCTTGCTGATGCAGGGACATACTTTTCAGAGGCTTGTTTATATTCCAAGCGGGCTTTTTAGGACATTTCTTCATACTATGTTTTGTTTGTTTCTCTGTTCTTCTGTACTGATTACACTGGCCGTTATGCCAGCTGGTTTCATTGTCTAAATTCGTGCCTTTAGCAATACCTAGTTCTTGCTTGTCTTTGTTAGTGTTACTATGTCCGTTAAATTCTGTAGAAATCTCTGGAGAAGAAAAGTTTCTAGTGCCCCTTTCTGTTAATGATCCACAGTGTTGTAGCTCATTGTTGAAAATTCCTAAATTTAAGTCATCTGTCTGCACGCCAATGTCCATCCTGGGAGAGTTTGTGGAAGGGGTAGCTGCACGGGTTTCTTCAGCAGCCTCCTCAGCATCTCTTCCTGAACTGGAAATGGTAGTGGACGCCTTATAATCCACTATTGAGCCAAGATTCTTAATCAGCCTGGATGTGTCATGGCCTTTCTGAGTCAGTTCTCGGATCCTCTGCTCCTGTTTCAGTCTCTGCGCCAACTCCTGAGGGCGCTGCATGGTGTGGAACAGCTGATTTGTCTTTAGAGTCATGATTTCTTCTTTTTGTTTCTGCTTCAGAATGTCCTCTTCTTATTGTTTCTGCATCTCCTCCCGTTCCAGAGCCAAGCGCTGCTCCTCTTCCTGCTCTTCCTTCTTTCTTCTTCTTCCTGTTGCTTCTTCCTGTGGTTCTCTTCTACCTGAGCCATGATTGCTTTCTGATGCTCTAATTGTTTGTGCCGGCGTTTTTCCCGCTCCTCAGTCTGTGCTGGGTCCAAGAGCTCAGTCATAGAACGGAGAAAGTTTGTTTTCTGACTGTATGACACAGTCATATCCGTAACAGGTTTGGCTTTCTGTTCTTCTGAAGGTTCCAGCTGGATGTCAAGTGAAGGTGTGTAAACACTGTGGACATCAGCCAGTTCCTGAGTGTCAGGAGAGACACAACAGGACTCCAGGGGTTGGTGTGTCCATTGACAGGACAGCTGAGATCGAGAGCCAGCATGACTCTTTAAGGAATCAAAGTGCCCATCTGTCATGTTCCTCGCCCTTAGACTGGTCAAGGGTGTGAAGTTTCTCACATTCTATTTCAGATTTTTTTCCAAAGATCGTTCCATTTTTGAGAAGCTTCTTTTTCTTTCTTTTTTAAGGCAACCTGTTCATCCAGCTCTTTCTTCCACTGCACTCTTCTGGCTTCCAACAAGCTTCCATCGCGCTCCCGTTCCCCCAGAATACTGAATATGTCAGCTGGCTTCCCCTCATTCTCTATGGCCATTTTCTGCTCATACTGATGAAGGGCCTCTTGAGCTCTACCAAGGACACACTTCCCTTCATCTGAGACAGGTGAGACGGCCTCCGTCTTCTGCAGTGACCCTGTGGCATTCACACCCTTCGGCTGGCTAGGGACACTGATCAACTGGAAACTGTCTTGGCTTGCTTTCTCCTCCTTTCCATTTTCTGCTAGGGACACAGATCCACTTCCTTGGCTCACACTCATCAAAATCTGCTGTAGTTGGTCTTGGGTTAGACACACCATGCTGCTGTTCATGTTTTCGCTGACGTGTGTTTTGCAAGGCTTCTGTTGAGCCACTGGGCATTTATCTGCGGTGTTTATAATCTTCTGGACGGTAGAGGCTGCAGGTGAAGACTCTTTCGGGAAATGAAGACAGTCTTTTTCTGCATGCTGCTGACATGAACCCTGAGACGGTGAAAACGGCAATCTGCTTTTCTCAGATCTTGCCTGTGAAGTTTCTGAACTGATTATCCTCTTTTGAAAAACGTTTTCACTCCCAGTGTAAGAATTCTGTGTTGATCTTAGAATGCGTCCAGTCTGTTTTATTCTTAAAGGACATTTTGCAATCTTGATCTTATTTCCCATCTTCACAGAAACTTTTGATTTATGCTCATATGGAGACAGTATCAGCTTGGCTTTTCCATCCAATAATTCAGTTTCAAGCTATAAGCCATCTCCTAAGTTCATGGCCAGGTCGCCCACCAGCTGCTCTGCCAGGCCACTTGTGTACCCAGGTCGCCGCGGCTGCGCAAGTAACATACCTTTTTTGTCTTATTGTTTGTGTCCTTTGCTTTACAGAAGCTTCTCAGTTTCAGCAGGTCCTATTTGTTTATTGTTGCTCTCAGTGTTTGTGCTACTGATGTTATATTTAGGAAGTGGTCTTCTGTGCCCAGGAATTGAAGGCTACTTCCCACTTTATCTTCTATTAGCTTCAATGTGGTTGGATTTATATTGTGGTCTTTAATCTATTTGGACTTGAATCTTGTGCATAGGGATAGATATGGATCGATTTTCATTCTTCTACATGTTAACATCCAGTTATGCCAGAACCATTTGTTGAAGATGCTATCTTTTTTCCATTTGCAAAATTATCTTGGTTCATGTTTTTATGTTGTTTTCTGTATTTCAGTTATCAAATATTGATTATTTCCTTTGCCTTTTTGATAGTTCTTTCTTGGCTTTCTTTAAGGGATCAATTGTTTTCTTTGAAATTTTTTTGTTTGTCTTTTCCTCTTATTTCCACCGCTGTGAGGGAACTTTTCATTTCTCTTTAAGGGTCTCTATCATCGTCATAAAGTTATGTTTAAGCTCATTTTGTTTGGCTTTCTCTGCATTGGGATGCTCAGCTCTTGCTGGTGTAGAGCCACTAGTTTCTGACTGTGCCATATAGCTCTTTATATTGCTGAATGTATTTTTACACTGTTGTCTACCCATTTCTTCTTCCAATGGGTACAGGTGGGGCTTGTGGGTTAGGGGACTGCTGTTCCTCCAGGTTAATCCACTGTCTTATTGGTGGTCACAGATGCAGTTTTTGGTCTCCCCCACGTGCACCCTGGGCCAAGGCTCTGGTGATCACTCACCCATGTATATGCGGGGCCAAGGCCCCAGTGGTTACTCCTCCAAGTGTAAGAGGATCCTAGAGTCCAGTGATCACAGATGTGGTGAGGGATTGTTGGGGGTGTGTTGAGACTATTCTCAGGTCTCTGGAACTTTGGTGAGTGAGAGTGGGGCTTGGAGTGTGCCTCCAATGGCTAGAGCCTAGAGAGGATGACCCTCCAACTGGGAACCCAGACACTCACCTCTCCAGGTGCAGTCAGGGTCAATTCTTTTGTGGTCACAATTGTAGTGGGGGATGCTTCCGGGCATAGAGAGGCAGAGCCCATGTTTCTGGGGTGTTGGTGGGTGGGGATGGGGGTTAACATGTGGCTCTAGGGTCTAGGGCCTAGAAAGTAGGGCCATCCAGTTGTGAACCCAGACACCCACCATTACAGATGTAGGCGGACCAAGGCTCTGTAAATGACAGATGTGGTGGTGATGGTTCAGATCATGGGGAGGCTGAAGGTCTCTGGGGTTTTTATTAGTGGGAGTGGGGTGCAGAATGTGCTTCGGCTTACTAGGGCATAGAGAGAAGAGCCCTTTAGCCAGGAACCTAGACACTCACTTTTCCAGGTGCAGTCAAGACCAAGGCTCTGGTGGTTACAGATACCAATGGGGGGAGGTATTGTGGGGAGGCTGCTAGCAGGTCTCTGGGGCTTCATTGTGTGGAAATGGGGTATGGGATGTGCTTTGGGGTCTAGGAATTAATGAGCAGGACCCTTCAGCCAGGAACCCAGTCACTCTTCTCTCCAGGTGAACTCAGAGCCCAGAATTTCAGTACAAACTATAACTAGTGGTATTGCTAATATATCTAAAACCTTTAACTCTTTTTGGAAACTTAAAAAGATTTATGGAAGCTTCAAGGAGTCATGGATTCACATGTCACAGATCAAACAAATTCCAGATATGTAATCCTGTCAATCAACAGCTTAAGTTTCCCCAAGCCTACTGTCTATTCTGAAGAGTGGACTCTCTATCTATCTATCTATCTATCTATCTATCTTTCTTTCTTTCTTTCTTTCTTTCTTTCTTTCTTTCTTTCTTTCTCTGCTACCTCTTGTCTTCAAGAATACTACCATACCACAACTACCAGGAGCACAGATATGGAAGTTTCAAGGGTACAGCACAGAAAAGATTTTCCAACTCCTTTACTTTATTGCTTTAATTTCTGTCTGTCCCATCAGATTTTTAATCACTTAATGACTTCAAACTGCTCCAAATAGAAACCAGCTAGCCCGAGACTTGCTGAAAACCAATGTAAACTAGATGCTTCTGATGGAATTTCAAACTGTCCTGAGGCTGTGGCTTGAGCCAGAATTTTCAGACTGTTCCAAACCTGTTTCCAGTATGCGAACCACAGGTGGTCCCTCAGAACCTGTAAAGAAAACAAAAGAGGTGTCACCCAGCCTGTACTCCTTTCATTCCTCCCAGCCATTGATAAGCACTCCAAACTTTCCTGGTACGGACAATATTCTAATTTCAGCAAGTTACAGAAAAGATTACATGGGCCCTTATCATCAACAATAAACTGGTATGTCAGGCCAAAAGACACACAAGACAAATAAGGAATTGTAGTGCCTATTAGCATACCAAAGTGCATGCTGACCTCCAAGCTCTCTGGCCAAGTGCCTGTTGGAGAGTCCACAGAGATATTCAGTGTCCTGGCTCCTTTCAGCTCTTCTCCCCAAATTTCTCCAGGTTATACATTTCCTTTCCCCAGATTCTGATTCCTATGTAACCCTGTTATTCTCTTGACTCTCTTGATCTTCTTGGTGAGTCTTTCTCTCTTGGCTTTCTGTTTGTTGATCTTCCTTTCTTGCTCCCCAAATCATGTCCTGGCCAATTCTGCTGGTCATGTTTAGTCTACTATTTTCTCTCCCTGTTCTAGACTTTCCCAGACGCTTCTTGCTGTATTCTCCATTTTATCTATCAGGAAAAACTTCCCGTTAACCATAAAAATATAAAAACAATATTGTATTCTTTCACCCATTTTCACATTCTGATTTAAATATAAGTGTCTTTATGACATGCAAGTAGAAGGGCACTATGTGGAAAAAGAATGTAATAATAGGAACAAAAGCACAGGACTTGGCAGTGGATGAGCAAACTGAGTAAATTACAATGTTGTGCATGTATATATCAGAGTTTCATAATGATGCCAATAATTTTATATGCCCACTAAACATTTTTACCAAAAAGAATTGAAAGTGAAATTCAAGTATAATATTCTGAGTAGAAATGTAAGTTTATAAAAGTCTTACACCATAGGCTATTTGAATGAGGTTTGAAAGTCTCTATAAATACAATTTATTTATTCCTTTTGCCCAAATGTCACAGAGTAAAAATACAGTTTATTGTAGATTTTTTACATTTCCAATCTATGACTGGCTGTTGGAATAATACCTGATCTAATAATTCATTTAAACAAAACGTTAGATGGTGAGAAAGATTTGAATAATCCTAGAGAATTAACAACAGAAACAGAAAAAGAACTGACAATGGTTGAGGAAAAATTACAGGAGGCACATGTGGATAGGGTAAATCCAAATCTTAGTTGTATTCTAGTCATATTGCCTTCCATAATTTCTCCTACAGGAATTTTTGTAGTAATATGGGCGGCGGGGCTGCGGCTAGCTTATGCCCCGAAATAATTACACGGACACTGTATTCTTTTAATCACTGCTTGGCCCTTAGCTCTAGCCCTTACTGGCTAATTCTGATATCCCAATCAACCCATCTCTAATAATCTGTGAGCACCGGTCTTACCGGGAAGATTCTAGGTCGGAGCTTCATAGTGTGCGTCTTCCCTGGAGCAGGTAGCATGGCGTCTCTGCTGAAGCGTCTGCTCCCGAGAAGGGAGCTGTCGAGTCTGACCTCACTTCCTCTTCCTCCCAGTGTTCTGTTCTGTTTACTCCACCCACGTAAGGGTGGGACTATCAAATGGGCCTAGCAGTTTCTTTATTGCTTAGCCAATGAAATCAACAGATTGATATATGACACTCCCACATCACTTCCCCTTTTTCTGTTTAAACAAAAAAAGGAAGGCTTTAACCTTAACATAGCAAAATTACATATAACAAAACAGTTATCAAAAAAATTACAATAAACTTTATCATAACTAAGGAAAACTATAACTAACTATTCTTAACTCCATTAAAGACTCCAGAAGATACAATACTACCTAAGCAAATAAGAAAAAAGCAACTTTTGAAACTCTAGAAAGGACAGAGACATCTCGCTGCCTGGACAGTCACCCAAAGTTCCTCTGTACCGTTGGGGCATCCATCTTCAGCCTTCAGGCCCATAGTATCCAGCAGACATTTTCATGAAGCAGGAAATTCCAAAGACAGTTCAGTCACTTTCTGATGTGTCCTGCAGAATGTCTCGCAGACTCTTTCATGAATCAGGAACCCCGAAAGATCATCTCACCTTAGGCAAGTTCAGCAGTCCTCTCTCTGTGGGTTCTCTTTGTCCAGTTTATGCAATAGTCCAGTCAAGAGCAGTTTCTTGCCCAAATGGCTATCAAACTCCATAAGGATCCTCTTTGATGCCCATCTTCTGCTTGAAGTAGATTGGTGCTGCCAGGAGCAGAGTGTCTCATTGTCATGAAAAGTCCTATGTTATTAAAACATTTAATGTCCTATTCTGTAATCTTTGAAAGACATGAAGAATGTCTATCTAAAATATATCTCTATATATCTAGAAAATCTAACTAACATGACTACAAGCTTTACTGTTATTGATGATTATCCATTAACAACCTATATTTCTTAATTATACAGTACATATTTAAATGAACTACACAATCATAATACCTTAATCAAAATCAGAAACACTTATACATATAACAAAATTGACCTTAAATCTCTATAAATAAAGCAAAATCTATACTAATGCAAATTATTCATGTCTATATCATATCCCCCTTTAAATGTAAAAGAACATTTATAAACCATATTTGGGAACACGGGCGCAGTTTTTTCTCTCCAAACTGCTTCCTGCTGAATGGGGGCGTTGATAATTAGGTCTTTCATGGTATAACCTGTGGGCTAGTTTCATCTCAGTTGGCAGTTGAGCAAAGCAATTTTCTGAAGATGTTCACAGCAACCCTTCAGGAGGACGTGGTCCATCATACCAAATCGGAATAGAAGAAATGAACAGGGTCTCATCCTCTGTGAAAACAAAAGAAGAATCTCTTTTCCAAAGTATCATATCCTTAGATCCAAATTCTGAAATCATACCCTCATGATATCCGTTCTGGTTCCACTTGGCAGCCCATATAATGAAATGTCTCTCTGTACTTAGCTCCTTCACAGTCAAAAATTTTAAAGAAAACACAATGTACATAACCCAGACTCTCTGTGAATTTTCCATTTTTATGTAGCTTATTTTTATTTATTTCTTTTAATCTCTTAACTATCTGTACTCTGTCTCTTTAAAGACTTTACCTTTTTTTTTAAACCATTAACTTTATTCTCTATATTCTTTTTCTTCTCTCTCCCAAGCCTACGTACATTCATCCAACAGTGTGACTCATTTAGTGGTCTGAATCTGTCCTATTGTGAATCTGCAATTTTTTACTATCCAGGAGCACTTTTGATTTACGCCTTTAAATCACTAGACGCTTAAGAATCTAAGCTGTGACATTCCTAGGTTAACTTTTTGTTTTTTGAGCACATATCTTTGACCTGGAATAACCCTGTAGACCAGGCTGTCTTTGAACTCTCAGAGATCTGCCTGTCTCTGCCTCCCAGGCATTGGGATTAAAGGTGTTTGCTACTACACCTTGAACTCAGAGATCTGTTCGTCTCTGCCTTCTAGGCACTGGGATTAAAGGCGTGTGCTACCACACCTTGAAGTCACAGAGGTTTACTTTAAGAATTTTAACTTTTAGTCTGCATATATTTTTAACACACTTTAAACCATTCAGAAATTTTCTCTGTCTTTGAATCTCTCTTTACTGTATATCTCTCTTTTTCTGACCACATGAGTCTTTAATTTACCAAGCAATCTCAGTAGGACTAAAGGCGTGGCTTTGACGGCTGGATCCAGCCCATTCCTTAGCTTTCCAGCCTCATGGCGGATATACAGGCTGCAGCCAGGTTTATAGCCACACCTCTATGGCGTTTCAAGGTCCCTGCCAGCCAGCGAGCTACAACAGACAACACTCAAGTCCTCTCTCGGTAGCTGGCCCTCCTGCCTCAAACAGTCAGAGTTTGCCCTGGCAGGATGGCCCAGAAAGCCGGCATTTTTAAACGGCACAGCTTTTTTTCCTGCTACAGCTTAAAACCGAAAAGCATGCGTTCAGCTTTTCGTCAACACCATTTAAGTGTTTCATGGCAGGACCTCTTAATGAGCTGCAGGCTTTGCAGCTAAAGCTGAGTCAGGAAGCCTCTCTTAGATGAGGCGCTTGCTTGCCTCTGGCAAGCAGAGTATACCCGAGAAATTGCCATAAGAAACATGCTTTACTCTATTCTTTTCCAAGCTTTCTCAGGCTTTCTGTGGACTCAGTTAGCCACACGTCTGGGCGTCATTTGTAGTAATATGGGCGGCGGGGCTGCGGCTAGCTTATGCCCCGAAATAATTACACGAACACTGTATTCTTTTAATCACTGCTTGGCCCTTAGCTCTAGCCCTTACTGGCTAATTCTGATATCCCAATCAACCCATCTCTAATAATCTGTGAGCACCGGTCTTACCGGGAAGATTCTAGGTCGGAGCTTCATAGTGTGCGTCTTCCCTGGAGCAGGTAGCATGGCGTCTCTGCTGAGGCGTCTGCTCCCGAGAAGGGAGCTGTCGAGTCTGACCTCACTTCTTCTTCCTCCCAGCGTTCTGTTCTGTTTACTCCACCCACGTAAGGGTGGGCCTATCAAATGGGCCTAGCAGTTTCTTTATTGCTTAGCCAATGAAATCAACAGATTGATATATGACACTCCCACATCAAATTTTAATGCAGAGGGAAGATATTATTTTAGAATGGATATTTTTACCACACAAACCAAGTAAAAAATAAAAACTTATGTAGGAAAGGTTTCTGAATTAATTATAAAAGGTAAGCTGAGACTTTGTCAACTAGCAGGTATAGATCAAGCTGAAATTATAGTGCCTTTCACTACTGATGAAATAAAAAAGTTATGGGAAGACAGTGAACCATGGCAAAGGGCTTGTGCTAATTTTTTGAGAGAAATTAATAGCTACTATCCCAAAAATGGAAGACTTAACCTTATTAAGAGACTTCTTGGATTCTTCCTCAAATTGTATGTGATGCTCCAATAACTGGAGCCTGTACATTTTATACTGATGCAAATAAATCAGAGAAAGCAGGTTACAAATCAGATTAATTGAGTAAGGTGGAACAAAGCCCTTATGATTCTGTCCAGAAGGCAGAATTATATGTCATTCTCATGGTGCTAAGGGATTTTAAAGAACCTCTTAATATAGTTACAGATTCACAATATGCAGAAAGAGTTATTTTGCATATTAAAACCACTGAATTTATACCAGATGATACAGAGTTGACCTCATTGTTTATCCAGGTACAAGACATGATCAGGAATAGGCTTTGTCCAATGTACATAACACAAATACGATCCCAAACGGGTCTGTCAGATTCTCTGGCATAAGGTAATGCAGAAATTGATCAATAATTGATTGGAAGCATGTTGCAGGCCTCAGAATGTCATTAAAAAAATTATGTGAATAACAAAGGTTTAAAGAAAGAGTTTTCTATTACATGGCAACAAGCTAAGGAGATTATAAAAGAGAATCCCTACTTGCTCTTTATATAACCAAACACTGCTACCTGCAGGGACTAATCCGAAGGGTACTCAGAGGAATGAAATCTGGCAGATGGATGTGTTCCACTTTGCAGAATTTGGCAAATTAAAATATGTGCATCACACCATTGACACTTATTCAGGCTTTCAATGGGCAATTGCTTTAAGCTCAGAAAAAGCTGATTCAGTAATCACACATTTATTAGAAATTATGGCCATCATGTGTATACCTGAACAATTAAAAATGGATAATGGTCCAGCTTATGTTTCTAGGAAAATGAAATGGTTTTTTGCTTATTATAATGTTAAGCATGTTACAGATATACCATACAATCCTACAGGTTGAGCAGTCATAGAAAGATCAAATCAAACTATAAAGGATATATTAAATAAAAAGAAAGGTATGGAAAATGCCCCCAGAAATAGTTGCATAATGCCTTATTAACCTTGAATTTTCTTAACGCTAATGAGAATGGGACACAGCTGGCAAACAGCAAAAAGCTATGTTAAACTCTGGGATTTTTTTTTCTGTGTGTCTAGAATTCCTTTTCAAGCCCTCTCAGGTTTTATGCAGAGTTAGTCGACCACGTTGGGTGCCACTCTGTTATAAGAGCACAGGGCCCCTTTGTTCAGTCCAGCCCGACTAGCTTAACCCCCAAAAAAACCACACAGAAATTGTATTCATTTAAACACTGCCTGGCTCATTATCTCTAGCCTCTTATTGGCTACCTCTCACATATTAGTTTAACACATCTCCATTAATGGGTATCGCCACTTCACTGTGAATTACCAACCAGCATGAGTCTAACCAGCATCGGTCTTGGGCAGGAAAACCATGGCATCTGCCACATTGCCCTTCCTCCCAGAAATCTGTTCTGTCTTCCCTGCCTACCTGAAATCTGCCCTATCAACTAAGCCAAAGCAGTTTCTTTAATAACCAATTAAAGCAATACAAATACAGAAGGACCTCCTGCACCATTAAAATATTACAAGGATTGTTTTGAAGCTGGAATTACATAAATAAAATTAGAGTTAGCTAACAATGTATAACAGACCAGTAATAAATGAAGAAAAAAAGTTTTTGATGACTCAAGACACGAAGAATCTGGACTGCAGAGATGATTCAGAGGTCAAGAGCATTGTACTACCCTTGTATAGGATCTGATTTCAGTTACTAGGAACCAAAGCTGGTGGCTTACAGCATCATGTAACTGCAATTCCATGAGAATCAATGCACTCTTCTGGCCTCTGAAGGCACTACACACAGAAATGTGTAAACACACAATAAAGCTAGCACTACTCCACTCCTACTACCATTATCACTGCTGCTACTACTAATGATTAAAGAACTACACAATTCAATTATAGGATTTATTCTTTGACCACACCCAGTCATTCACATTACAAATACATGATTTAAAAGTTTTAAGAATTTATTGCCATGGGAACAGTTCTGGTGGGAAACCAATCATTTTCTCCTTGAACACTTTATCAAAGGCTTCAGCTTGGGCTACAGTAAAGTGATTCTTCCAGTCTCCGGTCGAGCCTAGAAAATGTGAAGCAGACACAAAGATGGGTTAATGATGATCTTAACACTATCACTCCTTAACTTAAAATGCTTAACATATCCCTCAATCCACTCTTCACATTCTTGACATGGAACAAACAGTATATAAAGTGAAACTACCAGTGACTCCCTAGATAATTCTTCTTATGCCTTGCAATAATATGCAAACAGACTTCTACCTCTGTGGAAATATTGACCCACTTTATTCTGTCCCATCCTGTCAACTACAAAATCTAACAGCATCAACACTAGCTCACACTCTAAATGGCCAGATTATTTCTGCTCCCCACTATACCTGATTGCACCACACTGTTCATCCCAACAGAGTTTTTTATCTTAATTATCAAAGCTGACTTCAATTGTTCTTTCTACATTTTATTGTTTACTTAGAGAAGTTCTGAGAAGCATGCAAGCAACGTTTAAAACATCTTTTAAAGTTAATTTTAATTATGTGTATAGGTGCACATGAAAGCAGGTACCTTCAGAAGTTAGAGGCAGTGTATCTCTTGGAGCTGGAGATACACACAGTTGTGAACTACATGACAGTAACGATGTAAGAGACCCAGAAACAGTCAGCAATGAATGTCCCAGGACTCCTGTTTTCAATCAGTATGGTGTTTGGTAATGTATGCACACCTACATTATTTCATCCTCTGTCCTTTTCACAAACTTTGGTTTTGATAACTGCATTATAAGATGTCTCTAGATGTAATGTTAAATTGTCCAACTGTTCACATTGCATAGTGTGTACCTTCACACTGGAGTGCTCATATCTTCCATATAATTATGTTTTGTTCTTTTGTTTTCTTAGTAATGGCACTGTAGTCATCTCTTCCTTTCTTCCAAGCAGAACTCTGAATCCCCTATCCTTGCTGTATTTTATTTTATAATTGTGATGCTTTGACATGCTCATTTCTATTTTGTATATATGCACAAAATCTAATATATTTGAAATGTAAAATGATTCATAAATTGTAAAAGCTTTCATTTAATCAAGCACATCAGGCAAAGGGAACGTACTCAACATGAGTTTGTTGAAAGCATTCCTGAATGAGTGAAGAAGGTATTGGCATTGTTCCATTTTGCTGACGCAGAAAAATTAGTCCCTGAGATTTTACCCAGCATGATATTGATGAATTCAGGTGAAGCAAAAAAGATTGGCAATAAATGTCAGGCTTTTCCTTATCATATTACATTCTTTATCAAAGATTTGTTGTTAATTATGTATATATCATTCTGCCTGCATGTATCTGTGAAAGCCAGGTCACCAGATCTTACTACCCATGGTTGCAAGCCATCATGTGGTTGCTAGGAATTGAACTCAGGACCTCTGGAAGGACAGTCATTGTCCTTAACCTCTGAGTCATCTCTCCAGATCATCACATTATTTTCTGGAAGAATCATGTACGTTAATTTTAAGCCTCTAGTAGTATTTATTAAAATATATATGAAGAATTTATAATTAAATGGTAATTATTGACATACCATATTCAAATAATATAGCATTATTTATATGAATATAAAACTGCCATCTGTTATGGTGGGAAGTTATAAGTATCCTTTTCTAATCTCAGCTTTATAGTTATCATCACTTTTAGAACAAGTTATTTTAATTTTTCCCACAGCACGCCTGGCTTTTAATAAACCGGAATAGATGCTTACATACCAGAACTTCAAATTCAATGTGAATGAGTCAAGTTAAGAGAAGCATGTTTTTGAAGGTACACACATGAAGTTCTAAGTTAGAATATGTAAATATCCTGTGCACCTTACAAGTAAATACTTCTTCTTTTTCTAAAAATCTCCTCAAACTCTGGTGTGTCAGGGGACAAGATAACCCTACTGCATGATGGCTTAATTCTTGTTGGTAAGAAAATTCCTAATAGTTCTGGTAGCTGTAAGTCTCACAAAAATATTTTTGTTCAGACTCTACCTGGCATTTCTTATGGCCTGTAGATAGTGGGCTTCTCCCTAGATCTTTTTCTGCCTCTAAGATTAATGTCTTAGACATTCGTACACAAATACACACATATACACACATACAATCACACACACACACACATTTGTGTATGTAAATAAATATAAATATATCCTACTGAGACATATGATACATGAGCCATACTATATTTTGGAATAGAATAAGCAAAAATCCTATTTTGGTCTCATGCCCCACCACTCTATGATAGAGGAAGCCTGAAGTTTAAGGCTGAAGTATCTAAATTATTGGTAGAAGAAAATGAAATCCATTGTTCTCTGATTCCTGCATCTATACCCAAATTCTGTACTCATCTCCAGAGACCTGATATCTGACTAATTCCTTCTTCAGCAGAGTTCCATGTCACCAATTATTTGCTAAAAGGTGTAGGTGAGTTTCCAGGTGTTATTTACTCTGGCAAAGTTACTCCTTAATTTTAAAGCAATGAAACCATGCCCACAATTTTTTCCCAGCATTAAGAGGTAGCACAGACATAGAGAAGATGGATATTACTATTCCAGGAGAGACAATTCAGAACCAACTGAGTAGCCCTGAGTCTGAAACAATTCAAATTTAGGTTGGAAAAAACCATTATATTGTAGCAGTGGTGAATAATTTGCCTTGTCTTTATGGGGTCTGGAGTCAGCCTGCTATGAGTCAGCAATCTTGACATATTCAATATCTTTTCAAATCATTTTGAAGGAAGTGATTTCAGTGTTTATCATCCCAGATATATCTTTGGTCCCATGCATTGACATTTTCTTTAGAGTTGAGTTCTAAGATACAGAGAGCCTTACAGAGCCTCATTGCAACATGTCTACACTTCATTTTATATTGAGGGTACTGGACATATGCAATGCCAAGATACTCTCCCACAACAAGTCAATTCTTTTTCAGAGTTCCTGAAAGCCACATCATCAACATGGAAAGATTCCATTGCAAGGTCTGTAAGAAACTATGTTGTAATGAGCAATGACTTTTGAAACATTCCCAACTTTCTTACAGCCTCATTGAAACAACAAGCTCTCCACATACTCTGACATATTTTGAAGCTAGATATAATTTTCTTTACCTTTCCTCATAAGATGCAAACCATTAGTAATCAAATCTTCTGGGACGAGGCTAAAATTGGACATTTTATTTTCTTTCATGACTTGGAAGGAACTGTACTTGAGGACCAGATCCAGCTCATCTTTCTCTAATTTCTTTCCTAGGAAGTCACAGATCTTCTCAATAGTTCCTCTTGTATCCTAAAAAGAGAAGAAACAAAAAAGATGCTAATGAACAGAGAGATCTGAGAGAACAGATGCAGAGAAGTTAACTGTGGATGGACACTGAAAAGGGGGCATGGAGAAAGAAATGACACCGTGAAATGAAAGAGCATTGAAAGATTTGAGGAAAGAAACAGGGCATTTACAGATGGCAGAAGTCACACACACAGCATTTTATAATGAGTGGGGCTGGCAATGTGTCTGATGTCTGGACCTAAAAGACAGAGACTGATTTCTTTTAGGGAGGAGAGGATACTAGAGACAGGATCTCACATACCAAGGCTGTTCTTAAACTTACTTTGTAATAGATGAAGGCCTGGAACATGTGATCCTCCAGTTTCCAATTCTGTAAAGTTGTGTTCACAGATGCATGCCAACACGCCCACTAAATGCACTGGGATATTTTTTCCTTTAGACAGGGTCTCACTATGCAGCCTTGTTTGGTGGGATGGAACTTGATATGGAGACTGGATTGACCTCAAGCTCAAATAGGTAAAGGATCCACCACCTGAATTTGCCTCCTAAGTGCTGGCATTTAAGGTGTGCACCACCATACCCCACTTGCCCGAGCATTTAAAGACACTTAGAGAGATACTTTCAAATAGTGATAAATGGGAATGAAGGCAGTGTGCACAAAGATTTTGAGAGAAGTTAATGTTTACACCATATAATACTGTTTCCTATGGGTAACTGAGAATAATAGAGTTTTGTAGCACTTTCATAAGAATGATGTCAATATTCATTACTTGGGGGTATTTCAGGGAGCTTTTATTCTGTTTTGAGTTATGTTATCATACTATAATTAAGATATCCATCACATTCATATTCTTCTTGCTTCAGATACCCATACGCTGGAATCACAAATGTGCGCTGTCCCAATTGTTAATCAAAGAAGACAGTCATAAGAAGGCAGAAGCTTGGAATAGTGAAGACTTTGCTTTGAATTCTAGCCTTTTTCGTGGAACTCTAAGGGTATTATTGGTGCCAAACTTTTATTACATATTTTTCACAGATTCATAATATTTTATGGGAACATAAACAATCAGGGCAATAACAGAAAATAATGTGTTGAAGTTTGTAAACAGGAGACTTATGGAAAACTGCACTACCATGCAGCAGATACAGCTGGATAATAATGAATCTTATTTAATTTATTTATTAAATTTATTTAAAATAAATAATAAATGAGAAAGTAAAAGATTTTAAAAAGGCAAGTAGTCTTTGGTGTTGCTACATAAATGGAAACTTTCTGTTCCTGGACGAAAACATTGAGGAACCAAGTTTTTTTTCTTTGATCCAATTTTCCTGTTTTTGTTGCTTCATTATATTTTTCACTAAAAAATGCTTTTTCTGACTTTTGTCAGGGATGCAGGTAGGCTGGCTGCAGATTTTACATTTCCCTGTGCCCCTCTAGACCCAATCCTCCAGTCTCATCCCCACTTTGGCCACAGAAAAATCTGTGGCTATTTCCCCTATCTAGAGTACATCTCACAGATGTTCTTCTAACTTCACTGCTCCAGCTCAATGTACTATCCCAACACACAAATCTAAAAGTTCTATCTTTGAACTCACCAATGACTCTGGCTAGGGACAAGGTAAGTTAATTGCAGATCATCACCTATCCCTCATTACTTTGAAACCAATGCCCCAATGTTACCCCTACTATGCATCAGAACATCTTAATTATCCACCTACATCTCTAGTAGATCTCATAGACCACTCCTAACATTCCTATCCCAACTCATTGCATTGTTCTACACTTTACCTCCACCAAGAATTCCCTTGGAACTCACAAGCCAAGATAGTCAGAGAAGCAATTTGGCTAAATGCAGATCTTCACCTCCACATTTGTTACTCCAAGTCCAGTCTCCTAGTCTCATTCCCAGCTCTGTGTAGAATACCTGGTTCAGCATCCCTCCCACAAATGCTACTGCTGCAAGTGGATAAAACAGATCTGAAACTCCAAAGTTCCTTCTCCCTACTCATTGCTTTGTCTGAGCCCTAAAATTCAGAAGACACTCTACGAACCCATATGCCACTCTAACAGGAAAGCAAGTGGGCTAACTGCAGATCTTCCTTACTCCCTCCATTCTTCCAATTCCAAACCTTAGTCTCATTCACAGGTTTTTATCAAACTTTCTGCTGTGGTCTATCCTCAGTGGCCCCATTTCTAGGTGACTGAGTAGATTCTGTGAAAAATTGCTTGTTTCCCTCCTGTGGACTTTCTTCTGCCCCCTTATCACATTCCCAATTATATGTGCCAGCTTCCTATATCCAGACACACATTTTACCTGGCATTTCCAGTGGCCACACTGATCAGGATCCCAGGCAACACAGAGCCACCACACTGTCTAAGTATCAAACAGGTCAAAAGAATAATGAAGGAAGCACCAATGCAACACAGACAGGACCAGATATCAGCACTTAGAATTAAAATTTCCCTAATCTCAGAAGCATAGATTACAGCCTAAAAATATAATAAATATCATCCTGGAGAATATGTCTTCACTGGAGGCCAGCAACACTACTACAGCAGTTCCTAATGATTTCAATGTAGCTATAGAGCAAGAAAAAAACCTAAAAACAAGAAATAAATAAATTCCATTTAAAAATCTTTCAAAACACAAACTTTGGAAAGAAATGAATAAAACTATTCAAGACTTGAAGGTGGAAATAGAATTAATCAAGAAAACTGAAAATGAAGGAAATCTGAAAAAGAAAAATTTAGGAAGTTGAAAAGGACCCTCAGAGGTGAGCTTCATGAACAGAATAGGTGAGATGGATTTGAGATTCTTAAGCATTGAAGCCAACATAGATGAAAAATGGATACATTTGTCAAAGAAAATTTGACCTAAACCTAAAAGCTCCTGTCACAAAACAATCAGGATACCTGGGATACTATTAAAAGATCGAGTTTAATAATAGGAATAGAGGAAGAAAAAGAAAAAACAAAGTTAATGGCACAGAAAATATTTTCAATAAACTCAGAAGAAAATTTCTGTAACATAAATGAGATTTCTATCACAGTAAAAGAATCATACAGAATACCCTATAGATTGAGTTGGGAAATAAAGTACCCCAAAATATGATAACTATAAAAAATCTAAACACAGAATATAAATTATTTTTTTTAATTTATTTATTTATTAAGGATTTCCGCCTCCTCCCCGCAACTGCCTCCCATTTCCCTCCCCCTGCCCCGAACAAGTCCCCCTCCCTCATGTGCTCGAAGAACAATCAGGGTTCCCTGACCTGTGGGAAGCCCAAGGACCGCCCACCTCTATCCAGGTCTCCTAAGGTGAGCATCCAAACTGCCTAGGCTCCAGAATACAAATTATGAATGGATAAATGGATTACGGCTGGAATGGGAGGACCAAGTGAGGAGTGGAAAACAGAGAGGCTTGAGGGAGTTAATGTGGAGAGAGACAGCTAAAATTAAGGGATATATGAGGGAAAATATGCAACCTAATAGAGTAAAAACTCTATCATCTATCTATCTACCTACCTACCTACTTACTTACCTATCTGTCTATCTATCTATCTATTTGTCTGTCTACCTATCTATCTATCCATCTATCTAAAGGCAATTCAAATAATATAACCTAACAATGGGGGACAATTGTGTCTGAAATGGCCATGTCTTGTCACCAAAGAAGCTTCTAGTACTGAGATAGGGTTACATGTAATTGAGTAGGTGGACAAAGAGATCTCATGGGAGAACCCCTAAACAAGGTTGCATTCCACAAAGTGACAGTAAGTCCCTATTGCTCAAGACAACACCTCCATAACTCATCGAATTTTGAGATGCTGGACTGGAGACTATGCAGTGAGTTTCCACCCCTACTTTACAGCACCTTTGTTACAGGAAGGTACTCTGCACATTATCCAAAGAGAAATGTACATATGAAGCCAGTCACAAATCCTTTGATCTACAATGATGTCCTACCTGCAAGATATGTTAGGGCAGAAAGCTGATGCAAGTAACCAACAAACAACTTGTCTTATGTAAGGACTATTTCCTGAGATGGAACCCATACCTGATGCTGCTTTGGTGACCAGAGAATAGATAGCTGGGGGACCAAGGGTAAAACAAAATAATACTGGTTTAAAAGTGTTAGTGACAAAAATAAAAAATAAAAAAATAAAAGTGTTAGTGACAAAATGACTTCTAATGATATTCTGCCATGCTCAAATTAGTGCCTTGTTCAAACATTATCAGAGTAGCTGTCTCCTGAAACAGTTGAGAATAAATATAGAGATCCACAGACAATACACAGAGTGAGATACTTTTGAACAATCATCCCTACATGAGATGTCTCCACCAAATACCTCCCTTGAGATCTAAGAGAAAGAAGAAGAAGAAGAAGAAGAAGAAGAAGAAGAAGAAGAAGAAGAAGAAGAAGAAGAGGAAGAGGAAGAGGAAGAGGAAGAGGAAGAGGAAGAGGAAGAGGAAGAGGAAGAGGAAGAGGAAGAGGAAGAGGAAGAGGAAGAGGAAGAAGAAGAAGAAGAAGAAGAAGAAGAAGAAGAAGAAGAAGAAGAAGAAGAAGAAGAAGAAGAAGAAGAAGAAGAAGAAGAAGAAGCCAGAGAGAGAGCAGAGGGAAGTGGCCGCTTTTTTAAAGGGAGAGAGACCACACACCAATGGGCTGGTATCTCAGCGGCTATTGGCTGAAGGAGCAGAAGGAGCTCCTGCAACAGAAGAGGGAGGACTCCAAGAACACAAGGCTCTCCACATCAGCATGAGAAAAACTCATATGAACCCACAGACTGGAGCAGCATGAATATTGCCATACTAGTCTGCACCAATCCTCTGATTATATATTGGGACTTCCAGTTTAGTGATTTTATGAACTTCCTGAATGTATGAATATCTGGGCCACAGCTTGTGCCTTTTCTTGTGTTGCTTTCTTTCTGTTGGTTTGTCTTGTCCAACTGTGAGGTTGGACATATTAGCTCATCATATTGGATTTTATTTTGTTATATTTTTAAAATATGAACAAATGAATAAATGAATGAAAATATCAGACAACGAAAAATGTTAATAGCTGAGCTGTCATTTATACCAACTAGGAGAGGAAAAAATTAAATTTATTTAAAGTAATGGCATTGGATTTATCAGCCACTTCAAGACAGTCTTCATATTCAGGAGTAGTTGGCAACAGAGATTATAGCGTCTTTTCTATTGATGAAATTTTTTAAAAAAATGGAAGACAATGAATCATGGCAAAGAACTTATACTAATTTTTGGTAGAAATTAATAGCAATTATCCCAAAAGTGATAGAATTAATCTTATAAAGAGAACTACTAGGATCCTTCCCTGAATTGTACATGACACACCAATAACTGGATCAATGCATTTTATACTGATGCAAATAAACCAGGAAATGCAGGTTACAAATCAGAAGAATTAAGTAAGATAGAACAAAGCCCTTATAATTCTGCCCAAGAAATATATGCTATTCTCATGGCACTAAGGGATTTTAAAGAACCTCTTAATATAGTTACTGATTTGCAGTATGCAGAAAGAGTTGTCTTGCATATTGAAACCAATGAAGTAATACCATATGATACAGATTCAACTTTATTATTCATTCAGGTTCAAAACATAATCAGGAATAGGCTTTGTCCCATATAAATAACACAAATCCGATCCCATATGAGTCTGTTAAGTCCTCTAGCACAAGGTAATGCAGAAATTGATTATTGGTTGTAAGTGTGCTGAAGGCCTCAGAATTTCACAAAAACATCATGTCAATAGCAGAGGTTTAAAGAAAGATTTCTATTACATGTCAACAAGCTACAGAGATTATAAAGAGATATCCTAATTTCTCTTTCTATGACCAAATACCATTACCTGCAGGGAGTAACACAAAGGGTACTCAAAGGAATGAGATCTGTCAGATGGGTGTGTTCCACTTTACAGAATTTGGAAAATTAAAATATGTACACCACACCATTGACACTTATTCAGGTTTTCAATGGGCAACTGCCTTGAGCGCAGGAAAGGCTCTTTCAGTAATCACACATTTATTAGAAATTATGGCTATCATGTTATACCTGTACAAATAAAGACAGATAATGACTCAGCATATGTCTCTAAGAAATGAAACAGGTTTTTTGCTTATTATAACATAAAGTATATTACAGGTATATTGAACAAACCTACAACTCAGGCAGTTATAGAAAGAACAAAGTGAATGATGTGGGATTTCCCTCATTATGTTGTGATTACCATTAATAAATAAACTGCTTTGGACCTATAGTAGAGAAGAACTTAGCTATAAAAGAAAACTAGATGTCCAGTCAGATTTGTGGAGCACTCAGTACTGTTCCTGTAACTTCAGTATTTGTATTCTCCCAGAACTCACTGATGGTTTTCTTCTTTATCTCTCTTCTTGTACTCATGGGTAGATGACATACATTTTGGCACAACAGTAGAATAACATTACTATCCCCTCTAACCACTGACCACTGCATTATCAGATGTATCAAATGTGCTGCCTAGACAGAATTAAAAACCTGTAGTGCAAGTGTGAGCTACCCCTCCCTTTCTCAAGGTAAAGTAGGGTAAAGAAGACATGGAAAATGGACTAGGAGGTTGGAGAGGAAATGTCAGATGCAGGTCAATAAAGGACATAAGCAATAACCTAACTTTTATTGAGTGTTCATGAGCCTAACACTGACAGGGCAACACTGAGGAATGTGGGGTGCTCCATGGGGTGGGTTTGTGAGAGGGTTTGTGGTTGAAATAAGAATGTTGGTTACCTGTTTCAGGTCTTCATAGCTCAAAAGCAGGAAGTTGTCCCTTTCTCTCATGGACAGCCAGGCACGGGTGTGCTCAAACCATGATCCAAATATAACTGTGTGAAGGGGGGAAGAAATTGTTGGTTACAAAGAATAAAAGTGAGCACTTCCTGATATTCTGCACTTTCATGCAAATGGTAGATATCTCTATTAAGAAAAATCAAACTGACATTTACAATATTCAATGTAAAAAATGATGCAAACACTACAATGAGCTGATAAAATCAAGAACACTAGTAAGCTCATCACCCCACTGCTGTACCACTGAAGCCATGAGGAGACATCCTCTTGTTGGGTATCAATGACTGAGGCATGTGTTTGGGGAAAAGAAATCACACCAATATAGTAAGCCAGAGGTTTCTGGACATGGTCAGGTTTGCACTATTTTAATTCCATCATATCTTAAGTAATTATGAGGGAGATCACCTTCTACTGGCTTCCCCCTCTAAGTAACCCCCAACTCAATAGTCACTCTTCAACACCCAAGCCTCCAAAACACAGACAAGTAGAGACCTTCCAAGCATAGACATCCACCTTCACATCCAAACTTCATTTACATTCCTAAGGCTATTGTGATGTGTTCACAATAGATCCTGGTCTAGTGCACTCTCTTCTTGTCTCAGCCTCCATTTCACACCTGCACTGTTACCCATTATCTGAAGAAATAACTGAATCAAATCAGGAAAGAAGGTAAGAGTTAAGTCAGGGTAAGAGCAGTAGAATATATGAATTCAAGGATTCTAAGATTTAATTGAAAGCTGAGGGTAAATGACCTACCGAGAAGTTGTAAAGAGAAAGTGAATTCCACAAGAATTGGCAGAATTAAGTCACTTAAAGAGATTGAAAGCTGGTCTCAGGTGATGGCTCAGTGGAATGCATTTAACTTGTAAGTATGAGCACCTCAGTTTGAATACTCAGGAACTATTGAACATAATAGAAATTAAGGTTCAACACCTAAGGTTGTTGCTTGTCTTCCACATTCAAGCTTTGGATCAAGAACAGACATAGTCACACATTTGTTTCCATACAATCATGGACACACACACCTATGCCCATCAAAAAAGGTTAAAAGCCAAGCCAGAAGTGGTGGCATACATTTGAAATACTAAATCTCAGGAGTTAGAGTCAAGGGAAGACTAGAGCTTCAATGTCATTTTCCATTACATTGTGAATTAGTGGCCAACTTGAGATACACCTGATCATGTCTGAAAATAAGCAAAAAAAACAAAAACAAAAAGCATGTTAGTGAGAGCATCAAAAATAAGCCAATGACATATACGTTGCTGATAATTAACAGTTGTTCTGCTTTAGAGGTCATTTTTAAAGATAATGTGTTTATTTGGAGGCTGGGATTACAAAGTATATGTCAGGAAGGCTCTCTGTCTGTTTTGTAGAAAAGGATTACTTGAACTATTGATCCACTTTATTCATCCCATAAATGTCATGAGTGAAAGCTTTTACCATATTACTCAGCCTGAATATATTATTTTCTTACACTTTAATTGATATATATCAAGTTATGAGACCTAGTGGCTGTATCCAACAACAATAATTCACAAGGTCTGAGAGTTAGTGGGAGAGCAATGGTCAATAAGCAAGCAAGAAAGTACCTGCCTCCTGGTCAAGTGTTCTAGTGGGACAAAAAAGGTTCAATGACAGAGTTGGCAAGAATGATAACTTATATGATGTTGTGAAAATGACTCCTATCAGAACAGCAACAGGTTGAGTGAAATGCTATGAAGGTATGCATTAAGATTGCATGATAGTGTTACTAATCATATCAATCAATAGAAAGAGGGGAATATATCATCAGGTTGAGGTAGAGAAAGGTTGGGAAAAAGGAGAGGTAGTGGAAATGAAAGATGGAGAGAGAAAGAGAGAGAGAGGGAGAGAGAGAGAGGGAGAGAATGTTATACATTAACATTCAGAAAACATGAAAGGCTTTAGAAACTTGTACTTAATGAAATAATTTTTAAAAGATTTATTTTATTTTTATTTTTACATATGTTTGTGCATTTTCACATGCATATGAGTGTGTGTGTGTATGTGTGTGTATGTGCCCACAGATATTAGAAGGATGCCATTTCTCCTCAAGCTAGAGATATGAAAAATTGGGAGCCACTTGATGTGGGTTCTGGAAACAAACTCCCCTCCTCTAAAAAGCCACAAGTTCTTTTAATCACTGAAGGATCTCCATAGCCCCTAATTACATAATTATGAAAAGTAATTTATAAAAACAATTTTATTGCACCAGGAAAAGTAAAAATTAGCACAAATGGTCTACACAACAAATAAATTTGAAATGAAGAAAATACAGATACAAAATTAAATGGTGGCACTATGAGAACAACAGGTAAAAAAGTACTTACCATATACTCCTGATGATTAAACTGTCTCTGTAACCCATATAATAAGAGTAGACAATTGACTCCACAAAGTTGTTCTTATGTTCTCACAAAAGTTCTGTGAGATGTGTGTACACACAGAGGCACTCTAGCACACACATGCACAACACACACACACACACACACACACACACACACACCCCAGATCATAATAAAAAAGATATTTTTGAAGAAAAATATATCACAGTATGAAGGCACGGTGAGGGACTTGGGAAAATTCATTAAGAACAAAGTTGTTATAATAAAAAGACAGGAGTAGGAATTACAAGATATCTGTCCCTCTATGAAAAGATGAAATGCAAGTTTCAAAGGTATAAAAAACATTTTTATTATCATATCCCATGATAAGAAAAGAGATGTTATGTTTAGTAACTTTTAATGTTAACTTAACACAACATATAACTAATCTTGAAAGAGAATTTGAATGAAAAATATTCTAGATTACATTGATCTGTGGGCATGGCTTTGAAAGGTTGTTCTTATAGTTCATTAATAATGCAGAAAGGTGGGACACAATGTGGGCAGCATAATTCCCTACTCATCATAGTGTAGAAAAGTAGGGAAGAGAAAGTTAGCTGCAAGCAAGAGAGCAGGGCAAACATATTGTCTCTCTGCCCTTGACTGTGAAATGTAGTGCTTTAATTTCCTACCAAAACTTTCCAGCAATAAACTGTAACCTGGAGTTGTAAGCAAAACCAAAACTTTTCTCTCTGCTATTGGATTTTCTTTTATTCTAGCCCTATGTTGGAATGCCCAATGCCTAAACATTGTTGGCTGTTTTACTCTTTTTTTTTCTTTCCTTTTGGGGGGGTCTGCCTCACATCTCACAAATAAATCAGACATGGAGACTTATTCTTTCTTATAAATGCCAGCCTTAGCTTCGCTTTTTTTCTAGTCAAAAAATAAAATTATCCCATCCATCATTTTTGTCATTGGGCTTTTACCTTTTCCTATTTCTTGCATGTCTTTTCTTTCTTCCCTACTCTGTGACTTGCTATGTAGCTGGGTTACTAGACCCAGAAGTCAATCTCCTTTCCTTTCTCCCCCATCTCTTTTCCATGAGCTCTCTTCCTATTTATTCTCTCTGCCTACCAGCCCTGCCTATCCTTTTTTCCTGCCTCAATATTGCCTGCTTAGCTCTCTCTTAGAACATCAGGTGTTTTAGACAGGCAAAGTTTCACAGCTTCACAGAGTTAAACAAATTAAACATTAAAGAATGCGACACGAACTGGCTTTGTGGGAAATATAAATTTTTTATATATTTTATATATAAATATAAAATATATAAAGATCTCAAGAAATTAGATATTAAAAATTTAAATACCCAATTAAAAATGGGGTACTGAACTAAACAGAGAATTCTCTACAGAAGAATATCAAATGGTCCAATAATACTTAAGGACATGTTCAACTTCCTCAGCAATCAGGGAAATGCAAAACAAATCAACTCTGAGATACCATCTTACAACTGTCAGAATGGCTAAGATCAAAAACACCATAGGGAACCTGAAATGACCCTATCCTATAGCCATACTGATGAAAATCTTGTATATCACCTTAGAACCTTCATCTGGCGATGGATCGAGATAGAGACAGAGACCCAAATTGGAGCACCGGACTGAGCTCCTAAGATCCAAATGAAGAGCAAAGGAGGGAGAACATGAGCAAGAAAGTCAGGACCCCGAGGGGTGCACCCACCCACTGTGACAGTGGAACTGATCTATCGGGAGCTCACCAAGGGCAGCGGGACTGGGACTGAATAAGCATGGGATGAAACCGGACTTTCTGAACATGCAGACAATGAAGGCTGATGAGAAGCCAAGGACAATGGCACTAGGTTTCAATCCTAATACATGAACTGGCTTTGTGGGAGCCTAGCCTGTTTGGATGCTCACCTTCCTGGACCTGGATAGAAGTGGGAGGACCTTGGACTTCCCGTAGGGCAGGGAATCTGGACTGCTCTTTATTCTCCAGAGGGAGGGGGAATGGAGTGAGGGAAAGAGGGACAGGGGTGGGGGAATGGAGTGAGGGAAAGAGGGACAGGGGTAGGGGAATGGGGGGAGGGGGCGTTGTGTGCAGGGGGAGGGAAATGGGAAACGGGGAGGAGACAGAAAAAAAATTTTTTTGCAACAACTAAAAAAAAAAAAAACAAAAAAAAATCACCAATGATAGCCTATGCTGGAGAGGATGTGGAGTGGAGTAAGGGGGACACTCATTCTTTGCTGGTGGGAATGCAAACTTGTACAACAACTTTTGAAATCAGTATAGCGGTTTCTCAGAAAATTGAGAGTCAACCTACCTCATGATCCAGCAATACGACTCTTGGGAAAATACCCAAAAGTTTCTCAATCCTACTACAAAATCATTTGTTCAATTGTGTTCATAGCAACACTATTTGTAATAGCCAGAACCTGGGGAAAAAACTAGATGCCAATCAATGGAAGAATAGATAAAGAAAGTGTGTCACATCTACACATTAGAGTAAAAATTTACTCAGTGGTAAAAATGACACCTTGAATTTTGTGTACAAATGGATGAAATTAGAAAACACTATTCTGAGTGACAAAATTTAGGAGCATGAGGGCAGGGAGTAGAAGGAAGGGAAGAAGGGGAAGAGAAAGGAAGTAGTTGAGTATTGGGGAGAGCTTGAGGGAATGGGATAGTTGAGATGGAGGAAGGACAGATATGGGAGCAAGAAAAGAAATGTCTTGATTGAAGGAACCATTTTGGGGTTAGCAAGAAACCTGGCTCTAGAAAAATTCCCAGTAATCCCCAAGGATGATCCCAGATAAGACCCTAAGCAATAGAGAGGGTGTCTCAACTCGTCTTGCCCTGTAGTCAGACTGATGATTATCTTAAACATCACCATAGAAACTTTTTCCAACAACAGATAGAAACAGAGACAGAGACCTGAATCAGAGCACTGGACTGAGCACCAAAGATCCAGTTAAAGAGTGGAAGGAGGGAGAGTATGAGCAAGTAAGTCAAGACCATGAGGGGTTCACCCAAAAAGACAACATGCCTGAACTAATGGGAGCTCACCAACTCCAACTGAACTGGGAATGAATGAGCATGGGATCAACCTAGTCCCTCTGAATGTGGTTGACAGATGTGGCAGACTGAGGGGCCAATGACAATGGCACTGGGATTTGTCTCTACTGCATGTACTGGCTTTTGGGGATCCTTTTCTCCTTGGATGTATACCACGCTCAACCTGGATGTAGTGGGGAAGGCCTTGGACCTTCCACAGATCAGGGTGCCTTGCCCTCTCTTAATATTGGAGGAGGATGGGAGAAGATGTGTGGAGGACTGGAAGGGAAGAGGGAGGAGGAGAAGAAGTGGAAATTTGGTTTGGTATTTTTTAAAGTAATAACATGAAATAAATGTCTTTGAGCCTATAGCAACTCCTATATTTAATAGGATACTCACCATTTCCTTTGAGGAACCATTCAAAGTAATTTGTCAGAGATTCTGGATTCTTAATAAGGTTTGTCTTATGCAAGAAAAAATAACCAGACACAAGAACATCTCTGGGATTTCTAATGACATAGATCATCTAAAATGGAAAAATATATACATGAGGGTCAATATAGTCATTCACCACTTTTAGCTGGAACAATTTATATAAAATGTCAATCAAATATCATGAAGTTTCCAAAGACATTTGTTACTTTTATTTGGAAAAATCATACTTAAGTACAATATAGTCAAGATCCTCTTTCAGACTTTAATTTGATTTACAAATACATAACAGCAAAATGACTGAGGTCACTAAAACTGTAAAAAACAAAAACAATAATAAAAATCCAACACTCGCCGGGCGGTGGTGGCTCACGCCTTTAATCCCAGCACTCGGGAGGCAGAGGCAGGTGGATCTCTGGGAGTTTGAGGCCAGCCTGGTCTACAAGAGCTAGTTCCGGGACAGGCACCAAAGCTACAGAGAAACCCTGTCTCGAAAAACCAAAAAAAAAAATCCAACACTGATTCTATAGTTGTAAAGAACAATATCTCACAGTGTGAAATATCATCCACCTGCTGTTAAAGAGCAACTTATCTACACAGAATATTGAGTACTGTGCTCAATCAATCTGCGATATGACAAACGTTTTGGTTTCTGTAACTATAGCTGCCAAATATAACCCTCAAAACAGTCATGGTGCAGAGCTTAAAGCCAATGTGCCATTAACCAGTGGTGAAAACAAAGACCTACAGGAAACTAAGAAATGAAGAGAGTCAGAGGAAACAATTTCCTTTGGGGAAAGCATAACTATTGGTCACATAATTCTGAACGCTCATCCCAGAAAACATACAGACAAGGAACATTGTACAGACAGAGCTGATTGTAGTTAAGTATTTATAAATATGTAAATATGTATAAATATACATGTACAATAACAATCAATGAAAAAAGCCCATAAATTTGAAAGAGAAAAAGGAGGGCTATATAAATGAGTGTGGAGGAAGGGGATGGGGGAGTGATGTATATAATTAAATTATAATCTCAAATATATAAGAAATAAATTATAATTAATAAATTTAATAAAAGGATACTTATATTTTGAACCAATGCCTTTGTGACATTATTCAAGAATTTATCTCTTTATGCCTCAATTTCTCCAGTCAAGAGTTTGCCAAATTCAGATAAGATACAAACACATATTTTTGAATGGTCATAACTCAATTGTGATATTTTTAAGAGAGATAGTTCCTCTAAGACTGTCTTTGTAGTTTAAGCATAAAATAATATTAAGTTCTGTGGTGGAGGGACTTCCAGTAAATGTTCTTACTAACAAGAAGCTATGAATATTTCTGATCCTTTCTGTAGTTCCTCTCTCAGGAACATGGGTGATTCCTGTGGTTACGGATCTCAATGGACAGCTAGACCCAAAAAGACATAGTGGATACAGATGAGCCATAACTGTTGAACATCTACATGTTTCAATGCCTGTTCATGCTGTTTGACCTATGAGGTAGTCTGTGTTGGGTGATTCACCCACTGTGTTGGGGTATTTATAGAATCAAGATTAGCTAATTAATTAATTAATGGCTTTGGTGACAGAAAAACAGTAAAATTCAGTACACTAGAATTTTAACTCTATTTGACCTGTATATGTAGTTCCTTGATGCTCTAATATGTTGTTCCACTTTATGTCATATACCTGCCAGGACCACTGTGTGGTGATTGACATCATGGTACTTTGATTTAGTCTGACCTAGTGAATGAGAATCCCAGCTTTCCTCCCTCAACCTACAAAATCAGAGTCCATTTAAACAAGAGCTCCAGGGTCTGTCATGGTAGAATAAGTTCAATGAGCATTTGATCAGGGATTTCTCAATCACTGGATACTGACCTTGGCCTTGGAACTGAAGAAAGACTTGGGAAAAAGATGGAAGGGAAGATGAGAGCTGATGAGGCGTGATCCTTCCTTATTGATTAAAGTTTGATATCCATCTTCAGACTCTACCCAGGGTGAGCGTTTCCAGATGGGCTCAGATTGAATCCACTGGGGATTCCCCTTGGTGTTAATCAAGCAGACAATCTCAATCAGCCAGTTAGTTCCTGAACAAGAAGAAAAATTGATGGTGAGTAATTTCAACATTATTTGTTAAAAAGCCTCAAGGAGAATTTATAGTCACACTATTTACAGTACAGCTGTTTCCAAGTACAGAGACCTGTGGTGTTCACAATGTCTACATCACCAATAGCACAAAGTACATTGATCTAGCACATCCCCAATGCTGCACTTGGAAAAACGGAGATTATACTCAGTAAACTTCACCTGCTTCCTGAACATCCCCAGCAGTCCTGGGCCATCATCAGTCTACATTCTGGTGCAGTGAATTTGAATATCCCAGATATTTCACAGGGATGAAGTTATAAAATCTGTTCTAGCTTGCACGAAAAAATCTAGATGAGCTCCCTTCTTTTAATACAATGCCCTTGAGATGCATCCATCCTGCAGTGTGTCTGTGAGTACTGCTTGTCCTTAAGGTAAATAAATGCCCTCTTGTCTATTTAACACACACAGTCTATCCATGTTCGCATGCTCATTTATCAGTGGATATTTATCTACCTTTCTTCCCTAGGCTATTGTCTGAATCTTTATCCTGAATTCCACTGTCCTTCATTTTCCAAGTTATTGCATATTCCTTGTCAGGAACCTATTACTTTCCTATTGGTCAATGCTTCTTCCACCCAGCAAACATCCCTTCCCCAAAAGTCATGATGCATCTTTTTGGTTCGTTGAGTTTGAGACTCTTTCTACAACCTGAACAAGAACCATGGTAATTCTCTCCATGACATTTTACTCTCCATCACATATTCTTATATCCATGACTTTTTCCTCTTGATGTTATTTTTTTTATTTTCATGATTCTCCCTCTTTCACTCACTTTTCTACACAGAAACACAACAATGCCAGAGTCTGCCTTAGCATCCATTGACATTGCTCTCTTTTTTCTTTCTTTTCTTAAAAAATAACTACTAGATTTAAAAAAAAAAAATACCAACCCAAATTCCCACTCCCTCCCCTCCTACCATTTCATCCACAACACTCCCAGCCAACTAATCCTAAGAGAGGTTAAGGCAACATTGCTCTCTTTTCTTAACTGATCTTCGACCACACATAGCAGGCTAAAGTCTTTCTCTGAGTGTGAATGTGCTGACACACAGCTCTCCTTACCCACAGGTATTTTAAACATCTGATGATATACAGGACACTCCACTCATTGCCTAAATTAATGAGGATCAATGTCCCAACCTTCCTCAAGATCATTCTCACTAACAGTCCTTACCTGATTTGGGGTAAGTCAACATGATTGTGTCTTCATCTCTAACCACAAACTTATCACCGATTTCTTTAAGTATTTCTTTTTCAATCCCGAATGCAGGAAAAGGTATTCCTTCATACCAAAGGTAGTCTGACATGGCCAAGAGTTCTTTGTGGGTGCTGTTAGGATTCCACCTTTAGCCACCTGTACAGCTTCTAGATAATCTTGAGAGCTAACATTTATAGTACAGCGAAAAGAAATCATTAACAGCCCATAGTTCATTCCAAAACTAACTACTGAGAGGAAGAAAGAGATATTGTAACAATAAGTCAAAGGTTGTTGTATTAAGCAATTGTGAACTCATACAGAGTTCACTCTTGAGCATTTCTGAGCCTGAGTTCATGACTCCAAACTAGAAACTCAATAATAAGTGCTAGGTCATAGAAATGGGACTCACTTATCATGCTTTCTAATTCAATTTAGCTTTCAGGGTGGTTTCAAATGTGCAAAAAATTACAGAGATCATACAAAATGTTGCAACAAGCAATTTCTTTTTTAAATAGTGGTTGCCTTTTCAGAAACTCAAATTTCCTTAGCTGCATATATGACTCCAACCCTTGCCCTCTCCCCATCCAACCATCTCTTTATTTCCCATATGTATGTGTTCTTTAATTTTCATTGATACAAGCATATAATTGCATGTTATTAAAACATACTGAGTCCATTTAGTTCTGTTTGTATGTGAATGTATTCTGAGCTGAGCACTTGGAAAGTTTTTTCAAAAGTCCCAGGAAACAGTAAAAGCAGCATAGTGTGTACAACTAAGAACAAAAGCTCCTTGTGCAAAAATATTTCAATTCTTGCATGTACTCTAGTCTGGAGAAACATGTGGAAATTGTATGAAAGTTTGAGTGATGGAGTACCAGACCTTGGTCTGTCTCTAGTCCCTCTCTCCTGCTGCTGGAATACATATTCTGCATAAGTCATCTGAACACTTATAATGTCCCACCCCTGGACATATCTGCTCTGCTTGAGGCAGCTTGGGACAGTTGGGGATGGTGAATAAATGTGCTTCTGAGGCTGTAGGATTTTGCTTCTTCAATGAGGTAACAAGATGGATGCACATTAATGTCTCAACAGAGTATTAAGGACCTAGACATCAGAGATACAAGTAAAACCCCCAGAATTTCTAGCTGAAGCTTCCCTAGTCTTTTGGTGTCAAGTCCTACTCATCTTTTCTTCCTACCTCCTTCTAGGTATCAAGGCCTCCAGACCTGTGTGTGTGTGTGTGTGTGTGTGTGTGTGTGTGTGTGTGTGTGTAAGTATTGATTTAACCATGCTTTTTTCTATTCAGTATCTTCACCTTATGGCCAAGTCTGGGGCACTCAGGTCTTTCACGGTCTTTTTTTGTTTTGCAGACCTAGTTCAGGAACCAAGGCATAATAATAAAGAAAAGAAGTTCCAGAATGTTCTGTAATGATTGCCAGAGATAAGTGGAAGCTCACAAACAGCTGCTGGGTCAATCTGTCCCTGTGGTTGCTCAAGTGTCCCTTTCTCTCTCAGTGTAGAGTCCATGTCTCCAGGCACATTCTCTCTGGGCTCTATTCCTAAAGTGAACCACAGCCTGGAAACTTTTCTCTATGGTGATCAGACCTGGGAGGGTGCCAGGTATTGTCTCCAGAAGGACCTGCCTGGTTTTCAAGACCCATCTGCAGCTCCAGAGCCTGCTTAACCTGAAACAACTCTAGTTCTGACTGTCCCGTGCAGTAACTAAAGATCCAGCATTAGTTGAAGCTCCAGTTGCAACAGATGCTCTAGCACCAGTTAACAAGGATGCTCGACTTTCTTTTTTTTCTTTTTTTTTGTTGAAAAAATTTCTGCCTCCTCCCCGCCTCCCATTTCCCTCCCCCTCCTCTTCCCCTCCCCACACTCCTCTCTCCTCTCCCCACTTCTCCCTCCCTCCCCCCACTCCTATTGCTCTCCCTCTCCAGTCCTAAAAGCAGTCAGGTTTCCCTGCCCTGTGGGAAGTCCAAGGTCCTCCCCCCTCCATCCAGGACCAGGAAGGTGAGCATCGAAACAGGCTAGGCTCCCACAAAGCCAGTTCATGCAGTAGGATGGAAACCTAGTGCCATTGTCCTTTGCTTCTCATCAGCCTTCATTGTCTGCCATGTTCAGAGAGTCCGGTTTTATCCCATGCTTATTCAGCTCCAGCTGGCCTTGGTGAGCTCCCAATAGATAGCCCCACTGTCACAGTAGGTTGGTGCACCCCTCGCGGTCCTAACTTCCTTGCTCATGTTCTCCCTCCTTCTGCTCCTCATTTGGACCTTGGGAGCTCAGTCCGGTGCTCCAATGTGGGTCTCTGTCTCTATCTCCAGATGCTTGACTTTCTGAACCATCTTCTGAGCAGCTCTAGAAACACACCTTTGAAACCTAAACCCTTCTGGGGATTTGTAGACTTAGAGTTACTTTCTGACATCACACAGCCCCTCTCACCCATGGAACAAGAACCCTTGGTTCTAGCTAAAAAATCTTGATTGTAAGGAAGAGGCGACCATGTATTCAGAGCTCAGGGCATTTCTGAATGTGTGGGAGTTGATGTTTGGGTGCTCCTGTATCTTAAATATTACTGATCATATGATGTGGAAGTGATTTCTTATTAATAAAGAAACTGCCTAGGCCCATTTGATAGTCCAACCCTTAGGTAGGCGTAGAAAACAGAACAGAATGCTGGGAGAAAGAAGCTGAATCAGTGAGTCGCCATGATTCTCCGACCTGAGGCAGACGCAGGTTAAGATCTTCCCGGGTAAGCCACCTCATGGGCTACACAGATTATTAGATATGGGGTAGATCAATATGTAAGAGCTAGTCAATAAGAGGCTGGAACTAATGGGCCAGGCAGTGTTTAAAAGAATACAGTTTCCGTGTAATTATTTCAGGTAAAGCTTGCCGGGTGGCGGGACGCAGCCCAACCCGCCAACCTTATTACTACAGAGTGGCGCCCAGACGTGATGGACTAAATCCACTTAAAAACCTGAGACGGTTAAAAATAAGGGAGAGAGAGTTTAACACAGATTTTTGCTGTTTGATAGTGGCATGCTATAGAGAGATTTCCTGATTAGGCAACAGCAGCAGAAAAAAACGCTGCGTCATTTTAAAACGCAGCTTCTTGGGGCTGTGCTGCCAGCATGAACTCTAGCTTTAAAGCATTTCAGTGGCTTTTATGAGATTGGATGTTTGTGTTCCGACTTGGGATCGGAAGTAGAGTGCTTTGAGACCATGCCGATGGCTCAGCGCTCCCCGCCCGCACCTGGGCAGAAGGCAGAATCAGGCTTAGGCAGGTGGAAGAGCATGGCGGATTCCTGCCGCCATACAGAGACATGTTTTTAGACTGCGCAGTGCTCTGCGTGTCAGATTTGGCTGTAACTTAGATGAAAAGAGTTTCTGTGCCGCATGCTCAGTCTCAGAATTAAACTGCTCACTGTGGCTCCAATGTGGACTTGCTGTGTGCCTGCAACTGTGTGGCTCAGGGGCACCAAATGGATCTGAGGCAGGATGGGATGCTCCATGCTGAACTGTGCTGACCTCAGGCAGGAACTACCATAATTACCATAATAACAGCGCAGTTAAGGTTTAGACTGGGCAGGAAACAGGCGGTACTGTATTACCTCTTTGTGGCTCAACTTAAGTTTTTAAGAAGTGCTTAACATTTTAAGAAATGCTCCTGGATAGTAAAAAAAAAAAAAAAAAAAAAAGACAGATTCACAATAAAACAGATTTAAGACATAAAAGACCACTAAATGAATCACAATATTGGATGAGTGTACGTAGGCTTAAGAGAAAAAAAAAATAGAGAATCAAGTTAATGCCCATAAAAAAGGGTAAAGGCTTTAAAGAGACAGAGTAGAGATAGTATTAAAACTTAAGATACTTTTGATTTCATTATGGAAAACTTTAGTGCTCTAGACTTAGTTACAGCACATATTCTACCTCTCTGTGGAAATGACCTTGTTCTTAGAAATCTAAGAGACTTTGAAAGCCACAAACAAATTGTAAACCATCTATCAATTTTGAGAAAACTTTGTTGCAATTAATATTTAATGTTGATGTAATGAGAATCCAGGCTGGAAAAAGTCAAGATCAAAGTTTTCCAAAGAGATAGAAAAGGAAAAATAAAAGAACCATCTTGGGGGGGGTGGGGGGGAAGCACACATACACAGAAAATTCCCACAGGGTAAACCTGAAGATGCAAGAATAACCAAGTGTGTATTCACATACAAACCTGCATAGGGTGGGACAAGGGCCCAGCTCAGTGGTGGAATGTTTCTCTTAGTGGGAACAAGGCTCTGGGTTGGATTCCTAGCCAACAAAAGTAAGCCAGTAAACCAAAATAAAAACTAAACGTGAATGTTTAAATAATTTTATTTATAAGTGCCTAAATCTGAAACCATCAAAGATGTCATTCAATAAATGAATAGAAAACATCCCACCATTAAAAAAAAGAAAGAAAGAAAGAAAAATAAGCCACGTAAAACTGGAAAATTCACAGAGAGTCTGGATTATGTACATTGTGTTTTCTTTAAAATTTTTGACTGTGAAGGAGCTAAGTACAGAGAGACATTTCATTACATGGGCTGCCAAGCTAAACCAGAATGGATATAAGGGTATTACGATTTCAAAATTTGGGTCTAAGGATATGATGCTTTGGAGAGGGTCTTCTTTTGTTTTCACAGAGGACCAGACCCTGTGGATTGATTCTATCCCGATATGGTATGATAGACCACGACCTCCCAAAAAGTTGCAGTGAACACCCTCAAAAAATTACTTCAACTGATGATTGAGATGACCCTGGAACACAGGTTATACCATGAAAGACCTAATTAACGACGGCCCCATTCAGCAGGAAGCAGTTTGGAGAGAAAAAACTGTGCCCATGTTCCCAAATATTGATTATAAACGTTCTTTTACATTTAAAGGGGGATGATATAGATATGAATAATTTGCATTGGTATGGACTTTAAGGACAATTTTGTTATATGTATATGTATTTCTGATATTGATTAGGGTATTGTGATTGTGTAGTTCATTTAAAATGTAATGTATAATTAGGAAATATAGGCTGTTAATGGAAAATCATCTATAATAGTCAATCTTGTAGTCATATTAATTAGATTTTATAGATATGTAGAGATATATTTCAGTTAAATAGGCATTCTTCATATCTTTCAAAGACTACAGAATATGGCATTTAATGTTTTAATAACTTAGGGCTTTTCATGGCAATGAGACACATCTGCTCCTGGCAGCACAAGCTACTTCAAGAGGAAGATGGGCATTGAAGAGGCTCCTTATGGAGTTTGATAGCCATTTGGGCAAGAAACTGCTCTTGCCTGGACTGATGCATAAACTGGACACAAAGAACCTGCAGAGAGAGGACTGCTGAACTTGCCTAAAGGTGAGATGGTCTTTCAGGGTTCCTGATTCATGAAAGAGTCTACGAGACATTCTGCAGGACACAGCAGAAAGTGACTGAACTGTCTTTGGAATTTTCCTGCTTCATGGAAATGTCTGCTGGAAATTATGGGCCTGTAGGCCCAACGGTACAGAGGAACTTTGGATGACTGTCCAGGCAGCAAGATGTCTGTCATTTCTAGAGTTTTGGATTTCTTGTTTGCTTAGGTAATATTATATCCTTCTGGAGTCTTTGATGAAGTTGAAGAATGGATAGATAGTTATAGTTTTCCTTAGTTATGATAAAAGATAAAGTAGATATAAATATTGTAACTGTAATTCTTACTTGATAACTGTTTTGTTATATGTAATTTTACTATGTTAAAGTTAAAGCCTTTCTTTTTTGTTAAACAGAAAAAAGGAAAATGATGTGGGAGTCTTCTGTTTTCTGTTGATTTCATTGGTTAAATAAAGAGATTGCCTTAGCCCTTTAATAGAACAGAAAATTACGTAGGCGGAGTAAACAGAACAGAATGCTGGGAGAAAGAAGCTGAGTCAAGGAATTGCCATGATTCTCCGACCTGAGGCAGACGCAGGTTAAGATCTTCCCTGGTAAGCCACCTCGTGGGCAACACAGATTATTAGAAATGGGGTAGATCAATATGTAAGAGCTAGCCAATAAGAGGCTGGAACTAATGGGCCAAGCAGTGTTTAAATGAATACAGTTTCCATGTAATTATTTCAGGTAAAGCTAGCCGTGCGGGCGGCCGGGTGCCAGGAAAGTAGCCCACTGCTCCCTCTCCCAACAATCACATCCTTGTGTTGGTTTGTAAATAGATTCAACAGCTCACTTTTACTTTATGACTTAATTGTGCCCTGGCTGAGGTTTTGTTTATTTTATATGGGTGGGGCTTTCCTAGAGCTACTGTCACTCCTCCCTTCCCCTTCCAGAAAGTAGAGTAACAAGCAAAAGTTGCTACTGCATGCATATCAGTTGTTTTCTGACAATAATTCCGACTCTATTTCAGCATGGATGGATGACCATTTTACTGAACTCTCTTTTTTCTCCCCTTAATGCTGGAATACTAGCTGCTGACTGTTGGAGAGGAATTAGAAGAGTTTCTGGGAGCTTTTTTTTCCTAGCTCAATAGATTCTGTTTTTGTGATCTATAAAATAATCTCATATATATTATATATACTATATATGTATGTATATATACAATATATTATATATATATATATATATATATATAGAGAGAGAGAGAGAGAGAGAGAGAGAGAGAGAGAGAGCATTTCCAAATGTAGCTCAGGCTGGCCACTGGTTCTTCATTTATTCCTCCTGCCTCCTCAGTGGTGAGATTCCAGGTGTGTGCTAAATGTATGAGTTATCATGATTTTCTCTTGGTTACAAATGTATTGTGAATATAGCCTTTCTGTGAGATAATGCTCTTAAACAGTGTAAAGTTTTGTCACTCATATTGGTTTAATAAAATACTAATTTGGCAGTAGTCAGGCAGGAAGTATATGTTGGTGGAGAGATGAGACTAGGAGAATTCTGGGCAGAGGAAAGGCAGAGAGTCAGTTGCCATCTAGCCACAGAGGAAGCAAGATGATAATGTATTACTGAGAAAAAGAAAAAAGTCACATAGCTAAACATAGATAAGAATTATGGTTTAAGTATAACAGATAGCTAATAATGAATCTGACAAATAGACCAGAGAGTTTGTAATTAATATAAGCCTCTGTGTGTTCCTTGGGACTAAATGGCTGCTTGATCAGGCAAGACAGACACTTCTGTTTATAAATAGTGCCCAAACATTTGGCAAGAATTTCCGAAGAAAGCCTGACAAAGTTTTAAAAAATGATTCTAGACAGACAAGAACAGAGTCAAGCACAGCTTCTTGTTAAGCGTCTGTTCTTTGGTACTCTCTGTTTGCTGTGGCAAGAATAGGCATGGCTCTTTTAAGAGAGGTTTCCTGACTCAGCATTAGCTGCAAAAACCTTACAGCTCTTTTCAGAGGCTCTGCCACCAAATACTTAAATGGTGTATATGAGCAGTCAGCATCAGGTTTCTTGGTAATGGCACGGACCTAGAAACTCTACCAAGTTGTGGCAATAAATGTGGTTGCCTCCAGTACCACTGCCATGAATGTAAACTCAAAAAACTAAGAAATTGGGTGGAGCAAACCCCCAAATATGCAGCTTTAATCATAGCCCTATCAGCAGATTAAAAATTCATGTGTTTAGAAAAAAAATATAGATATATAGTAAAAACTGATTCAGATGAAAAAAGTTTACAGTAAACAGTGTGTTTAAAAATACATGTAGGCTTGGGAGGAAAAATAATAGAGAAAGACAGTAAAAAAGAAATAGCATAGTTAGTGTCATGGCACACACCTTTAATCCCTGTACTTAGGAAGCAGGGGCAGGTGGATCTCTGGGAGCTTGAGGTCAGCCTGGCCTACAGAGTGAGATCAGGACAGTTGAAGAAAAACAGAGAAACCCTGCCTCAAAGGAAGCAAAAATTAAAAAATGACGATAAAAGAAATAGAGTTTTGTAAAGATGAAAAATACACAGAGAATCTGGATATTATATGTCATTGTGTTGTGTTTGAATTGTTTAACTGCTAAGGAAGAAGTAACAGCTTCCAAAAGACATGTAATTACAAATGTTGCTGGATCAATCCAACCTATATATTTCAAAACTGTCATGACTTTAAAATTTAAGTCAAAAAATATGTTACTTAAATATAAACCCAGTAACAGAGACACTGAGAGAAACAATTAATAAATAGGACCTCCTGAAATTGAAAGTATCTGTAAAGCAAAGGACATGGTCAACAAGACAAAAGAGCAGCCTACAGAATGGGAAAAGATATTCACCAACTCCACATCTGACAGAGGCCTGATCTCCCAAATATTCAGAGAAAATGAAAAATTTATCATCAAAAGAGCAAATAATCCAAAAAATGGAGTACAGGCCTAAGTAGAGAACTCACAACAGAGGAATCTAAAATAGCTGAAAGATACTTAAGGAAAGGTTCAACATCCTTAGCCATCAGAAAAATGCAAAAAAAACAGCTCTGACCTTTCACCTGTAACAATGGCCAAGATCAAAAACACTTATAAAAACTTATGCTGGAGAGGATATGGCATAAAGGAACACTCCACCATTGCTGGTAGGAGTGCATACTGGTACAGTTGCTTTGGTTATCAGCATGGCAATTTTTCTCAAGATCCAGCAATACCACTTTTGGGTGAATACACAAAGGATCCTCAATTGTTCCACAAGGACATGTTCTGAACTATGTTCATAGCAGCATTCTTTGTCATAGCCAGAACCTGGACACAACCTAAATGCCCTTCAACCAAAGAAAGGATAAGGAAAATGTGGTACATTTACACAATGAAGTACTACACAGCAAAATAAAACATCTTGAAATTTGCAGGCAAATGGATGGATCTAGAAACATCATATTGAATGAGATAACCCAGACCCAGAAAGACAAATATCATATGTACACATTAATAAGTGTGTTTTAGACATAAAGGAAAGAAAACCAACTTACAATTCACAATCCCAGAGAACCTAAACAACAATGAGGACCTTAAGAGAGACATACACAGATCTAGTTTACATGATAAGTAGAAAAGGACAAGACATCCTGAGTAAATTGGAAGCATGGGGAAGATATAAGAGGGTTGAAGGGGAGGGAAGAGGAAGAGAGGTAAGCAGAAAAAAATGTATAACATCATGGGATGCCCCAATTTCTAAAACCTCCCAAGCAGGACAAAACCCTGGACTCTTTCCCCAATTCCCTTGACTTTTCTAGTTAGTCAGGAGGGAGTTTCCTGTGGTTAGGCTCCCCCAAAACCCAAACCCATCCACTGTAACCCCCAAGCTACTAACCATACCCAGCCTAAGAGCTGAGACCTTGCTATAATACTGAAGGGGTTAAGATAGAGCACCAAAAAATTTAACAAATTCTTAACACAAAACATCCAGGAAATCTGGGATACCGTGAAAAGACCAAACCTAAGAATAATAGGGGTAGCAGAAGGAGAAGAATTACAGCTCAAAAGCCCAGAAAATATATTCAACAAAATTATAGAAGAAAACTTTCCCAACCTAAAGAAGGATATTCCTATGAAGGTACAAGAAGCATGCAGAACACCAAATAGACTGGATCAAAAGAAAGCATCCCCATGTCACAATAATAATCAAAACACAAAACATACAGAATAAAGAACAGATATTAAGAGCTGCAAAGGAAAAAGGTCAAGTAACATATAAAGGGAAACTTATCAGAATTACACCTGACTTCTCAATGGAAACCATGAAAGCCAGAAGGTCTTGGATTGATGTGATGCAGACACTAAGAGAACATGGATGCAAGCCCAGACTACTATACCCAGCAAAGCTTGCATTCACCATCGACGGAGAAAACAAGATATTCCAGGACAAAAACAGATTTTTGGTAAACAAATAATTGGTAAACAAAGCAAACATTCATAGAAACAAAAAAAATTTTAGTAACCACCTGTGTCTTATCAGATCACCATGGAATAAATATAGAATTTAACAACAGTTCTAACCTCAGAAAGCCTACAAACTCATGGAAGCTGAACAGACAACTACTGAACCACTACTGGGTCAGGGAAGAAATAAAGAAAGAAATTGAAGTCTTCCTTGAATTCAATGAAAATAAAGACACATCATACCCAAACCTATAGGACACTATGAAAGCAGTGCTAAGAGAAAAGTTCATAGCACTAAGGGCCCACATAAAAAAATGGAGAAAGCACATATTAGAGACTTAACAGCACAGCTGAAAGCTCTTTAAAAAAGAAGCAGATTCACCCAGGAGGAGTAGAAGCCTGGAAATAATCAAACTGAGGGCTGAAACCAACAAAATAGAAACACAGAAAACAATCCAAAGAATCAATGAAACAAAAAGCTGGTTCCTGGAGAAAATCAACAAGATTGACAAACCCCTATGCAAACTAATCAAACGGCAGAGCATGATCCTGCAAATTAACAAGATTGGAAATGAAAAAGGGACCATAACCACAGACACAGAGGAAATTCAGAGAATCATTAGATCTTACTACAAAAACCTGTATGCCACAAAATTGAAAAATGTGAAAGAAATGGACACTTTTTTAGATAAGTACCATATACCAAAATTAAATCAAGACCAGGTAAACAGTTTAAATAGACCTGTGAGTCATGAGGAATTAGAAGCTGTCATCAGAAACTTCCCTACAAAAAAAGGCTCAGGACGAGATGGCTTCAATGCAGAATTCTACCAGAACTTCCAAGAAGAGCTAATACCTATACTCCTTAATGTGTTTCACAAAATAGAAACAGAAGAGTCATTGCCAAACTCCTTTTATGAGCTACAGTCACCCTGATACCAAAATCACACAAGGACTTAACCAAGAAAGAGAATTACAGACCAATCTCATTCATGAACATCGATGCAAAAATTCTCAATAAAATACTCGCAAAACGAATCCAAGAGCACATTGAAAAAATTATAAAATACAATCAAGTAGGGTTCATCCAAGAGAGGCAGGGCTGGTTCAACATACGAAAATCTATCAATGTATTCCATCAAATAAATAAACTGAAAGAAAAAAAACATATGAGCATTTCATTAGATGCAGAAAAAGCATTTGACAAAATTCAACACCCCTTTATGATAAAGGACTTGGAGAGATTAGGAATACAAGGTTCGTTCCTAAATATAATAAAAGCAATATGTAGCAAGCCGACAGTTAACATTAAATTAAATGGAGAGAAACTCAAAGCCATTCCACTAAAATCAGGAACAAGACAAGGCTGTTCACTCTCACCATACCTCTTCACTGTGGTGCTTGAAGTTCTAGCAATAGTGATAAGACAGCATGAGGAGATGAAGGGGATTTGAATTGGAAAGGAAGAAGTGAAACATTCATTATTTGCAGATGATAGGATAGTGTAAATAAGCAACACCAAAAACTCTACCAAAGAACTCCTACAGCTGATAAACACCTTTAGTAACGTGGCAGGATACAAGATCAACTCCAAAAAATCAGTTGCCCTCCTATACACAAAGGATAAGGAAGCAGAGTGGAAATCAGAGAAGCATCACCTTTCACGATAGCCACAAATAGCATAAAATATCTTGGGGTAACTCTAACCAAGGAAGTGAAAGATCTATTTGATAAGAACCTTAAGTCTGAAGAAATTGAAGAAGATACCAGAAAATGGAAAGATTTCCCTTGCTCTTGGATTGGGAGGATCAACATAGTAAAAATGGCAATTCTACCAAAAGCAATCTATAGATTCAGTGCAATCCCCATCAAAATCCCAACAAAATTCTTCACAGTCCTTGAGAGAACAATAATCAACTTTATATGGAAAAACAAAAAACACAGGATAGCCAAAACAATCCTGTACAATAAAGATACTTCTGGTGGCATTGCCATCCCTGACTTCAGACTCTATTACAGAGCTACAGTAATGAAAACAGCTTGGTATTGGCACAAAAAGAGAGATGTTGACCAATGGAATCGAATAGAAGACCCGGATTTTAACCCACAAACCTATGAACACCTGATTTTCGACAAAGGAGCTAAAAGTATACAATGGAAGAAAGAAAGCGTCTTCAAGAAATGGTGCTAGTATAACTGGATGTCAACCTGTAGAAGAATGAAAATAGATCCATATCTATCACCATGTACAAAACTCAAGACCAAATGGATTAAAGACCTCAATGTTGATCTAAACACACTGAACCTGATAGATGAGAAAGTGGAAAGTACTCTACAACACATGGGCACAGGAGACCACTTCCTATGTATAACCCCAGTAGCACAGACATTAAGGGCAACATTGAATAAATGGGACCTCCTGAAACTGAGAAGCTTCTGTAAAGCAAAGGACACTGTCACTAAGACAAAAAGGCAACCTACTGACTGGGAGAAGATCTTCACCAACCCCACAACAGACAAAGGTCTGATTTCCAAAATAAATAAAGAACTCAAGAAACTAGACTTCAAAATGCTAATGAACACAATTAAAAAATGGGGCACTGAACTGCACAGAGAATTCTCAACAGAAGAAGTTCAAATGGCCAAAAGACACTTAAGGTCATGCTCAACCTCCTTAGTGATCAGGGAAATGCAAATCAAAATAACTTTGAGATACCATCTTACACCTGTCAGATTATCTAGAATCAAAAACATCAATGATAGCCTTTGCTGGAGAGGATGTGGAGTAAGGGGTATACTCATCCATTGCTGGTGGGAATGCAAACTTGTGCAACCACTTTGGAAATCAGTGTGGCAGTTTCTCAGGAAATTTGGGATCAACCTACCCCAGGATCCAGCAATACCACTCTTGGGAATATACCCAAGAGATGCTCTATTATACTACAAAAGCATTTGTTCAACTATGTTCATAGCAGCATTATTTGTAATAGCCACAACCTGGAAACAAGCTAGATGCCCCTCAATGGAAGAACGGATAAAGAAAGTGTGGAATATGTATGCATTAGAGTACTACTCAGTGGTAAAAAAACAATGACATCTTGAATTTTGCATGCAAATGGATGGAAATAGAAAACACTATCCTGAGTGAAGTAACCCAGACCCAAAAAGATGAATATGGTATATACTCACTCATAAGTGGATTCTAGCCATAAATAAAGGACATTGAGCCTATAATATGATATCCTAGAGAAGCTAAATAAGAAGGTGAACCCAAAGAAAAACATAAAGTTATCCTCCTGATATTGGAAGGAGACAAGATTGCCAGGCAAAAATTGGAAACTTGAAGGTAGGGATGGGGTGAGGGTAAGGGGAAATGAGGAGAAAAAAGTGAGAAGGGAAGGATGGGGAGAGCTTGGGGGAATGGGACAGTTGGGATGGAGGCAAGGTAGATATGGGAGTAGGGAATTATATATCTTAATTAAGAGAGCCATTCTAGGATCGGCAAGAGATTTGACTCTAGATGTGTTCCCAGGTGTTTATGGAGATGTCCCCAGCTAGATCCTTGGGCAGCTGGGGAGAGGGATCCTGAAATGGCCCTATCCTATAGCCATACTGATGAATATCTTGCATATCACCATAGAACCTTCATCTGGCGAAGGATGGAGATAGAGACAGAGATCTACATTGGAGCACCGAAATGAGCTCCCAAGGTCCAAATGAGGAGCAGAAGGAGGGAGAATATGAACAAGAAAGTCAGGACTGCACCCACCCACTGAGACGTTGGGGCTGATCTATTGGGAGCTCACCAAGGCCAGCTGGACTGGGACTGAAAAAGCATGGGATAAAACCGGACACTATGAACATGGCAGACAATGAGGGCTGATGAGAAGCCAAGGACAATGGCACTGGGTTTTGATCCTACTTCATGTTCTGGCTTTGTGGGAGCCTAGGCAGTTTGGATGCTCACCTTTCTAGACCTGGATGGAGGGGGGGAGGTCCTTGGACTTTCTACAGGGCAGGGAATGCTGACTGCTCTTAGGACTAGAGAGAGAGGGGGAGAGGTGTAGGGGGAGGGGGAGAAAAATGGGAGGGGGGAGAAGGAAATGGGAGGCTGGGAGGAGGCAGAAATTTTTTTCAATTAAAAAATATAAAATAAATAAATACATAAATATATGAAAATGATTGAATAAATAATAAAAATAAATAAAGAGGAAAAAAGATAGAGCACCAAGATAGCAAACCAGGAGAGAAGACACAGAGAGCAGGTGTACAGAGACCAATGAGGCAGACATTGACAGTACAAAGCAGACGAAGAAAAACTCCCAAATACTCAGACAGCCACAGCAAGGATTTGACCAAGACACAAAGACTCTGCTGGCCTTATTTGAAGGAAGAGATGGGTAGGTACCAATGAAAGAATTCCTCCAACAAACTAAAAAAACAACTTGGTAACATCAGAACCCAGTGGTCACACAACAGACCACATCCACATGTATCCACCCTATCCACATGTGCCTCCTGGAATTTTTCCTCAATCATTGTCAGTTCCTTTTCTGCTTCAGCTGACAGTTTTCTTGAACTATTCAAATCTTTATCACCATCTAAGGTTTTGTTTAAATGAACTATTAGGTCAAGTGTTATCCCAACAGCTGGTCGTAGACTGGAAATGTCTCCTAACAATCTTTGGAAGTCATTAAGAGTCTTTAACCAGTCTCTCCTAATTTGTGCCTTTTGCGTTTTAATTTTCTCTAACCCTATTCTGTAACCTAGGTAATTAATAGAATTTCCTCTTTAAATCTTTTCAGGGGCAATTTGTAATCCCCACCTAGGCAAGACTTTCTTTACTTCTTCAAACATCCTTTCTAAAGTATTTTTATTTGAATCAGATAACAAGATGTCATCCATGTAATGATAAATTATGGAATTGGGGAATTGTTTACGAATTATTTCCAATGCCTTACTTACAAAATATAGGACTATTGAGCATACCCTGTGAGAGAATAGTCCATTGATATCTCCTATTAGGCTGAGAATTATTACAAGTAGGCACTGTGAAGGCAAATTTTTCTCTATCCTTTTCTTGTAATGGTATAGTGAAAAAAACAATCTTTCAAATCAATAACTATAAGAGGCTATCCTTTTGGTAACAGAGAAGGCAAAGGAATTCCAGATTGTAGTGGACCCATAGGTTGAATTACCTTGTTGACAGCTCTTAAATCTGTCACCATTCTCCATTTACCAGATTTCTTTTTTACAACAAACACAGGAGAATTCCAAGGGCTGGTTGATTCTTCAATATGGTGAGCATCTAGTTGCTCTTGCACCAGCTGTTCCAATGCCTGTAATTTATCTTCAGCTAGAGGCCACTGTTTGATCCATATTGGCTTCTCAGTTAGTCATTTTAAAGGTAGGGCTGTTGGTACCACTAAAGGTTTGGTATTTGCTGTATGTTCTTGTACAGCCTAAATGGCTGGTGACCTTTTTCCATAATACCTCATCATATCCTTCCCAGAATTATGAGTTCCTGGAACTACAGGAATGTTAATCTGGGTTTTCCATTGCTGTAGCAGGTCATAGCCCCATAAATTTATTGCAATATTGGCTATATATGGCCTTAGTCTTCCTATTTGCCCTTCGGGCCCTATGCATTCAACCCATCTTGTGCTTTGTTTTACACGAGATAGGGTTCCAATTCCCAGGAAATGAACATCTACCTCTTGAAGAGGCCAATACAGATGACAAGATTCTGGAGTAATGATACTTACATCCGCACCTGTGTCTAATAAGCCTTCAATAAAAGTGCCATTTATACAGACTCTTAGCTTTGGTCTTTGATTGTTAATAGAAGTCTGCCAAAATATACGTTTACTCTGTCCTACTGGGTTTTTTGACTCATCCTTTACACGTAATTTATCATTTAGACCAGTATTACTTTTTACAGCAGAAATTGGAGCTTTTAATTTTCTTGGTGAGGCACGTTCTCCACTGTGACTGGGAATGACTGGGCCACTGTTGGTTTGGGGGCCTGCAAGAGGCCCCTCAAGGAGTTTCCTGATAGTATCGGGTTCCCTTGTCTGTCTGTTGCTGTCCTGCATTCGTTGGACCAATGTCGGCCTTTACTGCATCTCCTACATATACCTGAAGGCCAAGGTCTCCTATTTTTGTCATTCCCAGAGGAGATATTATTCCTAGAAATTCTGTGCCTGCAATCCCTTTTTAGATGTCCTAATTTACCACAATTAAAACCTGGCAGTTTGATGTCTCCTCATTGCTTTGGAAATTGCTTCTCCTACCCAAGATTCATCATTATAGCTAAACATCTCAACATTCATTGTATGCTGAATCCATTCATCCATAGGTGCTGATCTAGACTTTAAAGGCCCAATTATCTTTTTGCATTCTATGTTTGCATTCTCAAAAGCTAGAGATTCAAGAAGTATTCGTCTAGCTTCTGGGTCTGTTACCCCTATGTCCAGAGCTTTAATTAATCTTTGCAAAACGTCAATAAAGGGTTCTCTCTGTCCCTGCCTAATCCTGGTATATCATTCAACCCTTTTTGCTGGATCTTGTATCCTATTCCAAGCATTTAAAGCTGCTTGGTGACATAGACACAGTACTTCATCGTCATAAAGAGCTTGGACCTGTGGATCAGCATATTCTCCTGCACCAAGAATTTGATCTTGGGAAACCTCCACACCTTTTGCTCTTCCTTGCTGTTCCATATGTTTGGATTCTTCTCTGAAATAAATTCCAAACATCAAGGAAGGTCCATCATCTAAAACTGCAGGCACTAACTGATGGAAATCATGGGGGGTAGCTCTAGCATTAGAAGCCCAAGTCCCTATCATTTCCTTTACATATGCAGAGTGCAAGCCAAAATTAACTATAGCTTGCTTAATTTCTTTTATATCATTCATTGCTATTGGCGTCCATCGAGCTTCTCTGACTCCCTTTGAGCCTTTAGAAGTTGATGCTTTGTCAGAATTAAGTATAGGGTATGCCGCTAAAACCCTGGGTAAGCCAGTTCTAATAGCTGGTGTTGGCATTGTATCCTGTCCTTGTGC